>NC_053395.1:163415342-164047752 GCF_905171765.1 Bufo bufo
GCATCCGTAAAAATCATGCGGACATCTGAATGGAGCTTTACAGGGGGGTGATCAATGACAGGGGGGTAATCAATGACAGGGGGGTGATCAATGACAGGGGGGTGATCAGGGAGTCTATATGGGGTGATCACCACAGTCATTGATCACGCCCCTGTAAGGCTTCATTCAGACGTCCGGATGCGTTTTGCGGATCCGATCCATCTATCAGTGGATCCGTAAAAATCATGCGGACGTCTGAATGGAGCTTTACAGGGGGGTAATCAATGACAGGGGGGTGATTAGGGAGTCTATATGGGGTGATCACCACAGTCATTGATCACGCCCCTGTAAGGCTTCATTCAGACGTCCGGATGCGTTTTGCGGATCCGATCCATCTATCAGTGCATCCGTAAAAATCATGCGGACATCTGAATGGAGCTTTACAGGGGGGTGATCAATGACAGGGGGGTAATCAATGACAGGGGGGTGATCAATGACAGGGGGGTGATCAGGGAGTCTATATGGGGTGATCACCACAGTCATTGATCACGCCCCTGTAAGGCTTCATTCAGACGTCCGGATGCGTTTTGCGGATCCGATCCATCTATCAGTGGATCCGTAAAAATCATGCGGACGTCTGAATGGAGCTTTACAGGGGGGTAATCAATGACAGGGGGGTGATCAGGGAGTCTATATGGGGTGATCACCACAGTCATTGATCACGCCCCTGTAAGGCTTCATTCAGACGTCCGGATGCGTTTTGCGGATCCGATCCATCTATCAGTGCATCCGTAAAAATCATGCGGACATCTGAATGGAGCTTTACAGGGGGGTGATCAATGACAGGGGGGTAATCAATGACAGGGGGGTGATCAATGACAGGGGGGTGATCAGGGAGTCTATATGGGGTGATCACCACAGTCATTGATCACGCCCCTGTAAGGCTTCATTCAGACGTCCGGATGCGTTTTGCGGATCCGATGCATCTATCAGTGGATCCGTAAAAATCATGCGGACGTCTGAATGGAGCTTTCCAGGGGGGTAATCAATGACAGGGGGGTGATCAGGGAGTCTATATGGGGTGATCACCACAGTCATTGATCACGCCCCTGTAAGGCTTCATTCAGACGTCCGGATGCGTTTTGCGGATCCGATCCATCTATCAGTGGATCCGTAAAAATCATGCGGACGTCTAAATGGAGCTTTACAGGGGGGTAATAGATGACAGGGGGGTAATCAATGACAGGGGGGTGATCAATGACAGGGGGGTGATCACCACAGTCATTGATCACGCCCCTGTAAGGCTTCATTCAGACGTCCGGATGCGTTTTGCGGATCCGATCCATCTATCAGTGCATCCGTAAAAATCATGCGGACATCTGAATGGAGCTTTACAGGGGGGTGATCAATGACAGGGGGGTAATCAATGACAGGGGGGTGATCAGGGAGTCTATATGGGGTGATCACCACAGTCATTGATCATGCCCCTGTAAGGCTTCATTCAGACGTCCGGATGCGTTTTGCGGATCCGATCCATCTATCAGTGGATCCGTAAAAATCATGCGGACGTCTGAATGGAGCTTTACAGGGGGGTAATCAATGACAGGGGGGTAATCAATGACAGGGGGGTGATCAGGGAGTCTATATGGGGTGATCACCACAGTCATTGATCACGCCCCTGTAAGGCTTCATTCAGACGTCCGGATGCGTTTTGCGGATCCGATCCATCTATCAGTGGATCTGTAAAAATTATGCGGACGTCTGAATGGAGCTTTACAGGGGGTTGATCAATGACAGGGGGGTAATCAATGACAGGGGGGTGATCAGGGAGTCTATATGGGGTGATCAGGGGCTAATAAGGGGTTAATAAGTGACCGGGGGGGGGGGGGTGTAGTGTAGTGTAGTGGTGCTTGGTGCTACTTTACTGAGCTACCTGTGTCCTCTGGTGGTCGATCCAAACAAAGGGGACCACCAGAGGACCAGGTAGCAGGTATATTAGACGCTGTTATCAAAACAGCGTCTAATATACCTGTTAGGGGTTAAAAAAAACACATCTCCAGCCTGCCAGCGAACGATCGCCGCTGGCAGGCTGGAGATCAACTCTCTTACCTTCCGTTCCTGTGAGCGCGCCTGTGTGCGCGCGTTCACAGGAAGTCTCGCGTCTCGCGAGATGACGCATATATGCGTGACTGTGCGCAGGGCTGCCACCTCCGGAACGCGATCCTGCGTTAGGCGGTCCGGAGGTGGTTAAAGAGCCACCAGTGGCTACCTAGTTAATACCATATACAATCATGTTAGCGACACTAGTAGCTCATATACATGCCACAATGAAGTACAAAACAAACAGAAATGACTAACAATACATCATAAAAAGGACATAAGAACATACTAACATAGGACAAAACATGCAGTGCGGTTGTTGGGGTACATTTGCGCAGGCGTATTTTTATCAGATATACGGCCATATATAGGAGCTCGACTACACCAATATAATATACTTAAATATGTCAAACAAGGTTTGGTGCTGCGAGTGGAGAAGCTCTCCATATACCCCATTCCCTCTCAAACCTCGCAGCAGCTTCCTCAGCTCCCGCCAGCACACGTTCATATATATAGGTAGAGTTTAACCTTCGGATGACCTCCATTAAAGAAGGAGCATACCGTGATTTCCAATTTTTAACTATGGCCAGTTTGGTTGAGAGGAAAAGGTGTCCCAGAACCACTCTCCCCTCACATGGTATCTCAACCAGATCAATCCATAAGAGAGCTAGTGAGGGGGATGGCGGGAGCTGGTATCCCAGCAGATCCGAGGCGAGAGAGAATGTGGCCCTCCAAATATCTTGCAGCTTTGGACAGGACCATAGGATGTGATACAGTGTACCCCTATCTCCACATCCCCGCCAGCATAAGCATGAGAGATCCGGAGATATGTGACTCAGGCGATCTGGTGTATAGTACCACCTTAGTGTGGTCTTCATCAAAGACTCATAGTGCAAAGCACATCTAATATTTCTTTTTATGCAAGAGAAGGCTGCCGACCACTGTTCATCAGTGAACACCAACCCCAGATCTCCCTCCCATGCAAGCAGCGGAGTCGTTTTAACAAATGATCTCTTATCTCCCATCATCATATATAGAGGCCGCAGTCGTGTGCATTGTGGCGGAGCCAATGCCCACAGACTAAACACTTCCCGATTGCACACCAGATTAAACGGACAATTGGTTTTAAAAAAATGTCTAATACACAAATATTTATAAAAATCTGTGTGTGGAATCAGGAACTGCCCATGAAGATATTCAAAGGAACAGAGGGTATCCGAAATAAATAATTTGGAGAGAAGGTCCAATCCGCCCCGTGGCTGAGAATCAGGAGGACTAGTCCTCATTCTTGTCCCTAGCAGAGTTTGCTTTTAATAACCGTAGGCAGGAGTCCACGGGTAAGTAGCCATTTTTTGGCGCATACGGTTTTCATCCTCAGTTTGGTACCTTTTCTGGGACTAGTTTGTCTGGGATGCCAGAGGAGGAGAGATTGTCTTCTGCCTTGTCTTCTATCTGGCGGACGATCCAAGTGAATTTGGATTAGATGGGTGAGAGGTATAAGCGAATAGCTGACGAGAGACGTATGACTGATCCGGACCTGTGTGTGGGTGATCTGGTGTGGTTATCTACAAAAAATATTAAACAGAGTACCATCTTGGAAACTGGGTCCAAGATTTATTGGACCTTACAAAATATCTGCGGTGGTCAATCCAGTAGCGTTTCGTCTGGATCTTCCGCAGACTTGGAGGATCCATGATGTGTTCCACAAGTCTTTACTGAAGAAATATGTGAAACCAGTGGAACCATCGCCATTGCCTCCACCCCCTGTTCTGGTTGATCGAAATTTAGAGTTCGAGATCTCCAGGGTTCTTGACTCTAGAGTTCTTCGGGGTGACACTGAAATATTCGGGATTAGAAAATTGAGTACAGTTGCTGGGGCACTGGGCGGGAAGGATCCGGGCTCCAAAGTACACAATTTATGAAATCGGACCCAGCTTTTCAAGGCCATAGATACTAGCGACGGGAGAGATGGCCAAATGAATGTCGGGTGAAGAACTGAGAGCAAAAGAGTTTTTAAATTACTACCAGGGGTTAGTGTTGCTTCTATCTGTACCCACTGTTTCGCATAATTACCTACCCACCATTCCCTTAACTGTGATACCTGCGAAGCCAGAAAGTACTCATGGATATTCGGAAGCCCCAATCCCCCTCAGAGTTTAGGTCTCTGCATTATTACAGTTGCTATTCTCGGTTTATGTTGTTTCCAAATTAGGGCATTGATCAGTTTGGAGCACTTCTGGAAAAAACTGCTTGGAGGGATAATCGGTAATGTCTTAAATATGTACAGGAGTCTTGGGAGGGTGAACATCTGGAATGATGCAATACGACCCACCCAAGACACCTCATACCTAGCCAATTTATCAAGGTCCTTCTCTAAGAGCCCTAACAATGGGACATAATTTACTACATATACTGTAACTTCTTGAATGATGCTGTGAGCTTTATACCCAAATAGTTAATTTGATTGTTTTGCCAATCCAAATCAAAGGTATCCTTCAGTTTCTTCATCTGTATAGGAGAGATATTTATTGGGAGAGCCTGAGATTTAAGAGCATTTAGTTTATAAAATGAGAGATCTCCAAATCAGGTTATAACGTCTATAGCAGCTGGTAAAGACGTTTCAGGATTTGACAACGTCAAGATGATGTCGTCAGCATATAGACTGATTTTATGTTCTATACTCCCTATATCAACTCTCTTCACATCAGGGCACTGGCGAAGAGCCTGAGCCAGGGGCTCTATAGTCAAAACAAATATCAAGGGGGACAGGGGGCAACCCTGGCGGGTACCATTGCTAATATCGAAGGGGTCTGAGAGTGCCCCATTGACCCATACTCTAGCACTTGGTTAGGTATAAAGTGCCCTGATAGCCGCCAGGATTGCCCCCGTAAATCCCATCCTCCCCAGCACCGAGAAGGCGAACCGCCAATTAATGCGGTCAAACGCCTTCTCGGCGTCTAGGGTAACTAAAAGCGCTGGAATTTCTCCTCTCTGGACATAGTCCAGGATATTTAATGTCCGCCTGGTATTATCCTGCAACTGCCTACCTCTTACAAATCCAACCTGGTCCATATGAACAAGAGCAGTAATACAGGGAGCCAGACGACTTGCCAATACTTTTGCGTAAATTTTTGCATCTGTATTTAGCAATGATATCGGACGGAAGCCCCTTACATCATCTGAAAGAAGGTCAGTTTTTGGAATGGTGACTATCCTCGCCTCCAGCATCTCTTTTGGAGAACGACCGGTACTCACCATTTCCCTAAAAATCTGACATAAATAAGGGCAAAGCTCTTTTTGAAATAACTTATAATATGTATTTGAAAAGCCGTCTGGCCCTGGTGCTTTATTATTCGGTAATGTCATAATAGCTTCGCGAATTTCCTGCTCTGTCACTGGGGAGTTTAGTTTCCCTAACTGGGCCTCAGTAAGACTCGGAAGGTCAATGGAATCTAAAAACTGATCCATGGCCACCGAATCTACAGAGGACACATCCAAAACGGATTCTAAGTTATAGAGGGTTTTATAAAAACTCTGAAAGGAGTTGCCTAATAATTCTGCACGCAGTGTATGGGTAATTGATTCTGCCTTGTAATCTGTAGCACTGTTTGCAATAGCAATTGCACTTTACATTTTTGTACTTCATGTTGGAGCAGTATGAATTAGTTCCATTGTGATCTCCTCTGGTGATGTTGCCTTTTTTCCAGCACTTGTTTTTATTGTTATTTATTCTAATTTGTTAAATTAATACAACATTGATTCCATGCGGTCTGGTAGTTCTTTTATAGGCGTATTAATTTTCAGAGCCTGAGGAAGTTCAAGACGAAAGGCTACCGGATTAACAATGGCAGTGACATTGTATGGTCCAATAAACCTTGGATCCAACTTCCAAGAAGGTACCTTCAACTAAATGTTTCTTGTGGACAGCCACACAGAATCACCCACTCTTAGGTCCGGACCATTCATATGTTTCCTGTCAGCCAGACGTTTATACTTGTTGCCCAAATTCCTCAAGTTATTTTGAATTTTCCGCCATATAGATGATGAAAAACTTTCCTCCTCAGGAACACCAGAAGTATCAGAACCAGAAAATGTGCCAAACTGCGGGTGAAACCAATATGCCCCCAAAAATGGCGACTTATCAGTGGATTCCTGTCTACGGTCGTTTATTGCAAACTCTGCTAAAGACAAAAATAAAGACCACTCCTCCTGGTTCTCAGTGACAAAACATCTCAAGTAAGTCTCCAGACTGATTAGTGTGTTCGGTCTGTCCGTTCGACTGAGGATGAAAAGCCAAAGGAAAGGACAGTTGTACCCCCAGTCTAGTACAGGACGCCTTCCCAAATTTGGACAAAAAATATAAGAAATTAGTTCAGCAGTGGATTTGCTCCCAGGGTGTCCCGTAAGAACCGTACACTGATGTCCCTCAAACACCTTGTGACGCAATTCAGATGGAACAAACAATTTCCCAGAGGGACAAGAATCCGGTGTGTCTCCCTGAGCCTCTAACACCTTCACCTCTAGGTCAGGGTATAGAGCGGATATCACCACCCCCAACGACAGTATTTGACTTGGATTTTCAAAATCACCACCTCCAGGAAAACTACGTGACAAGTCACCTGCCTTGCTGTGCTTAACCCCAGGACGATAAGTGACAATGAAATTGAATCTGGGGAAAAACTAAGACCATCTGGCTTGTCTCAGGTTCAGTCATTTAGCCGACTCCAGGTAAGCCTAGTTGTTGAACCCCAAAAACCGCATAAGAGCCTTCAGATTTTTGGGTCGTTCCAAGTCCAATACAGCACAGACTTTCTCTGGATCCATTCAAAAACCCCAAGATGACAGCAGGTAGCCCACAAACTGCACAGCAAAAAAAACACTTCTCCAATTTTGCATACAATTTATTATCTCTTAACACCTGTCTAACGTGATCCTGACGAGTCTCCATGTCTGGAGAATAAATTAGTATGTCATCCAAATACACGACAACAAACCTCCCCACCAGGTGATGAAAAATGTAATTCACAAAATTCTGGAAAACCGCAGAAGCATTGGTCAACCCAAAAGACATGACCAGGTTCTCAAAGTGACCCTCTGGGGTATTAAAAGCTGTCTTCCATTTATCCGTTTCCTTCATCCTAACCAGATTATTTGCCCCCCCCCCCCTTAAGTCCAACTTGGAGAACACCTTGGCACCAACAATCTGGTTAAACAAATCAGAAATCAAAGGAAGGGGGCAAGGATCACGGACAGTAATCCGATTGAGCTCATGGAAATCCAGACATAGCCTAAGGGTTCATACTTTTTTTTTTTTTTTTAAAAACCCTGCAGTCACAGGAGATTTGGAAGGTCTTATGTGTCCTTCAGCCAAACTCTCTGTAATATACTCTCTCATGGCTTTTCTTTCAAGTCCAGAAAGGTTATACAACCTAGATTTGGGCAACTTAGCTCCGGGAATAAGGTTGATAGGACAATCATATTCCCGATGCGGAGGTAAATCCTGGCATCCACTTTCAGAAAATACATAGGAAAAATTAGATATAAAAAGAGGGTAATGTTTTAGTGGTTAAAGCATAAAAAGACGTATTCAGAATTTTCAACGCAATAATCACCCCAATCCAGAATCTGTCTAGCTTGCCAACCGATGGTTGGATTATGCTTGCTTAACCACGGTAAACCCAGAACCAACAGAGCAGGGAGACCTTTTATCACAAAACACGAGATAAACTCCTCATGAAAGTCACCCACTCTTAATCTGATGTCATGCAACATCTTAGACAAACACTTCTGAGTTAGAGGTGCAGAATCAATGGCAAAAATGGAAATGTGTTTCTTTAATGCACTCGGTGACAACCCGTGCATACGGACGAACTGACCATCAATAAGATTCACCCCCTGCCCCACTGTCAAAAAGCACCTCAATCCCCACAGTCCTGGACTCTAGTGCCACCTCGGCAGTCAGGAGAAATCGGGTACTACCAGTCAGTCAAAGACAAATGCACATTCTCTGACTCCCCTCTTACCACTCCAAGAGTCAGATGTGAATTAGACGCCCCCCTTTTCTTTTTGGCGCTGAATGCATGGCCATACTGTCATGCCCTGCTCAGGCTATGTGCGGAGGTCTGCCAGGTTAGCAGCAGGTGTGTAGCCTTTTGTTTTGTTTTGGAGTTGAGCTATATCAGTCTCCCTTCAGGTGCACTGGGTGGGGTCGTTGGTTTGAGTTTAAATTACACCCACTCCCAGTGTCCTGTGTTGGTTATAGCTTCTGTCTGGCTCTGTGAAAGGAAGGAAGGAAGGATTTGCTGTTCCTGCTCAGAAAAGATGAGTTGGTTTTTGTTTTCTTGTGGTTGGCTGTCTAGGCTGTTAGAGAGATGCCTGCCCCCTCCAGGTTCTGAGGGAGCAGGCTGCCTCTATTCCCCTTTCACCATCTTAGGGATTTTAGGGAATTTTCAGCCCAGGCACGAGGACATGTTGATCCCACCTTCAGAGTCTGAACGTGGGCATAGAAGTATAGGGAGAGCTGGTAGGGATTTGTCAGGAGGTGACCTTGATCCCCAGCTTCTCGCCTAGACACTTGTTTGTTTATTTTCTGCGTATCTGGTATCCTGTCCGCCGTGACATTATAACCCTCCAATACTTTGACTGCCATTGCTCAGCGGTTTTGAGATGGAGTCAATTGATGCGCTAGCATGCAGGGATTATCCCTAGAGGTTGCGGATCTGCGTAATTCGGTCACACAGTGTCAGAATGCTCTGGCATCAGGTGCAATAGGAGGAAGTCAAATTTATGGGGAGCCTAAAGTCGCTCTCCCTGATAGATTTGCAGGGGTGTGGATGACTTTATCCGCTTTAAAGAGTCATGCAAGATGTATTTTCAGCTGCGTCCATCTTCGTCTGGTGAGAGTCAGAGGGTAGGGATAATAATTTCTCTGCTTAAAAGGGGACGCGCAATCCTGGGCCTTTTCTCTGCCGTCCGGTTCTCTGGCCCACTGGGTCGGTAGAAGAATTTTTTAAAGCCTTGGGATTAATTTATGATGACCCAGATCGGGTCTCGATGGCGGAATCCAAATTGCGTAATTTATTACAAGGTGAACATACTTCAGAGGCTTACTGCGTTGAGTTTAGGAGATGGGCTACCGAGTCAGAGTGGAATGACCCTGCATTACGTAGTCAGTTTTGTCAGGGGTTATCAGAGATTGAAAGATGCCCTTGCTTTTCATGAGTACTCGGATACATTGGAGAATGCTATGTCTTTGGCAGTATGGTTAGATAGACGTATTAGAGAGAGGTGTAAGGTTCCCTCCGCGCAAGGGATCCTTTCGGGGAGTGGTTTCGTCTCATCTGCTCCCCAGGGTAATATGACATGTAACTTTGGGGTAGGGGAGGAACCCATGCAGCCGGGTCAGGTATCTTTCCATTCTGGTAGTAGGAACTTTAGGAGGTTGCATAAACTATGTTATTACTGTGGAAAAAGTGGTCATTTTATTTTTGCTTATCCTTTTGTTAAACCGCATGTTGATGAGAAAGAAACACAAAGAGGTTTACTTAAAGAAAAAAAAATAATCATCCATGACTCTTGGTAGTGTGAATGGAGTGGTGGAGCAAGCAGGTATGCAAGCTCCCTGTTGTAATACTCGTTTTCTCCTTCCAGCTATGTTGGCGCTAGACTCAAGAATTTTTTTTGTTGAAATATTCATTGACTGTGGTGCTGGGGTAAACCTTATTGATTTTCTTTTTCTTCAAAATCTGGGTCTAAGTACTTGCACTTTAGAAAGAGAGATTCCGGTTTTCGCAATTGATTCTTCCCCTCTTTCTCAAAGGAGTCTCACTCATATTGCTCATGGTATTCTGTTAAGGGTGGGTGATTCACATGTTGAGATTATGTCTGGTTTTGTCATGAAGGAATTGCCCGCTCCTATAGTCTTAGGGTTACCGTGGTTGACAAAACATAACCCAATTATAGATTGGCAAGCAGACAGATCATTGGTTGGAGTGAATTTTGTTCGGATAATTGTCTTGGCACATCTATCTCTGGTGTGTATACTACGACTCTACCTCCGTATCTCTCAGATTTTGCGGATGTCTTTAGACTTGCCCCCTCATCGTGACTATGATTGTCCAGTTAATCTCATCCCAGGGGCTCAGTTGCCAAAGTCTCGGCTTTGCAATCTTTCTCAACCTGAAAGAGAGGTCATGCGGAAGTATATTGCCGAGAGTTTGGCAAAAGGTCATATTAGGCCATCTAAGGCTGGGTTCACACGGGCGTGACGGATTGGCTCAGGATGCGTTCAGGGTGCGTTCAGTGAAACTCGCACTATTTTGCAAGCAAGTTCAGTCAGTTTTGTCTGCGATTGCGTTTAGTTGTTCAGTTTTTTCCGCGCGGGTGCAATGCGTTTTGATGCGTTTTTCACGCGCGTGATAAAAAACTGAAGGTTTACAAACAACATCTCTTAGCAACCATCAGTGAAAAACGCATCGCACCCGCACTTGCTTGCGGATGCAGTGCGTTTTTCACGCAGCCCCATTCACTTCTATGGGGCCTGTCCTGCGTTACAAACGCAGAATATAGAACATGCTGCGATTTTAAAGCATTGCAGAACTGATGCGTGAAAAAAAAACGCTCATGTACACAGATCCATTGAAATGAATGGTGCCGGATTCAGTGCGGGTGCAATACGTTCACCTACCGCATTGCACCCGCGCGGAAATCTCGCCCGTGTGAACTCAGCCTAAGTCTCCGGTGGCAGTAGGTTTATTCTTTGTAAAGAAAATGGATGGATCCCTGAGACCTTGTTTGGATTTCCGGGAATTGAAACGTATTACAGTCCGTGATCCATATCCCCTTCCTTTGATCTCCGATCTTAATAATCAGATTGTTGGAGCCAAGGTGTTCTCCAAGTTGGATTTCAGAGGGCCTACAATCTGATCAGAATCAAGGAAGTGGAAAACGGCCTTTAACACGCATGAGGGTCATTTCGAGAATGTGGTTATGCCTTTTGGGTTAACTAACGCGCCAGCGGTATTTCAGCGATTCGCCAATGACATTTTCATCATTTTGTGGGGAGGTTCGTGGTAGTTTACTTGGATGACATTCTAATTTACTCTCCTGATCTGAAGACCCATCAGGATCACGTGAGACAGGTTTTGAAGATCCTTCAGGAGAATAAATGATATGCCAAATTGGAGAAATGTGTGTTTTCTGTGCAGGAGCTTCCGTTTTTGGGATATCTGCTTTCTGACTCTGGTTTTCGGATGGACCCCGAAAAAGTCCGGGCGGTTCTGGAATGGGACCGACCGGAGAATCAGAAAGCTTTGATGCGGTTTTTGGGGTTTTCTAATTATTATAGAAAATTTATCTTGAACTATTCTACCATTGTAAAACCTCTGACCGATATGACGAAGGGCGCCGACGTCTCTGTCTGGTCAGATGAGGCATTGCAGGCCTTTTCGGCTATTAAGGAGTGTTTTGCGTCTGCTCCCATTCTGGTGCAGCCCGATGTGTCTCAGCCATTCGTGGTGGAGGTTGATGCATCAGAAGTGGGGGTTGGAGCAGTGCTGTCGCAGGGTTCATCTCCTGGCAAATGGGTTCCGTGTGATTTTTTTTCCCAAGAAGCTCTCGGTCGCCAAGAGGAATTATGATGTAGGAGATGGAGAATTGCTGGCCATCAAATTGGCCTTTGAGGAATGGCGTCACTGGTTGGAGGGGGCGTCTCACCCCGTTACAGTATATACGGATCATAAGAATTTGGCTTACCTGCAATCTGCCAAGCGTCTGAATCCTAGACAGGCCAGATGGTCACTGTTCTTTACCAGGTTCAATTTTGTGGTTACTGTTCGCCCGGGGGTTAAAAACGTCAAGGCAGATGCGTTGTCTCGCAATTTTCCTGGGGTATGTGATTCTGAGGATCCTGCTCCGATTTTGGTTGATCTCCGCTCTGTACCCCGAATTGGAGATTGAGGTGTTGGGAGCCCAGGAGGGGGCTCCTGGTTCTTGTCCCCCAGGGAGGTTGTTTGTTCCTGATGGACTGTGATACAAGGTATTCAAGGAGCATCACGATACTGTCCTTGCTGGACATCCTGTTGGTAAGTCCACCTTTGATCCTTTGTCCCGGAGGTTCTGGTGGCCCGGGTTACGTAAGAGTGTTGAGGATTACGTAGCAGCTTATGAAACCTGTGCACGGTCAAAGATTGCTCATACTCGACCTGCTGGTTCACTCCTTCCTTTGTCTATTCCGTCTCGTCCTTGGACGCACTTGTCTATGGACTTTATTACGGATCTGCCGAGTTCCTCTGGGAAAACAGTAATTTTGGTGGTTGACCGTTTTAGTAAAATTGATCACTTTATATCGTTAGCCAGTCTGCCCAATGCCAAGACTCTTGCTCAGATTTTTGTTGATAATATCGTGAAATTGCATGGCATTCCCTCGGATGTGGTTTCTGATAGGGGCACGCAGTTTGTCTCCAGGTTTTGGAGGGCGTTCTGCTCTCGGCTTGGCATTCAACTTTCGTTCTCTTCGGCTTCTCATCCGCAGTCGAATGGGCAGACAGAGCGTACTAATCAAAACCTGGAGACCTACTTGAGGTGCTTTGTGGCTGAGAATCAGGAGGACTAGTCCTCATTCTTGTCCCTAGCAGAGTTTGCTTTTAATAACCGTAGGCAGGAGTCCACGGGTAAGTAGCCATTTTTTGGCGCATACGGTTTTCATCCTCAGTTTGGTACCTTTTCTGGGACTAGTTTGTCTGGGATGCCAGAGGAGGAGAGATTGTCTTCTGCCTTGTCTTCTATCTGGCGGACGATCCAAGTGAATTTGGATTAGATGGGTGAGAGGTATAAGCGAATAGCTGACGAGAGACGTATGACTGATCCGGACCTGTGTGTGGGTGATCTGGTGTGGTTATCTACAAAAAATATTAAACAGAGTACCATCTTGGAAACTGGGTCCAAGATTTATTGGACCTTACAAAATATCTGCGGTGGTCAATCCAGTAGCGTTTCGTCTGGATCTTCCGCAGACTTGGAGGATCCATGATGTGTTCCACAAGTCTTTACTGAAGAAATATGTGAAACCAGTGGAACCATCGCCATTGCCTCCACCCCCTGTTCTGGTTGATCGAAATTTAGAGTTCGAGATCTCCAGGGTTCTTGACTCTAGAGTTCTTCGGGGTTCCCTTCAGTACCTGGAACACTGGAGGGGATACGGCCCTGAGGAAAGGATGTGGGTTCCGGTTCTGGATGTTAGTGCCAGCCGACTGGTGAGGGCTTTTCACAGATCCCACCTGGATAAGGTTGGGCCAGGGTGTCCGGAGGTCACCCGTAGAAGGGGGGGTACTGTCATGCCCTGCTCAGGCTATGTGCGGAGGTCTGCCAGGTTAGCAGCACGTGTGTAGACTTTTATTTTGTTTTGGAGTTGAGCTATATCCGCCTCCCTTCAGGTGCACTGGGTGGGGTCGTTGGTTTGAGTTTAAATTACACCCACTCCCAGTGTCCTGTGCGGGTTATAGCTTCTGTCTGGCTCTGTGAAAGGAAGGAAGGAAGGAAGGATTTGCTGTTCCTGCTCAGAAAAGATAAGTTGGTTTTTGTTTTCTTGTGGTTGGCTGTCTAGGCTGTTAGAGAGACGCCTGCCCCCTCCAGGTTCTGAGGGAGCAGGCTGCCTCTATACCCCTTTCACCATCTTAGGGATTTTAGGGAATTTTCAGCCCAGGCACGAGGACACGTTATTCCCATCTTCAGGGTCTGAACGTGGGCATAGAAGTATAGGGAGAGCTGGTAGGGATTTGTCAGGAGGTGACCTTGATCCCCAGCTTCTCGCCTAGACACTTGTTTGTTTATTTTCTGCGTATCTGGTATCCTGTCCGCCGTGACACATACATTCATAAAATGTCCATTTTGTCCGCAGAAAAAACATACCCTTCCTACGACTAATACTCTTGAAAGTGGATCCAGGGGTAGCTCCCCCTAATTGCATAAGTTCATCCCCAGACCTAAACTCAAGAGTATCTTCACCCAAATTGTCAGAGAAAGCTGATAAGTTAGGTGATAGTACATCCTGAGAGTGGCGGCCCCTAGATCTCTCTTTCAGGCATCTATCAATGCGTACAGCAATAGACATAACTGCTTCCAAAGACTCAGGATTCTCATGAAAGGCCAAAGCATCCTTCAGCCTCTCTGATAATCCCTGACAGAACTGACCACGGAGAGCCGGATCGTTCCACTCAGTATCCGTAGCCCACCTCCTAAACTCAGAGCAATAGACCTCAGCAGAACGCTCTCCCTGACAAAGGCCACGTAACTTGGTCTCGGCCAGGGAGGTCCAGTCCGGGTCATCATATACGAGACCCAGAGCTCTGAAAAATCCATCCACCAACCGGAGGGACTGCGATCCGGTCGGCAGAAAAAAAATAAAACAAGACTGAGCTCCCCTTTAAGCAATGAAATAACCACACCAACTCTGACTGACTATCATCCCCAGATGTGTGGACGTAGCTCAAAATACAATTTGCACACCTCTCTGAACAAAATTAAATTGTCACTTCCCACAGAGGGCCACTTTTGGTTCAGGACAGGCCTGGCAACCACCACCAGCAGCCTGTGGTCTCTGGATCTGTGAGACGGTCGTGTGGAGGTCAGCTACTTCCAATGACCGCCCATGTTCGGCCAGTGCAGCGATAGGATCCATGGCTGTACTGACAAGCAAAAAAATGATGATTTGGCGGTTTATAATGTCACACTTCGGTGTGGGAGGGAAACCCATACCGAACGTAGGAGGGAAAGGGGTGAGGGGAAAAGGCCTGGAAACTAGGGAAAGGAGCAGGTCACCTCCTAGTGAAACCCTAATCAAAGTCCTGACTGACTGCAAGTGTAAACTCACCCTGTAGTACCCTGGTACTAATGTCAGGACAAGAAACAACCTGTTCCTCCAAACGGTAGGACGAACAGGAGTCTCTCAGGCCTAAAACACAAATGACAGGGAAAAGAGCAACACAAGAAAACCCAAACAATAAACAAAAAGGGGAAGAAGACACTTAAACAGTTTGGGATAGTCAAAACTGCTGACAGATGCTCTTTAATTATATTTTTATTTTACTCAAATTAGTTCTGTTTAGGAGAATATGAAAAAAGAAGAGTTCTTATTTATAGATTCAGCAGGTCTCCATCTTAATGTTTGCAAGCAAAGACACAGAAGTGTTTTACAAGCATGTTCAGCCGGACAGAATCAGTCTCTTCTCCAAGTATCTCTCGGAATCTGTAACAATAAGATTTATTGAGCAACATCATAGAAATGGCATCAGTATCTCATACATGCTTATTAAACTTTCTACTGTGATATAGGTCTTTTAAAAGAAAATGTATATTTCTTTATAGGTTATTTTTCATATACAATCAAACTGCCTAATAGAAAATCTGTTTTATTTGTTTATAGCAACCAATTTCATTTTTTCAGAGCCTTGTAAGAACTAAAAGCTGAGCTCTGATTGGTTGCTATGGGCAACTAAGGCGGATTTATTATTCAGTTTGATAAAAGTGGCCTATTGTGTCAAAAAGATGGTGTTTTCCCAGCAAATAATGACTGTGAAAGGCTATGTGCGAAGCAGATAGATTACGGAAACGCAACAGACCTTTGCCAATAAGAACCCAGCAACAAAACGACCAGCTAACCCCGGTATTATTCAGAGTCTGGTTCAAAAATGGCGCCAAACTGGCTCTGTTGTGCATAAAATTCAGCAGCAGATTGCATGTAGCCCCCAAAATTCAACTCAAAGACAGTCTCATCAAGTTGATGTATCCCAAATGACATGTCAGCAAGTTCAGAAATCTCTGAAACTGAAACCGTACCGAGTAACGTGTGTGCAGGAACCAAAAGAGTCTGACAAAGCTAAACACGTAAATTACTGTACTTGGTTGTTGACAGGCATTTGGACCCACTGCTGTACTTCATGACCGACGAAGCTTGGTTTCGTTTATTGGGTCACATGAATTCCCAGAATACGAGGTTCTGGTCTGCTGAAAATCCCCATTTGACTCACGAAACACCACTTCATGACCAGAAAATTGGCATTTGTGGCAGTGAATGCCCCAAATTAACTTGAACATCTTTGAACAGTTTTACAACAAATTAACACCAAAAGAAAAAATTACTGGCTTTTTCCAACAAGATGGGGCAACATGTGTAACACCCCAGAGTGGTGTTACCACTACTGCACCCTGCTACTATCTCTAATGGGCTAATATAATGTCATCTTATGTATATATGTGAAGGTCCTATACACTGTGCATTTCTTATCTGTTTGCAACTGCTATGTTCATGTAATATGCCTGGTTCACCAGCAGGTGGCAGCAAACACGGCAGAGCTATCTTAGATAGAATGGAACTTACCATTCCATTCTACCCCCCTCTGGAGAGAAGTGGGCTAGTACTACTTCCTGCAGGAAGGGTGGGGACCAGTTAGAGTTAGTCTAGTTCACCCCCAGCTAGGGGAAGGGTGTGCAGGGGCATGTCTCTGCTGGACGTGCCCCCGCCAGCCAGAGCACCCTAAGCTCTGCTGGCCATGGAGGCTGAAACATAGAAGCCTCAAAAGCCAGGAAATTAGTTCCTCGAATGAGACTAAGTCCGACTACAGAGAAGAAGTGCAGCATACAAAAGAAGCTGAGTTATACAGCCAGCCTGTCAGTACAGCAGAGTCAGAGAGAAAAATATAGCAGAGTTGAGTTTGCCTACCAGTTTAATGCTAAAGCCTGCTGGAATCAAGACAAAGCCTGAAACTGTTTGGAGAAACGTTTATTCAAGTAAAGCTGCCATTGAAGTTCATCTCAAGGTCTGAACTCAAGTTAGTCTTTCAAATCTCTCAATTATTCCCCCCTATTTATTGCTTCGGAGCCAAAGCCTGGGGTCCAGAGGTATCCAGGTAGGAGATCCGTGACACACTTAAAGACACATTTTAGACCACAACATACCACTAAGCATTTCCTACACATGGGATGCACGATATAGAAGGCCCTGGGGGAGGCCGCCCATTGCACATGCTGCACCTAACAGAACTCACTGGCACCGGTTCATGAACTGTTTATGGAGAAGCGAACTGTGAGCAATGAGTTATGGCCACCACTTTCCCCAGATTTGTCTACATGTGATTTTTATATGTGGGAAATTTAAAACAAAGTGTCCACTAACCATCCACATCCCCTGAATGAACTCAAGGAGAACATTACAAACACTATCCGCAGCATCACAAGCAGTATCAGCCAACAGAATCTGACCTGCCCAAAGATGCATAGATGTGAACAGGGACCACTTTCAGCATCTTTTGTGACTTGTGGGCAAATAAAAAAACAATACACTTGCTCGTTCATCTTGTCATACCATCACTGGAGGCGGATTACTTTTTTGTAGGACACCCTGTAGTATTGTGCAATAGAGATGGCCCGAATAGTTCGCCGGCGAATAGTTCCCGGCGAACATAGCTTGTTCGCGTTCGCCGCGGCGGGCGAACATATGCGATGTTCGGTCCGCCCCCTATACATCATCAGTGAGCAAACTTTGACCCTGTACCTCACAGTCAGCAGACACATTCCAGCCAATCAGCAGCAGACCCTCCCTCCCAGACCCTCCCACTTCCCGGACAGCATCCATTTTAGATTCATTCTGAATCTGCATTCTCAGTGAGAGGAGGGAAAGTGCTGCTGCTGCTGCTGATTCAATAGGGAAAGCGTTAGCTAGGGCATTGTTCTGTGTCCACAGACTCATCTGCTGTAAGGACAGCGTCCTGACAGCACCCCAAAAAGCCCTTTTCAGGGCTGGTACATCACTCTGCTTTTTTTTTTATTCTATATATATATATATATATATATATATATATATATATATATACATATATTGCAGTTGCCTGCCAGTGTGTGAGAGGAGGGACAGTGCTGCTGCTGATTAAATAGGGAAAGCGTTAGCTAGGGCAGTGTTCTGTGTCCACAGATTCATCTGCTGTAAGGACAGCGTCCTGACAGCACCCCAAAAAGCCCTTTTCAGGGCTGGTACATCAGTCTGCTTTTTTTTTTATATATACATATATTGCAGTTGCCTGCCCGTGTGTGAGAGGCTGCAGGCTCAGTCACAGACAGCACTGTGTGCACACCATTCATACAGGGTGTGAGAAAATACCTCGCAGATAAAAAAAAAATCTATTTAATATTTTTCTGTGATATAATCACAGTTGCAAGCCAGTGTGCGTTAGGCCCACACAGACTGTACTGTGCCCACTGCCCACCACTTATATAGGGTGGCACAGTACCTTGCACGCATAGTAACACTTATCTAATAAAAAATGACAGGCAGAGGCAGGCCACCCCGCAGGGGCCGTCGTGTTCGTGGTGCTGTGATTTCCACTGGCCCTGGAATAATGCCCAGTGTTCAGAGGCCACGTACCCTGAACCCAAAAAATTCTGAGAAAATAGTCGACTGGCTTACACAGGACACCCAATCTTCAACAGCTTCCGCTAAGAACCTTGACGCACCATCCTCCTCATGATCAGCTTTGGTCACCTGCTCTCAAGTTACCACTCTCCCGCCCGCCGCAACCACCACCACTACCACCACAATCACCACAGCCCCTTCACTTGATCCCTCAGAGGAGTTATTTACACATCATTTGGATGAAATTAGTGATGCGCAACCATTATTGCCAGAGGATGGAGATAACAGGGATATGTCTCAGTCAGGCAGGATTACACACATGGACGTACAGTGTGATGATGATGATGTTGTACACGCTGCTGCTTCCTTTGCTGAGGTGTCAAGTGAAGTGGTTGATGATGACGATGTGTCCGTGGAAGCCACGTGGGTGCCTGCTCGAAGAGAAGAAGAAGAAGAGGGGGAAAGTTCAGAAGGGGAGACAGAGAGAAGGAGGAGACAAGTTGGAAGCAGGGGGAGGTCGTCGCAAGGAGCTAGTGGCACAGTCAGACAGCATGTATCGGCACCCAGGGTCAGCCAGACAGCACGCCAATCAACACATGCTGCTGCCACCACCAGAATGCCGTCATTGCAAAGCTCAGCAGTGTGGCATTTTGGTGTCCATCTGACGAAACTGAGCCAAACGGATCCGTTCTGACACACAATGTAAGTCAATTAGGACGGATCCGTTTTCACTGACACAATATGGCATAATAGAAAACGGATCCGTCCCCCAATGACTTTCAATGGTGTTCAAGACTGATCCATTTTGGCCATGTTAAAAATAATACAAACGGATTTGTTCTGAACGGATGCGTGCGATTGTATTATCTGAATGGATCCGTCTGTGCAGATCCATGACGGATCCGCACCAAACGAGAGAGTGTGAAAGTTTAAGGGTCAGAAACCCTTTTAGTGGGGTTAATATTAATATCAATCATCATATGGTCTAAGATGGTTATGGGTTAATATCTAGTATCCCTAGTTATGTAGGGTGGGGATGGTTTATTGCAGTATATAATAACGTAATGCTATAGCTATGAAGTATAATGGAAATCCCTAAAGGTAATTTTTTCAAACAGCGCTCCCCCCCATACCAAATTTTCAATTATCAACCTCTCCAGAGCACAGCAGGTGCCAGAGCCACCGTACGTGCTTTAAACAGCAGACACCCAGTGCTAATGTCCATGATTGGCGATAATGCAAATGGCAGACATTTAGGCTAGGTCTACACGACGACAGATCAGTCGCGCGACAGATAGGGCGCAACATTTGTCGTGCGACATTTTGTTGCACCAATGTCGCGCGACAATTTTTATAATGACAGTCTATGGTGTCGCACTGCAACATGCGACATGCTGCGACTGCGACGCAACAGTCGCAGAAAAATCCATCTCGAATGGATTTTCTGAGACTGTTGCGTCGCAGTCGCAGCATGTTGCATGTTGCAGTGCAACACCATAGACTGCCATTAAAAAAATTGTCGCGCGACATTGGTGCAACAAAATGTCACGCGACTTATTGTCGTCGTGTAGACCTAGCCTTAAACCCTCAGATGCCATGGTCAATTGTGCCCACAATATCTGAGGCAGTTTTTCCTGGGAGCACTGAACTCCTGGGACCAAGACGGCTCAACCGCAAGGCAATCAGGGGAGCTGTTTGTTCCTTGCGGTAGCCTCAGTCCCTCTGAAAGATCAGACGCTACCCCTGTGGCAGGGCTCCATAGAATCAGGGCTGCACCTAGCCTTTCTGCTACAGTACCTGAGGTGAAATTTGAAACAGAACCCCCCCCCCATACCAAATTCTCAACCTAACACTAGAGTTGAGCGAACCCGAACTGTAAAGTTCGGGTTCATACCGAACTTTAGGTTTTTCGGCACCCAGACCCGAACATTTCCGTAAAAGTTCGGGTCGGTGCTTTCTTGGCGCTTTTTGAAAGGCTGCACAGCAGCCAATCAACAAGCGTCATACTACTTGCCCCAAAAGGCCATCACAGCCATGCCTACTATTGGCATGGCTGTGATTGGCCAACTGCAGCATGTGACCCAGCCTCTATTTAAGCTGGAGTCACGTAGCGCCGCCTGTCACTCTGCTCGGATTAGTGTAGGGAGAGGCTGCAGCTGCTGTCAGGGAGAGATCAGGGAGAAATATTATCAAGAACTGCCTTTTTACTCAGCGATCTACATCAAATGTGTTTTGTGGGTGCAGTGCACAATTATTTTAAGCCTGCCCTGAGCCAACTACTGCTGAAAACGAACTTTTTTTTACTTCAGTTTGTCAATATCAATACATAATCGGCAGCCATTTTATGCGACAATAGTGCACCAGCACTATCTATCTGCATGTCTGCTAGTCCAGAAATACAGCGTTTTGCTTACTGTGCTTAAAACACCTTTTTTTCATATATTGCACATCTGTGATTACACGTGCATAGGTGACTGTCACATTTAGGCCACAAATAAGGCTTTTAGGATACTGTGGTGAAAAAAAACTCTGATATAGTGCACATCTGTGATTACACGAGCATAGGTGACTGTCACATTTAGGCCACATATACCGCTGTCATATAGAGTTTTAAAAAAAAAGTGCAATAACCTACATCAGGGTTTATATTGGCGGTTAATTATTTTAAGCATACTTAACCACTTTTTACTTTGCTTTGTGAAAGCTAACTATGAGGAAAACATCTAATAAGGGACGCGGTCATGATCGTGGTGGTGTTGGTGGAGCCCCTGGTGCAGGGAGAGGACGTGGCCGTTCTGCCACAGCTACACGTCCTACTGAACCTACTACCTTAGGTCCCAGTAGCCGCCAGAATCTACAGCGATATTTGGTCGGGCCTAATGCCGTTCTAAGGATGGCAAGGCCTGAGCAAGTACAGGCGCTAGTCAATTGGGTGGCCGACAGTAGATCCAGCACGTTCACATTATCTCCCACTCAGTCTTCTGCAGAAAGCACACAGGTGGCGCCTGAAACCCATGTCCATCAGTCTGTCACATCACCCCCGTGCATATCGGGGAACCTGTCATGCAGCAGTCTCTTATGCTGTTTGAAGACTCTGCTGGCAGGGTTTCCCAAGTGCATCCACCTAGCCCTTCCCCAGGGGTGGAAGACATAGAATGCACTGACGCACAACCACTTATGTTTCCTGATGAGGACATGGGAATACCACCTCAGCACGTCTCTGATGATGACTAAACACAGGTGCCAACTACTGCGTCTTTCTGCCACTGACTTTCAGAGTTCGGAGGAAGAGGCAGTGGTGAGACCGAGCCAACATCGTAGCAAAAGCGGGAGCAGGGTGCAAAATCAGAGCAGCCGTCGCCAAAACAGTTCGCCTGCTACTGGCCACCGTCAACAGGGACCAAGCACACCAAAGGCAGCTTCAAGGAGTTCCCTGGCATGGCACTTCTTCACACAATGTGCTGACGACAAGACCCGAGTGGTTTGCACGCTGTGCCATCAGAGCCTGAAGCAAGGCATTAACGTTCTGAACCTTAGCACAACCTGCATGACCAGGCATCTACATGTCGGGCTGCAGTGGAGTAAGCACCTTCAAAACCAAGAAAGGGCTCAGGCCCCTCCTGCTCCCTCTTCTGCTGCTGCCTCCGCCTCTTCCTCTGCCTCGGGAGGAACGTTGGCACCTGCCGCCCAGAAAACAGAGGATGTGCCACCAACAACACCACCTCCGTCACCAAGCATCTCCACCATGTCACACAGAAGCGTTCAGCTCTCCATCTCACAAAACTTTGAGAGAAAGCGTAAATTCCCACCTAGCCACCCTCGATCCCAGGCCCTGAATGCCAGCATTTCTAAACTGGCCTTTGAAATGCTATCATTCAGGCTGGTGGAGACGGACAGCTTCAAACAGCTCATGTCGTTCCTAGCCGCCACTACTTCTCCAGGAGAGCCGTGCCCTCCCTGCACAACCAAGTATCGGATAAAATCAAGTGTGCACTGCGCAAAGACATCTGTGGCAAGGTCCACCTAACCACAGATACGTGGACCAGTAAGCACAGCCAGGGACGCTATATCTCCCTAACTGCACACTGGGTAAATGTAGTGGCGGCTGGGCCCCAGGCGGAGAGCTGTTTGGCGCACGTCCTTCCGCCGCCAAGGATCGCAGGGCATCATTCTTTGCCTCCTTTTGCCTCCTCTTCCTACTTGGCTTCCTCCTCCTCTTATACCACCTCCTCATCCGGTCAGCGACAGACCTTCACCACCAACTTCAGCACAGCCAGGGGTAAACGTCAGCAGGCCGTTCTGAAAATGATGTGTTTGGGGGACAGGCCCCACACAGCGCAGGAGTTGTGGCGGGTTATAGAACAGACAGACGAGCAGTTGCTGCCAGTGAGCCTCAAGCCCGGCCTGGTGGTGTGCGATAATGGGCGAAATCTCGTTGCAGCTCTGGGACTAGCCGGTTTGACGCACATCCCTTGCCTGGCGCATGTGCTGAATTTGGTGGTGCAAAAATTCATTCACAACTACACTGACATGTCAGAGCTGCTGCGTAAAGTGCAGGCCGTCTGTGCGCGCTACCGGCGTTCTCATCCTGCCGCCGCTCGGCTGTCTGCTCTACAGCGTAACTTCGGCTTTCCCGCTCACCGCCTCATATGCGATGTGCCCACCAGGTGGAACTCAACCTTGCACATGCTGGAGAGACTGTGCGAGCAGCAGTAGGCCATAGTGGAGTTTCAGCTGCAGCACGCACGGGTGAGTCGCACTGCGGAACAGCACCACTTCACCACCAATGACTGGGCCTCCATGTGTGCCCTGTTTCGAGTACCTGTGTGCCCTGTTTCGAGTACTCCACCAACATGGCCAGTGGCGATGACGCCGTTATCAGCGTTACAATACCACTTCTATGTCTCCTTGAGAAAACACTTAGGGCGATGATGGAAGAGGATGTGGCCCAGGACGAGGGGTCATCTCTAACACTTTCAGGCCAGGGAGGAGGAGGAGGAGGAATGTGGCACCCAAAGCAGCTCAGGCCCATCGCTGGTGCGTGGCTGGGGGGATACGGAGGAAGCAGACGATACGCATCCCACAGAGGACAGCTTGTCCTTACCTCTGGGCAGTCTGGCACACATGAGCGACTACATGCTGCAAGGCCTGCGCAACGACCGCAGAGTTGCCCACATTTTAACGTGCGCTGACTACTGGGTGGCCACCCTGCTGGATCCCCGTTACAAAGACAATGTGCCGTCCTTAATTCCCTCACTGGAGCGTGATCGGAAGATGCGCGACTACTGGCGCACGCTGGTAGACGCGCTCCTGAGAGCATTCCCGACTGACGCCGGGGGACAAGTGGAAGCACAAGGCGAAGGCATGGGAGGAGGAAGAGGTCGCCAACGCAGCTGTGTCAGCGCCAGCACCTCAGAAGGCAGGGTTAGCATGGCCGACATGTGGAAAAGCTTTGTCAGCCTTGGAGGTGCTGACCTGCCCTGCAGCCAGTGTATAGTGTGAACGTGTGTTTAGCACGGCAGAGAGCATTATCACAGGCCGCAGCCAATGTGGACAAGCTTACGTTTATTAAAATTAACCATGCATGGATCCCACAGGACTTGTCCGTACCTTGTGCAGAATAGACATTTATACCAGCCTCAGCCATCCATTCTTGTACTCAAGTGCACTTATTCTTTGTTTTATTTTGTTATATGTCCCAATAATTTGGGGAATACCCCAATTAAAAAATAAAAAATAACACAAATAAGTGTTGGCTACCTATTCCTCCTTCACCGCCGCTTCCACCTACACCGCCACATCCTAGATCCAGATAATTTTTTTTTTCTGTATTTTATCTTATTTTAAGTCATTTCCCAATCCACATTTGTTTTCAGAACAATTGTCATGTTCTTAAGCACATTTTGATGCCTTTTGCAGCCCTCTAGCCCTTTCAAGGACTATTTTAGAGCCATTTTAGTGGCCAAAAGTTTGGGTCCCCATTGACTTCAATGGGGTTCGGGATCAAGTTCGGCTCCCGAACCCGAACTTTTTTTTCAAGTTCGGCCGAACCTGAACATCCAGGTGTCCGCTCAACTCTACCTAACACATTCCCTCCTAACATTACGTATATCACTACAAAACATACAGGGAAATACAGCACTACATACCTCTTACATCCAGTGATGTCTCCTCTGATGTAGATGTTCTTTCCTAATCTTCTCCTTTCAGACCAGACCACCATGATTATTTTTCACCCATCTCTCGTCTCGTTTGACAAACTAAAAAAATTAGTTTACTACTTTTCCATCATCCTCCAATCTTCTGGACAAATCATGCTACCACCCCAACATTGTGCCGCTGTGCTCCCCAATATGATACTACTAAAAATACTAGTACCATGCAGATAGTGCCCTTCAATAATTATTGGCACACTGTCTTAAAATAACTGCGCCCAGCAAATGGTGTCCCTGACATCAATAGTGTAAACATAATGTCCCCCAAAAACAACTGTGCTAAGCTGCCAGGATGCCCCACACCGTAATAGTGCTTTACAAAGTCCCAACTAATAATTCTCTGCCAGAGTGCACTTGGTAGTAATAGTGCCCCCAACAGTATTAATGTCCCCACTGTGCCCCAGAAGTAATATTGCTCCCATAATGCCCATACTAGTAATCATGTTCCCCATAGTACCCCAGTAGTAATAAAGCCCACCATAATGCCCCCCTTCCCCCGTAGTCATAATTCTCCTTATAATGCGACAGTAGAAAATGCCTCGTGAAAATGAGCACCAGTACAAAAAAAAAATGCCCCCTTATGTGCCAGTGCACTAGTACAAAAATGCCCATATTTTGTGTGCCAGTACAAAAAATGCCCCCTTTTAGTGCCCTAGTCCATCAAATATCCCCATAGTGCCCCCATAATGTGTGCAAGTATAAAATACCCCTATATAATGCCCCCAAGTCAATGCCCTCATAGTGCTACTCTCCCCCTTCCCCATATTGCCCCCCATAATGTGCCAGTATAAAATACCCATATATAATGCCCCCAGTAAATGCCCCTATAGTTCTCCTTTTTCCCTTTCCTTATAGTGCCCTCCATAATGTACCAGTATAAAATGCCCCTATATAGTGCCCATCTAGATGTCCTCAGTGTCCCCCATAATTTGCCAGTATAATATACCCCTTCTTAGTGCCCCCATAGTGCTCATCTCCGCCCTTCCCCATAGTGCCCCCATTATGTGTCCCGGTATAAAATGCCCCTATACAGAGACCCCAGTAGATGCCCTCATAGTGCGCCCGTATAATACCCTTTTCGTGCCCCAAATAGATGCTCCCATAGTCATTTCCTGCAGTGTGTGCTATATAAAAAATATACTTCCCTCCATGAGGCTGACAGCTTCGGCCTCTGATAGGCTAAAGGCATTAGGCCTGTAGCCTATCAGAGGAACGGGGAAGGGAGACACCTCTCCTTTGTGCCGCCGCACCATTCATCTTTATCGATACAGACGAATATAGAGATGAGCGCTTCCACAATGGCAGTGCAGCCTTGCACATAGCCGTATGAGAGCTTATTGTTTGCTAGAAAAGTTGTACTTTCACATGGGACCATTTTCCATTGCATATAATTAGAGATGAGTGAATCGAAATTGACGAAGTGGAAAAATTTGATTCAAATCGAAGTCGAATTTCCCCATTCTTCGTGGTAACGAATCACATTTTTTCCTAAAATGGCTGCTGCACATGTTAGAACATGGAGCTAGGAACTCTAAGAACAAGGGATCACCCACAATGCCATGCATGCAGTCAATCAGCAGCCCGTCCATGTGATGTCACAGCCCTATAAATAGCCTCAGCCATCTTGCTTTACTTTATTTTCCAGTGTACTTAGTGCAGGGAGAGACGTGACAGGCGCTAGGGACAGTGTTAGTAAAGATTTTATTCTGCAAAAAAATTATTGATTAATTCAGGGAAAGATCATTCAAAGTGTAGGAAAAGGCTAGGAAGGCATTATCCACACCATAGGGAGAGAGCAGGGATAAATAAGGGAGTGTAAAGCCTGCACTAATTGGGGATCCAAATTGCACTATATGATAGCTCAGTAATTCCAGCAAACCTTGCTTGTTATTGTGGTAAAAGTGTTGTGATGCAAACTGTTTTGGGCTGTATTAATAGGAAATATACAGTGCCTTGCAAAAGTATTCACCCCTTAACTTTTTCGTATTTTGGTGCCTCACAACCTGGAATTAACATGGATTTTATTCCAAGACACGGAGGCTTCATATTGCATAACTTCCTTTACTGACAACCACAGCAGCAAAGAAAAAAATGAAGATATTAACATATTGCCATAGCAACTGTCCCTCCCCACACAGTAGACCCTATATAATGTCCATGTGTCTTCATAACTTCCTCTTTCTTTGCTGCTGCCACAAGCTAAGTATACTCTAATCTTGCAGCATCTACTAGAAGTATTGTAGTTCATTTTGTGTTTGTTCTTTTATTATTATTATTCAGGTTATCGCAGGGGTACACTTATTTATATTAAGGTATATCTATTTAGGTTTGCTTCCCCAGGTTTTGCCTGCCGTTTTCATTGTTCGTTCCCTATGCCTCCTGCTCCTGTCTCCCTTCTGGGAGCGGGATCGGGGGATGCATGGGTTAATTTCTTATCTCCCTCTACCCTGCGCGATCTACCTCCTCCCTCTTCCCCCCTCTAGTCTCTGGTGGGGGCCAGACGCCGGTTTCTGTTTGAACTTACTGCTTTTGTCTCTCAGTTTCCAGCCGGTGTCTGGTGCTGGAGCCGTAATCTCGCGAGACTTCGGCTGCCTGTGATCTTGCGGCGGCCATTTTCTTGTGGTCTTTTTTCCCTTCTCTGTTCTTCCCTCTAGTGCAGCTTGTTCCCTCTCGTCGGTAGCCACGCCCACTTCCTCCCTGGGCTTGTTCCGTTCTGTCTCTTCTCCTGTGTGCACACTTGCTGGGTGACTACCCTCTGTGTGCCCCTAATTCTTCAGTTTAGTTAGTTGCTAGGTGGTTTTACAGCCCCCTCTTTGTGTGACCCATCTGCTTACTTACTGGCCACTTTTCCCTGGGCATATATATTATACTGTTGTTATCATGTCTTATACTGGGCATCCCTCAGAGACAGGGAGAGACGTGCAGGTCTCTTCTCCTGCTCCTGCAGCCGCTGGCACCGCATTCTCTGCGGAAGCCTTTCAGCGGTCAGTGTCTGAAGCCATTATGGCTGCTATGGGGACCGTTACCAATACCTTAACCAGGTCCATCTCCGATGCCCTCTCAGCACGCCCTGGTGTCTCTAGTGACACAATACAAGCTGAAATACCTGTACCTCACGCCTCCAGAAACACTTTGATTGGTGAGACCAATGCCACCCAAGAGAGCGCGTTATCGCGCAAAAGAGCCTCATCCCGCCGGGCAGAACGGGCGCGGAATTGGAAGTGTGCGAGAACGCACCCTGAAACGGAGATCGACTCTGAGGTCGACTCTGATGAGGAGGTGAGATTTGAGGACATGGTTTTCCCTGAGGACGAGATGTCCGATTCTGCCCCTGCCGACTTGGTTTCGGCTCCTACCTCTACGCTTATGGGCGCTTCGTCCTCGGACGTTATACAGGGTCCTTCGGGCGTCCTAACCGACCCCCTTGGAGATCCCCTTTTTGACCCCGACAATCTCCACCACCCTAGATCTTCCGAATGGCTTCCCCTTGACCATGTGGCACAATACCTAGAGGCTCGGGTGCGTTGCCCTCTATCTAAAGAGGCTCGCAATAAGATGAAAGCAGAATGCCCTAGACCCATTGTGGCGAATAAGGTTTGTGAGACCCCGTCAGTGGATCCAAAAATGATCCAATTCTTATCTAAGTCTGGGTGGAACCCCAGAAAGGGCCTAGAATCGGCCTTAAAAGCATGCCAGGACAAACTCCTGGACGTTTTCGGCCCACTGGCCAAGATCTTTGACATGGCGGAGATAGCCAGAGAGTCCAACACATCAGTGGATCCGGAGGAACTCCGTGGGTGGATCCAAAGGGCCATCTGTATAGCAGGCAACGTCAACAGTTCCCTGTCTATTGAACGCCGTAAGGCTATTTTGTTTAAAATTGAGCCCAAATTAGTGAATTTGTCCCTCACTGAGACTGGAAGTGATGCTCAGGGTCTCCTGTTTGGGGATTCATTTATTAAGGACATGGGAAAATTTGTCGGAGCCTTTACGGCCCTTGACAAGGCTCAATCTTCCATGAGGAAGGTATTCCAGGGCCGTTTTTCCTCAAGGGCCGGCAACTTCAGGGGCCGCTCTGCCGGCCGCTCCTCCTTCCATGCCCGAGGCTCGGGCAGAGGCTCCTATGGTCAAAGACCCTTTAATCAACGATCCTCCTTCCAGGACGCAAGGCCTTCACAGAGTTTCTTCCCATCCCGAGGTACTCCTAGCCGAAGACCGTTCAGAGGAAACTCCGGGTTCCGTCGTCCCCTTGGTAAGTGTTCCTCGTCTTCTTTCTTTTCCAGTTCGTGTAGGGGGCAGACTCCGACTTTTTTCTCATGCTTGGGAATCAATCACGTCGGACGTCTGGGTGTTAGCCACTATCCAGGGTTTCCAGATAGAACTGGTTCAGTCCCCTTATCATCTCCCTGCTCCCCCTCCTATTCCAACGTCCGGGCCTGCGTCGCTGGCCATAGACAAGGAACTCTCAGACCTCTTTCTCAAGGGCGCAATCGAGTTGGTTCCTTACCCTTCGGTAGGTCTGCTCAGCAGTATTTTCTTGGTACGAAAGAAAGGGGGGCAGATGCGCCCCGTCATAAACCTCAAACCACTAAACAGGTTCGTTCGTTACAGGCACTTCAAAATGGAGGGTATTCACCTACTCAGGGATCTCCTTCTTCAAGGGGATTGGATGGTGAAGTTAGATCTGAAGGATGCCTATCTTACTGTCCCGGTCTCGAGGTCATCCAGGGATCTCCTCCGTTTCCTGTGGAAAGATCAGGTTTGGCGTTTCACTTGCCTTCCCTTCGGTCTGTCTTCGGCCCCCTGGTGCTTCACCAAGGTCATGCGCCCAGTGGTAGCTTGGCTCCGCAGTCGCGGGATCAGGTTGATCATCTACCTGGACGACCTCCTTCTTATGGCCCAGGACCCCGCTGTTCTCCGCTCGCAGTTACAGGTAACTATGAACCTCCTATCCCGTCTAGGTTTCCTCATCAACTACGAGAAGTCGTCCCTGGACCCATCCAGAGTTATGGAATTCCTCGGTTTTTCGGTGGATTCCGTCTCGGAAACTCTCAGCCTCCCTCTGGCGAAGCTCCGGTCCATACGCAAGGAGCTACGCAAGACGCTGACCGCTCAACGGATTACACTTCGTCACCTGGCACGGATCATAGGACTCCTCTCCTCGTCCATCCAAGCAGTGTTTCCGGCTCCTCTCCATTACCGGGCTCTTCAGCGCTTGAACCACGCGCACCTACAGACCGGGGCTTCGTACGCGGATACGATCTCGCTGGATCCCGAGACTCGGGACGAGTTACGCTGGTGGATCTCGAACCTTCAGGCATGGAATGGGAAGGCGATTTGCGGTCCTTGTCCGGATTTCACCATCGACTCCGACGCCAGCCTTCTCGGGTGGGTGGCCCACTGCGACGGAGTTTCCACTGGAGGTCCCTGGTCTCAGGAGGAAGCTTCACTCCATATCAACGCCCTGGAGCTCCTGGCCGGATCTTTTGCCATCCGCAGTTTTGCCAAGCACAGTGCCAGCGCTTGCATTCGCCTACGCATGGACAACGTGTCGGCTGTCCGATATGTCAACTCCATGGGAGGTACCCATTCGAGCATGTTATCTCACTTGGCCAAGGAGTTCTGGTCCTTCTGTCTCAATCAACAGGTGACGGTGGTGGCGGAGTATCTCCCTGGTCTGCAGAACATCCAAGCGGACTGGAACTCTCGGTATCTCAGGGATGGCAGCGACTGGAAGTTAGATGGTCGGGTGTTCTCTCACATCTCCTCCCTCTGGGGTCCGTTCTGTATCGACCTGTTTGCGTCTCGGCTGAATACTCAGTTGCCGCGTTTCTTCAGTTGGCGCCCGGATCCAGACGCAGAGGCTGTGGACGCGTTCCTGCAGGATTGGCACGGACCTCTACTCTACGCATTTCCACCGTTTGCGATGATCCCACGGGTCCTGACCCAGGTGCGCTGGCAACATGCGGAGTTAGTGTTGATTGTGCCGTTCTGGACCTCTCAGTCATGGTTCCCTCACCTGCTGGACCTTCTCATCTTACCACCGTTGTTCCTTCCGGACCTGCCAGAGCTTCTCTTAGACTCCGGAGGCGCACAACACCCGCTATTGCTGGAGGGATCTCTCCGTCTGCTGGCTTGCAGAATATCAGGCGTTTCGGACAGGGCGAGGAACTTTCGGACGCTGCTAGAAGACTCTTGGAACAGTCGTGGGCTCCTGGCACCAGAAGGGCCTATAGAGCGGCCTGGGGATCATGGACTAGTTGGTGCGTCGCACGGAGTTTGGATCCCCGCTCAGCTCCCGTTTCAGACGTTCTAGAGTTTTTAACTTCTTTATTCGAGGAAGGTAAGGCGTACCGCACCATCAACCTTTTTCGCTCCGCAATTTCTTCTTTCCATCTGGGTTTTGAGGGTCGGCCTGCCGGGCAACATCCTCTAGTTTGTCGCCTTCTCAAGGGTTCACGTTTGTCGCGGCCTCCTCGGCCACGTTTTTCTTCCACCTGGGATGTTTCCTTGGTTTTGGATTTTTTCACGGCTTGGCCGTCTAACTCTCTGCTTTCTCTTCGCCAGCTCTCTGCCAAGTTGGTTACCCTCTTTTGCCTTGTATCTTGCAAGAGGGTTTCTGATGTCAGGGCATTGGATGTCGATGCCAGGTCTTTTTCCCCGGATGGGGTAACTTTCAATATTTCTCGCCGTACCAAAACCCACATTCATTCTGTATCTTATCCCAGTTTTCCGTCCATTCCTAACCTTTGTCCGGTTGCTTATCTCCAAGAGTACGAAGCTCGTACCTCTGGGCATAGGTCGCCTGAAAGTTTTCAATTATTTCTCTCCTATCGGCGTCCTTTTGCTCCGGTGGCTACTCCCACACTGGCTCGTTGGGTCAAGTGGTGTATGTCTTTGGCAGGGGTAGATACCTCGGTATTCACCGCTCATTCCACTAGGAGCGCTGCTTCCACCTCTATGTTGGTGTCGGGAACTCGTTTGGAGGACATTATGAAGATCGCCGACTGGTCTCGAGTTTCGACTTTTAAGGAATTTTACTTTCGCCCTGCTCCTCATGTTTTTTTCTTCCGTGGTTGTGCAGCTTTGAACTTGCAATATGAAGCCTCCGTGTCTTGGAATAAAATTATGGGATTTTACTAGTATATGACGTAAAGTCATGATTTTATGAAAGACACGGAGGCGAGTATTGCCCTCCCTTTGTATTTTCCCTCCCTTGGATTATTGCTCATTGCTTATTTGGGTTGTACTGTGTCATTTTGAATGATTCATGTTGATGTCATTTGATTGATTTACAGGTGGCGGATTTTAATTTGGATGGAACATTTCCTTTCATGCAATTTTTATTCTCTTGCAGGTTGAATAGAATGATGATGTACATCCAGGTGTTCCTATGGGGTGTCTTCTGCCCGTTCCAGTTCGGCAGTTCCGTTTGCAGGAGGCTCCTTTGTTGACCTTCGGTTCCAAGGAAGGATGTGGTTGTGGTCTCTCCAGTTTTCCGAATCTGCGGATTCGCAGTTTTCCTGAGGTCTTCGTGTGAGGGTTCCAGGAGTCGTTCTGATAGAGGTGGCATTCGCCAAGAAAGAGGAAGTTATGAAGACACATGGACATTATATAGGGTCTACTGTGTGGGGAGGGACAGTTGCTATGGCAATATGTTAATATCTTCATTTTTTTCTTTGCTGCTGTGGTTGTCAGTAAAGGAAGTTATGCAATACTCGCCTCCGTGTCTTTCATAAAATCATGACTTTACGTCATATACTAGTAAAATCCCATAATTGTTTGAGGATTTGCATCAGAACATGCCCACAACTTTTATATTTTTATTTTTTATTTTTTATTGTGAAGCAAACAACTAATAGGACAAAATAACAGAAAATGTCTATGAGCATAACTATTCACCCCCCTAAAGTCAATACTTTGTAGAGCCACCTTTTACGACAATCACAGGTCCAAGTCGCTTTGGATAAGTCTATATGAGCTTGCCACATCTTACCACTTCCTTGCAAAACTGTTCTAGCTTCTTTTAAGTTGGATGGTTTGAGGCTGTGAACAGCAATCTTTAAGTCTGACCACAGATTTTCTATTGGATTGAGATCTGGGCTTTGATTAGGCCATTCCAACACATTTACATGTTTCCCCTTAAACCACTCAAGTGTTGCTTTAGCAGTGTGTTTGGGGTCATTGTCCTGCTGGAAGGTGAACCTCCATCCTAGCCTCAAATCACACAGAGTGGTACAGGTTTTGCTCAAGAATATCCCTGTATTTAGCACCATCCATCTTTCCCTCAACACTGACCAGTTTTCCAGTCCCCCCAGCATGATGCTGCCACCACCATGTTTCACTGTGGGAATGGTGTTCTTTGGGTGATGTGATGTGTTGGGTGTCACGATAGGTAGGTAAGCAGGGAAATAACCAAACCCAGGAAAACAAACAGAACAAATTACTAGACCCAAAAGCTAGGGAGAAAATGGTCACCTTCTAGCGATCCCTAAAAGTTTTCCCTAAACTGCTGTGCCCATGTGCATACCCTAATGGTGGATATGCACATGCCCTCCTGCCTAAACCTATACACCCTGGGCAAACCCTAAGCAGTAGGGAAAAGAGAAGAGGCAACCTGTTTCTTTGTCAGGACTGGAATAGTGGATCAGGTATGGAATCCTTTGGCAGGGACGAAATAATCCCAAAAATTAGCGTAGTACAAAAAAGGTCAATCCAATTGGGTAGTCGGTTCCAGTTCCAGGTCGTGGCGGGCAGCAGAATTCGTAATCGAGGAAACAGGCAAGGAGTCGGTAGCTGGGAAGTCAGATTAAACAACAGGTTCACAGGAGGGAGCTGGGTGTTCACCATAAGGTTGAATAACTCAGCAATGAGTCAAGGCTCTGACTGGCTTTAAGTACACAGTGAACCCAGGACCGCCCCCCTAGGTAGAGCAGGGGTCTATCACAGCCAAAAATTGTTGAATGTCACCCAAAAATGTAACAGACAAATTAGTGAATTTCTTTTTTACCTACTACGTAGAGCAGTGGTATATCACACTCAAACATTGGTGAATTTCACCCGAAAATGTAACAGACAAATTAATGAAATGACATAAAATAAAATACGTAAAAAAATAAAATAAAATTGGATTTATGAGGTGGAGGTCCATATGGAGTAGGAGATTGAGGAGGCTGTGGACGTAGCGGTGTAGGTGGAAGCAGCGGTGGAGGAGGACGAGGTAGCCAACACTGGTTTGTGGTTTTAATTTTTTATTTTAATTTAATTTTTTTTATTTATTAGGGTACACACCAAAAGAGTGAAATATCCAAAATACAAGAATGAGCAATTGCGCTGTAGTATAACAATGGCTGGTTAAGGCCGGTATACATGTCTATTCTGCACAAGGTATGGACAAGTCCTGTGGGATCCATGCCTGGTTCATTTTAATGAACGTGAGTGTAATGACAGACGTCACGCACAGGGAGGATAAAAGGGAAAGCCCTGCCCAAGGGAGAGGGAAAGGTGGCGACCCCTAACTCACCTTGCGGCTGGCACCTGACTGCCCTGACGTCCCTAGACGGGTTCCTCACCCGTGCGGCGATCACGTGCCTAAGACCCTGGCTTTCCCTAAAATGAGCCCTAGATAGTGAACGGGCCGGTGAGATCGCTAGTCCGCACCACTATCACTAAGAGGGAAACACCAGGGAGAGGACAGACAAAACAGACAAACACATACACCCAGGTGGGTGATCACAATAGACCACAAAGGTCCAACAGGGATCCGGAGGGTAGCGTTCTGGACCAACTACCAGAGAACGCAGCAACACAGCTCCAGAAGGTCAGAATAGATGCCCAGGCAGGAAGCTCTATCTCTGGCAACCAGAGAAGTGTGAGAGAGGAATATAAGGAGGTTTGGGAGTGCTGGACAAGGAACAGCTGAGGAGAAGGAGCTATGGATCCCTGAGTGAGCCAAAAGGGTTTGCAAAGCAAACCCAGAAAGCTACCATAAGGAAAACAGCCCTATCTTAAATAGAGCGTGCAGCCAACCGCTGCGACTTCCTGACCCCGGGTATAACGGAGTCAGGCGTGGTTCTCGATACCCTCGTGACAGTACCCCCCTCTCTACGAGGGGCCTCCGGACACTCAGGACCAGGTCTCTCAGGATGAGAGGCATGAAAAACCCGAACTAGCCTGTCGGCGTTTACCTCAGACGCAGGAACCCACATTCTTTCCTCGGGACCGTAACCTCTCCAATGCACCAGATATTGAAGAGAGCGGTGGACCCGACGAGAATTAACAATTTTGGATATCTGAAATTTTAGATTACCATCCACGACAACAGGATGGGGTGGCAGCAGTGACGGTTCTAGAGGTGGAACATATTTTTTGAGTAACGACTTATGAAAAACATTATGAATTTTAAAAGTCTGAGGTAACTCCAGGCGAAAAGCCACGGGGTTGATGATAGCTACAATTTTGTAAGGGCCAATAAACCTAGGACCCAGTTTCCAAGAGGGAACCTTCAATTTAATATTCCTAGTAGACAACCACACATAGTCATTCACTCCTAGGTCCGGACCTGGCGACCGTCTCTTATCAGCCATGCATTTGTATTTACCTCCCATATTTTTCAAGTTAGCTTGCACCTTCTGCCATACCGATGAAAGAGATGATGAAAACCGTTCCTCTTCGGGAACCCCAGAAGACCCCCCCTCTTTGAAAGTACAGAATTGGGGATGAAAACCATATGCACCAAGAAATGGTGACTTGCCAGTGGATTCCTGACGACGATTATTTATGGCAAACTCAGCTAACGGTAAATATGATGAACACAACTCTTGGTTTTCAGACACAAAACATCTTAGATATGTCTCAAGGTTTTGGTTGGTACGCTCAGTCTGTCCATTCGACTGAGGATGGAAAGCTGAGGAAAAGGACAAGTGTACCCCCAAATGGGAACAAAAAGCTTTCCAAAACTCAGAAATAAACTGGGTTCCCCGATCCGAAACAACATCGGAGGGGACCCCGTGAAGCTTCACGATTTCACTGACGAATACCTGAGCAAGAGTCTTAGCATTAGGTAGTGCGGGTAACGCAATGAAGTGTACCATTTTGCTAAACCTGTCCACTACTACCAAAATAACTGTTTTACCCGCAGACAAAGGTAAGTCAGTGATAAAATCCATTGACAGATGTGTCCACGGTCTATTGGGAATGATGAGTGGTAATAGAGACCCTGCAGGACGTGTATGTGAAACTTTTGCGCGCGCACAGGTAGAACAAGAAGACACAAAATCCAATACATCCTGACGCAACCTTGGCCACCAAAAACGACGAGACAATAGCTCCAAGGTTGCTTTACTACCCGGGTGCCCAGCAAGTGCCGAACTATGATGTTCCTTTAATAATTCGAAACGTAGGTTCAACGGTACAAACAATTTCTCTGAGGGGCAAGAGACCGGGGCGTCCCCCTGGGCCTCTAACACCCTCCCCTCCAGAACAGAGTGTACCGCAGAAACAACCACTCCTCTTTGAAGAATGGGCACCGGATCACTCATATTACCCCCTCCAGGGAAACAACGAGATAGTGCATCAGCCTTGGTGTTCTTTGCCCCAGGACGATAGGTAATCACAAAGTTAAACCTGGTAAAAAATAGCGACCACCTAGCCTGTCTAGGGGTGAGACGCTTAGCTGATTCGAGGTACAGAAGATTTTTGTGGTCCGTAATCACAGTGACGGGGTGGACTGCCCCCTCTAAGAAGTGACGCTACTCCTCAAAACGCAAGTTTAATAGCTAATAGTTCCCTATTGCCAATATCGTAGTTCTTTTCTGCTGCAGATAGTTTTTTAGAAAAGAAAGCACAAGGACGCCATTTGCCAGGAGACGGACCCTGAGACAGCACCGCCCCCACTCCCACCTCTGACGCATCGACTTCAACAATAAAAGGCTGAGAGACATCAGGTTGGACTAGTACAGGTGCTGAGGTAAACCTCTTTTAGAGAGGAAAAAGCAACTTTAGCGGCGTCAGACCATTTAGAAAAATCAGTCCCCTTCCTAGTCATGTCAGTAAGCGGTTTTACAATAAAGTGAATAATTTTTAATGAATTTCCTATAGAAATTCGCGAAGCCCAAGAACCGTTGTAGTGCTTTGAGGTTCTCAGGAAGATCCCAAACTAAAATTGCCTGGACCTTCCTAGGATCCATACGGAAACCTGAAACAGATAAAAAATAACCTAGGAATTGTATCTCCTGAACGGCGAAGACACATTTTTCAATTTTAGCATATAATTCATTCGTCCGTAGGACCTGCAGTACTTGTCTGACATGCACCTCATGTGTTTTTAGATCAGACGAATAAATTAAAATATCATCTAGGTATATTACCACAAACCTGCCGATTAGATGACTAAAAATGTCATTAACGAAATGTTGAAAGACGGCAGGAGCATTGGTCAGACCGAAAGGCATAACTAGATTTTCATAATGCCCCTCAGGGGTGTTAAACGCTGTCTTCCACTCATCCCCCTCCTTAATACGAATCAGATTGTAGGCCCCCCTAAAATCAAGTTTGGAGAACCACCTAGCACCCGCAATCTGGTTAAACAGGTCAGGAATGAGAGGAAGAGGGTATGGGTCTCGGATGGTTATCCGATTTAATTCGCGAAAATCTAGGCAAGGACGCAGGCCCCCATCTTTCTTTTTAACGAAGAAAAACCTTGCAGCCACGGGTGAAGAAGAGGGTCTGATGTGTCCCTTAGCCAAGCTCTCGGAGATATAATCTTTCATGGCTTGTCTCTCTGGACCCGAAAGATTATATAACCTGGTATTGGGTAATTTTGCGCCGGGAATAAGGTTAACCGGGCAATTATAAGGACGATGAGGTGGTAACTTCTGACAACCCTTTTCAGAAAAAACATCCTCAAAATCCGAAATAAATGTAGGTAGAGTAGTTATGGGAGGCGACTAAGCAATTGCTATTTAAGCAATTTTCTCTGCACTGCTCACTCCAATATCTCCCTGGCCTGCCAATCCACCACTGGATTGTGCGCTACCAACCAGGGAAGACCCAACACCACCGGAGTGGGAAGCCCCTCTAGAACATAACCTGAAAGCATCTCGTTATGGTGGTCCCCTACCCGAAGGTGTAAATTATGAACAATGTGGGTGAGGTTTCTCTGAGACAGGGGAGCAGAATCAATAGCGAATATGGGAATGGGTCTCTGTAACGTACAGAGAGACAAACCCATAGTGCGGGCAAAATGGGCATCTATCAAATTTACCCCTGCTCCACTGTCTAGAAAGAAAGAAATAGTCTCCGTCTTATCACCAAAAATAATAACCGCTGGCAACACAAATTGCGATGTACGTATGGAGGAAACGTATACCCCCCGGCTGACATCCTCCACACAGCCTGGGGTTAGTAGTTTTTCCGACGGTTTTTTGTTTCTGTGGAAAGAAGGACAGACATTAATGAAATGACCCCTCTCCCCACAAAAAAAACAAACCCCACGCCTAAGGCGAGCCTCAGGAGGACGGACCTGACGAGTAGTTCCTCCTAGCTGCATAGGCTCGTCTAAGTCTGTACAGACTAACTGCTGCTTGGGAGGGGTTACCAATTGCTCCGGTTTTTTCAACCTGTCCCTAAGGCGTCTCTCTATACGGATAGAAAGGGACATAACCGCATCAAGGGAAAAGGGGGTCTCATATAATGCAAGCGCATCCTTAACCCTTTTGGATAACCCAGAGCAGAACTGACTCCTGAGAGCCGGGTCGTTCCATTGGGTATCCGTAGCCCACCTACGGAATTCAGAGCAATACCCCTCTACCGGCCGCTCTCCTTGTAAGAGTCTCCGTAATCTTGATTCAGCCAGTGCGACTCGGTCAGGGTCGTCATATATGAGACCCAAAGCCCCGAAAAGCTCATCCACTGACCGGAGAGCCTGGGAATCAGTAGGTAAAGAGAACGCCCAGGACTGCGGGTCCCCCTGCAGCAGGGAAATAACCCCCACCCGCTGATCTTCATTACCAGAGGAGTAAGGGCGCAGTTTAAAATATAACTTACAGGCCCCACGGAATGTCAAACTTGTCCCTTCCCCCAGAAAATCTGTCAGGGAGAGGGACCTTGGGTTCCGCAACAACCTGGTTACCAGTAGCAACCGCTGGGCTTGCGGTCAGTTGTAATCGATGCTGTTGCTGGAGGACCGACGCCTTCAATCCTGCCACCTCAAAAGACAGGCCATGAAATTGTTTGGACAGAGCAGCAATTTGATCCATACTGGATTCTAAGTAGGTAAAAATTTATTTATTTATTTTTTACCTACACAAAATAAGGGCCAGAGATAATGTAATGTCAGACGTCACGCACAGGGAGGATAAAAGGGAAAGCCCTGCCCAAGGGAGAGGGAAAGGTGGTGACCCCTAACTCACCTTGCGGCTGGCACCTGACTGCCCTGACGTCCCTAGACTGGTTCCTCACCCGTGCGGCGATCACGTGCCTAGGACCCTGGCTTTCCCTAAAATGAGCCCTAGATAGTGAACGGGCCGGTGGGATCGCTAGTCCGCACCACTATCACTAAGGCTGGGTTCACACTTGAGCGTTTTACAGCGCGTTCAAACGCGCTGTAAAACGCTCAACACATGAAAACCAATGCTTCCCTATGGCCCTGGTTCTCACTTGAGCGTTTTACAGCGCTGAAAAACGCGCTGTAAAACGCCCTACGCTCAAACAAGTACTTGAGCTTCTTTGGGGCGTTTTGACACGCGTTTGTGGCCATAGGACATTGCAGTCAATCACACAAACACGCATCAAACGCGCGTTTACTATTGCAAAATACGCTCGTCAAAAACGCGCGTCAAAAACGCGCATATCAAAGACGCTCAGGTCTGAACCCAGCCTTAGAGGGAAACACCAGGGAGAGGACAGACAAAACAGACAAACACATACACCCAGGTGGGCGATCACAATAGACCACAAAGGTCCAACAGGGATCCGGAGGGTAGCGTTCTGGACCAACTACCAGAGAACGCAGCAACACAGCTCCAGAAGGTCAGAATAGATGTCCAGGCAGGAAGCTCTATCTCTGGCAACCAGAGAAGTGTGAGAGAGGAATATAAGGAGGTTTGGGAGTGCTGGACAAGGAACAGCTGAGGAGAAGGAGCTACGGATCCCTGAGTGAGCCAAAAGGGTTTGCAAAGCAAACCCAGAAAGCTACCATAAGGAAAACAGCCCTATCTTAAATAGAGCGTGCAGCCAACCGCTGCGACTTCCTGACCCCAGATATAACGGAGTCAGGCATGGTTCTCGATACCCTCGTGACAGTGAGCTTGTCCACATTGAGTTCAGATAATACACTGGCTGCAGGGCAGGCCAGCACCTTCAAGGCGTAAAGGGCAAACTCAGGGAATGTGCCCAATTTGGAGACCCAGAAGTTGAAGTGTGCACACATACTGCTCCACCATGTTGCTGAAATGCTGCCTCCTGCTAAGACGTTCCATATCAGCTGGTGGTGCTGGTTGTTGCGGCATGCTGACAAAGCTTTTCCACATTTCGGCCATGCCAACCCTGCCTTCTGAGGTGCTGGCGGTGCCCCAGCTGCATTAGCGACTTCTTCCTCATCCTCTGCCTTCACCTTGTGCTTCCACTGTGCCCTTGCTGTCAGGTGGGAATGCCACCAACAGCACGTCTACCAGCGTGTGCTTGTACTTCATATCTTACGATCACGCTCCAGTGAGGGAATTAAGGACGGTACGTTGTCCTTTTAACGGGGATCAAGCAGCGTGGCCGCCCAGTATTCAGCACAAGTTAGAATGTGGGCAACTCGGCAGTCGTTGCGGAGAAACTGCAGCATGTAAATCGCTCATGTGTGCCAGGCTGCCCAGAGGCAACGAAAAGCTGTCCTCTGTCGGAGGTGTATTGTCTGTGTCCTCTGTATCCCTCAGCCACGCACCAGTGATGGCCATGAGCTGGTCTGGGTGCCACCCTGCTGTGAACATGGTTCCTCCTCCTCCTCCACCTCGTCATCCTCCAGAACTGTGCCCTGGCTGGACAATTGTGTACCTGGCGTTTGTGGGTGCAGGAACCCACCCTCGGAGCCACTTGTGAATGATTGGCTGGAAACCCTATGAAATGATCCCTCTTCCTCCTCCTCCCCCTGTGCCACATCCTCTTCCATCATCGCCAGCAGCATTTTTTCAAGGAGGCATAGAAGTGGGATAGTAACACTGAGAACTGCGTTATGGTCATGCCCTGCTCAGACGATGTACGGAGGTCTGCCAGATTAGCAGCACGTGTCTAGTCATTTGTTTTGGAGTGGTGCTAGATCCGCCTCCCTTCAGGTGCTCTGGGTGGGGTCGTTGGTTTAAATTACTCTCACTCCCAGGGTTCCATGCGGGTTATAGCTTCTGTCAGGCTGTGGAAGCAAGGAATGAAGGAAGGATTGGCTTTTCCTGCTCAGATAAGATAAGTTGGTTTCTGATTTCTTTGGTTTGCTGTCTAGGCTGTTTGAGTGTCGTCTGTCCCCTCCTGGTTCTGAGGGAGCAGGTAGTCCCTTTTCCCCTTTCACCATCTCAGGGATTCTAGGGTATTCTCAGCCCAGGCACGAGGACACATTATTCCCATCTTCAGGGTCTGAATGTGGGCAAAGCAGAATAGGGAGAGCTGTTAGGGATTTGCTAGAAGGTGACCTTATCCCCAGCTTCTCGCCTAGAAATATTGTTTGTTTAGTTATCTGTGTATCTTATAATGTCCGCCGCGACAGTTATCGGCACTCGCCATATTGGTGGAGTACTCGAAATAGCGCAACAAGGAACACAGGTCTCGCATGGAGGCCCAGTCATTGGTGGTGAAGTGATGCTGTTCCACAGAGCGACTCACCCGTGCGTGCTGCAACTGAAACTCCACTATTGCCTGCTGCTGCTCGCACAGTCTGGCCAGCATGTCCAAGGTGGAGTTCCACCTTGTGGGCACATCAAATATGAGCTGTGAGCGGGAAGGCCGAAGTTACGCTCCAGCGCTGACAGGCGAGCAGCAGCAGCTCTGACATATCGGGGTAACTTTTAAGGAATCTCTGCACCACCAAATTCAGCACATGCACCAGGCAAGGGATGTGCGTCAAACCAGCTATTCCCAGAGCTGCTACGAGTTTTTGGCCATTATCGCACACCACCAGGCCGGGCTTGAGGCTCACTGGCACCAACCACTCATCGGTCTGTTGTTCAAGGCCCATTCACAGCTCCTGCGCGGTGTGGGGTTTGTCCCCCACACAGATAAGTTTTAAAACTGCCTGCTGTCGTTTACCTCTGGCTGTGCTGAAGTTGGTGGTGAAGGTGTTACGCTAACTGGATGAGGAGCTGGTAGAGGATGAGGAAGCAGAGTAGGAGGAGGAAGGAACAGGAGGCAAACTGAAGCGCCCTGCAATTTCCACTGGTGGAAGGACATGCGCCAAACTGCTATCCGCCTCAAGCCCAGCCGCCACTACATTTACCCCGTGTGCTGGTATGAAGATATAACGTCCCTGACCGTGCTTACTGGTATCCGTAGTGAGGTGCACCTTGCCACAGATTGCGTTGTGCAGTGCACACCTGATTTTGTCCCCCACTTGGTTGTGCAGGGAAGGGATGGCACACCTGGAAAAAGTTGTGGCGGCTGGGCACGACGTACTGTGGGACAGCCACTGCCATAAGGCTTTTAAAACTCTGTCTCCACCAGACGAAATGACAGCATTTCAAAGGCCAGTAATTTTTCTCAATCAAATCGTTTTTTATTGTTCAAATAAAGTTGGCATATCACAAGACAATTTGCGTCACAATTTTTCTGATATTTTCTCCCCTCCACATCTTAAATACACAGAATTGTATAAAACATTATCATATGTCCATATATTTGATACATCTTCCACAGTCATTGTACATAATGAATATACCAAGATAAAGACAAAACATTTACAGAGTTATTTGACTGTTAAAACCCCAACAACTCCCACCCCCCTCCCCCAACTGCCAACCCCCCCCCCCCCCCAAATCAGAGCATGAATTTTCAAGACCTTTTTATATTACAACATGAGTGTGAGACAACCATTCATTCCACAACTTTTCAAACTTCTGAGGACATCCTCTCCTAACAAACACTCCCCTCTCTAAAGTTAACATATCATGCACCTTTCTCACAAATTCCTCCACTGTTGGCGGACTCCCCTGGATCCACCTAAAGGCAATCAACTTCCTGGCCACATACAGTAGTCTCCCCACTGCCACCTTGACCGCCTCTCCCCCACCAATCTCCTTCACATATCCCAGCACACATATCTTTGGGTCCTTCTGCACCCTCAACTCCAGGTTACGATTAATCAAAGTCAACACCTCGTCCCAATATCTACTTAGCACTGGACAAGACCAAAGCATATGAAACAGATCTGCACCTTCCGCCATACATTTTGGACAATTGTCATCAGTTCTAATCCCAATTTTCCGTAAAAACACTGGAGTTTTGTAGACTCTGTGGATGATAAACAGTTGTGACAACTTGCCCTGTTCACTTACAGACACTCTCGGGACTGCCTCCAATATATCTTCCCACTGTTCCTTAGGGATGTCCCCCAGATCCTTTTCCCATTTTCTCATCCTAGTAAGAGGGAATTCTATCAAAAATTTGTCTAAAAGCAGAGTATACACCTGTGATATCAAACCTCTCTTTCCTCCAGCTGGGAGAACCAGTTTATGGACCACATCCATTTTTGCAATAATGCATCCCTTCCTTATCGTGACATCATAGGCGTGTCTCAGTTGCAGGTATTGATAGAACCATACTTTAGGAATGTTGAATTCCTGCTGTAGACCTTGAAATGATTTAAATACATTAGTCTCGATCAATTGACCTATCCTCATTACTCCATGGGATTCCCAATTTCGGACTCCTGATAGAGAAATGAACTCTGGCATCAAGTTATTGTTCCATATTGGGGAAAGCTCTCCTACCCCACCAACTCCCCTGATCAATTTCACCTTTGCCCACACTTTTTTCATAAGCTCTATAAGCGTCACTTTCTCTCTCCCCCCATGCATCCCTGCACCTTCCAGAATACCCATAAGATCCCTACTACCCAACCAGTGTTGCAGTATCTTCCCCGTCACATCTGGTAGCTGAAATTCCATCCAACCCTTAAAATGTTGACACTGAGAGGCTAAGAAATAAATCCAGGCGTTAGGGACAGCCAAGCCACCTTCAGACTTGGGATATTGCAGCGTCTCCAGCTTAATCCTAGCTTGACCATATTTCCAGATAAGATCTCTAAATATCGAATGTATTTTCCTAAATCTCTCAACTGGGATCCATACAGGGGCATTATTCAATATGTATAGTAACTGAGGCACCATTACCATTTTTAGGAGATTCACTCTGCCCACCACCGACAAAAAGAGTCTACCCCATGTCCTTGCCTTCAGCCTAAAGGTATTTAGCAAAGGAGTTAAATTAAGCTCTTCAAAATCTAGCAGTCTAGGTGTTATATATAACCCCAGATATTTAAACTTGCCCACCCAGGGAATTAAACTATCTGCCTGCACACCAGAGAGTGCCTGTCCGTCTACCGGCATCAAGGCAGACTTCTGCCAATTTATCCGAAGCCCAGAGAAGCCACCAAATTTATCTATTAAAGCCATGGCCGCATCCAGAGAGCCCCCAGTGTCACCCAGAAATAACAGTGTCATCAGCATACATTGCCACTTTATTTTGCGTCTCACCATATCTAAACCCCACAATATGAGGTGACAGGCGGATAAGGGCTGCAAGTGGTTCAATTGCTAACGCAAACAAGGGTGACAATGGGCACCCCTGTCTGGTGCCTCTGGCCAAAGAGAAGCTATCTGACAGCCCCCCATTAGCTCTGATCCGTGCCTTTGGGCTTGAATACAACACTTTCACCCACTGAATAAATCGAGCACCAAAGCCCATGACTCTCAATGTTTCCCATAGGTAGTTCCATTCAACACTGTCGAACGCCTTGGCGGCGTCTAACGCAAGTAAGGCCCTATCTCCTCCATTATCTGCTGGAATATTCAGACTGGCATATACTCTACGGATATTTATAGCAGTCGATTTCCCAGGCATAAAGCCCGTTTGATCCGGGTGCACTATAGTTAGTATTACACTGGACAGCCTGTTCGCCAACACCTTCACCAGGAGCTTCACATCTGCTGTTAATAGCGAAATTGGTCTATAAGAATCAGGAACTTTGGGAACTTTCCCAGGCTTAGGAATAACTACTATGATAGCCTCCTGCATAGAATGTGGTAGCGAACCCGTCTCCAGAGAATATTCAAGAACCTTAAGTAATTCAGGAAGAAGTATCCCTTGCAACTTTTTATGCCCCCGGCGCCTTACCATTCGCCATTCCCCCAAGAGCTACCTCTAACTCCTCCAGCGTGATCGGCTCTTCCAGTCTCTCCCTATCCTCCTCTGATAACACTGATAGCTGAGCCTCAGCCAGAAAGGCGGACAAGGCCTCCTCCGAGCTAGACGCCTTGGAAGCATAGAGAGAGACATAAAAACCTTTTAGAATATCTAATATCCCTTTTGTATCCTGGCTACTATTCCCATTACCATCCATTAGCTCTTGTATACAAGAAGAACCCCTCTGTGCCTGAGAAACCACTGAGAGCAAATGCCCAACTTTCTCTCCCTCCTCAAAAGATCTTTGGCAATAAAAACTACGTTTCCTCTCTGCAGCCTGTAGTAGGTGACACCTCAGTTGTTCCTGAGCTACCTCCAGCGCCTCACTATTAGGCATGGTGGGGATTCTATCAAACTCCCTTTCAGCCTCTGTTACTTGTACATGAGCTTTAACATCTGCCTCTCTGGATTTAGATTTATGCTTACTTATTTCTTTGATCAGTACCCCTCTCAGAAACGCTTTCATGGCATCCCAGACTCCGTGAATTGAAGCCGTCCCTCCATTAATAGAAAAGTACTCCCTGACCTCCAGAGTAATCTCAGACAAATCACCAAGTACATTCAGCCAATGCGGGTTACATTTCCACAACCTCGGTCCCTGCCTAAGCACGCCCAGGCACAAATCAACCTGCACCAGGGAATGGTCAGACAACGACCGAGGGTGATAAACAACATCTCTTATCAATAGCAGCATAACATCATTAACCAAAGCCAGATCTATGCGCGATAGTGAATGATGCGTAGCAGATCTACATGAAAACACCCGCTTATCCGGGTTGCGCAGCCTCCAAACATCAAGTAAACCAGTTTCCCTCATAATATTCTTTAGAGCCACACTCCCGGTGATCCACTGGCACCTTCTACCCGACATCTATCTATGGAGTCATTCAATGTACAATTGAAGTCCCCCACTAGCAGCCACGGCAGTCCAGGGAAGTCCGCCACAAAGGTCATAATATCCCTTATTAAAGGGGAAGCAAAAGGTGGAGGCACATACACTGACACCAACACCACCTGGATCCCATCAATCTTGCACACTACACACACATACCTGCCCTCAGCATCCACACATTGCTTCAGATGTTCGTACCTTATACTTTTATGCACAATCACACTTACGCCCCTGGAGTGAGAGGAATGGATTGCATGTACCACATGTCCTACCCAGTTCTTGTTCAGCCACTGCACATTATCATTGGACAAATGCGTTTCCTGCAAGCAGCAGATAGCCGGCTGAAATCGACCCAAATATTGAAATATACATTGTCTTTTTCGTGCATCAGCCATTCCCCTCACATTCCAGCTCAACACTTTAATCACCTGTGTCATGATGAAAGATTACAGCATGTTTGAATCTCACACTCCATACTAATGTCACTCTCTCATAATTCACGCCCCTCACCCATCTCTGACCCGTCGCCCTCCGCCCCCATCCCTCCCCCTCCCCAGTGATCAGGCTACTTTGAACAGTAACCCCAACCCCCCCCTCCCAAACATCCAACTCAAACTCAGGGCAATCTGTAAGCACAATGCCCAATGCTGAACAAAAATCACTTCTAATTCCAACACTCTCCCTCAGGTAGAGAATCCTCTCCACAACTGGGAAATACATTTCTTATCCCAACTTCCTACTCCTGCATCAGGATCTACCATGTGGTAGCAACACTCAATACACTTTATAACAGGTATAACATTAAAGTGACATTAGGGTGCAATCCTATGCATATGAAGTGAACACAAACTGCAAACTGTTTCCTTCAAGTGTCCAGGGCCCCACTTCTCCTCAATTGCCGCTCGTGGACGTCCAGCCACTGTGTCGCTTCATCAGGGTCCTCAAAAAATCTGGTGGATCCCAATGCCACCACTCGCAATCTAGCCGGAAACAACATGGCGTACGGAACTTGTAGCACTCTGAGCCTTTTCTTTATATCTATAAATCTGCTCCTCCTCCGCTGCACCTCATTGGAATAATCCGGAAAAATGGACACTCTGACCCCATTCATGACCATCTCATCATTGTCCCTTGACTGGCGTAGGATAGTGTCCCGATCTTTAAAGTGTAAAATCTTCGCCAGTATGGGGCGAGGAGGCCTGCCTGGTGGGAGCGGCCGCGACGGGACTCTGTGCGCCCGCTCAACCGCGTACAGGGAAGATAGGCCCTTCTCATGGAATAATTGGTGCAACCATTTCTCCACAAACTCTGTAGCATTGGCCCCTTCTGTTTTTTCTGGCATTCCAACAATTCGCTGATTATTCCTCTGCGATCTGTTCTCTAAATCATCCGCTTTGGCGTATAGGCAGCTATATCTTTCCCATTCATTTTTGACGCCATTTGCAGCGGTTGAATAACGTCTTCCAGTGAGGACACCCTCTTTTCCAAATCTGAAGTACGCTCAGAAATCTTGTGCAGGTCATGCCTGATTATGGACACATCTGATCTCAGGCTGCCAACTTGTACTGCGAGCACTTTAAGGGTTCTGTTGCAGCTTGCCACTGCCACCATTATATCTTTCAGTGTGGGCTCCCTTGTAGAATCAACCCGCAGGTCTGCTGGAACTATTGCAGGGACCGCAGAATTGAGCACCGGCTGACCGGAAAATCCGGGTCATCACCGTCCATGGATTCGTCCTCCTGATCAGAGGAGGTAGGTATATCAGTCCCTTTATCACTGGCCGAATCGCCCACTCCACCGTCCAGTCTGGCATATTTACTGAGTTTAGCAGCCGCGCTCTGGCTCACCGTCTCCTGCAGCGCCGACCCCTCTCCACTTCCGGCGCCATCTTGGTGCAGCGTACTCAAGTTGTGTGCAATAGGTGTTTCTGGGTGATGTAGTGCAATAGACACTAACCTGGTACGGCTGACTCTCTGCAAGGGCAGTTGATGGTATAAATTGTTCGTGACGCCAGTGCCAAGTAAACGGTGGCACGCCGTTTGTGGATAGCAGGAATAAATTGAGGAACACGTGGTATTAAAACAGAACTCCAACTTTAGTAGTTTTCATGCAGAGACAATATTGGAATCACAGTTCCTTGGCATACAGTCGATTTTGCAATACGGTTGATGCAGGCAATTACAGTTTGAGCAAGGTGATTACAGAGTGTTAAACACAGGACTTGCAGTACAGGAGCTTGCACTCTATTTCTGTCTGATCCTGGATTATAGCATATCTTCTCCAAGGCCCAATAACCTCTGTTATTTTGAGTACCTCTTGCTTCTCTGCACTTTGCCTCTGTCTCTCTCGGCTTCCTCAGGCTCTTGAGCTAAGATATTCCTGTTTCTGCATATGGGAATTCAGGAGGGAATCTTCTCCTGGACAGCAGGCTTCAGGCCTGGACTTGTCTCTGACATTGTCTAATCTCCAACTGTAGATTACAGACACTAGACTCCGTCTGCCTTCTACTTCCCTGACTGGGCCTTATATAAACTAGGGCTCCCTAGCTCCCTCTAATGACTAAAAGCTGGAATGACACCCCTAGCAGGCCTGTACATGCAAGTTTCACAGTAACAGGGAAATACATGCATTACATTATATGACATTTTATAAAACTGACATACACCAACTTCCCATAATCAGGAGGGACGACAGCACACCAAGTGACACTTTGGTAGTGATGGGTATTACAGTCCCCGTACACTACATTGGCCTTTCTCCATGCGGTCTTGTTTCGCCAGTTTGGACGATTTCCTCGGCATTTTCAGGCTCCGATTTTGTCACCGCAATCACCGGACACCTTCCTCTCCCCAGGTAAAGTAGTTTCAGGCAGTTTGAGTGCGCTTCCACTGTAAATGAGCAGGATTTTAGCAGGAGCAGTGAAACGTGCGTCTTACTCCATGCACTCACAAGCCACGCCCCCAAAGGCCAGTAATTTTTAAATGCTGGCATCCAGGGCCAGGGATCAAGGGTGGGTAGGGGGCTACTTTCTCTTCCGCTCCAGTGTTTGGGAGATGGAGAGCTGAACACTTCCGTGGGACATTGTGGAGATGCTTGGTGACCCAGATGGTGGTGTTGCTGGCAGATACCTCTGTTTGCGGGTGGCAGGTGGCACTGTCACTCCAGAGGTGGATGAAGAGGCCGAGACTGCAGCAGAAGAGGAAGCAGGAGGAGCCAGAGACCTTTCTTGGTTTTTAAGGTGTCTACTCCACTGCAGCTCATGCTTTGCACTTAGATGCCTGGTCATGCAGGTTGTGCTCAGGTTGAGAACGTTTAAGCCTCGCTACAGGCTCTGATTGCACAGCGTGCAAACCACTTGTGTCTAGTCAGCACATTGTTTGAAGAACTGCCACGCCAGGGAACTGCTTTGGTGTGCTCAGTCCCTTGCTGCGGTGGGCAGTAGCAGGAGTACTGTCTAGGGGACGGCCGCTTTGCTTTTGCACCCTGCTCCCTCTTCTGGTGGCTCTGTGCGACCACCGCCTCTTCCTCCAAACTACACAGGTCACTCGCATGACCTTGATTCCATGTGGTGTCGAGGACCTCATCGTCCTCTACATCTTCTTCCACCCAGTCTTCACACTTTCGAAAGCCCCAGCAGTTGGTACCTGTGTTTCGTCATTATCCGAGACTTGCTGCTATGGTCCTCCCATGTACTCATCTTGAAACATAAGTGGTTGGGCATTGGTGCACTCAATCTTTTCCACTTCTGGGGCAGGGCTAGGTGGATGGCCCTGGGAAAACCTGCTAACAGTCATCAAAAAGCAGAAGAGACTGCTGCATGACTTGGGGCTCAGGCTGCTTTGCTGATTTGCAAGGGGGTGAGGTGAAAGACTGATTGACATCGGCTGCAGGTGCCAACTCTGATCTTTCAGCAGGAGACTGGGTGGAAGACAATGTAAAGGAACTGGAAACACTGTCAGCAACCCAATCTACTATCGCCTGTACTTGTTCTGGCCTCACCATTCCTAGAGCCGCATTAGGCCCGACCAAATACCGCTGAAGGTTCTGTCGCCTACTCGCACCTGAGGAAAGTGTTTCACTTGTGCGTGAAGCTGGCACAGATCGACCAAATCCTCTACCTGCAACAGGAGCCTCACCAGCAGCACCACGACCAGGGCAACATCCCTTATTTGAACCTCTTCTTATAGTTCTCAAATTTAGGATCTTGCCCAAAATGGGCGTTTTCTTAATAGCAGAATAGAACAGCATCTAAAGGATGTATCTCACAATGACATATGCAGCAAAGGCTGCAAAATTAAGATTTTTGCCCTAAATGGGTGTTTTTTTAATAGCAGAATAGAACAGTATCTAAGGGTCCATTCACACGTCCATAAATGTTTTGCGGATCCGCAAAACACGGACACTGGCAATGTGCATTCCGCAATTTGCGGACCGCACATCGCCGGAACTATAATAGAAAATGCATAATCTTGTCCACAATTGCAGACAAGAATAGGACATGTTCTTTTTTTTGCGGAAACGAAAACACGGATGCGGAAGTGCGGATCCGCAAATGCGGATAGCACATTCCGGCCCCATTGAAAATGAATGGGACTGTATCCATTCCGCAAAATTGCGGAACAAATGCGGACCTATTTTGCGGACGTGTGAATGGACCCTATAGGGTGTATCTCACGCTGACAGATGCAGCAAAGGCTGCAATATTAAGAATTTTGCCCAAAATGGGTGTTTTTTTAATAACAGAATATGACAGCAGTATATATTTCTAGCTTAAATTGCACACTGACTAATGCGGCAGAGGCCCCAGATGGGGGGTATTGCCAAAACTTTGCGTTTTTTTAAACCCAGATTATTATTGCAGTATTTCAAGCTTGGATTTCAATGTCACAAAAGCACATATGCAGTGCTGGTGCACTGAGCTTGCATAAAATAGCCGCCGCCGCCGCCCACCTAACAGACGGATAAAAGTTATTTTTCTCTGTCACTGGGCTCAGGTCAGGGTAAAAAGATTGTGCACTGCACCCACACAACAAAATCTATGTAGATCGCTGAGTTCAACTGCAGTTCTGATTAAAGTTTCTTTCCTATTCTCTCCCTCACAGCAGCAGCATCCTCTCCCTACACTAAGCACAGCAGAGTGACGTGCAGAGCTACGCAACTCCAGCTTCTATAGAGCCTGGGTCACATGCTGCACTGGCTAATCACAGCCATGCCATTAGTAGGCATGGCTGTGATGGCTTCTAAGGGCACAGAGTTAAACGCTTGTTGATTGGCTGCTCTGCAGCCTTTCAAAAAGCGCCAATAAATCGCCGAAGACCAAACCCTTACTGAAAGGTTCGGGTTCGGGGTCCAAAAATTCTGAAGTTCGGTATGCTCAACCCTAGTTATTAGCTGTTCTGCAGTGAATTTACTCAGTGATATAGCCATTTTTGGGTTATATTTCTTTACTTTTAATATAATTTAAATCTTTTAATTTACAGTATGTCAGACAGACATGTGACCATGCCCTTCAAAAAGGGAATGGGCAGTGGCCAAAATGTTTCTGGTACATGCAGAAGTAGAAGCAGAAAAAGGGGGGTGGCAGCAAGAGTTGCAGCTACAGGCCTGGGTTCTCAGTGTCATCTAGCGGTCGTGTCTTAACCGTTGGGGAGACATCAGTGACGTGCAGACAGTACTGGATGATGATGTAGCCAATCGCACTTGGGAGTCGGGTGAAGGGGCTTCATCATCAGGAGAAGAGGGCTGCAGCTTGCATGTGATGCCACGGCTGAGTCAGCAGGGTGGCAGCAGTGCCCAGGGTAGACCACCTTTGCAGGAGCCTAACTGCCCGGAAATTAGCGGTGCAGGGGTTCACGTAGGCAGCGGTAGCAGGCCGTAAGTGCGGAGTGTTGGGGGGGGGGATTTCATACTCAGCGATGTGGCAGTTTTTCATCAAGCCACTGGAGGAGGTGAACATGTCTATTTGCAGAATATGTGGGTAGAATGTGAAGCGTGGCCAGGGTGCCATTGTTGGCACCACCTCCCCTGCGTCAACACATGCAGCATCACCATAGAGTGGCCTGGGAGAACAGCTACATCACCCAGTGGCCCACATCCCTTTTCCTGCAGTCAAGGCTCCACCACCTAAGCCAAAGGGAGCTGTCTTTCCTTCCCATCATCTACTGGTCCTGATATTCCTTCTCCTCCTACTCCCTATCAGTCATTTAGTCAGCAATCGCTGAAGCGATTGCAAAAAGACAGAAGTAAGCGTGCACTCATCCAGCGGCGCAGAAGCTGAACATGCTCCTGGCCAATTTGCTGGGTACTGCAGTCCCTCCCTTTCCAATTGGTGGACTCTGCACCTTTCAAAGAACGGATTGCTTGTGTCGAGCCAAGGTGGGGAATCCCAAGCAGTCATTTATTTGTGAAAAAAGCAGTACCAGCCCTGCTCACATATGTTGAACAGAAAGTAGGCCAGTCCTTGAGCCTGTCTGTGTCCGCAAAAGTTCACAGCAGCACTAACGTGTGGTGGAGCTATAACTATGGTCAAGGACAATATATGTCCTTTACAGCCCACTGGGTAAATATGGTTCCTGCCCAGCCACACCAGCAACTTGGCTAGATGACGCCACTGCCCCCTCCACGTTCTCAAGCTGTGGGTCCTGCGGCAATGTTCGCCTCTGCCTCCTCATCGTCCACAGTGTCTCCAGCCTTCACTGCAGGGACAATTCACAGTGCTCCTGCATTATACCACATGTGCAGGATATGGCTGTGTAACACTCTTCTGCACCTAGTTTGCCTAGGCAAATTGAGTCACACAGGGGAGGAACTGCTTTGTGTTCATCAAGAAATCGAATCCTGGCTTTCTCCTCTCCAACTCAAAATCGGAACCATGGTCACCGACAACGGGAAGAACATGGTGTTGATGCTGCGTCAAGGAGGGCTGAGGCATGCACCCAGCATGGCACACGTGTTTAATCTGATTGTAAAAAGAGGTTCCTGAAGTCTTTCACCCATCTGCAAGACATACTGAAAATGGCCAGGAAACTGCATGAACTTCAGCCACTCAAACTGCAAAGTACACCCTCCTTGGCAGAATGGTGTTCCCCAACATCAGCTGATATGCGACGTTTCCACCCATTGGGACTCCACCCTCCATATGTTGGACCGAGAAAGGCCATAAACAATTTCTTGACGATACAGGCGGACAGAGGTACTCCCCTGTGTAACTTCGATGTTAGCCAGTGGCAGCTGATGCTTGACACCTGCAGTTTGCTCGGGCCCTTTGAGGAGGCCAGTTTATTTATCAGTCACCAGGACTACAGGATGAACAACATCAATCCACTGGTTCAAGTCCTGGGACATATGCTGCTAAATCTGGCTGGCCAGGGATAGGAGACGTGGGGACTACATCTCACGGCCACATGAGCCCTGTGGGGGCTGAACTGGAGGACATTTGTGTAGAGAAATGGGTGGTTGTTCTGCACAGGTGACAGGAGTAGAGGAGCAGGAACAGCCAGAGGAGCTACAGGGCGATGAGGAAGATGAGGCAGATGACCCAGACACACCGTGGCAGTATGCAGTGGAGATGGAGGCAGAGAGTCTCTCCGAGTCACTTTCTCAAACAGCACAATGCATGCTCAGTTGATTGGGTAGTGACAGCCAAATTTTCACCATTTGGCAGAGGGATGACTACTGGCTCTCCATTAGGTTAGACCCTCGTTACTGGTCCAAAATAGGGGCCTTTTTTCCACCTACTGAGAGGGAGGACAAACTGAACTACTATCAAGACATCCTATGTAGTCAGTTGGCCGCTGTTTATGTGCGCCATCGCCCATTCTTATGAATGTCTGACAGGTGGGGCCCTCTGTGCTCACGTTCCACTGCCATGGCTGCTGGGGGGCAGGCAAAGTACCAGCTCCATCAGACTTAAGTCTAGAGTCTCTAAAGAGCAGTTTTCTTCACTTGCCTAGTGAAGAAACTACTCAGCAGCAGCTAGACATGGAGCACAACCTGAACCAGCAGGTGGTATACTTGGACTGCACCCCGACATCCCACATCGAAAATCCCCTGGACTACTGGGCAGCCAAATGATTTGTGGCCACAACTGGCAGTTTGCCATGGACAAACTTTCCTGCCCGGCCAGTAGTGTGGCAACAGAGCAGGTGTTTAGTGCGATGAAGGCCATAGTTACCCTAAGGAGAACTCACCTTTCCACCCAAAATTTGGAGAAACTGACCTTTATGAAGATGAATCGGGTGTGGATCAGCCAGGATTTCCATACACCAGTGTCTGATGGATCAGACTAGATCATCCATGGTGCCACACCCAAACTTTGTCAAAAGAGACCTGTTTCTTCTGGCTACCTGCTTCAGCTACTATTCTGATGTTGCCACCCACCTGATGCCACACAACTGCTGCCAGGTGATCCTACTGCCACCTAATATCTTGTGTTGGTACTGGCTAGACTTTTGCCCCCCACCTTCCCACTCTATCGCTGGGCCACTCTGTGGACTTCTCATGCTGTTCCCACCCTCCCCACTCAAGACAGGGCCACCATTTTCTCTTTTTGGCCTTGTTGACATCACCATTTATTTTACCCTTCTTCTGATCTGTCAGAAGGATGGAAAAGTGAGACACACAACGGATCCGGTCTTTGAAGCAGCTTTAAGGCCTGTATCACATAGTCTCCATTTTGCATCAGGATTGGCTCATGATTTGGTAGCCAAAAGCAGGAGTGGGTACAAAACACAGAAGACACGCAAATATTCCATTCAAATGTTATCTCTGTTTTGGATCCACTCCTGTTTTTTTTTTTTTTTTGCCTTAGCAATACTGATGGATTGCTGACGAAATGCTGACCGAGTGAAGGCGGGTGCTCAACAGACAGGATCCATTTTTTGGGGCTTGTTCTTCTGACGGATCAGAAGAAGGGCAAATCAATCAGTGACGTCAACACAAACTTACTGCTGACACCCTCTCCACTCTGTCGGGGGGGCTCAACTTGTATCAGCGTTTAACAGAACAGGTTCTGTAAAAAACTATGTGGAATCAGCTGACAGTGTTAAAGGAGTGCACTCTTTCACGCTATAGTAGGATCTTGGGCCACTGCACAGTTCTTCATACCTGATGCTAACATTGACCTGTAAGGCTGAGTTCACACTTTAATTATTTGGTCAGTTTTGGCCCTGTAACCGAAAATAAATGAAGTGTGAAGTGATTTCAAGAGTGACGTCTGTCATCTGCGTGTCATACTGACTGACCGTACTGTTTCACTATTACAGCAGACTCCCTATGCTTGTTTCTGCAAGGCACAGTGTTCTACATCACTATACAGGCTCTCTGCAGCCAGGAAATGGCTGTTTTTTAACGCGATTCGTCACAAATTCAGATTAAGGCTCCATTCACACGTCCGCAACGTGTTTTGCGGATGCACGGAGCCGAAGGTCCGCAAAACACGGAAAGCGGCAATGTGCGTTCCGCATTTTGCGGACCGCACATTGCCGGTACTAATAGAATATGCCTGTTAATAGGACATGTTCTATTTTTTGGCGTAACGGAAGTGCGGACCCGGAAGTGCGGATCCGCAATTCCGTGTCCGGGCAGCACATCGTGCTGCCCCATAGGAATGAATGGGTCCGCAATTCCGTTCCTGCAAAATGCAGAACGAAATTGCGGACGTGTGAATGGAGCCTAAGTCACATTTTTTGGGGAAATTCGACGAACGGACTGAACCGAATTTGAGAAATTCAGTCATCTCTACATATAAATGTAGTGGGGAAATTCAAAATGTTGTGAAATTGAAAAAAAAAATATTAAAAAAAAAAATTATATTCTGCCATGTTTTCATGGGTTTTCTTTTTAAGGTGTTTCCTATGTGGTAAAACTCATCATACCTTTATTCTCTGGGTCCGTATTATTCCACGATACCACATTTGCATAGTTTTAATACTTAAAAAAATAAAAACTTTGAAAATACAGATTTTGTTTGCATGGCCATATTCTGATCCCCATAACTTTTTTATACAAGAAAGAGCTTCTATTTTTCGATTTCTAGTAGGAATAATACCACAATAATTTTGTATCACCCCCACTTCTCAGTTCTATAGTTTGTATGTGAAATGTTGTGCAGCCATGCTTTTATTAGTTAGGGCATTTTATTAGGGGGCATTTATTGTACTGGCACAAATTAGGTGACATTTTTCTACTGTCACATTATAAGGATAATTATTACTACTGGGGGGGCATTGTGGTGGGCTTTATTACTGCTGGGTAGGGTTGAGCAAACCTGAACTGTAAAGTTCGGGTTTGTACCGAACTTTAGGATTTTTGGACCCCGGACCCGAACATTTCAGTAAAAGTTTGGGTTTGAGCTTGGTGTTCGGCGATTTAATGGCGCTCTTTGAAAGGCTGCAGAGCAGCCAATCAACAAGAGTTTTACTCTTGTGTCCTTAGAAGCCATCACAGCCATGCCTACTAATGGCATGGCTGTGATTGGCCAGTGCAGCATGTGACCCAGCCTCTATATAAGCTGGAGTCATGTAGTGCTGCACGTCACTCTGCTCTGATTAGTGTGGGATAGGATGCTGCTGCTGTGAGGGAGAGAATAGCAAAGAATCTTTAATCTGAAGCGCATGTTAACTCAGCGATCTACATAGATTTCGTTTTGTGGGCGCAGTGCACAATCATTTTACCGTGCCCTGAGCCCAGTGACACAGAAAAATAACTTTTATCCGTCTGTTAGTTAGGTGGGGGCGGCGGCGGCCATATTATGCAAGCTCAGTGCACCAGCACAGCATATGTGCATTTGTGACATTCAAATCCAAGCTTGAAATACTGCAATAATAATCTAGGTATAAGAAAAACACCTATTTTTGCCAATATCCTACATCTGGTGCCTTTGCAGCATTTGTCATTGTGAAATAGAAGCTTGCAATACTTCAATAATTTTCTTTTTTTTTTTTTTTAACCACCCACTTTGGGCCAAATACGAAATTTGCGGCCTTGGCTGCACCTGTCAGTGTGAGATACAAGCTTGAAATACTGCAATAATATTCTGGGTTGAAAAAAATACCCATTTTGGGCCAAATACTAAATTTGCGGCCTTGGCTGCATCTGTCAGTGTGAAATACACGCGTTAGATACTGGTGTTCTATCCTGTTATTAAAAAAAACAACCATTTTAGGCAAGATCCAAAATTTGCGGAGAATGAGGAGAGCGTCAAATAAGGGACATGGCCCAGCGTGGCAGTGCTGCTGGTGGAGCTCCTGTTGCAGGGAGAGGACGTGGTCGATCTGTGCCAGCCACACGCACAAGTGAAACACCTTCCTCAGGTGCGAGTAGGCAACAGAACCTTCAGCGTTATTTGGTCAGGCCTAATGCGGCTCTACGAATGGTGAGGCCAGAACAAGTACAGGCAATAGTAGATTGAGGCGCTGACAGTGCCTCCAGTTCCTTCACATTGTCTCCAAACAGTCTCCTGCTGAAAGATCAGAGTTAGCACCTGCAGCCGATGTCCATCAGTCTTTCACCTCACCGCCTTGCAAATCAGCCAAGCAGTCTGAGCCCCAAGTCATGCAGCAGTCTCTTCTGCTTTTTGATGACTCTGCTAGCAGGGTTTCCCAGGGCCATCAACATAGCCCTGCCCCAGAAGTGGAAGAGATTGAGTGCACAGATGCCCAACCACTTATGTTTCAAGATGAGTACATGGGAGGACCACCACAGCAAGTCTCGGATGATGACGAAACACAGGTGCCAACTGCTGTGGTTTTCTGCAGTGTGCAGACCGACAAGGAGGGCAGGGGTGAAGACTGGGTGGAAGATGATGTGGAGGACGATGTGGTCCTCGACCCCACATGGAATCAAGGTCATGCGAGTGACTTGTGTAGTTCGGAGGAAGAGGCAGTGGTCGCACAGAGCCACCAACACAGCAGAAGAGGGAGCAGGGTGCAAAAGCTGAGCGGCTGTCCCCTAGGCCAGTGTTTCCCAATAAGTGTGCCTCCAGCTGTTGTAAAACTACACCTCCCAGCCAAAGGCTGTCCAAGCATGCTGGGAGTTGTAGTTTTGCAACAGCTGGAGGCACACTGGTTGGGAAACACTGGCCTAGACAGTACACCTGCTACTGCCCAACACAGCAAGGGACCGAGCACACCAAAGCCAGCACCAAGGAGTTCCCTGGCCTGGCAGTTATTCAGACAATGTGCTGACAAGAACACGAGTGGTTTCAGAGCCTGAAGCGAGGCATCAACGTTCTCAACCTGAGCACAACCTGCATGAGCAGGCATCTAAGTGCAAAGCATGAGCTGCAGTGAAGTAGACACCTAAAAAAAAAAGAGTTTCTGGCTCCTCCTGCAGTCTCAGCCTCTTCATCCACCTCTGGAGTGACAGTGGCACCTGCCACCCCGCAAACAGAGGATCTGCCAGCAACACCACTACCTGGGTCACCAAGCATCTCCACAATGTCCCACGGAAGCGTTCAGCTCTCCATCTCCCAAACACTGGAGCGGAAGAGGAAGTACCCCCCTACCCACCTGCGATCCCTGGCCCTGAATGCCAGCATTTGAAAATGATTGGCCTTTGAAATTATGTCATTCTGTCTGGTGGAGACGAAGAGTTTTAAAAGCCTTATGGCGGTGGCTGTCCAACAGTACGTCGTGCCCAGCCACAACTACTTTTCCAGGTGAGCCATCCCTTCCCTGCACAACCAAGTGGGGGACAAAATCAGGTGTGAACTGCGCAACGCCATCTGTGGCAAGGTGCACCTAACTACGGATACGTGGACCAGTAAGCACGGTCAGGGACATTATATCTCCCTAACAGCACACTGGGTAAATGCAGGGCCTGAGGCGGATAGCAGTTTGGCACCTGTCCTTCCACCACCGAGGATTGCAGGGCACTTCAGTTTTCCTCCTGTTGCTTCCTCCTCCTACTCTGCTTCCTCATCCTCTACCGCCTCCTCATCTGGTCAGCCTAACACCTTCACCACCAACTTCAGCGCAGCCGGGGGTAAACGACAGTAGGCAGTTTTAAAACTCATCTGTTTGGGAGACAAACCCCACACCACGCAGGAGCTGTGGACGGGCCTTGAACAACAAACCAATGAATGGTTGGTGCCAGTGAGCCTCAAGCCCTGCCTGGTTGTGTGCAATAATAGGCAAAATCTCATAGCAGCTCTGGGACTAGCCAGTTTGACGCACATCCCTTGCCTGGCGCATGTGCTGAATTTGGTGGTGCAGAGATTCCTTAAAAATTACCCCGATATGTCAGAGCTGTTGCAGAAAGTGCGGGCCGGCTGTGCGCGCTTTCGGCGTTCTCACCCTGCTGCTGCAGCGCAACTTTGGCGTTCCCGCTCACCGCCTCATATGAGACGTGCCGACAAGGTGGAACTCCTCCTTGCACATGCTGGCCAGACTGTGTAAGCAGCAGCAGGCGATAGTGGAGTTTCAGCTGTAGCACGCACGGGTGAGTCGCTCTGCGGAACAGCACCACTTCACCACCAATGACTGGGCCTCCATGCGAGACCTATGTTCCTTGTTGCGCTGTTTCGAGTACTCCACCAACATGGCCAGTGCCGATAACGCAGTTCTCAGAGTTTCTATGCCTCCTTGAAAAACCGCTGCTGGCCATGATGGAAGAGGATGTGTCACAGGAGGAGGAGGAAGAGGGATCATTTCATAGGGTTTCTGGCCAGTCATTCACAAGTGGCTCCGAGGGTGGGTTCCTGCACCCACAAACGCCAGGTACACAATTGTCCAGCCAGGGCACAGTTCTGGAGGATGATGAGGTGGAGGATGAGAAGGAGGAGATGGAGGAGGAGGAACCATGTTCACAGCAGGGTGGCACCCAAACCAGCTCATGGCCATCACTGGTGCGTGGCTGGGGAGATACAGAGGACACAGACGATACACCTCCCACAGTGGACAGCTTGTCGTTGCCTCTGGGTAGCCTGGCACACATGAGCAATTACATGCTGCAGTGTCTCCGCAACGACCGCCGAGTTGCCCACATTCTAACTTGTGCCGATTACTGGATGGTCACGCTGCTGGATTACCGTTACAAGGACAACGTACAGTCCTTAATTCCATCACTGGAGCGTGATCGCAAGATGCGCAAATACAAGCGCACACTGGTAGCATTGCCACCTGACAGCGGGGGCACAGTGGAAGCACAAGGCAAAGGCATTGGAGGAGGAAGAGGTCACCAACGCAGCTGGGGCACCACTAGCACCTTAGAAGCCAGGGTTAGCATGGCCGAAATCTGGAAAAGCTTTGTCAGCATGCCACAACAACCAGCACCACCAGCTGATATGGAATGTCTTAGCAGGAGGCAGTGTTTCAGCAACATGGTGGAGCAGTATGTGTGCACACGCCTACACGTACTGAATGAAAGGTCTGCCCTCTTCAACTTCTGGGTCTCCAAATTGGTCACATGGCCTGAGCTTGCCCTTTACGCCTTGGAGGTGCTGGCCTGCCCTGCAGCCAGTGTATTATCTGAACGTGTGTTTAGCATTTGTTGTGCATTTTCATAAGTGTACAATGTATCTGATGATACCATATTCAATATGGATGATCATTGCCTTTAACAACATGTGATCAGCATGAACCTGAAAAAAACCAAGATGGGTTCATAGCAAGTTCAATGTGTTAAAAGTGAATATATAGAGAAGACTATACTTTTATTATTGTTTAGAGACATGGATTTATCTACACAGGTTTCTCTAAACTTGTCTGTCTGAGGAACAATGGGTGTTTCATGGCTAAACCATGATCTGATAAGAGACGTCCATAAAACACATCTGGTGTGGAACAGATATCTATTCATATATTCGCATATAGATATATTCCTGTGTGCATTTATTTAGCGTTTGAACTTATTAATGATTCATATATACTATGCAATATTGATGTATTATAACCAAATATTATTAATGTATCTTTATATGTCTATATCTCACTGAGAGGGTATATTCTAGGGGATATAAAATGTGTTTAAGTGGAAATTTCTTAAATAGGGTTTATTTTAGAGGAGCTGATGTTATTTCAAACATCATTACTCAATAGCTGAAGACAGTTAAGGTGCACAAACCAGAAAAACCATCATTACTCCTATCTGCCCCATAAATTCAGGGATTAGGGAAACTTCTGATACCGCCAGTCAGTCTGAGCAAAGTGTCAGAAAGAGCCCCTCCTAATTGATTTAAGGTGTGAAAGGGCAAAGTTTAAGTAGTAATAAAACAATCTGTATATATGTTAATTCTTAAAATATTCAAAATTGTTATATGATACAACAGTGCCATCAAGTGGTAGATGGGCAGAAGTTTCTTAGGAATGTCAATTAGATGACATCATCCCCATGTTTAACATACGTCACACCCACCTTATCTAATTGGTAATCCCTAATCCAAGAGGGGATGGGCATAGATAAGGATTGGGATATCTGATCCAGTTTTGGGGAGAGCAAGAGACTTCTTCAAACACTTCACAAACTTCACAAAAGGAAAAACTTCACAAGGACTTCTTCACAACGGAACTCTTTACAAAGATTTATTTATCAGCATCACTTCACACGTCAGGAACATACCATAGGACGGGACATATCTGAACCTTGGAAAGCTGAGTCCATTCTAAAAGCTCTTTATCCCAAAGCCAGGGGTAATGTATAATTTATTTCATTTGCAGTAATTATAAATCGCTCCAATTGGCATATAGTTGAGACCCCATTATTAGTGGGTCAATAGTGTTAAAACAATAATTTTATGGGAAATTTTAATGAACGTGCACATCATTAGAATTCTTGTAATATTGCTATCAGAGTGGAATCTCTGATCGGATTTTATTATCCGTAGTTAGGCCAACGGGCGTATTTATAAGATGTCTCTTACTGCCATATTCTTTGATTGAGCATAAGGAATTTTCGACAGATTCATTTCTATTGTTTTGTTGTTATTGTTACATAATATTTTAATAATCGGTAATAATTTGATAATAATTTGAATAACATTGTATTGTACTTGGTGTACTAAATTAAGTAAGCCCGGCGTAAACGGCGGAGCATCATTTTGTGGTCAATTTTGATATTATCCTTGTATTTATTTGTATGCCATTTTTACTGCATGTATTTATTTGTAATAAATTATATTTTATATAATTAATTGCACCCTGTTTCATTATCTGCACAAATTAACTTTAGATCTCATCAATAAAAGAACTGGCGTTTATATGTCCGCCAATAAAAATTTAAATTTTTAATTTTTCATATTTCATAAAAATATGAAATCATAATTTTTATGATTTCATATCTTATATGAAATAAATACCCGACATATTTTGGAGGTCCCACCGAGATTGATTGAGATATTTCTATAACCAATTTGTGCAATTAGTGAAAATATTCCTTAATCCTTATTGGCAAGTCAAATTGTTGTTGTTATTGATTATTGATCAAAATCATGAGTGTAACAGGCAGCGACCCAGGTAATGGCCAGGTTTTAGCAGATAGTCCATCTGACCCAGGAAAGATAATCCCTAAGGTTATCAAGTATATTTATTCTCGTTTGAAGTTAGATAAAAATATAGATGAATGGACTAATGAGTAGTGTTGAGCGAACAGTTCGAGCATAGTTCGGGTCCGTACCGAATTTTGGGGTGTTCGTGACACGGACCCGAACCCGAACTTTTTCGTAAAAGTTCGGGTTCGTCGTTCGGCATGTATTTTGGCGCATTTTGAAAGGCTGCAAAGCAGCCAATCAACATGCATCATACTACTTGCCCTAAGATGCCATCGCAGCCATGCCTACTATTGGCAAGGCTGTGATTGGCCAAGTGCAGCATGTGACTCAGCCTCTTTATAAGCTTGTGCGCACGTCGGGACGTGCTCACTCCCGATGTGAATAGAACAGGGATAGACGCAGCTGATGCTAGGGCGAGAATAGGCAGGGATAATTGAATAACTGGAAGCAAATTTCTCTCCTCCACCTGTGATTCATCTGAACAACTGCAGCTGAGCTGCTTTTTTGATAGGGATTGGCTATTTTTAGAGTGGCCAGAGTGATTTTTCCATCCACATGTACCTGGGCTGACCGCCGGCCGCCATTTTGCGACTTGTAGTGCTGCAGCAGAAGCTGCCACAGTGTGCATTCCAAAGCTCCAAACAAGTCAGACATCTACACCTGGGATTCAGACCAATAGCGATTTAGCAGCACAGTCCAAGGCTATTTTTTTTAAAGGTTGTGCAGACCATTTTGTGGCACATGTTACTGGGCTGATAGGCGGCGGCCATCTTGGGACTAGTGCTGCAGCACAATCTCTCCCAACGTCCATTAATCACTTGTAATAGTGGTCTGTGCCATAGAAATCCTACATCAGGGACTTGGGTGTGCTTGTGTCACCCCTACTAATACCAGTCCACCTGTAATCCATACAGTGAAAAGCCATAAAGTATTCCAGTGAGGGAATTTTTTTTTTATTTAAAAAAGGCCAAGTTAGTTTATCTGGCGTTCAATATACTAGATACAGTTAGGCCTGCGTTTCATACATCTGAAATTAGCAAACTAATGTGCTGGGGTTGGGAAAACATATATGTACCCATACTAGAATCTGTCAAAGAAAGCGGTACTCACATATAACAGTCATTCCATCTGTAATCCATACAGTCAAAAGACTGAAAGTATTCCAGTGAGGGGATTTTTTTTATTTAAAAAAGGCCAAGTTAGTTTATCTGGCGTTCAATATACTAGATACAGTTAGGCCTGCGTTTCATACATCTGGAATTAGCAAACTAATGTGCTGGGGTTGGGAAAACATATATGTACCCATACTAGAATCTGTCAAAGAAAGCAGTACTCACATATAACAGTCATTCCATCTGTAATCCATACAGTCAAAAGACTGAAAGTATTCCAGTGAGGGGATTTTTTTTATTTAAAAAAGGCCAAGTTAGTTTATCTGGCGTTCAATATACTAGATACAGTTAGGCCTGCGTTTCATACATCTGGAATTAGCAAACTAATGTGCTGGGGTTGGGAAAACATATATGTACCCATACTAGAATCTGTCAAAGAAAGCGGTACTCACATATAACAGTCATTCCATCTGTAATCCATACAGTCAAAAGACTGAAAGTATTCCAGTGAGGGGATTTTGCTTATAAAAAATAATATATTTCATTGTGGTGCGAGTTGAATCGCAACAATGAAGAAAAATACTATTAAGGGACGAGGACGCGGTCGTGGTGGTGTCCGTGGAGCCTCTGTTGCTGGTAGAGGACGTGGCCGTTCGGCCCCAGGCGCACACAGTAGGGAACGAACTCCCTCAACTAGCCGGCAGAATGTACCGCAATATCTCGTGGGGCCCAATGCCGCTCTTAGGATGGTAAGGCCTGAGCAGGTACAGGCATTAATCGATTGGGTGGCCGACAGTGCTTCCAGCACGTTCACCACATGGTCTTCCACCCAGTCTTCTGCGGAAAGCGCACAGGTGGCACCTGAAAACCAAGCCCATCAGTCTGTCACATCACCCCCAAGCATATCAGGGAAACGGTCTGAGCCACAAGTTATGCAGCAGTCTCTTCTTCTGTTTGAAGACTCTGCTTCCAGGGTTTCCCAGGGGCATCCACCTAGCCCTTCCCCAGTGGAGGAAGACATACCATGCACTGACGCACAACCACTTATGTCTCCAGATGAAGAGGACATGGGAATACCACCACAGCAGAGTCACCGACTCTCTGATGATGACGAAACACAGGTGCCCACTGCCGCGTCTTTTTGCAGTGTGCAGACTGAACAGGAGGAGGTCAGGGAGGGAGACTGGGTGGAAGACGATGCAGAGGACGATGAGGTCTTAGACCCCACATGGACTGAAGGTCGTGGCGATGACTTTCACAGTTCAGAGGAAGAGGTAGTGGTGAGACCGAGACAACAGCGAAGCCAAAGAGGGAGCAGGGGGCCAAAGCAGACGAGCCGCCGCCCCCAGAGTTCGCCTGCTACTGGACATCGCCAACAGGGACCCAGCCCCACAAAGGCAGCTTCAAAGAGTTCCCTGGCATGGCACTTCTTTAAACAATGTCCTACCGACAAGACCCGAGTGACTTGCACGCTCTGCCATCAGAGCCTGAGGCGAGGCATTAACGTTCTGAACCTCAGCACAACCTGCATGACCAGGCATCTACATGCAAAGCATGAACTGCAGTGGGGTACACACCTTAAAAACCAGGTACTCGCTGAGGCTCCCCCTGCTCCCTCTACCGCTGCTGCCTCGGCTTCCGCCTCGAGAGGAATGTTGCCACCTGCCGAGCAGCAAACAGAGGATGTGCCACCGACACCACCACCACCGCCACCGTCAACTAGCGTCTCCACTATATCACACAGCAGCGTTCAGCTCTCAATATCTCAAACCTTAGAGAGGAAGCGCAAATTCCCCCCGAGTCACCCTCGAGCCCTTGGCCTGAACGCCAGCATTTCTAAACTGCTGGCCTTTGAAATGCTGTCATTCCGGCTGGTGGACACAGACAGCTTCAAACAGCTGATGGCCATGGCTGTCCCGCAGTATGTGGTTCCCAGCCGCCACTACTTCTCCAAGACAGCCGTGCCTTCCCTGCACATGCAAGTGTCCGATAAAATCAAGTGTGCACTGCGCAACGCCATTTGTGGCAAGGTCCACCTAACCACAGATACGTGGACCAGTAAGCACGGCCAGGGACACTATATCTCACTAACTGCACACTGGATGAATGTAGTGGCGGCTGGGCCCCCGGCGGACAGTTCCTTGGCGCACGTCCTTCCGCCCCCTAGGATCGCAGGGCATCATTCTCTGCCTCCTGTAGCCTCCTCCTCCTACTCGGCTTCCTCCTCCACTGCTTCCACCAGCTCATCCGGTCAGCCACACACCTTCACCACCAACTTCAGCACAGCCCGGGGTAAACGTCAGCAGGCCATTCTGAAACTCATATGTTTGGGGGACAGGCCCCACAGCGCAAAGGAGTTGTGGCGGGGTATTGAACAACAGACCGACGAGTGGTTTCTGCCGGTGGGCCTCAAGCCAGGCCTGGTGGTATGCGATAATGGGCGAAATCTCGTGGCAGCTCTGGGACTAGCCGGTTTGACGCACATCCCTTGCCTGGCGCATGTGCTGAACTTGGTGGTGCAGAGGTTCATTCACCACTACCCCAACATGTCAGAGCTGCTGCATAAAGTGCGGGCCGTCTGTGCGCGCTTCCGCCGTTCACATCCTGCCGCTGCTCGCCTGTCTGCGCTACAGCGGAACTTCGGCCTTCCCGCTCACCGCCTCATATGCGACGTGCCCACCCGGTGGAACTCCACCTTGCACATGCTGGAGAGACTGTGCGAGCAGCAGCAGGCCATAGTGGAGTTTCAGCTGCAGCACGCTCGCGTCAGTCGTACTGCCGAACAGCACCACTTCACCACCAATGATTGGGCCTCCATGCGAGACCTGTGTGCCCTGCTGCGCTGTTTCGAGTACTCCACCAACATGGCCAGTGGCGATGACACTGTTATCAGCGTTACAATACCACTTCTATGTCTCCTTGAGAAAACACTTAGGGCAATGATGTTAGAGGAGGTGGCCCAGGTGGAGGAGGAGGAGGAGGATGAGGGCTCGTTTCTAACACTTTCGGGCCAGTCTGTTCGAAGTGGCTCAGAGGGAGGTTTGTTTAAGCAGCAGAGGACAGGTTCACAAGTCGCCAGCCAAGGCACTGTACTGGAGGACGAGGAGGATGAGGAGGAGGAGGTGGAGGGGGACGAGGATGACGCAATTACACAGCGGGGTGGCAGCCCAGGCCCATCACTGGTGCGTGGCTGGGGGGATACGGTGGACGATGACGATACGCCTCCCACAGAGGACAGCTTGTCCTTACCCATGGGTAGCCTGGCCCACATGAGCGAATATATGCTCCAATGCCTGCGCAACGACAGCAGAGTTGCCCACGTTTTAACGTGTGCAGACTACTGGGTGGCCACCCTTCTGGATCCCCGGTATAAAGACAATGTGCCCACTTTAATTCCTGAACTGGAGCGCGACCGTAAGATGCGCGAGTACAAGCGCACGCTGATAGAGGCGCTCTTGAGAGCATTCCCACATGTCACAGGGGAACAGGTGGAAGGTGAAGGCAGAGGAGTGGCAAGAGGTCGCCAACGCAGCTGTGTCACGGCCAGCTCATCTGAGGGCAGGGTTAGCATGGCAGAAATGTGGAAAAGTTTTGTCTCCACGCCACAGCTATCTGCACCGACACCTGATACGGAACGTGTTAGCAGGAGGCAGCATTTCACTAACATGGTTGAACAGTATGTCTGCACACCCCTCCACATCCTGACGGATGGTTCGGCCCCATTCAACTACTGGGTTTCGAAATTGTCCACGTGGCCAGAGTTAGCATGTTATGCCTTGGAGGTGCTTTCCTGCCCGGCGGCCAGCGTTTTATCTGAACGCGTATTCAGCACGGCAGGGGGCGTCATTACTGACAAGCGCAGCCGCCTGTCCACAGCCAACGTGGACAAGCTGACCTTCATAAAGATGAACCAGGCATGGATCCCACAGGACCTGTCCCTCCCTTGTGCAGAGTAGTCCTTATTAACTGCCTAAAACATGTCTTGTTGTGCTACGGGCCACTTCTTTATTTGATACAAATTTTATGAAACCCACAGTTGAATGAAACTCTTCTCTGTCTGGGCGCCGGGGCCTAACCAGATGAAAGTGGCCGGTTAAACTAACGGGTGACATGAAGCCATAACCTCTGCCATGCTACCTCTGTCTTCTGTCTGGGTGCTGAGGCCTAAGTCAAATAAAGCGGTCTTCTGCTGTGCTGGGGGATATGAAGCTAATCTCTGACCTCTCTCCTCTGTCTGGGTCCAAAGGCCTAAATCACTGAAAGAGGCCTTCTCCTGTGGTGTGTGATATGATGCCAGAATATGTGCTGTGGGGCCTCTCTCCTCTTCCTGGGTGCAGGGGTCAAATAAACTAAATTGTGGCCTACTCCTGTGGTGGTTGATATGATGCCTGATTCTCTGATGTGGAACCTCTCTCCTCTTCCTGGGTGCAGGGGTCAAATAAACTAAATTGTGGCCTACTCCTGTGGTGGTTGATATGATGCCTGATTCTCTGATGTGGAACCTCTCTCCTCTGTTTGGGTGAAGGGGTCAAAGTAACTAAATGGTGGCTTCTCCTGTGGTGGCTGATATGATGCCAGAATATGTGCTGTGGTGCCTCTCTCCTCTTCCTGGGTGCAGGGGTCAAAGTAACTAAATGGTGGCTTCTCCTGTGGTGGCTGATATGATGCCAGAATATGTGCTGTGGGGCCTCTCTCCTCTTCCTGGGTGCAGGGGTCAAAGTAACTCAATGGTGGCTTCTCCTGTGGTGGCTGATATGATGCCAGAATATGTGCTGTGGTGCCTCTCTCCTCTTCCTGGGTGCAGGGGTCAAAGTAACTAAATGGTGGCTTCTCCTGTGGTGGCTGATATGATGCCAGAATATGTGCTGTGGTGCCTCTCTCCTCTTCCTGGGTGCAGGGGTCAAAGTAACTAAATGGTGGCTTCTCCTGTGGTGGCTGATATGATGCCAGAATATGTGCTGTGGGGCCTCTCTCCTCTTCCTGGGTGCAGGGGTCAAAGTAACTCAATGGTGGCTTCTCCTGTGGTGGCTGATATGATGCCAGAATATGTGCTGTGGTGCCTCTCTCCTCTGTCTGGGTCCAAAGGCCTAAATCACTGAAAGAGGCCTTCTCCTGTGGTGTGTGATATGATGCCTGAATATGTGCTGTGGTGCCTCTCTCCTCTTCCTGGGTGCGGGGGTCAAAGTAACTCAATGGTGGCTTCTCCTGTGGTGGCTGATATGATGCCAGAATATGTGCTGTGGGGCCTCTCTCCTCTTCCTGGGTGCAGGGGTCAAAGTAACTCAATGGTGGCTTCTCCTGTGGTGGCTGATATGATGCCAGAATATGTGCTGTGGGGCCTCTCTCCTCTTCCTGGGTGCAGGGGTCAAAGTAACTCAATGGTGGCTTCTCCTGTGGTGGTTAGTATGATGCCAGAATATGTGCTGTGGGGCCTCTCTCCTCTTCCTGGGTGCAGGGGTCAAAGTAACTCAATGGTGGCTTCTCCTGTGGTGGCTGATATGATGCCAGAATATGTGCTGTGGTGCCTCTCTCCTCTTCCTGGGTGCGGGGGTCAAAGTAACTCAATGGTGGCTTCTCCTGTGGTGGCTGATATGATGCCAGAATATGTGCTGTGGGGCCTCTCTCCTCTTCCTGGGTGCAGGGGTCAAAGTAACTCAATGGTGGCTTCTCCTGTGGTGATTAGTATGATGCCAGAATATGTGCTGTGGGGCCTCTCTCCTCTTCCTGGGTGCAGGGGTCAAAGTAACTCAATGGTGGCTTCTCCTGTGGTGGCTGATATGATGCCAGAATATGTGCTGTGGCCCCTCTCTCCTCTTCCTGGGTGCGGGGGTCAAAGTAACTCAATGGTGGCTTCTCCTGTGGTGGCTGATATGATGCCAGAATATGTGCTGTGGGGCCTCTCTCCTCTTCCTGGGTGCAGGGGTCAAAGTAACTCAATGGTGGCTTCTCCTGTGCTGATTGATATAAAGCTGATGGTTGTGCCATCTGACATGGTTGCCAGGGTCTGATTCAATGGGGGCCTACTCCTGTGGTGGGTGATCTAAATGCCTGATTCTCTGCTGTGAAACCTCTCTCCTCCGTCTGGGTGTAGGGGTCAAAGTCTTTCAAAGTCGCCTTCTCCTGTGCTGATTGATATGAAGCTGATGGTTGTGCCATCTGACATGGTTGCCGGGGTCCCATTAAATTGTGGCCTACTCCTGTGGTGGTTGATATGATGCCTGATTCTCTGATGTGGAACCTCTCTCCTCTGTTTGGGTGAAGGGGTCAAAGTAACTAAATGGTGGCTTCTCCTGTGGTGGCTGATATGATGCCAGAATATGTGCTGTGGGGCCTCTCTCCTCTTCCTGGGTGCAGGGGTCAAAGTAACTCAATGGTGGCTTCTCCTGTGGTGGCTGATATGATGCCAGAATATGTGCTGTGGTGCCTCTCTCCTCTTCCTGGGTGCGGGGGTCAAAGTAACTCAATGGTGGCTTCTCCTGTGGTGGCTGATATGATGCCAGAATATGTGCTGTGGTGCCTCTCTCCTCTTCCTGGGTGCGGGGGTCAAAGTAACTCAATGGTGGCTTCTCCTGTGGTGGCTGATATGATGCCAGAATATGTGCTGTGGTGCCTCTCTCCTCTTCCTGGGTGCAGGGGTCAAAGTAACTAAATGGTGGCTTCTCCTGTGGTGGTTGATATGATGCCTGATTCTCTGCTGTGAAACCTCTCTCCTCCATCTGGGTGTAGGGGTCAAAGTCTTTCAAAGTCGCCTTCTCCTGTGCTGATTGATATAAAGCTGATGGTTGTGCCATCTGACATGGTTGCCAGGGTCTGATTCAATGGGGGCCTACTCCTGTGGTGGGTGATCTAAATGCCTGATTCTCTGCTGTGAAACCTCTCTCCTCCGTCTGGGTGTAGGGGTAAAAGTCTTTCAAAGTCGCCTTCTCCTGTGCTGATTGATATGAAGCTGATGGTTGTGCCATCTGACATGGTTGCCGGGGTCCCATTAAATTGGGGCCTACTCCTGTGGTGGGTGATCTAAATGCCTGATTCTCTGCTTTGAAACCTCTCTCCTCCGTCCGGGTGTAGGGGTCAAAGTCTGTCAAAGTCGCCTTCTCCTGTGCTGATTGATATAAAGCTTATGCTTGTGCCATCTGACATGGTTGCCGGGGTCTGATTCAATGGTGGCCTACTCCTGTGGTGGGTGATCTAAATGCCTGATTCTCTGCTGTGTAACCTCTCTCCTCCGTCTGGGTGTAGGGGTCAAAGTAACTAAATGGTGGCCTACTCCTGTGGTGGGTGATATGATGCCTGGTTCTCTGCTGTGGGACCTCTCTCCTTTGTCTGGGTGCTGTGGTCAAAATAATAGCAAGTGACCTTCTCCATTGGTGGGTGACTTGAAGCCTGATTCTGTGCTATGGGACCTCACTCCAATTAATATTGTTTAATTTTTATTTATTTTATGTTAACTCATCATTTCCCTATCTACATTTGTTTGCAGGGGATTTAACTACATTTTGCTGCCTTTTGCAGCCCTCTAGCCCTTTCCGGGTGTGTTTTACAGCCTTTTTAGTGCCCAAAAGTTCGGGTCCCCATTGACTTCTATGGGGTTCGGGTTCGGGATGAAGTTCGGGTCGAGTTCGGATCCCGAACCCGAACATTTTTCGAAAGTTCGGCCGAACTCGTTGAACCCGAACATCCAGGTGTTCGCTCAACTCTACTACTGGGCAACTATGGGGAAAATGATTACTAGTATGGGCACTATGAGAGCATTATTACTTTTGGGGCACAGTTGGGACAGGTTGGTGACACTGTAGGAGCACTATAACTACAAAGTGTGCTCTAGCAGAGAATTATTACTATTGGTGGGATGTTGGGGAGAACTATTACTGTGGGGGCATCCTGGCACAGTATCAGCTTAGCACAGTTAATTTTGGGGGTGTTACTAGGGACCGGCGATGCGTGCTTGCTTTGCAGCATCGCCGGCACTCTTTCCGAGATAAGGAGCGAGGATGCAAGCTCCTGTTTATTCCAAGGATTTTGACTTGACCTCCTGGCTGTTTGACCTCGGCGTGTTTGACTATACTATTGCTTATCGCTTGCGTACTGACGTCCTCTCCTGGTATTGACCTTGGTTTGCTTCACCTTGCTTTGTGTTCTGTGTGTCCTGTTGCTTGTCTTTGTTCCTCCCTTTCACTATCCTGCACTTACCCAGATTAGGGACTGTCGTTCAGTTGTGCACCGTTACCTAGGAGGGATTGCTCAAGTAGGCAGGGAGAGAGGCGTGGGTGGCAGTTAGGCGTGCACGCTTCCCTACCTCCCTGTGACAGGGGGACATTATGTTTACACTATTAGTGTCAGGGACACTATTTTCTGGGCGCATTTATTTTAAGACACTGTGTGCCAATTATTATTGAAGGGCAGTATCTGCATGGTACTAGTATTTTCAGGGGGTTTATCTGTTTCTGCAGTATAATATTGGGGAGCACAGCAGCACAGTGTTGGGGGTGGTAGGATGATTTGTCCAGAAGATGGGAGGATGATGGAAAAGTAGTAAACTAATATTTTTATTTTGTCAAACGAGACGAGAGATGGGTGAAAAATAATCATGGTGGTCTGGTCTGAAAAGAGAAGATGAGGAAAGAACATCTACATCAGAGGAGACATCACTGGATGTAAGAGGTATGTAGTGCTGTATTTCCCTGTATGTTTTGTAGTGATACGTAATGTTAGGAGGGAATGGGTTAGGTTAAGAATTTGGTATGGGGGGGGGGGGTGCCGTTTCAATTTTCGCCTCAGGCAGCAGAAAGGCTAGGTGCACCCCTGATTCTATGGAGTCCTGCCACAGGGGTAGTGTCTGATCTTTCAGAGGGACTGAGGCTACCGCAAGGAACAAGCAGCTCCCCTGATTGCCTTGCGGTGGAGCAATCTTGGTCCCAGGAGTTCAGTGCTCCGTGGAAAACTGCCTCAGATGTCGTGGGCACAATTGACCATGGCATCTGATGGGTTAAATGTCTGTCATCGGCATTATCGCCAATCATGGAACATTAGCCCTGAGTGTCTGCTGTTTAAAACAGCAGAAATACGGTGCCTATGGCACCCGCTGTGCTCTGGAGAGGGTGCCATTTTTAAGCAACTTTAAAGAGTGGATTCAAGGTGCTAAACTCAGTTTTGTGTGGCTATCATTTGTGGCACATTTTCCAATTGTTACACAATGTTTGATAAGTTTGATGCATCTTTAAATGTCACACTTCTGTCTTGATATTTTACTCCAGTTTTTCTTCCCCTCTTTTGCTGGAGTAAGATTGTAGCAATTTTTGTGACTTAGTCAGGTCCATAAATATTGGGACATTGACACAATTCTAATATTTTTGGCTCTATACACCACAATGGATTTGAAATGAAGCGAACAAGATGTGCTTTAACCACCTCCCGTCACACTAACGCTGAAAGGAGTCATTGCTGCGGCGCTCCCAGGTCACACTAACGCCCATTGGCGTCATCTCGCGTGAGCCGAGATTTCCTGTGAACGCGCACACACAGGAGCGCGCGTTCACAGGATCGCGTAGTGCACAAGTTCATCTGCAGCCTGCCGGCCGCGATCATTGGCTGGCAGGCTGTGGATTTTTGAATCGACCAATGAAATGGTTATGTCAGACGCTATTTTGAAAATAGCGTCTGATATAACTGCTACCTGGTCCTCTGGTGGTCCCTTTTGCTTGGATCGACCACCAGAGGACACAGGCAGCTGTAAGTAGCACCAAATCACCACACTACACATTAGATATTACCCTGTCATTTATTAACCTCTTATTAAGCACCTGATTACCCATATTAGACTCCCTGATCACCCCCTTGTCCACCCCCCTGTCACTGATCACCCCCCTGTAAGGGTCCCTCATCCCTGCCAGGTAGTTAGCTACTTGCTAGGTAGTTTAGCGCCCAGCCCACCGCACTCACTGATTAGCGACAGCGATGACGCTAATTAGCGACTAATCAGCACTAGTACTATATAGTATCTAAGTGATCAAGACTGATCGCATTCAGATCTATATAAGTACATTAGGGTCACCTTAGGCTCTACAAAACGCAGTGTTCGCTGATCTTGTGCGCACACTTGCATTCAGTCCGCCCCACCGCAGTGACAGAATTTTTTTTTCTGATCACTGCAAAAAACACTGTAAAATCGCTGCGCCGCTATAAAGATCACTTTTGAGCTTTTTGGATCTTTATTAGCGATCGCAGCTTTACTTCGCAAGCACTCCTTTTTACTAGGTAGGTTTGCTCTTTTTCCCGGGTAGTCTCAGAGGAATACCCCCTAAATTTAGTGAACCCAAAATGTCAAACAAGGGGTATTCCGCTGAAGAGGCCTACAGGATTCTGGCTGTGATGGATGAAAGCGATGGGGACGCCTCATCTGCTGAATCCAGTGGTTCAGAATATGAACCTGTAGACAGCAGTGGCACTCTAACCGCTAGCGAAGATGACGAGGTAGAGGTCCCTGCTACGGTCAGGCGTACCCGATCCCATGTCAGAGTTCTGCATATCCCGCATGATGATCCTCATTTGCAGCAGAGTGGTGCTAGCGCTGATCTGGTTTATGGTGCGGCATACACCAGCAGCGCAGCACACCCTGGACCTTCTACCAGCACTGACGTATTTCCTGGTGAAGTGGCGAGCACCAGAAGGGCAGATCCAGCTGGTACGGTGGCACGTGCATTAACTCCCCCATCGCAGCCACCGCGTTCACAGGCCCGTAGAACCCCTAGTCTCCCAGAGGTACTGGCAAATCCTAATTGGCAATCCCCTGATTCCGCCGCACCCGTATTGCCCCCTTTCACCGCCCAGTCTGGAGTTCGCGTGGAGACGGCTCATTTAGGATCGGCCCTTCAGTTTTTTAAGCTGTTCTTCACCGCGGATCTCTATGACCTAGTTGTGGCAGAAACCAACCGCTACGCCACACAGTTTATTACCGCCAATCCGGAAAGCTACTATGCCCAGCCTTTCCGGTGGAAACCAGTCACAGTTTCCGAGTTTAAAATTTTTTGGGGCCTTATCCTCAGCATGGGTCTAACTAAAAAAAATGTATTGCGGTCATATTGGTCTAAAGACCCAATACATTACATGCCCATGTTCTCTGCTGCAATGTCTAGGGCACGTTTTGAGGTCATCATGTGCTTTATGCATTTCGCTGACAATAGCACCTGTCATCCAAGAGGCCACCCTGCTTATGACCGGCTCCACAAAATTCGGCCCCTCATAGACCATTTGTCATCCAGATTTGCAGATGCGTATACCCCTAATCAAAACATCTGCATAGACGAGTCCCTAGTATATTTTACCGGGCGCCTTGGCATAAAACAGTACATCCCCAGCAAGCGCGCCCGGTATGGGGTCAAACTGTATAAGCTCTGTGAAAGGGCCACAGGCTATACATATCGTTTTAGGGTCTATGAGGGAAAAGACTCAAAAACTGGAGCCGGTCAGATGTCCTGACTACCTGGGGAGCAGTGGCAAGATTGTCCGGGACTTGGTGTCACCCTTACTCCACAAGGGGTACCACTTATACGTGGACAATTTTTACTCAAGCGTGGCCCTCTTTCGGCACTTACATCTAGTCGGAATTCAATGCTGTGGCACCGCGCGACCTAGTCGCCGGGGCTTCCCCCAACGGCTCGTTAGTACCCGACTTGCACGGGGGGAGAGGGCTGCCCTGTGTGACCAAGAACTGCTCGCGGTGAAGTGGAGGGACAAGAGGGACGTTTACCTTCTGTCCACCATTCACGCAGACACGACTGTACAAATTGAAAGGGCAACTGGAGTCATTGTGAAACCCCTCTCTGTCCACGACTATAACCTTCACATGGGAGGGGTGGACTTCAATGACCAGATGTTGGCTCCCTATTTAGTTTCCCGATGCACCAGACGCTGGTATAAGAAGGTGTCGGTTTATTTAATTCAATTGGCGATGTACAGGGTGGGCCATTTATATGGATGCACCTTAATAAAATGGGAATGGTTGGTGATATTAACTTCCTGTTTGTGGCACATTAGTAAATGTGAGGGGGGAAACTTTTCAAGATGGGTGGTGACCATGGTGGCCATTTTGAAGTCGGCCATTTTGAATCCAACTTTAGTTTTTTCAATAGGAAGAGGGTCATGTGACACATCAAACTTATTGGGAATTTCACGAGAAAAACAATGGTGTGCTTGGTTTTAACGTAACTTTATTCTTTCATGAGTTTTTTACAAGTTTCTGACCACTTATAAAATGTGTTCAATGTGCTGCCCATTGTGTTGGATTGTCAATGCAACCCTCTTCTCCCACTCTTCACACACTGATAGCAACCATGCTGGGCGAGATAAATATCTTGGTCAAATGCCAACTTTGTATAAAAAAAATGGGAAAAGTTGTCTTTTGCCAAGATATTTCTCACCCAGCATGGGTATATGTAAAAAGACACCCCAAAACACATTGCCCAACTTCTTCTGAGTACGGCGATACCTCATGTGTGACACTTTTTTGCAGCCAAGGTGGGCAAATGGGCCCACATTCCAAAGAGCACCTTTCGGATTTCACAGGCCATTTTTTACAGATTTTGATTTCAAACTACTTTGCACACATTAGGGCCCCTAAAATGCCAGGGCAGTATAACTACCCCACAAGTGACCCCATTTTGGAAAGAAGACACCCCAAGGTATTCCGTGAGGGGCATGGCGAGTTCCGAGAATTTTTTATTTTTTGTCACAAAAGTTTATTTTTTGTCAGAAAGTCAGAGCTGCTTCAAAAAGCGGAAATTCACATTTTTGTACCATAGTTTGTAAACGCTATAACTTTTACCCAAACCATTTTTTTTGCCCCCAAACATTTTTTTGTATCAAAGACATGTAGAACAATAAATTTACAGAAAAATTTATATATAGATGTCGTTTTTTTTGAAAAATTTTACAACTGAAAGTGAAAAATGTCAAAATTTTGTTAAATTTCGATTAATAACAAAAAAAGTAAAAATGTCAGCAGCAATGAAATACCACCAAATGAAAGCTCTATTAGTGAGAAGAAAAGGAGGTAAAATTCATTTGGGTGGTAAGTTGCATGACCGAGCAATAAACCGCTAAAATTGTGGAGTGCCGATTTGGAAAAAAGGGCCTGGTCACTAGGGGGGTATAAACCTGTGGTCCTTAAGTGGTTAACTGCAGACTGTCAGCTTTAATTTGAGGGTATTTACATCCAAATGAGGTGAGTTGTGTATATGTGCCTCCCACTTGTTAAGGGACCAAAAGTAATGGGACAATTGGCTTCTCAGCTGTTTCATGGCCTCATTATCCCAATTACAATGAGAAGATAAAAGGTCCAGAGTTCATTTTAAGTATGCTATTTGCATTTTGAATCTGTTGCTGTCAACTCTCAAGATGAGATCCAAAGAGCTGTCACTATCAGTGAAGCAAGCCATCATTAGGCTGAAAAAACAAAACAAACCCATCAGAGAGATAGCAGAAACATTAGGCGTGGCCAAAACAACTGTTTGGAACATTCTTAAAAAGAAGGAACGCACTGGTGAGCTCAGCAACACCAAAAGACCCGGAAGACCACGAAAAACAACTGAACTGTGGTGGATGACCGAAGAATTCTTTCCCTAGTGAAGAAAACCCCTTCACAACAGTTGGCCAGATCAAGAACACTCTCCAGGAGGTAGGTGTATGTGTGTCAAAGTCAAAAATCAAGAGAAGACTTCAGAGTGAATACAGAGGGTTCACCACAAGATGTAAACCATTGGTGACCCTCAAAAACAGGAAGGCCAGATTAGAGTTTGCCAAACGACATCTAAAAAAGCCTTCACAGTTCTGGAACAACATCCTATGGACAGATGAGACCAAGATCAACTTGTACTAGAGTGATGGGAAGAGAAGAGTATGGAGAAGGAAAGGAACTACTCCTGATCCTAAGCATACCACCTCATCAGTGAAGCATGGTGGTGGTAGTGTCATGGCGTGGGCATGTATGGCTGCCAATGGAACTGGTTCTCTTGTATTTATTGATGATGTGACAGCTGACAAAAGTGTTTCGGGCAATATTACCTGCTCATATTCAGCCAAATGCTTCAGAACTCATTGGACGGTGCTTCACAGTGCAGATGGACAATGACCCAAAGCATACTGCAAAAGCAACCAAAGAGTTTTTTAAGGGAAAGAAGTGGAATGTTATGCAATGGCCAAGTCAATCACCTGACCTGAATCTGATTGAGCATGCTTTTTAATTGCTGAAGACAAAACTGAAGGGAAAATGCCCTAAGAATAAGCAGGACTGAAGACAGTTGCAGTGGAGGCCTGGCAGAGCATCACCAGGGATGAAACCCAGCGAATGGTGATGTCTATGCGCTGTAGACTTTAGGCTGTAATTGACTGAAAGGATTTGCAACCAAGTATTAAAAAGAGAAAGTTTGATTTATGATTATTATTATTCTGTCCCATTACTTTTGACTCCTTAACAAGTGGGAAGCACATATGCAAACTGTTGTAATTCCTACACCGTTCACCTGATTTGGATGTAAATTCCCTCAAATTAAAGCTGACAGTCTGCAGTTAAAGCACATCTTGTTCATTTCATTCCAAATACATTGTGGTGGAGTATAGAGCCAAAAATTTTAGAATTGTGTTGATGTCCCAATATTTATGGACCTGACTGTAGTAAATGTCATAGTTGATGAATCTGCCTTCACTCAGCTGGACAGGCTAACTACTCCTACTTTCCCACACACTTTTCAAAACTTGATTGAGGGGTGTTAAATTTAAAATGTCGCAATATTTTTGCTGAAATCAGCCCCGAAGTAGAAAAGCCATATCTTGGAGACTTTTTGAGGGCAGAGTTATGGAGTGTGGGGCTTGATACATTTCCTCCAAAGTCTTTTGTGATTAAATAAAAATTATTAGCCCTGATTTACTAATCCTATAGATGAAGGAAACTTACACAGGCTATCTAGACCTGCACCAGATTTATCACAGGGGCTCAGGCTGGATGATAAACATGGTACAGGCATAGACCCTCTTCTTTTTACTTTATTCCAACTATTTGTTGGCTTACTTTGAGACAGTATTGTGGAGCAAAATGGCTCATCTTAGTCCCCAACTCTTTTTCGTGAAGCTCTGCCTCCTTTCCGCTAAGCCTTGTGCTTTTGTCTTGCATGTCAGAAAAATGTATAAAAACTTTAAATGAACCAAATAGTGCCACTTTTACAAAAAAAATTGGCGCAGAAACATTAGTAAATCTAGGCAACTGTGTTTTTATTTGGTGCAGTTATATGAATCCACATATGCTTCTTCAGTAGGGATAACAATTTATTTTTCCTATGTCATTCCTCCCAGAGGTGACCTATGACATAGGAAAACAAAAAAAAAAGTGACCAGTAAAGTGAGATAGGTCACAAATTATCATTGCAAACATGATATGTTAGGGGCGTTGCTAAGGTCTCAAAATATCTGGGGCCCAAGCCCCAATGAATATGGCCCAGTTCTCCAAGTCGCCTCCCCTCCCCCCACACACCGCATTTTGCTGTACTTACTATACAGTAGTGATGAGCAGCAGGGGCAATATTCGAATTTGCGATATTTCATGAATATTTGGGCTAATATTCGCCATAAATTAGCGAATTCGAAAATTCGCGATTTTCTTGATTGCAAAAGTCGGCAATGTAATATTCGCATAATGCTCATTCAATACAGACGTGGGTCACTTTTGCTACATTTTTCAAGCTGCTAGAATTTTCCTGAGACTGGAGAAAATGGTTGGCTCGGCAGAACATTACAATAGCTTTATATGCAGATAGAGTGCGCCGATGTATTCGCGACTGCGCAAATCGGCAATTAATGATGCACATATTTTTGTGCAATACGTGCAACTTCACATTTATCAGGTCTGACGACATATTACTGATTGGTGCATTAAGTATTGTGAACTTGTGACATCACAGCACTATGTCTGTAACATGTATGTATGTATGTATGGACAGAAGAACCTATCAGCTACACTGACTATCTCCCACTAACTATCTGTAATTATATATACAGTACAGACCAAAAGTTTGGACACACCTTCTCATTCAAAGAGTTTTCTTTATTTTCATAACTATGAAAATTGTAGATTCACACTGAAGGCATCAAAACTATGAATTAACACATGTGGAATTATATACATAACAAACAAGTGTGAAACAACTGAAAATATGTCATATTCTAGGTTCTTCAAAGTAGCCACCTTTTGCTTTGATTACTGCTTTGCACACTCTTGGCATTCTCTTGATGAGCTTCAAGAGGTAGTCCCCTGAAATGTTAAACAGTGTAACAGGGCACTCAAGAAATCCTGACCATGTGGTACAATTTAATATCTTTATTACTATTGTGAATAATGTTACTCAAACCAGTCAATTGTGATAATCAATGGATGAATCAATAAAATATTTGATATCATTGAATAAAATATTTGATAATATTGAATAAAAATAATCGATTTACACAAGGGCTCAGAACAATGTAGTGCAAATATCGACAATCATAAAATAAAATCTCAAATTCAATTGTTCAGTCCAAATTTGGTATAAACATCTGGGTATTGGTGCAGTCCAATCGAATATTATAATGTCCCACTTCTCATTACAGCAGCGTCCCGCTGAACATGAAGTAGATAGCGGCGTCCCGCTATAGAATTACTTTTTCCACCAACAGATTGAGATCTGGTGGACTTGGCAGTTAAATTCAACAGAAACACAGAGTCGTCTGGGTAAACCTCTTGATACATTGTGTCACAGACACTTCTGAGCAGAGGAGAGGACCCAAAGTTTAAAGTCTGGAGAACCTTCGGTTGATATAAGGTAAATCTTACTTGCAAGTAATTCTATAGCGGGACGCTGCTATCTACTTCATGTTCAGCGGGACGCTGCTGTAATGAGAAGTGGGACATTATAATATTCGATTGGACTGCACCAATACCCAGATGTTTATACCAAATTTGGACTGAACAATTGAATTTGAGATTTTATTTTAGGATTGTCGATATTTGCACTACATTGTTGTGAGCCCTTGTGTAAATCGATTATTTTTATTGAATATTATCAAATATTTTATTCAAGGATATCAAATATTTTATTGATTCATCCATTGATTATCACAATTGACTGGTTTGAGCAACATTATTCACAATAGTAATAAAGATATTAAATTGTACCACATGGTCAGGATTTCTTGAGTGCCCTGTTACACTGTTTAATATTTACCTATTGCATTGAGTGAGTGGTCTCAATACACAGGTGCACCGATTTGGGGTCCATTTATTCGAGTGCGACATCTTATTTAATTTTTGATTTAGTCCCCTGAAATGGTTTTCACTTCACAGGTGTGCCCTGTCAGGTTTAATAAGTGGGATTTCTTGCCTTATAAATGGGGTTGGGACCATCAGTTGCGTTGAGGAGAAGTCAGGTGGATACACAGCTGATAGTCCTACTGAATAGACTGTTAGAATTTGTATTATGGCAAGAAAAAAGCAGCTAAGTAAAGAAAAACGAGTGGCCATCATTACTTTAAGAAATGAAGGTCAGTCAGTCAGCCGAAAAATTGGGAAAACTTTGAAAGTAAGGGCTATTTGACCATGAAGGAGAGTGATGGGGTGCTGCGCCAGATGACCTGGCCTCCACAGTCACCGGACCTGAACCCAATCGAGATGGTTTGGGGTGAGCTGGACTGCAGAGTGAAGTCAAAAAGGGCCAACAAGTGCTAAGCATCTCTGGGAACTCCTTCAAGACTGTTGGAAGACCATTTCAAGGGACTACCTCTTGAAGCTCATCAAGAGAATGCCAAGAGTGTGAAAAGCAGTAATCAAAGCAAAAGGTGGCTACTTTGAAGAACCTAGAATATGACATATTTTCAGTTGTTTCACACTTGTTTGTTATGTATATAATTCCACATGTGTTAATTCATAGTTTTGATGCCTTCAAAATAAAGAAAACTCTTTGAATGAGAAGGTGTGTCCAAACTTTTGGTCTGTACTATATATATATCTATATATTGCAAATACTGCAGCAGCACAGTCAGACCACGTGCACTGGGTGCAATTCCTCACGGAGGTAGGCTTCTCCTCCACGATACGTACTGAACAAATGACGAGGCAGCACTTCCAGCTTTTGGTGACAGGGTGATGACCCAAAAACTTTATGCCCAGCAACGTTTCGGCCTACTCAATGAGGCCTTTGTCAAGCTTGACAAAGGCCTCATTGAGTAGGCCGAAACGTTGCTGGGAATAAAGTTTTAGGGTTGTCACCCTGTCACCAAAAGCTGGAAGTGCTGCCTCGTCATTTGTTCAGTACGTATCGTGGAGGAGAAGCCTACCTCCGCAAGGAATTGCACCCAGTGCACGTGGTCTGACTGTGCTGCTGCAGTATTTGCGATTATATAATATATATATATATATATATATATATATATATATATATATATATATATATAAAAATGAAAAAACAATGGCAGCACCGTCTTGGATGTAAGCTGGTGGGTGCAGCAGGCCCAAAATGGATCAATCCAAAAATACAAAAATAGAAAGGATGGGCAGCACTCCAAAATGTAAAATATAAGAAAACTTTATTTACCCCAGTGGGAAATGCGCGACGTTTCGGCTCCAAACCAGAACCTCTCTCAAGCAGTGTGTGAGGACAAAAGGCCAACAATATATAATGGCAAACTCATTCATTGTCATTTACAAAATCAGTGCAATTAAATCACAATAAAACAAAAGATTATTATATTGTGCATCATATCAAATATACAGCAAAATACTAATGTGTACCAATACAATATAATACATATTTCCTTGGAACTGTGTACATAATTATAAATAATAAAGAAGAAATGATCATACATGGTTGATTACTTCAATTATCAAAATCAGTGCCATATGTGCATAGTAAAAATAAGTGCTTACTATAAAATATTGCAACAGGTGGGCAAAGGCCGAATAGGAGAGTGAGTGGCCGCCATCCAGGAAACAACATGTCAGTCAGCGTGCCCTGGTCATCTCTGCGCATGTCTTGATGACGTACATAGGGCCCTTCCGGTTGTGGGTGCATACATCTCCGCGCAACTGCGCATTACGATTCAGGCTCTGCAGCGGCCATATTTGTCAAGGAAGCAGGACATCCATCACGGACGTCATGCAGTATTCCCATATGTACATCTCTGACATCTACCGCGGACGTCATGTAACATTCTCATCATGGTCTGCTGTATATAGGATCAGGGTGGCGCCAGCAATATTTTATGCCAGCATAATGTCAGTGGCAATGTGGGGTCACGCGAAGGCCGCGTCCACAAGTTATGGGCGCAGTCTCCACCCATGCACCGCGGTCAGTAACGCCCCCATATGTTAACATGGGATCCTACTGTACCCTCGGTCAAAGAATAGCCCACACAATATCACCACTAAAGAGGGTTCTCCTCAATATCGCCTCCCATGTAACCCACAGACCATGACTATGTTATATAAAAGGAGAGAAATAAAAAGAAAAAAAGAAAAAAGAAAAAAAGAAAACCTAAAGACATTTTTCAAAAAGACATGAAGATAAACATAGGTAACCCCGACAAAATGCGAATCCTGGTCGCACGCCATTCAAACCTCTCCTTGTATTCTCCTTTGCCACACACCCTTGCAAACCATCTGTGAAAAAAGGGGAAAGGGGAGAAAGCTAAAGAGGGCAGATGTGGGTACATCGAAAAAGGGTAGACAGACAACACTAACAAAATCTAGTGTTGGCTGCTTCCCTTGTTTATCCTGTGTTAATTGCAGGTATTGTCACGACCGCTATCCCAGCACCAGTCGTGTCGCACCAGACGGAGGGGAAGGGGGACCCTTATCTACGGATGGGAAATAGAATGGCCACCCCTGACTAACCCTAAGCCGGCACCTGTCTGCCCTGATACCCTAGACGGGGTGTGAACCCGTGCGGCGAGCAGGATGCCTAAACCCTCAGTCGCCCTAACAAGACTGGACTGGGGAAAGGCCGATGGGAGCGCTAGTCACCATCACTCACGTCTAGGAAAACAACAGGGGAAGACAGCAACAAACAAACAACAGCAGAGATAGACTTATCCAGTCACGAGCAGAGAAGGCGATCCCAAACACGACAGTCCACGCCGGACAAGAGCTCCACAGCAACACCATCAAACGATCTCCTTCCAAGGTCAGAGTAGCACTGGAAGTAAGGACTATATCTGGCAATGACTGCAAGTGAAAGTGAAACTAATATAGCAGCTGGGAGTGGCAGACAGGACTCACCTGAGAAGGATGCCTACAAACTCCCAGTCAGGACAAAAAGGTTCACAAGGCAAAACCCAGATGACATACCCTGAACCACGGAGCAAACTCACAAGCTATCGCGAGTAGCAAGTCGCTGCGACCTTCTCCTCCCAGACCTGTCTGGATCAGTCACAGTCGTGACAGTACCCCCCTTTCTACGAGGGGCCCCTGGACCCTCAAGACCAGGCCTCTCCGGATGGGAGCTATGAAAAGCCCGAATGAGTCTGTCCGCTTTTATCTCTGATGCTGGAACCCACATTCTCTCTTCGGAACCATAACCTTTCCAGTGCACCAGGTACTGAAGAGAGCGGCGAACATATCGTGAATCAACAATCTTTTCTACCTGAAACTCAAGACTGCCATCAACAACCACCGGTGGAGGCGGTAGTGGCAATGGTTCAGGAGGTTCTACATATCTCTTAAGCAGAGATCTGTGGAAGACATTATGGATCCTTAGAGTCTGAGGTAGCTCCAGACGGAAAGCCACCGGGTTAATGATCTTAATTACCCTATAAGGACCAATAAATCTCGGACCTAATTTCCACGAGGGATCCTTCAACTTGATATTTCTGGTAGACAACCACACCAAGTCATTCACCCCAAGGTCCGGACCTTCAGAGCGCTTCCTATCAGCCGCACGTTTGTATCTACCACCAATTCTCTTCAAACTTTCTTGCACACACTGCCACACTGAAGAAAGTGAAGACGCAAATCGTTCCTCCTCGGGAATCCCAGACGGCCCCCCCTCACTAAACGTACAAAACTGAGGATGGAAACCATACGCACCAAAAAATGGTGACTTATCGGTGGATTCTTGACGACGATTATTAATGGCAAACTCGGCTAACGTTAAATAAGATGACCATTCCTCCTGATTTTCGGAAACAAAGCATCTCAAATATGTCTCTAGGTTTTGATTGGTACGTTCAGTCTGACCGTTGGACTGTGGATGGAAAGAGGAAGAAAACGACAGATGAACCCCTAAACGAGAACAAAAAGCTTTCCAAAATTTAGAAACGAATTGGGTACCACGATCCGAAACAATATCGGAAGGGACCCCGTGAAGCTTCACGATGTGGTCAATAAAAACCTGAGCCAGTGTGTTAACATTAGGCAATGCGGCAAGAGCAATAAAGTGCACCATTTTACTGAATCTGTCAACAACTACAAGAATAACAGTCTTCCCCGCTGATACTGGTAGATCCGTAATGAAATCCATTGACAGGTGCGTCCAAGGCCTGTTGGGGATGGCCAGAGGTAAAAGACGCCCTGCCGGACGAGTATGATCTACCTTAGAACGAGCACAGGTAGCACATGCAGACACAAAATTCAACACCTCCTGGCGCCATTTAGGCCACCAGAACCGACGAGACACTAACTCAGAGGTTGCCCTACTACCTGGGTGTCCTGCTAGTGTGGAGTTATGGTGTTCTTTTAGTATCTCCAGTCGTAAATTTTCTGGCACAAACAGTTTACCCGAGGGGCAGGAGGCCGGGGCGTCCCCCTGAGCTTCCAACACCCTCCCCTCCAAACCTGAGTGTAATGCAGAGACCACCATCCCCTTTTGCAAAATGGGCTCTGGTACCTCAACATCACTCCCTCCAGGAAAACTTCGAGACAATGCATCCGCCTTAGTATTTTTTGCCCCCGGGCGATAGGTTATTACAAAATTAAACCTAGTAAAAAATAACGACCACCGAGCCTGTCTAGGGGTGAGACGTTTAGCAGACTCCAGATATAATAAGTTTTTGTGATCAGTAATCACTGTGACGGGATGAACCGCCCCCACCAAAAAATGACGCCACTCCTCAAAAGCCAACTTAATAGCCAAAAGTTCCCTGTTGCCAATATCATAGTTCCTTTCTGCAGTAGACAATTTCTTCGAAACGAAAGCACACGGACGCCATTCACCAGGGGACGGGCCCTGAGATAGTACCGCTCCCACCCCCACCTCTGATGCGTCAACCTCTACAATAAAAGGAAGCGAGACATCTGGCTGTACGAGAATAGGGGCCGAGGTGAATCTCTCCTTCAGAGATGCAAAGGCAGTTTTGGCTGCATGTGACCATTTGGAAAAATCGGATCCCTTTCGGGTCATGTCCGTCAGTGGTTTGACCACCAAGGAATAGTTCTTTATAAACTTTCTATAAAAATTGGCAAACCCCAGGAAGCGTTGCAATGCCTTCAGGTTCTCAGGCAGATCCCAGTCTATAATCGCCCGGACTTTCTCTGGATCCATGCGGAAACCTGAATCTGACAACACATACCCCAGAAATGGCAGTTCTTTTACGGCGAACACACATTTTTCTAACTTAGCAAACAATTTGTTGGCCCTTAATATCTGTAGCACTTGTCTCACATGGATCTTATGTGTATCCAGATCCGGGGAATAGACCAGGATGTCATCAAGATATATCACAACAAATCTCCCGATAAGGTGACTAAAAATATCATCGTTGACAAAATGTTGGAATACCGCAGGCGCATTAGTAAGACCAAATGGCATGACCAGATTTTCATAATGCCCTTCCGGAGTATTAAAAGCCGTCTTCCACTCATCCCCCTCTTTGATGCGAACCAGATTATAGGCTCCTCTGAGATCCATTTTGGAGAACCATTTAGCACCAGCAACCTGATTAAAGAGGTCTGGAATGAGAGGAAGAGGATAGGGATCTCGGATAGTTATCCGGTTTAATTCCCGGAAATCCAGGCAAGGACGTAGGCCCCCATCTTTCTTTTTAACGAAAAAGAACCCTGCAGCCACAGGTGAAAAAGAGGGTCTGATGTGTCCCTTAGCCAAACTCTCCGAAATATAATCTTTCATAGCCTTCCTCTCCGGGCCGGAAAGATTGTATAACCGGGTTTTAGGTAGTTTTGCCCCAGGTAATAGATTAATCGGGCAATCATATGGACGATGAGGTGGTAACCCCTGACAACCCTTCTCAGAGAACACATCCATAAAATCTGACAGAAAGGCAGGTAAAGATGTTACAGAGAGTGTAGAGCACCTACTACTCAAGCAGTTGTCCTTACAATGTTCACTCCACTCTACAATCTCCCCGGCCTGCCAATCCACCACTGGATTGTGAGTCACCAGCCAGGGAAACCCCAATACCATAGGAGCCGGAAGACCGTCCAGGACATAAGAGATATGCTCTTTATGGAGGTCCCCTACCTGCAGATGGATATTATGGATGATCTGAGGTAACTCTCTCTGAGTAAGAGGGGAGGAGTCGATGGCAAACACAGGAATAGTTCTGCATACCGGTTCCGGAGTAAAACCCAGAGCCTGAGCAAACCGTGAATCCACCAAGTTGACCCCCGCCCCACTGTCCAAAAAGACGGAACAGATCTCAGTTTTATTGCCCGCCTCAACGGTAGCAGACAACAAAAACTGAGACATGCGTATGGAGGAAATGAATACGCCCAGACTGTTCTCCTCCGCACAATCTGGGGACTCTAGTTTTCCGGCGGCTCCTTTGTTTGTGGTCTCTTGGGTTCTGAGGGACAAACCTTTACAAAATGACCCCTCCCCCCACAACGAAAACAAACCTCTGACCTACGGCGGAACTTAGGAGGATTCACCCGTCTAGTGGCGCCCCCTATTTGCATTGGTTCGACTGGACCATAACAGACCGATCCCTGCCCTATAGAGGCCTCCGTAAAATTTAATAGTCTCTCCCTGAGTCGTCTGTCGATTCTTATAGACAGAGACATAGCAGCCTCAAGAGACCCAGGGACCTCGTATACCGCCAGCGCGTCTTTTAATTTTTCAGACAACCCCTGGCAGAACTGACTCCTAAGGGCCGAGTCGTTCCATAACGTATCAGTAGCCCACCTACGGAATTCGGAACAATATAGTTCAGCAGACCGGTTCTCTTGCCGAAGTCTACGTAGCTTAGACTCAGCCATCATATACGAGACCCAGGGCTTCAAAAAACTCCTCCACTGATCGTAAGGCCGGAGAGTCTGATGGTAGGGAGAAAGCCCAAGCCTGCGGATCTCCTTGCAGGAGAGAAATTACAATGCCCACCCGTTGTTCCTCACCGCCGGAGGATCTAGGGCGTAACCTGAAGAACAATTTGCAAGCTACTCTGAAGGTTACAAATTGGTCTCTCCCTCCAGAGAACCTATCAGGTAAAGCCACTTTTGGCTCAGGAGTACCTTGGTTTCCCGTAGCAACGGTGGAACCCAAGGATTGCTGCTGCAGCACTGTTGCTTTTAATCCTGCCACTTCAAGGGATAACCCCTGTAATTGTTTCGCCAAAACCGAAACCGGATCCATAGTGGAACAGACAAAATACAAAGCAAAACAGCAAGCAACAAAGAGAAAAAAAAAAAAAAAAAAAAGAAATGTAATTTTTTAAAAAATTTTTTTAAAAGGCCAGATATACTGTCACGACCGCTATCCCAGCAGCAGTCGTGTCGCACCAGACGGAGGGGAAGGGGGACCCTTATCTACGGATGGGAAATAGAATGGCCACCCCTGACTAACCCTAAGCCGGCACCTGTCTGCCCTGATACCCTAGACGGGGTGTGAACCCGTGCGGCGAGCAGGATGCCTAAACCCTCAGTCGCCCTAACAAGACTGGACTGGGGAAAGGCCGATGGGAGCGCTAGTCACCATCACTCACGTCTAGGAAAACAACAGGGGAAGACAGCAACAAACAAACAACAGCAGAGATAGACTTATCCAGTCACGAGCAGAGAAGGCGATCCCAAACACGACAGTCCACGCCGGACAAGAGCTCCACAGCAACACCATCAAACAATCTCCTTCCAAGGTCAGAGTAGCACTGGAAGTAAGGACTATATCTGGCAATGACTGCAAGTGAAAGTGAAACTAATATAGCAGCTGGGAGTGGCAGACAGGACTCACCTGAGAAGGATGCCTACAAACTCCCAGTCAGGACAAAAAGGTTCACAAGGCAAAACCCAGATGACATACCCTGAACCACGGAGCAAACTCACAAGCTATCGCGAGTAGCAAGTCGCTGCGACCTTCTCCTCCCAGACCTGTCTGGATCAGTCACAGTCGTGACAGGTATATACTCAGGGGCAAAACATTTGTACACCCTCAAACCGGCACAACATATCAGATTGGTCATTATCTAACATGTGATTCCAGCTTTGTTATTTATGTTTTAACCTGTCCATGCAATCTTCTGTATGTTGGTGAGACAACCACGGATTTTAAGACGCGTCTCAACAACCACAGGTTAAGCATAAGAAAGAAAAGACTGGATCTGCCGGTCTCGAAACACTTTGCAGAATTAAAACATGTTGAGAGAGACATGAAGTGTTGCATTATTGATTGCATTCCAAAGCTGAGAAGGGGTGGTGATAGAGTCAGTATTTTTAAAAAAAGGGAATTGAAATGGATCCATGTACTTAACTCCCGCAAACCGTATGGTTTGAATGTGGATTACAATATTGGGGTGATATAGGTCAGTGGCTTGCCCCTGACCAACACATGGAACCGATACACTGCACCTGAGTATATTTGGTGATCAACTGTATGGGACAAAACCGTAGTTCCTTATGGATTGCCATTTTTTTTTTTTTTTTTTATTCTTTTATCAGAAATAAAAAATTTCTCCCCTTTCCCCTTTTTTCACAGATGGTTTGCAAGGGTGTGTGGCAAAGGAGAATACAAGGAGAGGTTTGAATGGCGTGCGACCAGGATTCGCATTTTGTCGGGGTTACCTATGTTTATCTTCATGTCTTTTTGAAAAATGTCTTTAGGTTTTCTTTTTTCTTTTTTTCTTTTTATTTCTCTCCTTTTATATAACATAGTCATGGTCTGTGGGTTACATGGGAGGCGATATTGAGGAGAACCCTCTTTAGTGGTGATATTGCGTGGGCTTTTCTTTGACCGAGGGTACAGTAGGATCCCATGTTAACATATGGGGGGCATTACTGACCGCGGTGCATGGGTGGAGACTGCGCCCATAACTTGTGGACGCGGCCTTCGCGTGACCCCGCATTGCCACTGACATTATGCTGCCATAAAATATTGCTGGCGCCACCCTGATCCTATATACAGCAGACCATAATGAGAATGTTACATGACGTCCGCGGTAGATGTCCTGTTCCCTGGATAAATATGGCCACTATAGAGCCTGAATCGCAATGCGCAATTGCGGAGATGTACATATGGGAATACTGCATGACGTCCGTGATGGATGTCCTGCTCCCTTGACAAATATGGCCGTTGCAGAGCCTGAATCGTAATGCGCAGTTGCGCGGAGATGTATGCACCCACAACCGGAAGGGCCCTATGTAAGTCATCAAGACATGCGCAGAGATGACCAGGGCACGCCGACTGACATGTTGTTTCCTGGATGGCGGCCACTCACTCTCCTATTCGGCCTTTGCCCACCTGTTGCAATATTTTATAGTAAGCACTTATTTTTACTATGCACATATGGCACTGATTTTGATAATTGAAGTAATCAACCATGTATGATCATTTCTTCTTTATTATTTATAATTATGTACACAGTTCCAAGGAAATATGTATTATATTGTATTGGTACACATTATTATTTTGCTGTATATCGGATATGATGCACAATTTAATAATCTTTTGTTTTATTGTGATTTAATTGCACTGATTTTGTAAATGACAATGAATGAGTTTGCCATTATATATTGTTGCCCTTTTGTCCTCACATACTGCTTGAGAAAGGTTCTGGTTTGGAGCCGAAACGTCGCACATTTCCCACTGGGGTAAATAAAGTTTTCTTATATTTTACATTTTGGAGTGCTGCCCATCCTTTCTATTTTTGTATTTTTGGATTGATCCACTTTGGGCCTGCTGCACCCACCAGCTTACATCCATGACGGTTCTGCCATTGTTTCTTCATTTTTGTATACAGCTATTTCTTTGGCGCCTGCACGTCTGTTGAGCGAATTACAATAATTTTTTCTACTATGTCTACCCATGAGCAAGATTCACCCGGTGGATTCACCTATACACAGGATGCGGTGGATAGGATCCTGTGTGGTATTGAGGGAGATGCCGCTTTCCTTGTCACTCCAACCATTAAGGAGTTAAGAAGAAAATATGAATTTTTATCTAAAAGATCCATTTCCCTTCGGCTGCATATGACGACTCTGGGGGAGTACTACAAAGCCCAGCGTATCCCAAGAGGGATGAGGTCTAATTTGCGCCCAAATTTATTTTCTGGCTGCCCCTCTTATTGCAAAAGGTTTGAGGGACTGTCAAATCGATATGCTCTGGACTTTATACTTTTGAATATTGAATATTTACAAGATGAACTATCCAGGGTCACACTGGAGTTAACCAATGTGGAGCAGCAATTAATCAATTTGTCCTCAGCTGAGGAATTTGACAAATTTCATGATACATTCTCTACCCAATTACAAAGCTTTCGCATGGACATGGAAGAGGGGAAGCGTTTTAAATGAAACCGTGACTCGGATGATTACAGAAGGGGTAACATCTATTCCTGGCAAACCGACGACAAAAGTATACAAAATAACAAAGAAACATGGAAAGGAAGAAAAAGAACCACCCAGACCGCCACAGACCAGTCTTTTTTAGGGGTGAAGGAAACGGAGGTGCCCGAAAACAGCGCATCAGGCGTGGAGGCTGCAGACACCGAAGGGGGTCAAAAGACTGCACAACAACAAACAGCGACCACCAGTCAGCAGGAATGTATCTTCCAAGAAGAAGTGACCGTGATTAACCTTTCATCAAAGGAACTAACAGATTCTCAAGTGAGTGTACTCAGCAAGGGCTTATCTTTTTGCCCTAGAACCACTGCTGATTGGTTTGAACTTGAGTTTGATTTATATGCTTTTTTCGGGCCATCAAGTTGAAGATTTGGTTTCACGGTAGAGGACGGATCGAGCATGCCAAGATGAGTGAATTCTCTCTTGGCATGTTCGATCTCTCCCTTAAAAGTAATTTCAGTCCTGTTATTGATGAACCTGCTGTTGATGCGTACATGGCTGCTGTTAATACTGAGATCCAGACATTGAAAGCAAAACAATCTAATTTACCATTTAATCATCCCAATGTGACTGTAGATGAAGTGGTGGCCCTGAATGAATTGAAACACGACCATGAGCTTACAATTAAGGCCGCCGATAAAGGTGGCGCAGTGGTCGTGTTGGACACCCACAAATATATTGCGGAAATTTTGAGGCAATTGGGTGACAGCACCATCTACAGACACATTGATACGGATCCTAAGTGCAAAATAGCCGGACTCATTGGGAATGTGTTGACTGGGGCTTTAGAGGCAGGGATCATAGACGAGGGACTTGTGGATTTTCTTACTGTAACGCATCCGGTCACTCCTGTGATCTATGTGTTGCCTAAGATCCACAAGTCTCTCGTCGATCCACCAGGCCGCCCCATTGTTTCGGGCTCGGACTCGATCTTCAGCCGTATTTCTGTTTTTCTGGATAAAGTCTTGCGAGGCTTCTCATGTGGGGGCAGTTCATACATACAAGATACAGCTGACTTTTTACTCAAACTTCGGATGGTCGATTTGGATGGGGTAGAGGGGGTCACATTGGCGTCTTTTGATGTCACCTCCCTCTATACCTCGATCGACCATCAGAAGGGACTGGCTGCAGTGGCCTATATGCTTGAGAATTCTACACTCACGTGTCAATGTCAACAATTTGTCTTATCTCTATTAGAGATTGCCTTGAAATACAATTACTTTCTGTTTCGGGATTCTTATTATATACAGGAACAGGGCGTAACGATGGGGTCCAATGTGGCCCCCACCTACGCCAATATATTTATGTATCGATTTGAGGAGGATGTCGTCTATGGAAGCCACCACTTCCAATTTGTCAGGGCGTGGTGGCGGTACATAGACGACATCTTCCTCATTTGGACTGGTAGTGTCCAGCAGCTCTATGACTTTCATGGTTTTCTTAATGAGAGGGATGATGTGCTCCAATTTACATTGGTACATTCACAAACGGAAATGCAATTTTTGGACACCTGCGTGGTTCTGTCAGGCGGTAGGGTGGAAACTGAGTTATTCACCAAACCTACTGACAGGAATACGCTGTTGATGTACAGCAGCAACCATCCCAGACCAATGGTAAACTCTTTGCCGTACTCACAGTTCTTAAGGGCCAGACGTATTGTCTCGGATCCTGAGAGCTTTGACAAAACCCTTGACACGATGGTTAATAAGTTTCAAAAACGGGGATACCCAACTAAATTATTGGAGAAAAAGGAAGCGGCCAGACAATTGAATAGGGATGACACCCTTAAAATAACCAAAAAAGAACGTTCAAAAATGATGAGGATTCCCTTTATCTCAACACACTCTGAACAGAGTGTTGAGATAGGGAACATCATACAACGACACTGGGGTATACTAAAAGGCTGCCACAACACGATTACAGAGTTCCAGAGCTCCCCTCTAATGTCCTACAGAAGGTCCCGGAGTTTAACCGCTTTACGTCCGCCCATAGGATATAAACGTCCTATGGGTGGACGTCTATTTCTGAAAGCACGTTTTAGAACGTCCTTTCAGAAATAGCAGCTGCACGCTAATCGTGCAGCTGCTGATCGGGTTGCCCGCTGTCAGTGACAGCAGGGCAACCCTAAGACAAGGCAGGGACAGTGCCCAGGTGTCCCTGCCTTCCGGATCGCTGCAGACATAGCGTTCACCGAGCGCTGTGTCTGCAGAGAAGGAAGCGCTGTGCGCTTCCTGTTCCGGCCCGGCGGTCATGTGACCGCCGTGACCGGAGTGTGCAGGAGCTGTGTGAGGTCTCTGAGACCTCGATCAGCCCTGCTCTGAGGCTGTACAGCGCAGGATTGCTGCTGTACAGCCTCTCTAGGGGTGTATTTGTCCTGTAACTGGGGCTACTATGTCAGCCCCAGTTACAGGAGAAATCAACTGTGAAAAAAAAAAGTGAAGTAAATGTCCCCCAGAGGTCTTGTATGACCTTATGGGGGACGAAAAGTGTAAAATAAAAAAATAAAAAATAAAAGGTTGAAAATAAAAAAAATAAAAAAAAGTTTCACATGTAAAAAAAAAATGAAAATGAAAAAAAAAAGTTAAAAATAGAAAAAATAAAAAAAAGTATACATATTAGGTATTGCCGCGTCCGTAAAAACCAGCTCTATAAAAATATCACATGACCTAACCCCTCGGGTGAACACCGTAAAAAAAAAAAAAAAAAAAAAGTCAAAACAAGCAATTTTTGTCACCTTGCATTACAAAAGGTGCAACACCAAGTGATCAAAAACGCATATGTCCCACAAAATAGTACCAATAAAACAGTCACCTCATCCCGCAAAAAATGAGCCCCTACATAAGAAAATCTCTCAAAAAATAAAAAAAACTATAGCTCTCAGAACATGGACACATTAAAACATAATTTTTTTGTTTCAAGAATGCTATTATTGTGTAAAACTTTAATAAATGAGAAAAAGTATACATATTAGGTATCGCCACGTCCGTAACGATCTGCTCTATAAAAATGTCACTTGACTTAACCCCTCAGGTGAACGCTGTAAAAATAAATAAATAGAAACTGTGCTAAAACAACCAATTTTTTGGTCACCTTGCCCCATAAAGTGTTATAATGAATGATCAAAAAATCATATGTACCCAAAAATAGTACTAATAAAACTGGCACCTTATCCCCTAGTTTCCAAAATGGGGTCACTTCTTGGGAGTTTCTACTGTAAGGGTGCATCAGGGGGCTTCAAATGGGACATGGCATCTAAAAACCATGTGGAGTTCCTTTTCTTCTGCGCCCTGCAGTGTGCCCATACAGTAGTTTATGACCACATGTGGGGTGTTTCTGTAAACCGCAGAATCTGGGTAATAAATATTGTTTTGTTTGGCTGTTAACCATCGATGTGTTAAAGAAAAAAATTTATTAAAATGGAAAATCTGCCAAAAAAGTGAAATTTAAAAATTTGATCTCCATTTTCCTTTAATTCTTGTGGAACGCCTAAAGGGTTAACAAAGTTTGTAAAATCGGTTTTGAATACTTTGAGGGGTGTAGTTTCTACAATGGGGTCATTTATGGGGGTATCCACTATGTAGGCCCCACAAAGTGACTTCAGACCTGAACTGGTCCTTATAAAGTGGGTTTTGGCAATTTTCTTATAAATTTGAAGAATTGCTTCTAAACTTCTAAGCCTTCTAACGTCCTAAAAAAATAAAATGACATTTCCAAAATGATGCCAACATAAAGTAGACATATGGGGAATGTTAAATAATAAATATTTTATGAGGTATCACTTTGTTTTAAAAGCAGAGAAATTGAAATTTAGAAAATTGCGAATTTTTCAAATTTTTGGGTAAATTTGGGATTGTTTCATAAATAAAGGTGAAATATTTTGACTCAAATTTATGATTATCATGAAGTACAATGTGTCACGAGAAAACAATCTCTGAATGACTTGGATAAATAAAGGCGTTCCAAAGTTATTACCACATAAAGTGAGATATGTCAGTTTTGCAAAATTTGGCCTGGTCAGGAAGGGGGCAAATGGCAAGTGGTTAAAGGATCAGCTAGTGAGGGCAGATGTGGGTACATCGAAAAAGGGTAGACAGACAACACTAACAAAATCTAGTGTTGGCTGCTTCCCTTGTTTATCCTGTGTTAATTGCAGGTATATACTCAGGGGCAAAACATTTGTACAACCTCAAACCGGCACAACATATCAGATTGGTCATTATCTGACATGTGATTCCAGCTTTGTTATTTATGTTTTAACCTGTTCATGCAATCTTCTGTATGTTGGTGAGACAACCACGGATTTTAAGACACGACAACAACCACAGGTTAAGCATAAGAAAGAAAAGACTGGATCTGCCGGTCTCGAAACACTTTGCAGAATTAAAACATGTTGAGAGAGACATGAAGTGTTGTATTATTGATTGCGTTCCAAAGCTGAGAAGGGGTGGTGATAGAGTCAGTATTTAAAAAAAAAAAAGGGAATTGAAATGGATCCATGTACTTAACTCCCGCAAACCGTATGGTTTGAATGTGGATTACAATATTGGGGTGATATAGGTCATTGGCTTGCCCCTGACCAACACATGGAACCGATACACTGCACCTGAGTATATTTGGTGATCAACTGTATGGGACAAAACCGTAGTTCCTTATGGATTGCCATTTTTTTTAAAAAAAAATTCTTTTATCAGAAATAAAAAATTTCTCCCCTTTCCCCTTTTTTCACAGATGGTTTGCAAGGGTGTGTGGCAAAGGAGAATACAAGGAGAGGTTTGAATGGCGTGCGACCAGGATTCGCATTTTGTCGGGGTTACCTATGTTTATCTTCATGTCTTTTTGAAAAATGTCTTTAGGTTTTCTTTTTTTCTTTTTTATTTCTTTCTTTTTATTTCTCTCCTTTTATATAACATAGTCATGGTCTGTGGGTTACATGGGAGGCGATATTGAGGAGAACCCTCTTTAGTGGTGATATTGCGTGGGCTTTTCTTTGACCGAGGGTACAGTAGGATCCCATGTTAACATATGGGGGCGTTACTGACCGCGGTGCATGGGTGGAGACTGCGCCCATAACTTGTGGACGTGGCCTTCGCGTGACCCCGCATTGCCACTGACATTATGCTGCCATAAAATATTGCTGGCGCCACCCTGATCCTATATACAGCAGACCATAATGAGAATGTTACATGACGTCCGCGGTAGATGTCCTGTTCCCTGGATAAATATGGCCGCTATAGAGCCTGAATCGCAATGCGCAATTTCGCGGAGATGTACATATGGGAATACTGCATGACGTCCGTGATGGATGTCCTGCTCCCTTGATAAATATGGCCGCTGCAGAGCCTGAATCGTAATGCGCAGTTGCGCGGAGATGTATGCACCCACAACCGGAAGGGCCCTATGTACGTCATCAAGACATGCGCAGAGATGACCAGGGCACGCCGACTGACATGTTGTTTCCTGGATGGCGGCCACTCACTCTCCTATTCGGCCTTTGCCCACCTGTTGCAATATTTTATAGTAAGCACTTATTTTTACTATGCATATATGGCACTGATTTTGATAATTGAAGTAATCAACCATGTATGATCATTTCTTCTTTATTATTTATAATTATGAACACAGTTCCAAGGAAATATGTATTATATTGTATTGGTACACATTAGTATTTTGCTGTATATCTGATATGATGCACAATTTAATAATCTTTTGTTTTATTGTGATTTAATTGCACTGATTTTGTAAATGACAATGAATGAGTTTGCCATTATATATAGAGTTGAGCGAACACCTGGATGTTCGGGTTCGAGAAGTTCGGCCGAACTTCCCGGAAATGTTCGGGTTCGGGATCCGAACCCGAACCAAACTTCGTCCCGAACCCGAACCCCATTCAAGTCAATGGGGACCCGAACTTTTGGGCACTAAAAAGGCTGTAAAACAGCCCAGGAAAGAGCTAGAGGGCTGCAAAAGGCAGCAACATGTAGGTAAATCCCCTGCAAACAAATGTGGATAGGGAAATTAATTAAAATAAAAATTAAAAAAATAAAAATGACCCAATATCAATTGGACATAGGTCCCATAGCAGAGAATCTGGCTTCACGTCAGCAGAGAATCAGTCTCTTCATGCCATAGCAGAGAATCTGGCTTCATGTCACCCACCACTGGAAGAGGCCACTGTCACATATTTAGGCCCCGGCACCCAGGCAGAGGAGAGAGGTCAAGTAACAGAGAATCTGGCCTTATGTCAGCGCAGAATCTGTCTTCATGTCATAGCAGAGAATCAGGCTTCACGTCACCCACCACTGGAACAGGCCACTGTCACACATTTAGGCCCAGGCACCCAGGCAGAGGAGAGAGGTCCCGTAACAGAGAATCTGGCCTTATGTCAGCACAGAATCTGTCTTCATGTCATAGCAGAGAATCAGGCTTCACGTCACCCACCACTGGAACAGGCCACTGTCACACATTTAGGCCCAGGCACCCAGGCAGAGGAGAGAGGTCCCGTAACAGAGAATCTGGCCTTATGTCAGCGCAGAATCTGTCTTCATGTCATAGCAGAGAATCAGGCTTCACGTCACCCACCACTGGAACAGGCCACTGTCACACATTTAGGCCCCGGCACCCAGACAGAGGAGAGGTTCATTCAACTTTGGGTTGCCCCGCAATATAATGGTAAAATGAAATTAAAAATAGTATTGAATGAGGAAGTGCCCTGGAGTAGAATAATATATTGTTAAGGGGAGGTAGTTAATATCTAATCTGCACAAGGGATGGACAGGTCCTGTGGGATCCATGCCTGGTTCATTTTTATGAACGTCAGCTTGTCCACATTGGCTGTAGACAGGCGGCTGCGTTTGTCTGTAATGACGCCCCCTGCCGTGCTGAATAGACGTTCAGACAAAACGCTGGCCGCCGGGCAGGCCAGCACCTCCAAGGCATAAAAGGCTAGCTCTGGCCACGTGGACAATTTGGAGACCCAGAAGTTGAATGGGGCCGAACCATCAGTCAGTACGTGGAGGGGTGTGCACAGGTACTGTTCCACCATGTTAGTGAAATGTTGCCTCCTGCTAACACGTTCCGTATCAGGTGGTGGTGCAGTTAGCTGTGGCGTGTTGACAAAACTTTTCCACATCTCTGCCATGCTAACCCTGCCCTCAGAGGAGCTGGCCGTGACACAGCTGCGTTGGCGACCTCTTGCTCCTCCTCTGCCTTTGCCTTGGGCTTCCACTGGTTCCCCTGTGACATTTGGGAATGCTCTCAGTAGCGCGTCTACCAACGTGCGCTTGTACTCGCGCATCTTCCTATCACGCTCCAGTGTAGGAAGTAAGGTGGGCACATTGTCTTTGTACCGGGGATCCAGCAGGGTGGCAACCCAGTAGTCCGCACACGTTAAAATGTGGGCAACTCTGCTGTCGTTGCGCAGGCACTGCAGCATGTAGTCGCTCATGTGTGCCAGGCTGCCCAGAGGTAAGGACAAGCTGTCCTCTGTGGGAGGCGTATCATCATCGTCCTGAGTTTCCCCCCAGCCACGCACCAGGGCCCCGAGCTGCTTTGGGTGCCACCCCGCTGTGAACATGCTTCATCCTCATCCTCCTCATCCTCGTCCTCCTCGTCCTCCAGTAGTGGGCCCTGTCTGGCCACATTTGTACCTGGCCTCTGGTGTTGCAAAAAACCTCCCTCTGAGTCACTTCGAAGAGACTGGCCTGAAAGTGCTAAAAATGACCCCTCTTCCTCCTCTTCCTCCTGGGCCACCTCCTCTTCCATCATCGCCCTAAGTGTTTTCTCAAGGAGACATAGAAGTGGTATTGTAACGCTGATAACGGCGTCATCGCCACTGGCAATGTTGGTGGAGTACTCGAAACAACGCAACAGGGCACACAGGTCTAGCATGGAGGCCCAGTCATTGGTGGTGAAGTGTGTCTGATCCGCAGTGTGACCGACCCGTGCGTGCTGCAGCTGAAACTCCACTATGGCCTGCTGCTGCTCGCACAGTCTGTCCAGCATATGCAAGGTGGAGTTCCACCTGGTGGGCACGTCGCATATGAGGCGGTGAGCGGGAAGGCCGAAGTTACGCTGTAGCGCAGACAGGCGAGCAGCGGCAGGCTGTGAACGCCGGAAGCGCGAACAGACAGCCCGCACTTTATGCAGCAGCTCTGACATGTCGGGGTAGTTGCGAATGAACTTCTGCACCACCAAATTCAGCACATGCGCCAGGCAAGGGATGTGCGTCAAACCGGCTAGTCCCAGAGCTGCAACGAGATTTCGCCCATTATCGCACACCACCAGGCTGGGCTTGAGGCTCACCGGCAGCAACCACTCGTCGGTCTGTTCTATACCCCGCCACAACTCCTGTGCGGTGTGGGGCCTGTCCCCCAAACATATGAGTTTCAGAACGGCCTGCTGACGTTTACCCCGGGCTGTGCTGAAGTTGGTGGTGAAGGTGTGTGGCTGACTGGATGAGCAGGTGGAAGAAGAGGAGGAGGAAGCTGAGTAGGAGGAGGAGGAGACAGGAGGCAAAGAATGTTGCCCTGCGATCCTTGGCGGCGGAAGGACGTGCGCGAAACAGCTCTCCGCCTGGGGCCCAGCCGCCACTACATTTACTCAGTGTGCAGTTAGGGTGATATAGCATCGCTGGCCTTGCTTACTGGTCCACGTATCTGTGGTTAGGTGGACCTTGCCAGAGATGGCGTTGCGCAGTGCACTCTTGATTTTATCGGACACTTGTTTGTGCAGGGAAGGCACGGCTCTCTTGGAGAAGTAGTGGCGGCTTGGAACAACATACTGTGGGACAGCAAGTGACATGAGCTGTTTGAAGCTGTGTGTCTCCACCAGCCTAAATGACAGCATTTCATAGGCCAGTAGTTTAGAAATGCTGGCCTTCAGGGCCAGGGATCGAGGGTGGCTAGGTGGGAATTTACGCTTTCTCTCAAATGTTTGTGAGATGGAGAGCTGAACGCTGCCGTGTGACATGGTTGAGATGCTTGGTGACGCAGGTGGTGGTGTTGGTGGTACATCCCATGTTTGCTGGGCGGCAGGTGCCAACGTTCCTCCAGAGGCAGAGGAAGAGGCCGAGGCGGCGGCAGCAGCAGCAGAAGAGGCCGAGGCGGCAGCAGCAGAAGAGGTAGCAGGGGGAGCCTGAGTGACTTCCTTGTTTTTAAGGTGTTTACTCCACTGCAGTTCATGCTTTGCATGCAGGTGCCTGGTCATGCAGGTTGTGCTAAGGTTCAGAACGTTAATGCCTCGCTTCAGGCTCTGATGGCACAGCGTGCAAACCACTCGGGTCTTGTCGTCAGCACATTGTTTGAAGAAGTGCCATGCCAGGGAACTCCTTGAAGCTGCCTTTGGGGTGCTCGGTCCCAGATGTCGGCGGTCAGTAGCAGGCGGAGTCTCTTGGCGGCGGGTGTTCTGATTTTGCCCACTGCTCCCTCTTTTGCTACGCTGTTGGCTCGGTCTCACCACTGCCTCTTCCTCCGAACTGTGAAAGTCAGTGGCACGACCTTCATTCCATGTGGGGTCTAGGACCTCATTGTCCCCTGCATCGTCTTCCACCCAGTCTTGATCCCTGACCTCCTGTTCAGTCTGCACACTGCAGAAAGACGCAGCAGTTGGCACCTGTGTTTCGTCATCATCAGAGACGTGCTGAGGTGGTATTCCCATGTCCTCATCATCAGGAAAAATAAGTGGTTGTGCGTTAGTGCATTCTATCTCTTCCACCCCTGGGGAAGGGCTAGGTGGATGCCCTTGGGAAACCCTGGCAGCAGAGTCTTCAAACAGCATAAGAGACTGCTGCATAACTTGAGGCTCAGACAGTTTCCCTGATATGCATGGGGGTGATGTGACAGACCAATGGGCTTGGTTTTCATGCGCCATCTGTGCGCTCTTTCTGCAGAAGACTGGGTGGGAGATAATGTGAACGTGCTGGATGCACTGTCGGCCACCCAATTGACTAATGCCTGTACCTGCTCAGGCCTTACCATCCTTAGAACGGCATTGGGCCCCACCAAATATCGCTGTAAATTCTGCTGGCTACTGGGACCTGAGGTAGTTGGTTCACTAGGACGTGTGGCTGTGGCAGAACGGCCACGTCCTCTCCCAGCACCAGAGGGTCCACTAACACCACCACGACCATGTCCACGTCCACGTCCCTTATTAGATGTTTTCCTCATTGTTCCCGTTCACCACAATTTTGAGAATGGCAAATTTGGGAATAGTTTTTCAACCCAGAACAAAAAATGTGCTTTTACGGTCACTACAAATAACTTGACCAGCTAAAACAGTACAGATTTGGTTGAATAGAAATGTAAGGCCTGTTTTTTTTTGCGCTGTGTGACAGGTATAGGTTTAAACACAGAATCAGACTTCTATCTGCACGGTAGCGTGTGTCTTAGGTTTTTCTGAATGACACTATCAGCACCCTCAATGTAAGATATCCTTTTTGGGATAGATTTCAAGTAGGCCTCAAATACCAGAAACTAGTTATTTTGAGAATGGCAAATTTCAGAATAGTTTTTCAACCCAGAACAAAAAATGTGCTTTTACGGTCACTACAAATAATTTGACCAGCTAAAACAGTACAAATTTGGTGTAATAGAAATGTCAGGTCTATTTTTCAGGCGCTGGGTGACAGGCTCAACTTGCCCCTGATGTAGTATATGGCCAAAAAATAACCACACTGTTGATGGTTAAATGCACTTGGGTGACACAGGCTCAGCCTGCACCAGATGTAGTATATGGCCAAAAAATAACCAGACTGTTGATGGTTAAATGCACTTGGGTGACACTGGCTCAGCCTGCAGCTGATGTAGTATATGGCCAAAAAATAACCAGACTGTTGATGGTTAAATGCACTTCGGTGACACAGGCTCAGCCTGCAGCTGATGTAGGATATAGCACAAAATAACCACACTATTGATGGTTAAATACACTTGGTGATAGCTTGTGCTGGCGCACCACAAGTCACAAAATGGCCGCCGATCACCCCAGAAAAAAGTGATCTAAAAACGCTCTGGGCAGCCTCAAAAAAGTGAGCAAGTCAATATTAGCACTTCAATGATCCACAGCTGCAGATCGATCACAGAATGAAGTCTTTTGGAGGAGTTAATCTGCCTAATCTCGCCCTAACGTCGCAGCTGCAACCTCTCCCTATGCTTGTATCAGCAGAGTGACGTGCAGCGCAACGTGACCCAAGCTTATATAGAGGCTGGGTCACATGCTGCACTGGCCAATCACAGCCATGCCGATAGTAGGCAAGGCTGTGATGGCCTCTTGGGGCAAGTAGTATGACGCTTGTTGATTGGCTGCTTTGCAGCCTTTCAAAAAGCGCCAAGAAAGCGCCGAACACCGAACCCGGACTTTTACGAAAATGTTCGGGTTCGGGTCCGTGTCACGGACACCCCAAAATTCGGTACGAACCCGAACTATACAGTTCGGGTTCGCTCATCCCTAATTATATATTATTGGCCTTTTGTCCTCACACACTGCTTGAGAAAGGTTCTGGTTTGGAGCCGAAACGTCGCGCATTTCCCACTGGGGTAAATAAAGTTTTTTTATATTTTACATTTTGGAGTGCTGCCCATCCTTTCTATTTTTATAGATAGATAGATATATATAGATAGATATAGATAGATAGATAGATAGATAGATAGATAGATAGATAGTACAGTAATATATATATATATATATATATATATATATCTCCAATGGCTTAGGTAGGTTTAGCGTAGGACCCCCCTGACCTGAGACCACCTTGGCGCTTGGTAGGCGGGCTTAGATGTGTTTTGATCAAAATATATTGGCTAAGTGTCTCAGATATTATCATATCAGAGTGAGGACTTTGTCCATATATAATGCTTGCATGTACTTTACTAAGTGCATTATTATCTTATTTCTGTGGTTTTCCCCCTATTGTTCCCCCAGTGGTAATAAAGCTCTCTACAGACCATTCAGTAGTAATAGGGCCCCCATAGTGCTCTTAGTAGAAATAAGGCAGATCTACAAGTCCCTGCTATAGAGCCCCCAGTAGTAATAAGAGCGCCTATAATGTCCCCTGGATTTATAATACAACTACAGTGCACCCAGTATTTATACTGTCCCCTACTGTTATAATGCTCACCCTAAATTGCTGTCAGTATTTATAATGCCATCTGAAGTGCTCCCTGTAGTTATATTCCTCCCTCTGCCATAGAGTCCCATGTAAATAACATCAAACCATCTCTCCTGTCCCCTCCAATATACAGTCCCAAGTAAATAATATCACCCCCTCCCCAGTCGCCTCCAACATGGAATCCCATGTAAACATCACCCCGTAAACATTCAGTCCCATGTAAATATCACTCCCTCAGACCCCTGTAACATTCAGTCCCATGTAAATAACATCACTGCCTCCCCCGACAAAGTCCTAGGTAAATAACATCACTCCCTCCCACAGCCACCTTCAACATAAAGTCCCATGCAAATAACATCACCATGCCCCAGCCCCCAACTACATTCAGTCCCATGTAAATAACATCACTCCCTCCCACAACTGCCATCAACATACAGTCCCATGTAAATACCATCACTCCCTCCTACAGCCACCATTAACATACAGTCCCATGTAAATAATATGAACCCCTCCCCAGCCACCTCCAACACACAATTCCATATAAATAACATCCCTCAGCCCCAACATACAGTCCCAGTGAAATAACTCCCAGCACTGCTCTGCCTCTCCCTTCACTTACCTCTCCTCATGTAGCAGACCTCAACACAGCATCTTTCCCCAGGTCTTCTCCTCTTCACTGCTGTCCACTCCTGCACTGGTCACATGATGGTGACATCATTGCAGGTCCTTCTCAATCACTGCCTGTTTTACTGGTCACATGACCTGTGATGTCTTAACAGGTCGTTCAGCTCTTCCAGTGCATTAGATTCAATTGTATTGCAGTCCTGAGGAAGGCAATACAGTTGTATCTACAGTAGCTGGCAGGCAGGACATTCGGGGCCTGGAAAAAAACATCAGGGGCCCAGACCCCGAATGTTTTAACATAGCAACGCCCCTGGGGTACAGCCACAGTGTCAGGTTTCTGAATGTAGTTTTGGAAGTCAAAACCATGAATTAATAAATAAATTAAAAAAAATAAGTTGTATCTGTCCTTTATACTTTCTCTCCTTTTGTTATTCACTCCTGATTTTGGCTTCCAAAATTGGTTCAGGAAACCTGAATGTGTGGTCGTACCCTTGTAAGCAAACATTAAGCATGTATTTATACTGCACCTTTTTTCAGTCTGTATAAGAAACTGTTCTGCATTTTTTGCATCTTTCTCCATGAATGTGTCATACACACAAATTGACTGGATAAATCCAATAATTTCAGAAATGGACATCTGAATTGTGACCGGTATATCCGTGATCCTGTAAGAACAAAAATGTGCTTGCAATATAGTATCTTCGTAAAAACAAAAATAAATGGTAAGAAATTTTTTAAAATAGAACAAACACAATGTTTCCCTTCAGCAGATTTACAACTAATTAATTACCCTTTAAGTGTGCCTTTGCATGCTTGGGAATTGGTTTCAGAAAGGTCAGGTACTGCAAATTTTTTTTATTCATTTGAATGAGGTAGAAAGCACATGGATTTTTGCAAGCCCCGTTCGGGTGAATGAAACAGATTTTCAGTCATAGAAATTTCTGCAACAAAATCTGCAGCGTGTGACGGCAACCCAAGTTTATGGCCACATTAAATCTAAATACTACAGAAAAATACGTGCTTGCATTATACACTGAACAAAAATATAAACGCAACACTTTTGGTTTTGCTCTTATTTTGCATGAGCTGAACTCAAAGATCTGAAACATTTTCTACATACACAAAAGACCCATTACTCTCATTGTTCACAAATCTGTCTAAATCTGTGTTAGTGAGTACTTCTCCTTTGCCGAGATAATCCATCCCACCTCACAAATGTGGCATATCAAGGTGCTGATTAGACAGCATGAATATTGCACAATGAAAGACCACTCTGAAATGTGCAGTTTGAACACACAGCACAATGCCACAGATGTCGCAAAGTTTGAGGGAGCGTGCAATTGGCATGCTGACTGCAGGAATGTCTACCAGAGCTGTTGCCCATGCAATGAATGTTCATTTCTCCACCATAAAGGCATTTCAGAGAATTTGGCAGTACATCCAAGCGGCCTCACAACCGCAAACCACGTGTAACCACACCATCCCAGGACCTCCACATCCAGCATGTTCACCCCCATGACCGTCTGAGACCAGCCACCTGGACAGCTGCAGCGACAATCGGTTTGCATAACCAAAGAATTTCTGCACAAACTGTCAGAAACCATCTCAGGGAAGCTCATCTGCACGCTCATCGTCCTTATCGGGGTCTGGACCTGACTGCAGTTCGTCGTCGTAACCGACTTGAGTGGGCAAATGCTCACAGTCGATGGCATCTGGCACGTTGGAGAGCCTTTCTGTACACGGATGAGTCCCGGTTTACACTGTTCAGGGCAGATGTCAGACAGCGTGTGTGGCGTTGTGTGGGCGAGCGGTTTGCTGACATCAATGTTGTGGATCGAGTGGCCCATGGTAGCAGTGGGGTTATGGTATGGGTAGGCATATGTTATGGACAACGAACACAGGTGCATTTTATTGATGGCATTTTGAATGCACAGAGATGCCATGATGAGATCCTGAGGCCCATTGTTTGAACCATTCGTCCACGACCATCACCTCATGTTGCAGCATGATAATGCACGGCCCCATATAGCAAGGATCTATTCTCTACACAATTCCTGGAAGCGGAAAACATCTCACTTCTTGCATGGACAGCATACTCACCAGACATGTCACCCATTGAGCATGTTTGGGATGCTCTGGATCGGCGTATACGACAGCGTGTTCCAGTTCCTGCCAATATTCTGCAACTTTGCACAGCTATTAAGGAGTGGTGGACCAACATTCAGCAGGCACAACAATCAACAACCTGATAAACTCTATGCGACGGAGGTGTGTTGCACTGCGTGAGGCAAAATGGTGGCCACACCAGATACTGACTGGTTTTCTGACCCCATTCCCCAGTAAGGCTAAACTGTGCACATTTCAGAGTGGCCTTTTATTGTGGGCAGTCTAAGGCACACATGTGCAATATTTATGCTTTCTCATCAGCACCTTGATATGCCACACCTGTGAGGTGGGATGGATTATCTCGGCAAAGGAGAAGTGCTCACAGATTTAGACAGATTTGAGAATATTTGAGAGTAACGGGTCTTTTGTGCATGTAGAAAATGTTTCAGATCTTTGAGTTCAGCTCATGCAAAATTGGAGCAAAACCGAAAGGGTTGCGTTTATGTTTTTTGTTCAGTGTAGTTATCTTAGTAAAAATAAAAATGGATAAAAATAAATATATTTGAGAATATAACAAAATACAATGTTTCCCGTCAGCAGATTTCTAAGCAATTAATTATGCTTTAAGGGTACAACCACAAGTATAAATACTGTGGATTTTCTGCAGCAGATTTTTATTCAGAAAAACCCCAACATTTGAAGAACAAGCAAAATAGCTGACATTTCGGATCTCTCATCCACATGCTGCTGAGAAAACCCACAGCGCAAACTAAGGTCTACTGCGTGGACTGGTGAATTGAACAGTGCTACTAGACAGGGTCAATGTTGAAAAAGGAAAGCAATAAAAAAGAATCTGTTTATGTATCACATCTGTGTTATGTTAAAACCATAGAGAAAACTTTGTGGAGGACTTTTTCTCCTATCTAAAATAACGGATACTCTGCCAGAACTGAAAAATGGATGCACAACAGATGCTCAAAATAAAGGATTTTTTCCCCCACATTTTTCTGTTCTGATAGATTAGGAGAGCAGAAAACAGAAAACCGACGTTTTAGACTGTCTCCTACCACTGAGCACAAGCCTGACCAGGGTGCCAACCATTAACTTTTAATAAGACTGGGCATGATTGCATATGATTGACCGATGCAGATGGAAGGAGGACATCATTTGGAAAAGAACAAGAAAATATCTGCACTCATGTGACAGACAGTACATGCTATGTAACACAAGTCAACTGTTCTGAAAATAAAAGTGGTTTTAAAAAAAGTTTTAAAGCCTGTGCAATGTTATGTTAAAAACTATTGTGACCTTATGTGCATTGGGTCAGAGAAGTTATCTTCTACCATTTTGATGAAAAACATGGTGCCATGGGTTCTACAGTTCTACGTGCAGGATAACAGGCTGAACTGGATGGACAGATTTCTTTATTCGGCCTTATGTACTATGTTACATGTAGAATAAGGCTATGTTCACGTGTCACATTTTCATATTGCAAATGCTACACAATTTTTTACTACAAGATCTGCAGCAGAAATCGCTCAGATTTCTGCCATTACTGTGCAGTGTAAAGTGTTTGGTAATCATCTAGGTCTTACAGGATTAGCAGCACTGCACATTAATGGCAGAAATCTGAGCCATTTCTGCTGCAGATCTTGTAGTAAATAATTGTGAAGCATTTTCAATCTGAAAATTGCAATATCAGCAACACAATATTTTGGGGCAAAATCCAGAGGAAAAAAGCAGTCTGGTTTGAAGTTTTCTGGGAGCAGCAGCTATACAAGCAGACAAGCAACGCAAGTTTTTGAGCGTTTGTGTTTGAATTCAAGTGTGTGACTTTAGATTGAGGGACTTTAAGAGGGGACTACACTAAGTCATTTGCTTATCACTGCAATGTTGTATTTTTTCTCTCTCGTTTCTTGAGTAACCCTGTGGCGAAACCAACCTTGCCACTGGGTGGTGGAGAAGCCTGGTTGCCAGCCTCTTGCCCCAGGATTATGGGCCCTCTCATCGGCCCATGCTAAACTTAAACCCCATGGCGATTTGACTGTGTTTGTGGCATCTGAGCACTGTTTGGATACAGGGCCGTCTTTAATATTGATTGGACCCTGGGCAAAATTTACTTGGGCTCCTTGGATCCCGCCTTCCCACACCTTAGCAGGCAATCACGCCCTCCACCACAACACACACAAAAAAACCACACATCTGGTAGAGTACAGTGAATGATTGTAAATACTTCCAGTTCTGAAGACTCCAGCGGCTCAGGATCAGTGCTCTGGGCAGCTGGGCTCAGGCTGGAAGTGGGCACCGCTCTGCAGGAAGGAGACCAGGGCTCGGCTCACCCTAGCGTTACAGTGCACCCCAGCACCCCACAGTATGCAGTATAGCACCCTATAGTATACAGCACCACACAGTATGCAATATAGCACCCCACACTATACAGTACCCTACAGTATATAGTAGAGCAGTATAGCCCCCCACACTATACAGGCCCCCACACAGTATACAGCCCCCTCACACAGTATACAGGCCCCCCACACTACAGGCCCCCCACACAGTATACAGCACCCCACTATACTGTAGTTTACAGTATAATAGCATAACAGCCCCTGTCACCTTTTTCTGATGTAATCTTCACACAAAAAAGCTCCAAACTTCTCCTGCAACACTCCTTGTAGGACCTGTGATGACCTCATAGCAATGTGACCAGTAATATTGCTAGGTTACTGGTCACATGGTGAGGTCATCTAAGGTCCTAGACTAGATCACAGCTTTCACAGAACACTGGCTGGACTCAGTGCCGGCAGGCATGGCAGCACCTCCTGTGTAGCACCTCCTCCTCCAAGCTATCTGGGAATATGTTAAATGTCTATGTTACTGTAATGGTTGGGACATTGTATATTTGAGTAGTGATGTCTGTCCTATTGTCTCCACGTGTGTATTGGCGATTTCCCTTTGTCCTGAGAGATAATTGAATTACTCCTCAGTTGTCTCCAGGACTGAAGACATTGTGTATTCTCCTGCCTGTGATAGTTACATCAACCCATTGTGTAAGGTAATTGTATCATAGGCAGAGGGGAGGATTTTGTGTGGGAGTGGTTTACTGTATTGTACGTGTTTATTGGTTGTTTTTACAAAACCCTGTGGGTGGTACTAATGTGTACCAATGTTATATAAGAACAATAAAGACACCGCTCTGCCTGACCACTGCTTGACCCTCAACACGGAGCCTCGTCTCGTTCTTGGGGGGATTCACTGTATGCTGTTAGAGACTGATTGCTAGGAGTGTAAGCCGCTTGGGTGCGTTTCCCATTCGTCTGCTAGCAGCTATTCGTGAGGTTCCGTTCGGAGTTTGGAGCATTCCCTTGTATGCCGTTACATTGGAGGCAAGCGGCGGGATCGTTCTCACAGTCCAGAAGGATAGCTACATAGAAACATCATTCCCTGGAATTACAATTTGAGGGCAACGCATGTCCCAGTACAGCGACCCTGACAGCAGCAGGATGGAACCAGCAGTGGCATACGATGAGGAAGACCTGGATGGCCGGGATGCATTAAGGAAAGGCATCTGGTACCAGGCCCTGGATAATGTACAATACCAGCGAGGCGAGAGTCTCCCCAGTGAAGAGCAGCGAGTGCAGAAGCAAGTGGCCCTGCGGATGCCCTTCCTGGGAGAGCAGCCCCTGGAGGAATGGGTGAAGGAACTAGAGCACCGGGTATGGCAGGAGCTATGGCTGGAGGATGCCTACCAGGCGCTCTGGTGGTATATGGCACAGTATATACCCTGGACAGCTGAGCATGACAAGCCAGAGGAAGAGGAGTTTGATGGTCCTGGCTTGTTATGGGAGTCCTTTGCAGAGCCTGACTTCGGGAGCCCTGCACAGTCCAGACTTCAGGACATTTTCTACGAGAGGGAGGCTAGGCAGGACTGGGATGACCCCCATGAGGTAGAGAAAGACCTGGCTCACCTAGCAACCCTGGAGTGTGAACTGGAGCAGGACTACCGAGATCTCTTCCACTCCATTGGGAAGGCTTAGCAGGACAGCAAGAAGTCAGACCCAGGTCCAGAGCCCTTCAGCTGGGAGGATATTGTGGATGTTTACGGGGAAGAACCCGAGGTGGCCAGTGGAGGTGGGACCGAGGTCTCTCCACCGGTCCTGCAAGGAATTGGGAGCCCAGTCTCCATTCCCCAGAGGCAGGCTGAATTACAGGGGGCAGAGACAGTTGGTCCTGTCCCCCAGCGGCAATGGGAGTTATTGGGAATTGGGAGCCCAGTCTCCATCCCCCAGCGGCAGTGTAATATGCAGGGAATTGGGAGCCCAGTCTTCATTCCCCAGCGGCCGTGTGATATGCAGGGAATTGACAGCCCAGTCTCCATCCCCCAGCGGCAGTGTAATATGCAGGGAATTGGGAGCCCAGTCTCCATTCCCCAGCGGCCGTGTGATGTGCAGGGAATTGGGAGCCCAGTCTCCATCCCCCACCGGCCGTGTGATATGCAGGGAATTGGGAGCACAGTCTCCATCCCCCAGGGGCAGTGTGATATGCAGGGAATTGGAAGCCCAGTCTCCATTCCCCAGCAGCCGTGTGATCTACAAGGAATTGGGAGCACAGTCTCCATCCCCCAGCGGCAGTTTAACGCACCAGGGGGAGACAGTAAGCCCCACAACAGTGCAGATGGGACCATGGTCTCTGCACTCACAGCACAGGGGGTAGGGACAGTCGGTCCTGTCCCCCAGCAACAGGGCTGTTTAGCCAAAGGGGAGACAGTCGGTCTCTCCCTACAACAGCAGAGCGGTGTATCTAAAGGAGAGACAGTCGTCTCCCCCTCCAACAACCAGGCTCCTTCCGTGGTAGCGCTGGCACCAGGGCAGAGTACCGCTGGTCTCTGCCCACTCAGCAACCCACCAAGGCAGTCTACCAGTCCCCCACACAGCCATGGTGAGGCACCTGGACAAGTTTATCCCTTGCTCAAGTGTAGTAACCATTTATTGTGGGTGGGCTGTACTGCGGTTTCTATTTTGTGGGTGGGCTTCTGGAGTAACAAGGGCACTGACCGGCAGAAGGTCAGATACCCTGTTAGTCTGTTTGGAAAAGGGGAAAAATGTGGCAAAACAAACCTCGCCACTGGGTGGTGGAGAAGCCTGTTTGCCAGTCTCTTGCCCCAGGATTATAGGCCCTCTCATCGGCCCATGCTAAACCCCATGGCGATTTGACTGTTTGTGGCATCTGAGCACTGTTTGGATATATTGAGCGCTCAGATCCAAGCTATCTGGGAATATGTTAAATGTCTATGTTACTGTAATGGTTGGGACATTGTATATTTGAGTAGTGATGTCTGTCCTATTGTCTCCACGTGTGTATTGGCGATTTCCCTTTGTCCTGAGAGATAATTGAATTACTCCTCGGTTGTCTCCAGGACAGAAGACATTGTGTATTCTCCTGCCTGTGATAGTTACATCAACCCATTGTGTAAGGTAATTGTATCACAGGCAGAGGGGAGGATTTTGTGTGGGAGTGGTTTACTGTATTGTACATGTTTATTGGTTGTTTTTACAAAACCCTGTGGGTGGTACTAATGTGTACCAATGTTATATAAGAACAATAAAGACACAGCTCTGCCTGACCACTGCTTGCCCCTTAACACGGAGCCTCGTCTCGTTCTTGGTGGGGGGGGGGGGGGGATTCACTGTATGCTGTTAGAGACCGATTGCTAGGAGTATAAGCCGCTTGGGTGCGTTTCCTATTCGTCTGCTAGCAGCTATTCGTGAGGTTCCGTTCGGAGTTTGGAGCATTCCCTTGTATGCCATCACAAACCCCCATTAGTAGGTGTTCAATTATTGACAACGCAGTCCAATGCACATCTTGTCTAATGTATGCAGTCCTAGAACAGCTGTTTGAGGGTGCATATCTTTGTTCAAAATGTGAGCAAATTACTTGTTTGGAATCGCACATAGTGTATCTAAACAAGCGAGTTTCAACATCGAGAAGCGTTGGCAATTTGGAACAAAGTTTGCTGCTCACTGAGCAGGCACTCCATGGAGAGATACAGGAAAGGGTGGTAGCATGGAGGCTCAGGAAAGTGAGGTAGGTAGCTGGATAACATTTAGAAAGCAGGTTAGACGGAAGAGTGCCATGGAGGCTAGCCCTGACCTAACATACCCCAACAGGTTTTCAAGGTTGGCAGATGAGGGGGATGTTAGTTAAGGGAGAGCAATGCTGCAGCCAGACACTTCCTCTGCCAGTCAGGGGAATGTCAGCTCCAGTAAGCAGGGACCAGGAGAGCAGGGCAGGCAAGACAGGTGCTGGTAGTGGGAGACTATTAGGAGTACAGATAATGTGATCTGTCAGAAAGACCGGGATCGTCAAACAGTGTGTTGTCTTCATGGCGCTTGAGTTCAACATATCGTGGATCGGGTTGACAGATTACTGGGAGGGGCTGGTGAAGATCCAGCAGTCATGGTCCACATTGGAACCAATAACAAAATTAGAGGTAGATGGAGCATCCTTACAAATGATTTTAGGGATTTAGGGCACCTCAAAAGGAAGTGTTTTCCAAAATACTACCTGTACCACGAACCACACAAGAAAGTCAGTGAGAGACTAGGGAGGTTAACAAATGGCTCAAGAACTAGTGTAGGAAGGAGGGGGTTTGGGTTCCTGGAGAATTGGGATGACTTCTCTGTTGACTACAGGATGGGATGCACCTCAATGGGGAAGGTGCAGCTGTTTTGGGGGAGAAGATGGCTGAGATTGGAGAAGTGTTCAAACTAGGGACTAGGGAGGGTAAATACATTATAGGAGGGGAAGATAGTGTAGAGCAGGGATGCTCAACCTGCGGCCCTCCAGCTGTTGTAAAACTACAACTCCCACAATGCCCTTCTGTAGAATGATAGCTGTAGGCTGTCAGGGAATGATGGGAGTTGTAGTATTGCAACAGCTGGAGGGCCGCAGGTTGAGCATGCCTGATGTAGAGAGTAGGGTTGAGCGAACACAAACTGTAAAGTTCGGGTTCGTACCGAACTTTCGGATTTTTGGACCCCGAACATTTTCGTAAAAGTTCGGGTTCCTTGCTTTCTTGGCGCTTTTTGAAAGGCTGCACAGCAACCAATCAACAAGCGTCATATTACTTGCCCCAAGAGGCCATCACAGCGATGCCTACTAATGGCATGGCTGTGATTGCCCATGGCAGCATGTGATCCAGGCTCTATATAAGCTTGAGTCACATAGCGCTGCACGTCACTCTGCTGTTACAAGTGTAGGGAGAGAATGCTGCTGGACTTGTGATTTCAGGGAGAGAATAGGAGAGAATCTTACTCAGTGATATACAGACAAATAGTTGTGTGGGTGCAGGGCACTATCGTTTTACCCTGCCGTGAGCTCATTGACCAAAAAACTCTAACTGTTAGAAATCTGTTAGTTAGGTGGGTGGCGGCGGCCATTTTATGCATGCTCAGTGCACCAGCACTGCATCTGAGCTTTTGGGACATTGCAAATCACCTTTTTTTTTTGGGCAAACTACAACATCTGGATTAGTCAGTGTGCAATTTAAGGTAGAAATACACCCATCATTTTCTGGGGTTTTAAAAACACTTTTTAAAAAAAACAGTATTCTCCAGATCTGCAAGTATTAAATTCAAGTTTAATATATAGAGCTTTCATATTCTGTTAGCAAAAAAATACTTTTTTGGCAATCTACAACATCTGTATTAGTCAGTCAGTGGGCAATTTAAGGTAGAATTTTCTGGGGTTTTAAAAACACTTGACAAAAAAAACACTATTTTCAGGCCTTGCAGCATCAGCACATGTGAAATTACAGGCTTATATACTGCTGTCAAATTCAGTCTTTAAACAAACACTCATTTGGGCACCAAAAATTTAGTTGGCAGCCCTTGATGCAGATGTCATTGTGTGATACACCCTTTATACATTTGGGTTACATTCAGAGATTTTAAATACCGATATTTGGTGCACCAATATTGAATTCAGGCCTACACTGGTTCAGGCCCTGTGAGATACCCCCTCTACATACAGAGGTTTGAATTAGGCATTTGAAATACAGCCATTTGAAATACAGCCATTTTGTACAAAGATATATTTACTTCAGGCCTACAGAGGTTCAGGCCCTCTGAGATAGCACCTCTACATACATGGGTTTGAATTAGGCATTTGAAATACAGCCATTTTGGGAAAAAAATCTTTTATTGAGGCCTAGGCTGGTTCAGGCCATGTGAGATACACCCTTTACAAACAGTCGTTCTATTCTACTATTAAACACCCATTTAGGGCAAGATCCTAAATTAAAAAAATATGAGGAGAGCGTCAAAAAAGGGACGTGGTGGTGGTGCTGCTGGTGGAGCTCCTGTTGCAAAGAGAGGACGTGGTCGATCTGTGCCAGCTACACGCACAAGTGAAACCCTTTTCTCAGGTGCGAGTAGGCGACAAAACCTACAGCGGTATTTGGTCGGGCCTAATGCTGCTCTACGAATGGTGAGGCCTGAACAAGTACTGGCGATAGTAGATTGGGTTGCTGACAGTGGATACAGTTCCTTCACATTTTCTCCCACCCAGTCTCCTGCTGAAAGACCACAGTTGGCCCCTACAGCCCATGTCCATCAGTCTTTCACCTCACCCCCTTGCAAATCAGCCAAGCAGTCTGAGCCCCAAGTCATGCAGCAGTCTCTTCTGCTTTTTAAATACTCTGTTAGCAGGGTTTCCCAGGGACATCCACCTAGCCCTGCCCCAGACGTGGAAGAGATTGAGTCCACCGATGCCCAACCACTTATCTTTCAAGATGAGTACATGGGAGGACCATCGCAGCATGTCTCGGATGATGACGAAACACAGGTGCCAACTGTTGGGGCTTTCGAAAGTGTGAAGACCGACAAGGCAGGGGTGAAGACTGGGTGGAAGATGATGTGGAGGACGATGAGGTCCTCGACCCCACATGGAATCAAGGTCATGCGAGTGACCTATGTAGTTCGGAGGAAGAGGCGGTGGTCGCACAGAGCCACCAGCACAGCAGAAGAGGGAGCAGGGTGCAAAAGCAGAGCGGCTGTCCTCTAGACAGTACGCCTCCTACTGCCCACCGCAGCAAGGGACCGAGCACACCAAAGCCAGCTCCAAGGAGTTCCCTGGCGTGGCAGTTCTTCAGACAATGTGCTGACAAGACATGAGTGGTTTGCACGCTGTGCAATCAGAGCCTGAAGCGAGGCATAAACGTTCTCAACCTGAGCACAACCTGCATGACCAGGCATTTAAGTGCAAAGCACGAGCTGCAGTGGAGTAGACACCTCAAAAACCAAGAAAGGTCTCTGGCTCCTCCTGCTTCCTCTTCTGCTGCAGTCTCGGCCTCTTCATCCCCCTCTGGAGAGACAGTGCCACCTGGCACACCGCAAACAGAGGATCTGCTAGCAACACAAACACCTGGGTCACCAAGCATATTCACAATGTCCCACAGAAGCGTTTAGCTCTCCATTTCCCAAATGCTGGAGAGGAAGAGGAAGTACCCCCCTACCCACCCTAGCCCTGAATGCCAGTATTTCTAAATTACTGGCATTTAAAATGCTGTCATTCCGTCTGGTGGAGACTGATAGTTTTAAAGGCCTTATGGCAGTGGCTGTCCCACAGTACGTCGTGCCCAGCTGCCACTACTTTTCAAGGCGAGCCATCCCTTCCCCGCACAATCAAGTAGGGGACAAAATCAGGTGTGCACTGCGCAACGCCATCTGTGGCAAGGTGCACCTGACTACGGATATGTGGACCAGTAAGCACGGTCAGGGCCGTTATATCTCCATAACAGCACACTGGGTAAATGCAGTGGCGGCTGGGCCTGAGGCGGACAGCAGTTTGGCGCATGTCCTTCCACTACCGAGGATTGCAGGGCGCTTCAGTTTGCCACCTGTTGCTTCCTCCTCCTACTCTGCCTCCTCATCCTCTATTAGCTCCTCATCCGGTCAGCGTAACACCTTCACCACCAACTTCAGCACAGCCAGGGGTAAACGATAGCATGCAGTTTTAAAACATATCTGTTTTGGGGACAAACCCCACACCGCGCAGGAGCTGTGGACGGGCCTTGAACAACAGACCGATGAGTGGTTTGTGCCAGTCAGTCTCAAGCCCGGCCTGGTGGTGTGCGATAATGGGTGAAATCTCGTAGCAGCTCTGGGACTATCCGGTTTGACGCACATCCCTTGCCTGGCGCATGTGCTGAATTTGGTGGTGCAGAGATTCCTTAAAAATTACCCTGACATGTCAGAGCTGCTGCATAAAGTGTGGGCAGTCTGTGCGCGCTTTAGGCGTTCTCACCCTGCTGCTGCTCGCCCATCAGCGCTGCAGCCTAACTTCGGCCTTCCCGTTCACCGCCTCATAGGCGACATGCCCACAAGGTGGAACTCCACCTTGCACATGCTGGCCAGACAGACAGGTGATAGTAGAGTTTCAGCTGCAGCACGCACGGGTGAGTCGCTCGGCGGAACAGCACCACTTCACCACCAATCACTGGGCCTCCATGCGAGACCTGTGTTCGTTTGTTGCGCTGTTTCGAGTACTTCACCAACATGGCCAGTGCCAATAACGCCGTTCTCAGCGGTACTATCCCACTTCTATGCCTCTTTGAAAAAACGCTCCTGGCGATGATGGAAGAGGATGTGGCACAGGAGGAGGAGGAGGAGAAAGAGGGATCATTTCGTAAGGTTTCCGGCCAGTCATTCCCAAGTGGCTCCGAGGGTGGGTTCCTGCACCCACAAACCCAAGGTACACAATTGTCCAGCCAGGGCACAGTTCTAGAGGATGAGGAGGTGGAGGATGAGGAGGAGGAACCATGTTCACAGCAGGGTGGCACCCAGACCAGCTCATGGCCATCACTGGTGCGTGGATGGGGGGGATACAGAGGAAACAGATGATACACCTCCCACAGAAGACAGCTTTTCGTTGCCTCTGGGCAGCCTGGCACACATGAGCGATTACATGCTGCAGTGTCTCTGCAACGACCACCGAGTTGCCCACATTCTAACTTGTGCTGATTACTGGGTGGCCACGCTGCTGGATCCCCGTTACAAGGACAACGTACCGTCCTTAATTCCCTCACTGGAGCGTGATCGTAAGATGCGCGAGTACAAGCGCGCGCTGGTGGCATTCCCACCTGACAGCGGGGGCACAGTGGAAGCACAAAGGTGAAGGACGAGGAAGAGGTCGGCAACGCAACTGGGGCACCGCCAGCACCTCAGCAGGCACGGTTAGCATGGCCGAAATGTGGAAAAGCTTTGTCAGCACGCCACAACAACCAGCACCACCAGCTGATATGGAACGTCTTAGCAGGAGGCAGATTTCACCAACAAGGTGGAGCAGTATGTGCCCAATTTGGCTCTGGATTGGTCTGGTACTGCAGATACATCAATGACCTGCTCCTTATATGGGCGGGCGATGTGTCTGCCGTGTCGGACCTCCAGGGCTATTTAAATGACAATGAATATAACTTGTATTCTCCATAGTACACGTGAAGCGCAAGTATTAATTTCTTGGATTTAACATTAACTGGCCATCCAGGTAAAATAGTGCATACACAAACTTTCAGGAAAGATATAGCTGGTAATTCCATCCTCAATGCCAAAAGTCATCACCCATTGCTTGTCATTAAGGCGATTCCTGTGGGTGAATACATTCGGGCTCTGAGAAACTGTAGCTCTATATCTGCATTTGAGGAAGAATGTTTGTTGATTGACAGCAGATTAAAAAGCAGAAACTATCCAGATTGGATGCTTCATAGAGGCTAAACCAAAGCATTGCAGAGAGCCAGATTTAATATGCTTTTTGGTCCTGCTGACAGTCATAAACAGGGCAGAAATCGGGTAAAGGGGAAAGAGAAACAAGGTCGCGGAGAGCGGGACAAGGTGCCCACCTTGGTATTAACATTTAGTAAACAATTTAGCAGAATACGCAGTATAGTCAACTGTTTGCCAATTTTATATGACGATCAGATATTATATGATGCGCTGAAATCTGGATGCCATATAGTTCCAAGGAGGGCTCCAACCTTGTCCAATACTCTGTCACCTTCCCTTTTTTCTTCTAAAATTAATACTAAGTAGTAGTTGGAGGAGTAGTTGGTTGAGCTACAGGGGCTTTGCCAAATGTGGCAGCAGCCCCTGTAAAACATGCAGCTATGTTGTCCCAACAAAAAAACTTTGATAATTTTGATCACTCTTCCACGTTTGTCATTAAAAGTTACATTAACTGTAATACTATGGGTGTGGTTAACGTTATCCGCTGTATAGAATGCGACTTAATGTATGTGGAAGCACTACACGTAAATTCAAAAATAGAATACTAAAACACCTTAATTATATTGCGAATCCCACTGCAGTAAATATTTCCAATGTGGCTAGACATTTTATTCAGGTTCATGCCCGTAGGACAAGATCCTTTTGTGCGTTTGCGGTGGAGAAGGTAATTGCACCATTGCGAGGTGGAGATCACCGCAAAAAACTTCTCCTCCGTGAAGCATATTGGATTTTTAGGCTCAACACCAGGGTTCCTACGGGCTTGAACCTGAAAAAAGAACTCATGTATGTGTACCAATAACTGGAAATAAATGCAAGAGATTTTGTATCAAACTATTTATATGGATCCATTTGTGGTTGTACAGATGTGTCATCACTACCGCTCCCTTATTTCGCAATTCGTTACTAACTAAACACAATTTTTTTTCTCCTCCAGTCTATCAATACACACCAATGCCAGTAGATGGCGGTGTTGAGTTAAAGTTAATATCGCTATCCGGCTCCTGATACAGCCCGTAGTCATCCCGACACTATACAGGAGCCGGGTGATGGCTCCTCAACTGTATATGGTGTTAAGTCAATGGGGACAGATCCGTTTACATTGACACAATATTGATGCAATTGTAAACGGATCCGTGCCCCATTGACTTTCAATGTAAAGTCAGGAGTCCCTATTAATATACCATCGGATCAGAGTTTTCTCCAATCCAATGGTATATTTTAACTTGAAGCGTCCCCATCACCATGGGAACACCTCTATGTTAGAATATACCATCGGATTTGAGTTAGATTGTGAAAACTCAGATCCGACAGTATATTCTAACACAGAGGCGTTCCCATAGTGATGGGGACGCTTCAAGTTAGAATATACTAAGAACTGTGTACATAACTGCCCCCTGCTGCCTGGCAGCACCCGATCTCTTACAGGAGGCTGTGATCCGCACAATTAACCCCTCAGGTGCCGCACCTGAGGGGTTAATTGTGCGGATCTCAGCCCCCTGATCGGGTGCTGCCAGGCAGCAGGGGCCAGACCCCAAAAGCATTGGTTGCCAGTGCTGCCCCCCCCCACCTCCCTCCCCAGTATTAAAAGCATTGGTGGCAGTGCGGGCCCCCCCTCCCTCCCCAGTATTAAAAGCATTGGTGGCCAGTGCGGCCCCCCCCTCCCTCCCTTCCCAGTATTAAAAGTACTCTGGTGAACAGCTATCGGGGTTAAAAATAGGGCTGGAGGGGTTAATTTATAAAAAATAATTTAACTCACCTTAATCCACTTGATCGCGCAGCCCGGCTTCTCTTCTGTCGTCTTCTTTGCTGTGTGCAGGAAAAGGACCTGTGGTGACATCACTCCGGTCATCACATGATCCATCACCATGGTAAAAGATCATGTGATGGACCATGTGATGAGCGTAGTGACGTCACCACAGGTCCTTTCCCTGTGCACAGCACAAAAGAAGACAGAAGAGAAGACGGGCTGCGCGATCAAGTGGATTAAGGTGAGTTAAATTATTCTTTATTAATTTTTAACCCCTCCAGCCCTATTTTTAACCCCGATAGCTGTTCACCAGAGTGCTTTTAATACTGGGGAGGGAGGGAGGGGGGGGGGCCGCACTGGCCACCAATGCTTTTAATACTGGGGGGGGAGGGAGGGAGGGGGGGGCCGCACTGGCCACCAATGCTTTTAATACTGGGGAGAGAGGGGGGTCTGGCCCCTGCTGCCTGGCAGCACCCAATCAGGAGTGCAGCACCCGAGGGGTTAATTGTGCGGATCACAGCCTCCTGTAAGAGATCTGGTGCTGCCAGGCAGCAGGGGGCAGTTATGTACACAGTTCTTAGTATATTCTAACTTGAAGCGTCCCCATCACTATGGGAACGCCTCTGTGTTAGAATATACTGTCGGATCCGAGTTAAATTTTTAAATATTTTTTTAACCCTTCGCCCGTGTGAACTCGCCCGTGTGAACTCAGCCTTAATGTAATGTCCACATATAAATATTGGAATAGCTTAAGTTTAGAGTGTATATACTGTACAGTGTATCTACTGTGTATATATATATATATATATATATATATATATATTATATATTATATATACACATACACATATATACACACACACACTGCTCAAAAAAATAAAGGGAACACAAAAATAACACATCCTAGATCTGAATTAATTAAATATTTTTCTGAAATACTTTGTTCTTTACATAGTTGAATGTGCTGACAACAAAATCACACAAAAAAAAAAATGGAAATCAAATTTTTCAACCCATGGAGGTCTGGATTTGGAGTCACACTCAAAATTAAAGTGGAAAAACACACTACAGGCTGATCCAACTTTGATGTAATGTCCTTAAAACAAGTCAAAATGAGGCTCAGTAGTGTGTGGCCTCCACGTGCCTGTATGACCTCCCTACAACGCTTGTGCATGCTCCTGATGAGGTGGCGGACGGTCTCCTGAGGGATCTCCTCCCAGACCTGGACTAAAGCATCTGCCAACTCCTGGACAGTCTGTGGTGCAACGTGACATTGGTGGATAGAGCGAGACATGATGTCCTAGATGTGCTCAATTGGATTCAGGTCTGGGGAACGGGCGGGCCAGTCCATAGCATCAATGCCTTCATCTTGCAGGAACTGCTGACACACTCCAGCCACATGAGGTCTAGCATTGTCTTGTATTAGGAGGAACCCAGGGCCAACCGCACCAGCATATGGTCTCACAAGGGGTCTGAGGATCTCATCTCGGTACCTAATGGCAGTCAAGCTACCTCTGGCGAGCACATGGAGGGCTGTGCGGCCCTCTAAAGAAATGCCACCCCACACCATTACTGACCCAATGCCAAACCGGTCATGCTGGAGGATGTTGCAGGCAGCAGAACGTTCTCCACGGCGTCTCCAGACTCTGTCACATGTGCTCAGTGTGAACCTTCTTTCATCTGTGAAGAGCACAGGGCGCCAGTGGCGAATTTACCAATCTTGGTGTTCTCTGGCAAATGCAAACGTCCTGCACGGTGTTGGGCTGTAAGCACAACCCCCACCTGTGGACGTCGGGCCCTCATATCACCCTCATGGAGTCTGTTTATGACCGTTTGAGCAGACACATGCACATTTCTGGCCAGCTGGAGGTCATTTTGCAAGGCTCTGGCAGTGCTCCTCCTGTTCCTCCTTGCACAAAGGCGGAGGTAGCGGTCCTGCTGCTGGGTTGTTGCCCTCCTACGGCCTCCTCCACGTCTCCTGATGTACTGGCCTGTCTCCTGGTAGCGCCTCCATGCTCTGGACACTACGCTGACAGAAACAGCAAACCTTCTTGCCACAGCTCGCATTGATGTGCCATCCTGGATAAGCTGCACTACCTGAGCCACTTGTGTGGGTTGTAGACTCCGTCTCATGCTACCACTAGAGTGAAAACACCGCCAGCATTCAAAAGTGACCAAAACATCAGCCAGGAAGCATAGGAACTGAGAAGTGTCTGTGGTCACCACCTGCAGAACCACTCCTTTATTGGGGGTGTCTTGCTAATTGCCTATAATTTCCACCTGTTGTCTATCCCATTTGCACAACAGCATGTGAAATTGATTGTCACTCAGTGTTGCTTCCTAAGTGGACAGTTTGATTTCACAGAAGTGTAATTGACTTGGAGTCACATTGTGTTGTTTAAGTGTTCCCTTTATTTTTTTGAGCAGTGTATATTGCTGGCAATCATGGATCTTGTGTAGTGGTTATCTGCTCACTACAGTACTATCATATGGTATACAAACTAAGAAGACAGGTTGGCATTAGCAGGAGGTGCTCATACCCACATGCAGTTGTGCATATATATAGGGGAGCAAATCCTGCACTTGTGGTCCGTTGCTAATCGCAATCCCCAGCAAAATGCATACAATGGAGGATGCCCGCGGCAAACCACAAGTACCACAATAGACATCCTACACAAGATAACAAGTGCGGATGTCATAATTAATATAACAATATAACAAAACAATAACAAGGACAGGTGCACTCTGCAGTTTCACTAGACCCTCAAACTGATTTTAAAATTGAGAGATTAGTTAACATGTCCTACGGTGTAGAACATGTCTAAGCCCGGACACCACGCCAAGGTTTCTCAAGTAGCCCGGGCTACTTGGCGTGGTGTCCGGGCTTAGACATGTTCTACACCGTAGGACAGGTTAACTAATCTCTCAATTTTAAAATCAGTTTGAGGGTCTAGTGAAACTGCAGAGTGCACCTGTCCTTGTTATTGTTTTGTTATATTGTTATATTAATTATGACATCCGCACTTGTTATCTTGTGTAGGATGTCTATTGTGGTACTTGTGGTTTGCCGCGGGCATCCTCCATTGTATGCATTTTGCTGGGGATTGCGATTAGCAACGGGCCACAAGTGCAGGATTTGCTCCCCTATATATATGCACAACTGCATGTGGGTTTGAGCACCTCCTGCTAATGCCAACCTGTCTTCTTAGTTTGTATATATAGATTTCTGGAGGTGTATAAACTCCAATTTAAATGTGCCTGTTTTCCATCTACAGGCCACATTTAGGTGCACCTGTGAGGCCTGGGACATATCAGCCAGTCTTGAGTGGGACTCGCAGACTCCTCCCTCCTCCCATTGGAAGCATGGCTACATGCTGGAGGTAACTGGTGAGCTGTTTGTGAGTCGGCCTTATGCTCCTGTAATTTGCCCACTGGCTCCTGGTATCGCCCATACGGCTCAGATAGGAGAGTGTTAGGTCCCGGGCTACTTGAGAAACCTTGGCGTGGTGTCCGGGCTTAGACATGTTCTACACCGTAGGACATGTTGACTAATCTCTCAATTTTAAAATCAGTTTGAGGGTCTAGTGAAACTGCAGAGTACACCTGTCCTTGTTATTGTTTTGTTATACTATTATATGGTAGTAATAAAATGTGCAATTGTATTTTTCTATTTTTTTGTTATCTTTTTCTATGTTTTTTTTAAAATAAGGATACAGGGATTTTTGTGATTTTATGCACAGTAAATTATTTAAAAAATAAATAGATTAATATTTTATATACAGAGCCGACCATCGATTCTATATTTAAATATATGCAAAAGGGTAGGCACAGTACTTTCTTATTTAATCTGTTTTGTCCATAGTGATAGTGCCAACATTACAATAAAAGATGGACACTTATCTTTCTGAGTGTGTATAGTATGTATACTAACCTCACTGAAAGTAACCATGGATAAATAAAATAAAAAGAATAAAACAGTTTCCCCTTCCCACCTCTATTACTGGTTTGGTGTTACACATTTGGTGCGTTACCCTCCCCCCCTCCCCCAGCTAAAGAAAGTACTATATGCACTACGTTTTTGTTTTTTTTCTTTGAGAATAGATAATTGTGGGGGTTGGGATTAGTCACAGCAGTTGTGAGTCCAATGGTTTGAAGCACTCTTTCTTTTTGTTAGGAGCTGTAGCTGTGCTCATGCTAAGCACAGTTACAGGACTAACTACAGTACAATGGACTAAATGTACATTCATATATTTATGTATCGATCACAATTATGATTCAGTACATCTAGAATATTAGACTATATATTTGCATATGCAGGTCAATAATATATCTGTATACACCGCTCCATTATGTCTTTACATCTGTGATACAAGTGGATTCGTTTTGGATAACACCTGGTGATACATTGTACCGGATTTTTTGCTGCCTACTGCATACAGAAATATAATGGAGCGGTGTATACAGATATATAATGAAGTGTTGTATACAGATATGTAATGGAGCAGTGTACAGTATACAGATATATAATGTAGTGGATACAGAGTGTATTTATTAGCAATGTTCCTATAGTGGCTGAATGTTAATACAGTGTTGAAAAACAACATGTACAGTATGCAGGGGCGGGCTGGGCCGGGGGGCAGGGAGGCAATTGCCCCCCAGGCCGCCCTAAATAAACGGCCGCTGGGCCACACCTCTTTAAAAATATATATTTTTTATTCTTTATTCTTCAGGGCCGCACCGCCGATCACCACAGGCGGCGCAGCCCTGGATGTAATTGCGGCCGTGCTGTGTGCTGTGGGGCAGGGGAGGGAGAGGCATGTCCCTCCCCTGTTCTACTGATAGGCCGCAGGCACTAATGCCTGCAGCCTATCAGAGGCCGGCTCAGGCGGCGCGGTGACGTCATCATCACGCCGCCTGAGCCGGGCAGCACACAGCAGGGACACAAGCCGGAAGAGCCTGCATCGCTGCTGATGGTCTGGAGGTAAGTATTAGTGTTTTTTTTTTTTCTTTGCGGGGGGGGGGGGGGGGGGGCTTGCACTAATCTATAGGGGGATCTGGCACTATAGGGTGGGATCTGGCACTATAGGGGGGATCTGGCACTATGGGGGAGCACTATGAGGGCATTTCTTACTGGCACATTATGGGGGGGGCACCATGGGGGAGAGGATCACTATGGGGGTATCTGGGGGCTCTAAAGGGGCTTTTTTTAATTATTGTCACATTCTGGAGGCACTATAGGGGAGAGCAGCACTATGGGGCATCTGGTGTTACTATAGGGGCATTATTTGGGGGCACTATGGGGAAGTGGGGGCTCTAAAGGGGCCTTTTGTATTGGAACATTATGGGGGGCACTATGGCATTTGGTAGCACTAAGGGGGCATTTTTTACTGGCACATTATGGGAGGCACTATAGGGGAGAGCGGCACTATGGGGCATTATTTGGGGGCACTATGGGGGAGTGGAGCACTATTGGGGCATATGGTGGCACTAAGAAGGGGCATTATTTTTGGGGGACATTATCTTTATACTGTTAGTGTCTGGGTGCAGTTATTTTTTAGAGCACTGTGTGCCAATAATTGTTTAAGGGGGCACTATCTGTGTGGTAGTAGTATTTCCAGGGTGAATGTTTCTGCAGTATAGTATTGGGGGTGGCAGGAAACTAATGTCTGTTTCTCAATCTCTGCAGAGACGGGAGATGGCAGAAAAATCATCATGGCGGTCTGGTCTGAATGGAGAAGATGAGGAAAGAGAACGTCTACATCAAAGGTGACATCACTGGATGTAAGAGGTATATGGTGCTATGTAGGAGAGGAGATGCTCTGGCTCTTCCTCCTGCCATTTGCAGAAGGAGGATTCAGAGCTGGGTGAGGACGACGAAAGGGGGCAGCATGCAGCAGGCCACGGGCGGGTGGCAGATGGTGGGGGGAACCACAAGCCTTGAGCAGGATCAGGGGAGGGAGGAGAGCGGAGGAGCTTTCTGGCTGTAGCTTGTTATATAAGCAGGCAGTGCAGCCAGGACAGACCCTCCCCTCTCTGTATGATGTGTAGACAGGCCTCAACTATAGAATGTCAGCTGTACAGTGTGTGTTGGGCGTGGCCTATATGTAGGAGGGGCTTTTAATAATGGGCGGGGCTAAAAATGGGCCACTTGACTGGATTTGCCCCCCAGGACTAAGGCTGCCAGCCCTCCCCTGACAGTATGGATACATTTGTATTTAGCAAAGCCTTTTCATTATTCCCTCCTTGCCGGCAGCCCTCACCGACACCCCCCCCCATTCTGTCAGGACAATTCCCACACCTATTCTTAGGCCTCTTTCACACGGGCGTTGCGGGAAAATGTGCGTGTGCGTTGCCGGGAACACCCGCGATTTTTCCGCGCGAGTGCAAAACATTGTAATGCGTTTTGCACTCGTGAGAAAAATCACGCATGTTTGGTACCCAAACCTGAACTTCTTCACAGAAGTTCGGGCTTGGGATCGGTGTTGTGTAGATGTTATTATTTTCCCTTATAACATGGTTATGAGGGAAAATAATAGTATTCTGAATACAGAATGCTTAGTAGGTGATCAATTGAGGGTTAAAAAAAATAAAAAAAATTAACTCACCTTCTCCTCTTGTTCGCGTAGTTCCCGGTCTCTTCTTTACTTCTTTAATGATGAGCTGTGGGCTAAAGGACCTTTGGTGACGTCAGATCACATGCTCCAATCACATGGTCCATCACCGTGGTGATGGACCATGTGATTGGAGCATGTGATCTGACGTCACCACAGGTCTTAGCCGGTAGTTCATCTTTTAAGAAGTAAAGAAGAGACCGGGAACTACGCGAACAAGAGGAGAAGGTGAGTTAATTTTTTTTTTTTTTTTTTTTTAACCCTCAATTTATCACCTACTAAGCATTCTGTATTCAGAATACTATTATTTTCCCTTATAACCATGTTATAAGGGAAAATAATACACAGTGAATAGACTGTCACCTAGCAACCGTGCGTGAAAATCGCACCGCATCCGCACTTGCTTGCGATTTTCATGCAACCCCATTCACTTCTATGGGGCCTGCGTTGCATGAAAAACGCAGAATATAGAGCATGCTGTGATTTTCACACAAGGCACAAGTGATGCGTGAAAATCACCGCTCATGTGAACAGCGCCATAGAAATGAATGGGTCGGGATTCAGTGCGGGTGCAATGCGTTCACCTCACGCATCGCATCCGCGCGGAATACTCGCCCATGTGAAAGGGGCCTTAATGTTGGATCTCTTTCTCCACAATTGTGCAATGGAAACCTAAGGCCTCTTTCACACTTGCGTTGTCCGGATCCGGCGTGTACTCCACTTGCCGGAATTACACTCCGGATCCGGAAAAACGCAAGTGTACTGAAAGCATTTGAAGACGGAACCGTCTTCCAAATGCTTTCAGTGTTACTATGGCACCCAGGACGCTATTAAAGTCCTGGTTGCCATAGTAGGAGCGGGGAGCGGGGGAGCGGTATACTTACAGTCCGTGCGGCTCCCGGGGCGCTCCAGAGTGACGTCAGAGCGCCCCATGCGCATGGATGACGTGATCCATGCGATCACGTGATCCATGCGCTTGGGGCGCCCTGACGTCACTCTGGAGCGCCCGGGGAGCCGCACGGACGGTAAGTATGCTGCTCCCCCGCTCCCCGCTACACTTACCATGGCTGTCAGGACTTTAGCGTCCCGGCACCCATGGTAACCACTCTGAAAAAGCTAAATGTCGGCTCCGGCAATGCGCCGAAACGACGTTTAGCTTAAGGCCGGATCCGGATCAATGCCTTCCAATGGGCATTAATTCCGGATCCGGCCTTGCGGCAAGTGTTCCGGATTTTTGGCCGGAGCAAAAAGCGCAGCATGCTGCGGTATTTTCTCCGGCCAACAAACGTTCCGTACCGGAACTGAAGACATCCTGATGCATCCTGAACGGATTTCTCTCCATTCAGAATGCATTAGGATAATCCTGATCAGGATTCTTCCGGCATAGAGCCCCGACGACGGAACTCTATGCCGGAAGACAATAACGCAGGTGTGAAAGAGCCCTAATATGAATTATGATGTGAATACTGACACCATTAAACAAATAATATTGTTACATGAAAAACAAACATAAATAAATACTACTCCATATTATAGCCTAAACTGTGCCTTTTTAGACTGGGTTAATGCGGTAATAGCAATCACTATTGTGCCGTAATAATCTATCTCATATCTTTCCTTCTACATATCAATCTGTCTACCTAATTAATGCAGTATCATCGCAGGATCATAGTGACAGTAGTATATTAATAAATCAATACAGCTGCAGCGCTGGGTAAGTTTTAAAATACACCAAAAGTTTACGGGCAAAAATAGACCAATATATACAGCGTTGCTGCTATATTGATTTATTATATATAAGTATATTTATATATATCTAGATTATAAATTTACATATAGTATAATTAGTATAATATTGTATAATTATTTATTCCATGATCCATATGAGGTATGGTGATTTAGATATAGTGTATTGTACAGTATAATGGACAGCGATATAGATAGATAACCTCTGTATTAAATAATTATGCAATATTACACTAATTATACTATATGTAAATTTATATATAATATAAATATATAAAATATATATAAATATATTTATATATAATAAATCAATATAGCAGCAACGCTGTATATATTGGTCTATTTTTGCCTGTAAACTTTTGGTGTATTTTAAAACTTACCCAGCGCTGCAGCTGTATTGATTTATTTTGGTTTTAAATGTAACAATATTATATGTTTTAATGGTGTCAGTGTTAACATCATAATTCATATTAGTTTTCCATTGCACAATTGTGGAGAAAGAGATCCAACATTAAGAATAGCATTATACACTTAAAGGAAAAAAAAAAAAAAAAAAAAGATGAATGCAATAATATAGATTGTGTATCTGACATACTTGAAGAAAACTATCCAATTACTTGAAATTGGGACATTCTCTAATAACTTTCTTATTCCCTAAACACTGAAGGTATTTAGATGCAAATGTAGTGTACGGGAGTTGTAATACCCGTCACTACCAAAGTGTCACTTGGTGTGCTGTCGTCCCTCCTAATTATAGGGCAGTTGTTATATGTCAGTTTTATAAAATGTAATGTGATGCATGTATTTTCCTTTTACTGAAACTTGCCTGTACAGGCTTGCAGGGGTGTCATTCCAGCTTCTAGTCGCTAGAGGGAGCTAGGGAGCCCTAGTTTATATAAGGCCAGTCAGGGAAGTGCAAGGCAGACGGAGTCTAGTGTCTGTAATCTACAGTTGGAGATTAGACAATGTCTGAGACAAGTCCAGGCCTGAAGCCTGCTGCTCAGGAGAAGATTCCCTCCTGAATTCCTATATGCAGAAGCAGGAATATCTTAGACTAAGAGCCTGAGGAACCATTCAGAAGCTGAGAGAGACAGAGGTAAAGATCAGAAGAGTCAGAGGTATTAAGAAAGACAGAGGAGGTACTTATTTAAGCCATAATCAAGGATATAAAGCCAGAATTAGGTTAATGGGCCTTGGTGAAGAATTGCTGTATTCCAGGATCAGACAGAATTAGAGTGCAAGCTCCTGTGCTGCAAGTCCTGTGTTCAACACTCTGTAATTACCCTGCTATAACTGAATTGCCTGCATCGACCGAATTGCAAAACCAACTGTATGCTTAGGAACTGCATTTCCTATATTGTCTCTGCTTGCAAAACTACTAAAGTTGGAGTTCTGTTTTAAGACTACGTTTCCTCGATTTATTCCTGCATCCGCAAACGGCGTGCCACCGTTTACTTGGCACTGGCGTCACGAACTATTCCTTACCTATACCTGCCCTTGCAGAGAGTCAGCTGTACCAGGTTAGTGTATATTGCACTACATCACCCAGAAACACCTACTACACACAACTTGAGTACGCTGCACCTCTCTTTTGGCGTCACGAACAGGATACGCACGCTTTCTAGTGCAAGAAGCGTGAACTTTGTGCCTTATACAGTTGCCCTGTGACCAAAGTGACAATTTTCCTGTTTTATTCAAGTGGACTTTGTGGACTGAAAATCGTACCCAAAGTGTACCAAAAACCTCTAAAAAGCGCTGTGCAGTGTTGCGCTACCCAGAGGAAGAAAATCGCCGCATTGGAGTGTGGTTTTGTGGACTTTTTACAATCCTGCTTGCTGTCAGTGAATGGACAGCGTTTGTACCTAAAGATGGCCGCTGAGCTTGCTGAATTTACTGCTGCGTCACCTTCATCCCGAAAAGGCGGGAAAAATTGGCGCCTTTCTGAGGAAAAAGCGGGAAGAAGGTCAAGGGCAGGCGCCACGGCTTATCTGGACATTTGCATGTCTGCCAGCATGGACACCGCCTTCCATATACTGGAATACCTGGGGGGCGGCTCCCCAATGCAATGGGAGGAGCTGGCTACTCTAATTGACGCGACCCTATCGCTCTCCTGAGAAGGATCGAGCATGTTGGATTGTGAACAGAGCGTTGCTGCAATGTCCGCACCTGAAATTACACAGATGTCTAATGTTGGTGTAGAGCCAGAGGAGGCTCCACCGGCCTACGCTCCGGGACTGGAGCAACCCGCCTGCCGCCCAAGGGAGAAAGAACCCGAGCCCTGCTATGGCTCGTGGAGGGACTTTTTCCAGCCATCTTTCAAATGGTCTTCCCTGATGGCGGAGATCCGAGAGGCCGCTATAAAGCGGAATACAAAGACTAAAATCGTCTATGAGGAACTAACCAAGACCATACATGAGAAGCATACGCACACCCAACCCCGCCTGGAAAGGAGAAAGGGAGTGGTGCTATCGTTTGACAAACCCCGTGGCTACGGGTTTATTCAGGACTATCTAACTGGCAGAGACCTCTATGTTAATCGAAGGTCTGTCAAAAGAGACTACCTCCCTTCGTACCAGCACAGCCTCCGCGAGGGAGAGGAAGTGGAGTACACCCCTGCCGAGGGCCTGCGAGGCCCTTATGCAACTGCTGTGACCCGTCCCAAGCGAGCACCTGAGGATTGGGAGGCAGAAGAAAGAGAAGACTACTCTGGCTGCGAGCGAGAACCGGAACGCTCTCCAGAGCCGGCCCATCACGCCTTTCAGGAGCGGAGCTCCTTCATTGGGCCAAACGTCTTCTGGCAGCCAACCGTGTTGGAGAAATGGGTGAGCCCCTATCCTTCCCCCGAGCTGCCTCGTCGGGAGAAGACAATATCTGAGCTGGAGCAGTTAAAAGGACTTAGTGCTACCTTCCAGAACATCCGGATGGGACGGAGACCAGACGCATCGCCAGAACCTGCAGAGGCCGAGTCCGCGTCATCGGTGACTGTACCTGCGCCGGCGGCGCCAGCAGAGGACAGCGACTCCGACACAGACAGCATCGGTGAGCAGATCGTCCGGCTGGAGGAGAAGTTGCGGGAGTTGCGCAAGACATACACCGCCAGGATCCAGACACCGCCGAGGAAGGATGAGGTAAGGGTGCCTGTCACCACCCGCCGACCGCCTTCTGTAGCCACCGCTCCGTCAGTACCCCAGACCGGACCCGCGATTGCCGTAAATTGCTGCACCCAGAGCACCGGACCGCTTGCTGCGGCGGTGCCAAGCACGTCACACCCTGCAGTGATCATGCCAGGGCCGGCACGGTCCATCAGAGGGTTCACCCCTAGGCCTATGGGGCCAATACCTATTAGGGGCCCCTTTACCCTACAGATGCCCCCTGATACAGTTATGTGGGCCCATCCTCCTGTAGAGGACTACTACAGACGGTACTTGCCAGCGGAGTCAAGTGATTACAATATGCCACTGTGATCAGCCTGCTAGGCCTTTGATTTATTTCTTCTGAAATTTCATGTTAACCCTTCCAGGACAGGAGTCCTACGTTTCCTGGTCCTTTGTTGCGGCTGCCAGTTTGTCCACGGCTCAGTGGTGGGTGTTGACCACTGAAATCACCAAAGTCAGCAAGGCCAGGCTTGTTTCCAGGACCTCCTGCCTGCTTTTGCTACCCCACGCCAAGTTGTGCCTGTTCCTTTGTTGCACCTTTTACCCTTCACCCCCTTTTTAGGTTGATCAGGGGTATTACAGCACTTGTCTTTGCTGTCCGTTTGTTGTGCAACTTCATACTAAGGAACCGTGCCCGGAGACAGACTCAAAAGTACCTGAGCCTCTGAGATTCTTATTCTTTTAAAAGTAATGTGCCCAGAGATGGACTCCACCGCATGAGAGCCTCTGTGATTAATAAGAAATAACCTGGGTACGGACTCATGTTTGTTATTTGAGCCTCCAAGAACTTTTAGACCGTTTTCTACTGTTTTATCATGGACTTATTCATTGTCATGGACTATCCTGGTTATAATGTTACGCTGTGCCAGGTCAGCGCCCCCGTTCCATTCATTATCCTGAGAGAAGAGAACGACGCCCCTTGTCACTACCCTTCACCTTTGCCAATTGGACCTGATGTAAATGTAAATGCAGATGAATTACATGTATGTATGCCTGCATGTCTCTATTTTCTATTTCAGGTAGAGATTCCAGTTGGGCGACCCATGATGGAGTACGAGGTCGTACTCAGCTTAAAGCAGTGGGGTATGTAGTGTACGGGAGTTGTAATACCCGTCACTACCAAAGTGTCACTTGGTGTGCTGTCGTCCCTCCTAATTATAGGGAAGTTGTTATATGTCAGTTTTATAAAATGTAATGTGATGCATGTATTTTCCTTTTACTGAAACTTGCCTGTACAGGCTTGCAGGGGTGTCATTCCAGCTTCTAGTCGCTAGAGGGAGCTAGGGAGCCCTAGTTTATATAAGGCCAGTCAGGGAAGTGCAAGGCAGACGGAGTCTAGTGTCTGTAATCTACAGTTGGAGATTAGACAATGTCTGAGACAAGTCCAGGCCTGAAGCCTGCTGCTCAGGAGAAGATTCCCTCCTGAATTCCTATATGCAGAAGCAGGAATATCTTAGACTAAGAGCCTGAGGAACCATTCAGAAGCTGAGAGAGACAGAGGTAAAGATCAGAAGAGTCAGAGGTATTAAGAAAGACAGAGGAGGTACTTATTTAAGCCATAATCAAGGATATAAAGCCAGAATTAGGTTAATGGGCCTTGGTGAAGAATTGCTGTATTCCAGGATCAGACAGAATTAGAGTGCAAGCTCCTGTGCTGCAAGTCCTGTGTTCAACACTCTGTAATTACCCTGCTATAACTGAATTGCCTGCATCGACCGAATTGCAAAACCAACTGTATGCTTAGGAACTGCATTTCCTATATTGTCTCTGCTTGCAAAACTACTAAAGTTGGAGTTCTGTTTTAAGACTACGTTTCCTCGATTTATTCCTGCATCCGCAAACGGCGTGCCACCGTTTACTTGGCACTGGCGTCACGAACTATTCCTTACCTATACCTGCCCTTGCAGAGAGTCAGCTGTACCAGGTTAGTGTATATTGCACTACATCACCCAGAAACACCTACTACACACAACTTGAGTACGCTGCACAAATCACGATTCATATGCTAATGCAGCCCTTCATTATCACACGTTTGGCTATTTGTGAACAAGTGAGGGAGTCTGTTTAACAATTTTTTGGTGTTACTTTACACCCTCAGTATGGCTACAATAGGATATAATACAGACAAGCAGTAGAGCCAACACAGAAAAACCCTATACAACCCCATACATATCTTGGGATCGACGACTCACTGAAAGTAAAGTGTCTAATAGTCAGCAGGCCTGACTATATACTCACACTAATTAAAATCAGCCTATAGGGCAGACAAGGTGGTCAGGAGTGCATGACTGAGGAGGCAGCCACACCTCCAGGCCTGCTCCCCCTCACTCACTGAAGCCATTGGCACCAGGAGTGAGATAGTTTGTGGACTCACTGCAGTCCTTGGTAGCCATTTGGCGCCGGGGGTGTTGTGGAGTGGGCCTGCATGCATGTTGGTACCTGCACTCATTGGTTACAGTGGAGGCCATTCTGGCACCCAAAATGACAGTTATTTAAGCCGACCCAGCATGCATGTGGAACCTACACTCCCTGAAGTGTATGGTAGCCGTTATGGCACTTAACAGGTAGAATTTAGTGTTAGGAACCCGTCTAAACAGAGATCGCCTTGACGTGCGGCAGACGGGCTCAAATAATTTTGTACAAAACGATTTGCCAAGTATTTCTCACTTATAGTGTAGCACTTGTTATTATTATGCAATTTTGTACTCTATATTGCAGTGAGTTGTCGCATTGCATGTTTTGTCTTTTAAGCTTTATTAAATGCCTGAACACCGAACTCTAACCCAAACTTTTCCGGCAAAGTTCGAATCCGAGTTCGCTCAACACTATCCAGCATTCCCAAAAGAGCTGATTTCACCTCATGTACTTCAATAGACCTCTGGTACCTATAATTGTGTTTGAACGGCCACAGCCTATTTCAATCCTGCAGATCTTGCAACTGCTGTGGTTTTGTGTGCATGCTTTGTGGAGAAAAGCGCCATATGGGAGTTGCTCGCAAAGAGCTACAGGCAGCCAAGCTGGGCTTAGCTCTGGCACCTTTTAGGCCTAACTTACCTACTCAGTCAGCGGCATCACCAGATACCGAAGACGATGTAGCCCTGGCTGTTCTTTGAGAGGTACTTAGTCTCTGCTCCTTATTGCTGCCACCAACACCCATCTCTACTGAGGTTTCCTTCTCCTCACCACCCTGATTCAACTCCCAGTTACTATCTAGCACACAATCATCTGAGTTATCAACCTGCCGCTTTTATCAGACAGATATCATGATGGACTTCTGGGCCCCCCTCTCCTGCTGTGTTTTCCCCGACTGCCACTGTCGGTGCCCCCAACATCAATACAGTGCTACAGGTGCCACTATTACCACCACCATCAACACAAATATGCATGAGGTCACCAGCCTCCTCCCCAACCTCCTCCTCAAGGCAGCCCAAATGGTGAGGGCTCTCACAAAAGTCATCAACAGGGAGACTCTTGACTATCTGCCATAGGGTGTGGTGAGGTTTTCTTGCCACCTCTTAGGAAAAAGGAATGTGCCCCGCTGGGAAGGGGCAGTGAAGACAGAGGACTCCACTGAAAGTTTTCTTTGGGGCTGCAAGGAGGAGGAGCAGGAGGAACATTGTGACCCCTGGCTCCACGGCACAGTATCGGACTCTGAAGTCATCTCCACGTCATTCTGCTGCAACAGAGGAGGAGTGGGCCATCCAATCCACAATCTCATCCCGTTTCTCCTCAACTATAATGTTGCGCCTTTCTGAAGCCAGCAGAGACAACTGTGGCCTACTAATACTATCACTACTTCTGGCCAGATAGATGGTGCTGCTACCCACATTCTGGTTCTGGGTCTTTAGTTTGGAACCCTTCCATAGCCCAGACATTTTTGGGCCTCTCAGATAATGGTGTGCACCATCTTGTGTATTGGTGTAGTAAACATATATATGCTGCTAGTTTGAATATAATCAACAACCCCTCAAAAAAAAAAAATTTGATAAAAAATGTGTGACTATAGGAAAACGGATTTGGGCCCAAATTCATTTCACTCCCAGATACTTGTGTGGTATATTACAAATTCATAAATAGGTAGGCTCACCTATTTTATCAATTTTATTCTATTGGGGATATATGTGATAATGAGATCTCAATATATTACATTATATTCATCAATTTTTTACTCCTATTTCTATTATTAATAAAGTATGATATGTATATGTTCGTAATAATAAATTTAAAACTTTTCCGAGAGCCAGCCATTCATATATTTTTGTGACTTTTGTGTGCTACCCTGTCTATTAGTATAGTAATTAGGCTTGAGCGAATCAAATGTCGGATCATTAAAATGTCGGATCATATTAATGCTGTTGCCATACAGCATTAAAATGTATTAGCTCCATGGAGCCAATATTAGTCTCGCCCAAAGTCGCATGAGACGTCGATGAATTACTACTGTTTTCCTATCTGTGTATTTAAAGACATTTTAAAATAGAAATCCAAATTGGGCTTTGGTACTGGCTGGTACCTATGTACCAAAGTCCACTTCAGATTCCCATTTTAAAATGTTTTTAAATACATAGATAGAAATACCATAGTAATTATCCGAAGTTTTGCACAACTTCGGGCGAGGTTAAGGGCTCTTTCACACCTGCGTTGTTGTGTTCCGGCATAGAGTTCCGTCGTCAGGGCTCTATGCCGGAAGAATCCTGATCAGGATTATCCTAATGCATTCTGAATGGAGAGAAATCCGTTCAGGATGCATCAGGATGTCTTCAGTTCCGGAACGGAACGTTTTTTGGCCGGAGAAAATACCGCAGCATGCTGCGCTTTTTGCTCCGGCCAAAAATCCGGAACACTTACCGCAAGGCCGGATCCGGAATTAATGCCCATTGAAAGGCATTGATCCGGATCCGGCCTTAAGCTAAACGTCGTTTCGGCGCATTGCCGCATCCGACATTTAGCTTTTTCAGAGTGGTTACCATGGCTGCCGGGACGCTAAAGTCCTGGCAGTCATGGTAAAGTGTAGCGGGGAGCGGGGGAGCAGTATACTTACCGTCCGTGCGGCTCCCCGGGCGCTCCAGAGTGACGTCAGGGCGCCCCAAGCTCATGGATCACATGATCGCATTGGACACGTCATCCATGCGCATGGGGCGCTCTGACGTCACTCTGGAGCGCCCCGGGAGCCGCACGGACTGTAAGTATACCGCTCCCCCGCTCCTACTATGGCAACCAGGACTTTAATAGCGTCCTGGGTGCCATAGTAACACTGAAAGCATTTTGAAGACGGTTCCGTCTTCAAATGCTTTCAGTACACTTGCGTTTTTCCGGATCCGGAGTGTAATTCCGGCAAGTGGAGTACACGCCGGATCCGGACAACGCAAGTGTGAAAGAGGCCTAAGTTTGGCTCCACAGAGCAAATACATTTTAATACTGTATGAAAACCGCATTAACACTGAAGTTTTTGAACTAATCGACTTCGAATCTATGATCCGAAGCTCGATTCGCTCAAGCCTAGTAGTAATCATGCATATGTTACTAGTTTAAATATAATCAGCCCCAATTAGAAAAAAAATAAAAATAAAATATATAATATATATTTGAAACGTGTTTGTGAACACAGAAATAAAATGAAACTGATTTAGGCCTAAATTGGTTATCCCTCAGATACTTGTGTGTGCTGGCTTGTGTTTTGGTCTTGATCACCTATATGCTGGTTTAATTAAATTGAACAAGTCCTAAACAATTAAATTCCAACCGCTTGGAAATAGAATTCACGGAAACAGCCTGACACTCAATTTCTCGTTAATGCACAGGTAGATTACTATAATATACAAGGTATAGCAGCAATCACATATATACTGATTTAATTACATTTAATAGAGAGGAGCGAATCGAAGTTGACGAAGTGGAATTCAATCCGAATTTCAGGAAAAATTCTATTTGCACCGAATCCGAATTTCCTCACCCTTCGTGGTAACTAATTGTTTTTTTTTCCTAAAATGGCTGCTGCACGTGTGAGGCCATTTAATTATCCATAGATACACAATATAACAAAACATGTGTGGGATCCTATCAGAAAACCTAAAAGTAATCAAAAAAAGTAATCAAAGCCACACATAGATATACCTAATCTTTATTAATCAATATAACTGAGTAAAAAATGCAGGTAGTGTTGAAAAGTGGAAAAAAACAGGCAAACCCCAAAGCAGAGGTAATATGTGGTAATAAATATTTCATAGGTATATAACCAAAACTTGACATATTGTATCCCCAGTTAATCCAACACAGAAAGTACTGATCAATGAGGGAAAATACAGTAGCAGTAGCGTGGGGATACCAGGTATTGATAGTGGGGTGACAATGAACATAAATCATAAATAGATCATCCCTTATCCCAGGAAAAATTTCCCTCTGCAACTCAATGTGAACAGCAAAATTCACTGTGTGAAAAACTGGGTATAGCAGGGTATATGTGGTGGCATGGCCGACACCCAACAACACCCTGAGCATAAATACAAGAGGCAAAATACCTGTAATAATAAATGCCAACCAGTTTGGGGAGAGCCGAAAGCCTGACGTACGTTTTGCAAAGTGCGCTTCTTCCAGGGGGCGTCCTGTTGACGAAGTGGAATTCAATCCGAATTTCAGGAAAAATTCGATTTGCACCGAATACAAATTTCCTCAGCCTTCGTGGTAACAAATCAATTTTTTTTCCAAAAATGGCTGTTGCACGTGTGAGGATATGGAGCAAGGAACTCTGGGAATGCGGGATCACCCAAAAAGCCATGCATGCAGCCAATCAGCAGCCAGCAGCCAGCCAGCCCTGTGATGTCACAGCCCTATAAATAGCCTCAGCCATCTTGGATTCTGTCATTTTCCAGCAGTGAGAGATGTCAGCAGGCGCTAGGGACAGTGCTAGGAAAGACTTCATTGTGCTAAAAAAAACGATTTACAAGTTCAGGGAAAGATTATTCAAGGTGTAGGGAAAGGATAGGGAGGAATCATTCCACAGCATTTATGTAGAACAGGCTTCAGTAGGGGAGGTTGCAGCCTGGGTAATAGGAACAATCCTATTACACCTTGCTGCACTGACTGGTAATCCAAATAGCCATTATACAGCTCTGTAATTCCAGCAAACCGTTCTTGTTATTGGGGTGCAAGTGCTGTTTGATACAGCCATAACAGGGTTTATTACAAGAAAATGTCTTATTTGCCCTTGTGCGGTGCAGTTATATGTTCTAACGCATTTTTTGGCTTGTATTAGTGGGAAAAAAGGGCTAATTAGCCATTGTGTGGTAAAGTGTGAAAATTAAAGCCCTTTTTGTTGTGTATTAGTGGCACAAAATGTTTTTATTTGCCTTTCAGCGGTGCAGTTATATGTTCTAAAGCCCTTTTTGGTGTGTATTAGTGGGGAAAAGAAAAAAGGGCTTATTAGCCGTTGTGTGAAGTGAGAAAATTACAGCCCTTTTTGGTGTTCATTAGTGGCAAAAAAATATATTTGCAGTTCAGTGGTGAAGTTCCATTGTACTACAGCCATTTACAGGGTTTATTAATAGAATAGATACGCATGGTACGTCCTATTAGCCATTCTGCGGTGAATTGTGATTGTTATATTTATTTTTTTGGGGTGTATTACTAGGAAAAAGAATACGGAAATATTAAAGGGTGATTGTAGACTTTCTTCTGTATGAACTGAATTACGTTGATTAGCCATTCAGTGGTGAAATTTGTTTGCGATGCAGCCTTTTTGGGGAAAATTGGTCGGTAGCTGTAACAATGGTCAAGGGCAAAATATGTCCTTTACGGCCCACTGGGTAAATGTGGTTCCTGCCCAGCCAAACCAGCAACTTGGCCAGGTGAAGCAGCTGCCGCCTCCACGTTCTCATGCCGTTGGTCCTGCGACAATGTCCGCCTCTACCTCCTTATCCTCCGCCATGTCCTCAGCCTCCACTGCAGGGACAATTCACAGTGCTCCTCCAGCATACCACATGTGCAGGGCACGGCAGTGTCATGCTGTTCTACACCTCTTTTTGCCTGGGTGAATGAAGGGGTGAAACGGCTCCATGTCCTTCATCAAGAAATCGAATCCTGGCTTTCGCCGCGACAACTCAAAATCGGAACCAAGGCGACCGACAATGAGAAGAACATTGTGTCGACACTGCGTCAAGGAGGGCTGAGCCATGCGCCCTGCATGGCACACGTGTTCAATCTGGTTGTCAAGCGGTTCCTGAAATCTTCCACCCATCTGCAAGACATCCTAAAAATGTTCAGGAAACTTTGCATGCACTTCAGCCACTCGTACACAGCAAAGCACACCCTCCTTGAGCTGCAGAACGACATCCCCCATAGGCTGATATGCAACGTTTACACCGGTTGGAATTCCACCCTCCATATGTTGGACCGACTATACGAACAGAGAAAGGCCATCAACGATTTCTTGATTATCTAAGCGGACAGGAGTACTCCCCTGTGTAACTTCAATGTCAGCCATGCGTGACACTTGGTGTTTGCTCAGGCTCTTTGAGGAGGCCACGTTATTTGTCAGTCACCAGGACTATGGGATGAGCAACGTAATTCCACTGCTTCATGTCCTGGAACAGATGCTGGTAAATCTGGCTGGTCGGGGGACTGGAGACGTGGCGCCTAGATCTCACAGCCACATGAGCCCTGTAGGGGCTGAACTGGAGGAGGACATTGGAGTACAAGCAATGTGTAGCAAAATGGGTGGTTTTTACACACAGGTGACAGGAGAGGAGGAGCAGCCAAAGAAGCTACAGGGCGATGAGTTAGACGAGGCGGAGGACCCAGACACTCTGCGGCAGTATGCAGTAGAGATGGAGGCAGAAAGTCCCTCAGAGTCACTTGCACAAATGGCCTGATGAATGCTCACTTGCTTGCGTAGTGATAGGCGAATTGTCACCATTCGGCAGAGGGATAACTTCTGGCTAGGGATGAGCGAACCTGAACTGTATAGTTCGGGTTCGTACCGAATTTTGGGGTGTCCGTGACACGGACCCGAACATTTTCGTAAAAGTCCGGGTTCGGGTTCGGTGTTCGGCGCTTTCTTGGCGCTTTTTGAAAGGCTGCAAAGCAGCCAATCAACAAGCGTCATACTACTTGCCCCAAGAGGCCATCACAGCCTTGCCTACTATTGGCATGGCTGTGATCGGCCAGTGCAGCATGTGACCCAGCCTCTATATAAGCTTGGGTCACGTAGCGCTGCACGTCACTCTGCTGATTCAAGCATAGGGAGAGGTTGCCGCTGTGACGTTAGGGCGAGATTAGGCCGATTAACTCCTCCAAAAGACTTAATTCAGTGATCGATCTCCAGCTGTGGATCATTGAAGTGCTGATATTGAATTGCTCACTTTTTTTAGGCTGCCCAGAGCGTTTTTATATCACTTTTTTTCTGGGGTGATCGGCGGCCATTTTGTGGCTTGTGGTGCGCCAGCACAAGCTACCACCAAGTACATTTAACCATCAATAGTGTGGTTATTTTTTGCTATATCCTACATCAGGTGCAAGCTGAGCCTGTGTCACCCAAGTGCATTTAACCATCAACAGTGTGGTTATTTTTTGGCCATATACTACATCAGGTGCAGGCTCAGCCTGTGTCACCCAAGTGCATTTAACCATCAATAGTGTGGTTATTTTTTGGCCATATACTACATCAGGGGCAAGTTGAGCCTGTCACCCAGCGCCTAAAAAATAGACCCGACATTTATATTCCTCCAAATCAGTACTGTTTTAGCTGGTCAAGTTATTTGTAGTGACCGTAAAAGCACAGTTTTTGTTCTGGGTTGAAAAACTATTCCCAAATTTGCCATTCTCAAAATTAGTAGTTTCTGCTATATCAGGCCTACTTTAAATCTATCCCAAAAAGGATATCTTAGATTGAAGGTGCCGATAGTGTCATTCTGAAAAACTTAACACACACGCTACCGTGCAGATACAAGTCTAATTCTGTGATTAAAGGTATATCTGTCAGAGCGTAAAAAATAGGCCTCACATTTATATTCAACCAAATCTGTCATTACTTGTGTGCCTGTATTAGTGTAATACGGTACCTAAATAGATAGCCAGACAGTGTTAGGTGTCTGTAAAAAAAAAGGCCTGAATTTTAATTCAATACATTGGCCCAAATAATATTTTTCTTATTGTGGTGAACGGTAACAATGAGGAAAACAACTAGTAAGGGACGCGGACGTGGACATGGTCGTGGTGGTGTTAGTGGACCCTCTGGTGCTGGGAGAGGACGTGGCCGTTTTGCCACAGCCACACGTCCTAGTGTACCAACTACCTCAGGTCCCAGTAGCCGCCAGAATTTACAGGGATATTTGGTGGGGCCCAATGCCGTTCTAAGGATGGTAAGGCCTGAGCAGGTACAGGCATTAGTAAATTGGGTGGCTGACAGTGCATCCAGCACGTTCACATTATCTCCCACCCAGTCTTCTGCAGAAAGCACACAGATGGCGCATGAAAACCAAGCCCATCAGTCTGTCACATCACCCCCATGCATATCAGGGAAACTGTCTGAGCCTCAAGTTATGCAGCAGTCTCTTATGCTGTTTGAAGACTCTGCTGCCAGGGTTTCCCAAGGGCATCCACCTAGCCCTTCCCCAGGGGTGGAAGAGATAGAATGCACTAACGCACAACCATTTATGTTTCCTGATGATAAGGACATGGGAATACCACCTCAGCACGTCTCTGATGATGACGAAACACAGGTGCCAACTGCTGCGTCTTCCTGCTACTGACCGCCGCCATCTGGGACCGAGCACCCCAAAGGCAGCTTCAAGGAGTTCCCTGGCATGGCACTTCTTTAAACAATGTGCTGACGACAAGACCCGAGTGGTTTGCACGCTGTGCCATCAGAGCCTGTAGCGAGGCATTAACGTTCTGAAGCTTAGCACAACCTGCATGACCAGGCACCTGCATTCAAAGCATGAAATGCAGTGGAGTAAACACCTTAAAAACAAAGAAGTCACTCAGGCTCCCCCTGCTACCTCTTCTGCTGCTGCCGCCTCGGCCTCTTCTGCTGCTGCTGCTGCCGCCGCCGCCTCAGTCTCTTCCTCCGCCTCTGGAGGAACGTTGGCACCTGCCGCCCAGCAAACATGGGATGTACCACCAACACCACCACCTGCGTCACCAAGCATCTCAACCATGTCACACGGCAGCGTTCAGCTCTCCATCTCACAAACATTTGAGAGAAAGCGTAAATTCCCACCTAGCCACCCTCGATCCCTGGCCCTGAATGCCAGCATTTCTAAACTACTGGCCTATGAAATGCTGTAATTCAGGCTGGTGGACACAGACAGCTTCAAACAGCTCATGTCGCTAGCTGTCCCACAGTATGTTGTTCCCAGCCGCCACTACTTCTCCAAGAGAGCCGTGCCTTCCCTGCACAACCAAGTGTCCGATAAAATCAAGTGTGCACTGCGCAACGCCATCTGTGGCAAGGTCCACCTAACCACAGATACGTGGACCAGTAAGCACGGCCAGGGACGCTATATCTCCCTAACTGCACACTAGGTAAATGTAGTGGCGGCTGGGCCCCAGGCGGAGAGCTGTTTGGCGCACGTCCTTCCGCCGCCAAGGATCGCAGGGCAACATTCTTTGCCTCCTGTCTCCTCCTACTCAGCTTCCTCCTTCTCTTCTTCCACCTGCTCATCCAGTCAGCCACACACCTTCACCACCAACTTCAGCACAGCCCGGGGTAACCGTCAGCAGGCCGTTCTGAAACTCATATGTTTGGGGGACAGGCCCCACACCGCACAGGAGTTGTGGCGGGGTATAGAACAACAGACCGACGAGTGGTTGCTGCCGGTGAGCCTCAAGCCCGGCCTGGTGGTGTGCGATAATGGGCGAAATCTCATTGCAGCTCTGGGACTAGCCGGTTTGATGCACATCCCTTGCCTGGCGCATGTGCTGAATTTGGTGGTGCAGAAGTTCATTCGCAACTACCCCGACATGTCAGAGCTGCTGCATAAAGTGCGGGCCGTCTGTTCGCGCTTCCAGCGTTCACACCCTGCTGCTGCACGCCTGTCTGCGCTACAGCGTAACTTCGGCCTTCCCGCTCACCGCCTCATATGCGATGTGCCCACCAGGTGGAACTCCACCTTGCACATGCTGGACAGACTGTGCGAGCAGCAGCAGGCCATAGTGGAGTTTCAGCTGCAGCACGCACAGGTCAGTCGCACTGCGGAACAGCACCACTTCACCACCAATGACTGGGCCTCCATGCGAGACCTGTGTGCCCTGTTGCGCTGTTTTGAGTACTCCACCAACATGGCCAGTGGCGATGACGCCGTTATCAGCGTTACAATACCACTTCTATGTCTCCTTGAGAAAACACTTAGGGCGATGATGGAAGAGGAGGTGGCCCAGGAGGAAGAGGAGGAAGAGGGGTCATTTTTAGCACTTTCAGGCCAGTCTCTTCGAAGTGACTCAGAGGGAGGTTTTTTGCAACACCAGAGGCCAGGTACAAATGTGGCCAGACAGGGCCCACTACTGGAGGACGAGGAGGACGAGGATGAAGCATGTTCACAGCGGGATGGCACCCAAAGCAGCTCGGGCCCATCACTGGTGCGTGGCTGGGGGGAAACACAGGACGATGACGATACGCCTCCCACAGAGGTCAGCTTGTCCTTACCTCTGGGCAGCCTGGCACACATGAGCGACTACATGCTGCAGTGCCTGCGCAACGACAGCAGAGTTGCCCACATTTTAACGTGTGCGGACTACTGGGTTGCCACCCTGCTGGATCCCCGGTACAAAGACAATGTGCCCACCTTACTTCCTACACTGGAGCGTGATAGGAAGATGCGCGAGTACAAGCGCACGTTGGTAGACGCGCTACTGAGAGCATTCAAAAATGTCACAGGGGAACCAGTGGAAGCCCAAGGCGAAGGCAGAGGAGGAGCAAGAGGTCGCCAATGCAGCTGTGTCACGGCCAGCTCCTCTGAGGGGAGGGTTAGCATGGCAGAGATGTGGAAAAGTTTTGTCACCACGCCACAGCTAACTGCACCACCACCTGATACGGAACGGTTAGCAGGAGGCAACATTTCACTAACATGGTGGAACAGTACCTGTGCACACCCCTCCACGTACTGACTGATGGTTCGGCCCCATTCAACTTCTGGGTCTCCAAATTGTCCACGTGGCCAGAGCTAGCATTTTATGCCTTGGAGGTGCTGGCCTGCCCGGCGGCCAGCATTTTGTCTGAACGTGTATTCAGCTCGGCAGGGGGCATCATTACAGACAAACGCAGCCGCCTGTCTACAGCCAATGTGGACAAGCTGACGTTCATAAAAATGAACCAGGCATGGATCCCACAGGACCTGTCCATCCCTTGTGCAGATTAGACATTAACTACCTCCCCTTAACAATATATTATTGTACTCCAGGGCACTTCTTCATTCAATCCTATTTTTATTTTAATTTTACCATTATATTGCGGGGCAACCCAAAGTTGAATGAACCTCTCCTCTGTCTGGGTGCCGGGGCCTAAATGTGTGACAGTGGCCTGTTCCAGTGGTGGGTGACGTGAAGCCTGATTCTCTGCTATGACATGAAGACTGATTCTGTGCTGACATGAAGCCAGATTCTCTGTTATGGGACCTCTCTCCTCTGCCTGGGTGCCTGGGCCTAAATATGTGACAGTGGCCTGTTCCAGTGGTGGGTGACGTGAAGCCTGATTCTCTGCTATGACATGAAGACTGATTCTCTGCTGACATGAAGCCAGATTCTCTGTTACGGGACCTCTCTCCTCTGCCTGGGTGCCTGGGCCTAAATATCTGACAATGGACTGTTCCAGTGTTGGGTGACGTAAAGCCTGATTCTCTGCTATGACATGAAGCCAGATTCTCTGTTACGGGACCTCTCTCCTCTGCCTGGTTGCCGGGGCCTAAATATATGACAATGGACTGTTACAGTGGTGGGTGACGTGAAGCCAGATTCTCTGCTATGGCATGAAGACTGATTCTCTGCTGACGTGAAGCCAGATTCTCTGCTATGGGACCTCTCTCCAATTGATATTGGTTTATTTTTATATATTTTATTTTAATTTTAATTCATTTCCCTATCCACATTTGTTTGCAGGGGATTTACCTACATGTTGCTGCCTTTTGCAGCCCTCTAGCTCTTTCCTGGGCTGTTTTACAGCCTTTTTAGTGCCGAAAAGTTCGGGTCCCCATTGACTTCAATGGGGTTCGGGTTCGGGACGAAGTTCGGCTCGGGTTCGGATCCCGAAAGCGAACATTTCCAGGAAGTTCGGCCGAACTTCTCGAACCCGAACATCCAGGTGTTCGCTCAACTCTACTTCTGGCTCTCCACTTTGTTGGACCCTCACTACCGGTCCAAAATGTGTGCCTTTTTTTACAGGGGGGGGGCCCTCTGCACTCCCGTTCCTCTGCCATGGCTGCTGTGGGAGCGTGGGAAGGTAGGATCAGTTCCAGCTCCATCAGCAGCAACTTAAGTCTAGAGTCGCTGATGAGCAGCTTTTTTTCACCTGTCTAGTGAAGAAAGTACTCAGTAGTGTTGATCACGAATATTCGAATTGCGAATGTCGAATATTAGAGATTTTTTTTTATTGCAAATTTTCGTAATGCGAATCATCAGCGCAAATTTTCCAATTGCCGAGTAAAAACATGATTCCTCCCTGCTTCTTGCTTGTGGGCCAATGACTCATTGGCCCACAAGCAAGAAGCAGGGAGGAATCATGACTTTAAATTGAAAAATGATGAATATTCTAAAAAACTAATATATAGCACTATATCAAATATATTAGCTTTTTCGAATATTCGGAATATTCTAAAACAAGAATATATAGCAATATAACGAATATTCGAAAAAAAATTAATATAGGAGCAATTTATCTAATATAGTGCTATAATCTTCTTTGTCTAATAGTTGTCATTTTTTTTTCTCATCTGAAGTTCAGATTGGAAAAAAATGACAACTATTAAACATTTTTTTATTATAGCACTATATTAGCTAAATTGCTCTACATTAGTTTTTTTCGAATATTCGCTGTATTGCTATATATTCTTGTTTTAGAATATTACGAATATTCGAAAAAACAAATATATTCGATATAGTGCTATGACTCATTGGCCCACAAGCAAGAAGCAGGGAGGAATCATGTTTTTACTCGGCAGTTGAAAAATTTGCGATAAAAATTCACATTACGAAAATTCGCATATTACGCGATCATTACCTTGTCGATTTTTAATAATATCGATATAATTATCGAAATTCTACAAAATATTTGCGAATTCGAATATGACCCCTGCCGCTCATCACTACTCAGCAGCTACACCTGGAGAAGGACCTGAACCAGCAGGTGGTGGCATACTTGGACAGTACCCTGCCTCCTCACATTGAAGATCCGCTGGACTACTGGGCAGCCAAACTGGATTTGTGGCCGCAACTAGCAGCGTTTGCCCTGGAAAAGCTGTCCTGCCCGGCCAGTAGTGTGGCGGGGGCCATAGTTACCCCAAGAAGTCGCATGTCCACCCAAAATGTGGAGACAATGACCTTTGTCAAGATGAATCAGGCGTGGATCAACCAGGATTTCCACCAACCAATGCATCAGACTAGATCATCCATGGTGCCACACCAACACTTTGACAAAAGAGACCGGTTTCTTCTGGCTACCTGCCTCAGCTACTATTCTGATGCTGCCACCCGCCTGATGCCATACATCTGATGCCAAGTGCTCCTTTCACCCACCATCTTCAGCTGGTTCTCATATTGCCACCCACCTCCCCAACTCAGTTACTGGGTCAGTTTGTGGTCTTTTGATGCTGCTGCCACCTCCACACTGTCATTGTGCAACTCTGTAGACTCCTGCTGATGCTGCCGCCACCTCTAGACTGATTGGGCCACTCTGTGGTCTCCTTATGTTGCTTCCACCTCACCACTATGTCATAGGGCCACTCTGGACTTCTCATGCTGTTCCCACCGGCTCCACTTCATGACTAGGCCAACATTTTGCCTTTCGGCCTGGCTGACATTTATTTTAACCCTTCTTCTGATCTGTCAGAAGGAAGGAAAAATGAGATGCACAACAGATCCCGTCTGTGTAGCAGCTGTAAGGCCTGTATGGTCACATCAGAATTGGCTTGTGATTTGGTAGCCAAAAGCAGGAGTGGGTACAAAACACAGAAGACATGCAAATATTCCATTCACGTGTCATCTGTTTTGGATCTACTCCTGTTTTTTTGGCATTAGCAATACTGATGGATTACTGACCAAATGCTGACCGAGTGAAGGCGGATGCGCCACAGACAGGATCTGTTTTTTGTGGGTTATTGTTCTGACGGATCTGAGGAAGGGCAAAATAATCAGTGACGTCAACACAAACTTACTGCTGACACCCTCTCCACTCTGTCGGGGGGCTGTACTTTGATAGAACAGGTTCTGTAGACATCTATGTGGAATCAGCTGACGACGGTGTAAAATGAGTGTGCTCCTTGGTGCTAACAGACCTGTAAGGCTGAGTTTTTTAAGTGAAGTGTGCAGTGATTCTAAGAGAGACGCCTGTCATCTGCATGTTATACTGAGTATTATTTCACTACCACAGCAGACTCCCTATGCGTGTTACTGCAAGGCACAGTGTTCTACACCACTATAAAGGCTCTCTGCAGCCACAAAATAGCAGTTTAACTATTCACTGCGAATAAATTCGGATCTAACCAATTTTTTTTAAAAAATTCGGCAAACCGGCCGACTTTTTTAAAAATTTGCTCATTTCTAACATTTAACAATGCAAAAAAATAAAATTACATTCCAACGGTGTGGAAACTAAAGATACGTAATTGGACGATTGAGGCGTGATGCTCAATTTCTACTTAACACACACGTAAATGGCTGCCACACCGTGGGTATTGCTGCAGTGTGTATCTATATACAGTACATATACACACACATAATACCCCAGATAGGGGGCACTACAAATTAACACATCGTAATTGTTTTCTATGGCTAGCTTTCCATGTTCCTATTTAATAAATGTTCTCCTTACCAAGTATTGTATTTATGCAACTGTTAACTTACCGTATTTTTTACGCACCCAATGATCAGACGCACCCCAGATTTTAGAGTAGGAAAATAAGAAAAAAAATTCTCATCAGACCTCATATCAGCCCACTCAGAGCCTTATAAAACCTCAGATTAGCCCATCAGACCTCAGATTAGCCCATCAGTACCCCCAATCAGACCCCAGATTAGCCCAGCAGTACCCCCCAGACCTCAGATTAGCCCATCAGTACCCCCCAAACCTCAGATCAGCCCATCAAACCTCAGATCAGACTAAAATAAAAAATAATCTTACCTGTCCTGCGCTGTGGCTCCCCTTCAGCTGTCGCGCTCCCATCTTCCCAGCCTGCGCTGCACTGTCACATGACTGCGTGCAGCGTCAGGTCATTGTGCGCGCACTACGTTCCTGACGCTGTACGGGGTCAGGACAGTGCAGCGCAGGCTGGAAAGATGGGAGCGTGACAGCTGAAGAGGAGCTGCGGAGTCGCTCCCCACTCCTAATACATACTAGTGAGCGATCACTAGTATACGTTTTATAAGACGCACTGACATTTTCCCCTACTTTTGGGGGGGGGGGGGGGGAGTGCGTCTTATAAAGTGAAAAATATGGTATATTGCATTTGATGCTATGTATCTGGTTTCCAGCAGGTGGGGGAAGTGTCTTATAGGGTGAAAAATAATGTATATTCTATATATTCTATAAGTATATATAGTATTACACTGTGCCTTGGAGCCTGAGGTCACGGCATTCCTCCTGCTACTCCAGAGAAGCCTTTCAGTTACATCATCTTTACTGCCCCCTTCCTGTTAGGGAACCTTATTTTTCCTAAGAGGCAACAAAACCCCACCACTCACTACAGCAGATAGTGAAAACAGTCTCCCTGTTGGTTACTTGTGCGAGAGCAGTCAGCGCTTTGACTGTCAAGATAGGTGGTTCAGGGGAAAGGAGAGGATCCCATGCATAGCTGCGTTAGTGGTAGTGGTGATTGCACTTGTAGCCACAGTGGAAGTGACAGTGGCACTCTGGGCAAATACAGAGAAGGGAATCTGGAGGGGGCCAAGGAGCTCACAATGACACATCAGTCTGAGAAGTGGTGGGGAGGGAGAGTACTCTGATGGCGATTGTATTTTTGGGAACTGGTGATGCCACTGATACTGTAGGGGCAGCAGGCCCAAAACGTGCCAGAGCTAAGCCATGCTTGGCTCTGTGCGGAGTGTGCAAGTATCTCCCATCTGGCAGTTTTTCTCCATGCTGTCAGAAGATCTTTGCCCTGTGCAAGATCTGCTAGAGTACAATAAACAGTGGGTAGTCAAATACAAAAAACAGGCACCACACCTCTATTGAACCATATATCACCCAATCCAGTGGGAAAACAGAAGTGTCCGCCAGCTAGTGCAACAAAAGTTTCTTCCTACTGGTCTGCTTTGCGGCAGCCAGGCCACATCCACAGGCAGTCCAGTGTCCTTGTCACCACTTACTGCCTAGTCTCCTCCTCCGCTTCATCATCAGCCATCAATAACAGAATGTGTGGCCAGGAAACCGCTCTACGGGCTCAGTAATCTAATGATGCACAGGCTTAATTCCCACCCGGACAAGTTACTGGTGGTGCAGTCACTGCCATAACATTTAGAAGAGTATGCTACCTTTAAAGAGCTAATGGTGTTCCTTCAGCTTTGCTGGAAGATGCCTAGCCGGCATTATTTCTCCCTACACCTCCTTCTCCATGGACATCCTCCCATCCCCAACAGCAGCAGGGCAGAGCATTACTCCCACCCCCAATCCCTCCTATCTCATATGTAAAGTCAAGCGTTGCCATGTGGTATTAGAGCTTATCAGCCAGGGCAAGAGTAGCCACACAGCTGATTACTCGCTAATGTGTATTAAGTTGCAATCATCCCACTGTATCTCTTCCCACCAACTCCAACTGGACAGGGTGGTTAGCAACAATAGCTGCAACATCATGGCAATACTGAACTTGGGTGAAGACCCTGCTCCTGTGATAAATCTAGTCATGCAATGCTTTTTAAAAACTGGATTGTGGAATATGCTGGCAATGTCTAGGAGACTGTCCTTGCTTTTCAGCAATTCTTATTTGGCAAAGAACTCCCTCTTGGACTTGCAGCGACAGAATGGTCTGCCGTTAGACTGCTTAATCCGCTATGTTTCAATTCCCTGGAATTCCACTTTGCACATTCTAGAGCCTCTGCGCAAGCAGAGTAAAGCTGTAAATGATTTTGTCATGTAGCAGACCACCCTAACACCCAGGTTCAGTCCTACCTGAACTCTGGCCTTACTCCGGCACATACTGTGTTCCCTGATTCTATGGACTTCTGGGCAGGCAGAATAGTGGCTGTAACTGGCCCACTATGCTCTGTTCTTTCTTGCTTATGCTCCAGTGTCATCTGGAGAGGGTTTTAGTGTCACCCAAACAGACGAGTTGTCCTCTGCTAGATTTAAAAACATCACTTTTATCAAAATTAACCAGGCATGGATCCAGGAGCATTTTCCTCCGGCTGAGGCAGATGAATAGATCTGGCCTTGCTGATGGTGCTCCATCTTGCCACTGCTGCTCTCTGCCTGCCTACCATCATGTTCCAACCATATGGCTGTTGCTGCCATGATTTCACTCTCACTGTCTGCCTGCCAACACGTTGCATACCATATTTAGTGTTGAGCGAATCAAAGTGGACTTCAATCCAAATTTAAGGGAAAATTTGATTCGCTGCAAAGCCGAATTTCGTGCTTAGTGGTAGCGAATAGACTTTCCGCGATAGCGAATCAACTTTCCCTAAATGGCGGTAAAAAATAACTAAAAAAAAATTAAATCATTCGGAACTAATCCATTTGCTCGCGGCAGGCCATCTGCCTTAATCTTGATTGAAGATCTTGCACGAAATCCTGTATGGGCTGCATGAGATTTTGCGCTAATCTTTAATCAAGATAGTGACGGCCGGCCCTTCGCGAGCAAATGGATGAGGTAAGCGACTTTATTTTACACTCTGTTTTACCACTTCCATCAGCTATGAACGCGGTTTCTGAGGGGTACAGTGACGGAGAGCAGCACAATCGCCACTCAATGTCAAAGACAAAGAAATGCTCCTCATAATAAAGTAATTAGTCACAAAGCAAATTTTTTCGTAAAATTCGGCAAAGCAGCAGAATCTATTTTTTATACTTGGACTACCAACCACCACTACTACTACCCCTAAACAGCCAATCTACTGTCTTGTCTGTGTAACAATTTGTGGGGGAAAATGCTAGAAGGGGAGTATATTTCACCCAGAATGGGTGAGAATAGGAATTCTGAAAGCAAAGTTGTCTCAGCAAAGCAGTTTGTTAAAACAGGTTATTTAAGAATTCATGGGCTGGACGCAAATGAAGTGGCATACAGGTTTGGCAGTGGATATTCCACTCCCTCCCTAATTCAGTACATCACTTTTCCCAGTCTGAGGCAATCTCAAGTGCGTCTACTGGGATTATTACTGGTGAATAAATAGAAGCCTCAGTCAGTGTCAGAGCAAGGTGGTTGTTTGACCATGTGGCTGTGCAAAGCCTTCTACCCCTCCCCCCAACATGCTGAAAGTTTAGAGAAGTTCTCTGTATAGTTAGAGTCCCGATGCTTTATGTGCTGTGGCTTCACCCCAAGGGACAGTTAACTTGGAACCTGTATTGTGTTGTGCTGGATGAAAAATAAAACACCATTTGTACTTTTAACTAGTGTTGATCACGAATATTCAAATTGCGACTTTTTATCGCAAATATAGGCACTTCGAGAATTCACGAATATTTAGAATATAGTGATATATATTCGTAATTTAGAATATTTGAGATTTTTTTTTAATCAGTACACCTGATCCCTCCCTGCTTCTAGCTTGTGAGCCAATGAGAAGGCTGCAGTATCTTTGACTTTAGGAGTAGTGTTGAATGCGAATTTTCATAATGCAAATTTTATCGCAAATTTTTCAACTGCCGAGTAAAAACATGATTCCTCCCTGCTTCTTGCTTGACGAATATTCTAAAAAACAAATATATGGATGGAGCAGTGTTAACACTCCTGTTTTCTGAGATTTCTTAGTTGTTTAATCTAAGCAAACACCTTCAATTGCTTTTCAATGGCTTTTGTCTCAAGATAACGCGATGAGTTAAGAAATTTGAGTTAAAGGCTGGAGTGCTAACCTTGCTACATCTGTATAGCACTATATTGAATATTTGTTTTTTCGACTATTCGTAATATTCTAAAACAAGGATATATAGCAATATAGCGAATATTCGAAAAAAATGAATATAGAGCAATTTAGCTTATATAGTGCTATAATCTTTGTCTAATAGTTGTCATTTTTCTCTCATCTGAAGTTCAGATTGGATAAAAATTACAACTATTAAAAAAAAAAAAAAAAAAAAGATTATAGCACTATATTAGCCATATTTTCCATTCGTTTTTTTCGAATATTCGCTATATTGCTATATATATTCTTGTTTTAGAATATTACGAATATTCGAAAATACGAATATATTCAATATAGTGTTATATATTTCGTTTTTTAGAATATTCGTCAAGCAAGAAGCAGGGAGGAATCATGTTTTTACTCGGCAGTTGAAAAATTTGCGATAAAATTTGCATTACGAAAATTCGCATTCAACACTACTCCTAATGTCAAAGATACTGCAGCCTTAAATGGATCCCCAATCAGGAAGATGCGGAATGGAGGCACGGATCGGAACCCCACGGAAGCACTACGGAGTGCTTCGGTGGTGTTTGTGGCCGTACCTCCGCACCGCAAAAGAGTAGCGCATGCACTACTTTCTTTCTGTGCGGACCGTCAGATGCGGATCGCGGACCCCATTCAAGTGAATGGGCTGCGATCCACTTGCGGCTGCCCCACGGTCTGTGCCCGTGCATTGCGGACCGCAATTTGCGGTCAGCAGCACGGGCACGGAGCCCTTACGTTCGTGTGCATGTAGCTTAAAGGACAATTTTTGGAAGCTTTTTATTATGAACAGGCATAACACATGTGACGGTGCAGTGTGTTTTTAAATTAGCTGTTAACACCATCAACCATGTGTTTACCCATAGCTATGTATGCAAGTCAGTCATTCAGACATTTACTATTGCTGTCATTGCATTCAAGAGCTTAGGGAGGCGGGGGATAAAAAAAAAAAAAAAAAAAAAATATTTACAAAATTAACATCCTTTCCTAAAAATTCTCCTAGGAGATTAGATGGAGCCATATAACAATTTTCAGGTCAATTGGATCAACTTTGGATTGGGGAGAATCGATTTGGGTCCAAACCAAACTTTTTGAAAATGTTGCCAAACCTGAATCAAACCGAATCACAAAAGGTTCACTCATCTCTGCATTGAATATGTAAAAACTTACAATTCCTTATCCTTTAGTGGAATAGCCTCGTATATACTTTGGTACTGGGAAAGCAGGTGCTGTGTTATACTTTTTGGAAAATGCTGGCGCAAAGTATCCCATACCTGCAAAACATAAAATCAATAATAAAATTAAAGGGAACCTGTCATGTGGATATTTGATTATAATCTAACTAATTATATACAATCATTAACTACTAAAAAGTCCCTTAAATGTATTCACTTACTGGTGTGACAGAAGGTTACCTCATAATATATGCTAATGAGCTGATTGGAGTCCAGCGTGATGTCATTGAGTCCAGCGTATATTTAATTCAGAGCTATAGCCACTCCCCTGCCCACCTGCTGCTGGTTCATATGGAAACAAACTGTCATTCAGCAGCAGGTGGGCGGGGAGAGTCAGGAGCTCATAAATATTCATGACTCATCATTATCAGCTGGAGCTTTTCAATAAAAGATGTTGGCAGATTGACTGGGTCAATTAAAGAAAGTGACCCAGCATTGTGCTAAGAGAATCAATCACTTATTTATGTTGCCCTTAGTTAGGACACCATAAAACTGGTGACAGGTTCCCTTTAAATAAATGACTTTCATGAGGGTTGGACTGACCTGCAATCCTTAAGGCCCCTTTCACACGGGCGAGTATTCCGCGCGGATGCGATGCGTGAGGTGAACGCATTGCACCCGCACTAAATACCGACCCATTCATTTCTATGGGGCTGTTCACATGAGCAGTGATTTTCAGGCATCACTTATAAGGGAAAATAATAGCATTCTGAATACAGAATGCATAGTAAAACAGCGCTGGAGGAGTTAAAAAAATAAAATAAAATTAACTCACCTTAGTCCACTTGATCGCGTAGCCCGGCATCTCCTTCTGTCTCCTTTGTTGAATAGGACCTGTGGTGAGCATTAATTACAGGAACAGGACCTTTGATGATGTCACTCCAGTCATCACATGGTACGTCACATGATCTTTTACCATGGTGATGGATCATGGTAAAATCTACAGAACACCGATCCCAAGCCCGAACTTCTGTGAAGAAGTTCGGGTTTGGGTACCAAACATGCGCGATTTTTCTCACGCGAGTGCAAAACGCATTACAATGTTTTGCACTCGCGCTGAAAAATCGCGGGTGTTCCCGCAACGCCCGTGTGAAAGAGGCCTTAGTGAGCCAAGGCCCTGACACAATATATCAGGTCTCCAAAGCTACAATAAAACCTCATTGGAGCCATTCACAAATAACCTATTAGACCTTATTGATTTAATGCACAACCTATGATAACAGATTGCAATTAAACATGGACACATGTTCTGTATAGGTGGTGGATGTACCCTCAGAATCAATTGCTCTGATGGGCCCAAAAATCCTGACTCCATATAGAAATACAGCATCACGGAATTCTACTATACACAAAAAAGATGTACAAATTATATCTGCGTTATCACTAATATTCATCAGCATGTTACCTCTGACATTACTGCGCTCAGATCACGTGACAAATCCTTGTATTCAATCTCAGTGGCCGGATATGCAGCATGTAAAGCCAGGCATCCATTTGTCTTCAGTACTCGAACTGACTCATTGAGAAACTTGTCTATTGTGAACCAATGTGCAGCAAGTCCGGCATGCACCAGGTCCACAGAATCATTCTTCACAGGTATCTTCTCCGCTGAAGCCACCCTATAGACAGAAGAGAGATTCCCAGAATGACTTGAGGCCATCTAATCCTCTCATTTTTTTACTAGAACTAGTAATTCCAGCTCAGTACTCACATGTATGACACATTGTTTGCCAACGTATTTTGTTTAGCCAAATTTATTTGGGATTCACTAATGTCTATTCCCAGGACCTTCTTGAAGTGAGGAGCTAGAGGTAAAGTGTAGCGTCCAGTCCCACAGCCAACATCCACCAGCATTTCAAGGGGCTGCTCATTTGTCTGTAGAGAAGGGAAGAGGATATTTTGTAAAGCTGAATTTTTTTTAAACACATTGGGGCACTTTTACTAATCAGGTCTAGTCAAAAAATACAACAGATTAATCACATTTGTTGATGCGGGATGATCATTCCGGCTCACCTTCAGACTATCTAGGCTGAGTTTATCCCATCTATTATCTTACCTCATGCCACAATTTAGCAAATAACACATTTCAAGGGGTTGTCCAATATTAAAACTTTGCCAGTAACAGTAAATACTGTATGCAAAAGAAGTGATATCAGTTTTTGCCCCTGCACTGTCCTACAATCCTCCCCATCAGTGTTTGCTTTCCTGGGTGCAGCAGTGACGTCCTGTACACCCGACATCACCACTGCAGCCAATCACTGCTTCAGCACTTGTGTGTAGTACTCTGCTGAGGCAGTGATTGGTTGTCCTTTAACAGTGTGTTGTGCATGGAACATCACTGCTGCTGCCAAGAAGATGACTTCATCGGTGTAGGACCAGAGCACAATGCTGGATTAGGCAGGGAAGAAAAATAGTGAGTATCAATTCTTCCTTCTATTACTTTATCACATTTACTATTGGAAAAGTTTTAATTGAATGTAGACAATCCCTTTAATATATGTGGTGCCCAGCAGGTAAGCCATTCTTTTTTTTTACAAATGTTGGTGCATAAATCTCCCACATTATGTTTATTATAATGACAGCAGTACATGGTACATACAATTGTCATTTGGTTTGTGTCTGTCCACTTCCATACATTGTATTTTCATTTGAGAACATTAGGGCACATTTGTAAAGAAATGAGTATTACACTCACCGGTAATCCGGTTTCCTGGAAGTCTCCATGACACCAAGTCCTGAGATTGACTTTCTTCTGATTGGACAGGAAAAACACAGAGAGGTTAAAACCCCCACCCCCTCCTCACATCACCAGTGTATTTTAACGAAGAACCCCAGGATGAAAGGATAATAGCTAATAGCAGAAAAAAAGGGTGGGATATATGTGGTGTCATGGAGACTTCCAGGAAACCGGATTACCGGTGAGTGTAATACTCATTTCCCCAGTCGTCTCCATGACACCAAGTCCTGAGACAATATCAAAAGATACAATTAGGGGGGGACGACTGCCGACAGGACCTTACGTCCAAATCTTAGGTCATCATTAGCAGCTACATCTAGTCTGTAGTGCTTAGTGAAAGTATGGACTCTTTTCCATGTTGCTGCCCTGCAAATCTGTTGTAAGGAGGCTGAGGCTTTTTCCGCCCAGGAGGCAGCCATGCCTCTCGTAGAATGTGCTTTTAGGGAAGCAGGGACGTCTTTTCCCTGAGCTTTATATGCTTCGGAGATTGCCATCTTAATCCATCTGGAGATGGAACTTTTTGCCACTTTCTTCCCTTTGTTAGGACCTGAAAATTGGACAAACAGGTTTTTGTCTATTCTCCAAAGACTGGTAGCTTCCAGGTACTTTAAGACCGCTCTCCGGACATCTAATGTGTGGTAAGTGATTTCCTGATCGTTTTTCGGATTGTCACAGAACGAGGGGAGAACAATGTCCTGAGACCTATGGAAGGTCGAGACTACCTTGGGGAGGAAAGTCGGATCTAATTTGAAAATTAATTTGTCCTCAAATATTGCAAGGAATGGTTCTTGGATGGACAAGGCCTGCAGCTCACAGACCCTTCTGGCTGAGGTTATTGCCACCAGAAAAATCGTTTTAATGGTAAGCCATCTGATGTGAATAGAGTCCAGAGGTTCGAATGGATCGGAGGTTAGACCCCCTAGTACCGTATTAAGGTTCCATGGTGGCACCATGCATGTTTCTAATCGTAGGTCTGATCCTATCTGCTGCCTTAAGGAATCTGGATATCCAGGGATGTTCCGTTAGCTTGGTATTATATAGTGCTCCTAAAGCCGATACCTGGACCCTAAGGGTATTGGGGGATAGACCTAAATCTAGCCCTTCTTGAAGAAAATCCAGGATTAGTGAGATGTTGGCTCTAAACTGGTTGAAGGAGGTTCCAGACCAATCAGCAAATTTCTTCCATATTTTTTGGTACTTGTCGTTGGTACTCTGTTTCCTACTAAGGAGTAAGGTGTTCATTACTTTTTTTGATAAACCAAAGTTTAATAAGTTGGATTCTTCAGAATCCAGGCTGTTAACTTTAGTATTTTCAGGTCTGGGTGAGTAATGGGCCCCTGACTTAGAAGGTCCGGCCTCTGAGGTAGAAGGAGAGGAGCTTCCACGCTGAGGGCTTTCAAGAGGGAGAACCAACTTCTCTTGGGCCAGAAGGGGGTTATCAGGATTAGTGTACAATTTTCTTTTAGAAACTTCTGTAACACTCTGGGGATAAGCGGAAATGGGGGGAAGGCGTAGACTAAGTTTGTTGTCCAACTCTGGTTGAAGGCGTCTACTGCCCGAGGATGATCCCTGGGGTTGAGGGAGAAGAACTGGTTTAGCTGATGATTTCTCCTGGATGCAAACAGGTCTATCGTCGGCCTGCCCCATTTTTTTGTGATTAAGTGGAAGGCTTCTTGAGCTAACATCCATTCCCCTGGGTCTAGTCTGTGCCGGCTTAGGTAATCGGCCTGAATGTTTAAGACTCCCTTCAGATGAACCGCTGAAAGAGATTGAATGTTGCCTTCTGCCCAGGAAAAGATTTTGTTTGCCAGGTTCTGTAGCAGGCGATGCCTTGTGCCTCCCTGGTGTTGGATAAAGGCCACGGATGTAGCGTTGTCAGAGTAGACTAGGACGTGACGACCCTCTGCCAGCTGACTCGTGTGTTTCAGTGCTTCCCACACTGCCCTCAGCTCCTTGAAATTTGAGGATTGCTGACTCACGTAATTCCCCCATGTTCCCTGGTAGGAGTTCCCCTGGACGACCGCTCCCCACCCGTGGAGGCTGGCATCTGTTGTGATGACTAGAGGGAGATCTTGTGCCCAGAAAATCCAGTTTTCTAGGTTCGATTTGCTGAGCCACCAAGTTAGTGATTTTTTGGTCTCTGTATCTAAGAATATTATCCTCTCTAGGGTTAATTGCGATCTGTTCCATTTGTCTAAGATGAACTTCTGGAGTGGTCTTAGATGGAACTGTGCCCAGGCAACTGCTGGAATGCAAGCGGACAGACTCCCTAGTACCTTCATGGCCTGTCTTATTGAACAGAATTTCTCCTTCTTGAACTTCCTCAAAGCTGTCTGAAGTTTTACTATCTTTTGAGGCGGTAGAAAGGATCTTTGGGAGACTGTGTCTAGAGTAATGCCCAGAAAAACCTTCCGTTTGGATGGGATTAAATCCAATTTTTTCCAATTGATGAGCCAACCTAGGCTCTGTAGATGATCCAGGACTAACCCGAGATGGATTCCCATGGTCTCTATGTTGTCTGCCACTACCAGTAGATTGTCCAGATAGGGGATCACACAAATTGCCTTTTCTCTCAAGGTTGTCAAGGCTTCCGCCATTATTTTGGTAAAAACCCTTGGGGCAGAAGAGATCCCGAAGGGGAGACACCTGAACTGGAAATGCTGAATGTTTCCGTCCAATTCTATCGCGAACCTTAGGAATTCCCTTGACGACCTGTGAATTGGGACATGATAATAGGTGTCGCTTAAATCTATTGTGGCCATCACTGCATCCTTTTTTAAGAGTTTCACTGCTGACTTCAGGGTCTCCATTTTGAATTTTTGATATCTTACGTATTTGTTTAGATGTTTCAGATTTATAATTACCCTGGATTTCCCGTTTGGTTTCTTTATAATGAAGAGGCGGGAATAGAATCCCAGTCCTGTCTGATTTTTTGGGACGGGCTCTATGGCGGCCAAGGTTAATAGGTTTTTTATGTCGTTTTTTAAGGTCGCAGTTTGAGATGGGGGAAGGGTAGTGATCACATATTTCTGTGGAGGGGAAGAGAGAAGATCTATCAGATAACCCTCTTGTATAATACTTAAAATCCACCGGCTGTTTGTTACGTGCTCCCAAGATCTTAGAAAGGAGCTGAGTCTTCCCCCCACTGGTATGGCATTGTTTGCTGTTGGATGAGGAGGCTTCAGCCCGATTTGGGTTGAAGAGGAAACTTCTCCCCCTGCCTCCCTTCGCATAACTCCACCTCCCAGTCTTCCCTTTATCTTTTTTATTCTCGGGCTGAAAAAAATCGGTCACGAAAGGGCTGCCTTTTTTGTTTATATCTTTCCTCTGGAAAACCTCTTTTTTTATTTGTCGCGTTGTCTAAGATTTTATCTAAATCTTCTCCGAAAACATACTGACCGTGGAAGGGGAGTGCGATTAATTTATTTTTAGATGTGATATCTCCTGACCACGCTTTAAGCCATAGTGCCCTTCTCGCTGTATTTGAGAGAACAGCTGTACGGGCGGACAGTTTAACTGATTCAGCTGCTGCGTCTGCTAGAAAGGAGGTTGCCATCTTTAATAGAGGCAAGCTCTCTAGGATTTGATCCCGTGGTGTCTTATTGACCAGATGTATCTCCAGCTGGTCTAGCCAAAGGTTTAGTGTTCTGGCCACACATGTAGAGGCAACGCCCGGTTTGAGAAGGGCCGCCGTAGTCTCCCAGGTCTTTCGCAAGAGACTCTCCGCTTTCCTGTCTAGAGGATCTTTCAATTGTGCTGAGTCTTCAAACGGTAGGGCCGTATGTTTTGCTACCTTGGCCACTGGCGCGTCTACTTTTGGAATGGTCTCCCAATCCGTACAGTCCTCTTGGCTAAAGGGGTAGCGCCTCTTAATTCCCCTTGGGATAAAGGATCCTTTATCCGGTTTTTCCCATTCTGACCGAATTAATTTTTGGACACTATCAGGGACTGGGAAAACAGCCTTCTTCCTTTCACCTAGACCCCCAAAATTTTTTTGCTGGGTAGACTTAGGAGCTTTAGGCATCTCCATTTGAATGGTGGCCCTGATGGCCCTGATAAGTTCATCAATATCCTCAGGATTGAACAGGAAGCGCTTATATTCACCCTCTTCATCTGAAGATACCGGGTGTTTTTGGATAGATTCGGAGTCTGAGACCGCCAGCCCCTCAGAGTCGGAATCCAGGATAAGTGATTTAACACTACGGGAGTCCTGAGTGGGGGGAACTTTGGGGGGAGTAGGTTCTCTGGTAGTTAAGGCTAGCTGAACCTCTTTTACCACTTTTCTAATGTCTTCAATTAAACTAGAAGACTCGGCCTTGATGACATTGGCGGTACATTCTTTACACAGGGGCTTGGATCCAGTGTTAGACAATCTTTTGCAGCAAATACCACATTTTCTAGTTTTTTTAGCTGCAGAAGCCGAATCCTTTTCTCCCTGAAATGGTAAGGGAGGAAAGGATGAGCAGACTGAACCCACCATACAAAGCATGTACCTGAGAACAGGTTACTCACTGTCCCAGGGTTTGATGCAGGCTCGGTTCCAGAGCCCGGCGTGAGGGGGGTGCTCATCCTGACTCCCGACCGCTTCAGAGATGCTTCACCAAATGTGAGAGCCGCGCTATGCAGGGCGCCGTTACACAGGTCCTGAGCGTTTTTATAGCGTCTCCATGTGCTTCTCATGCTGCAGGACCTGTGGCGCATGTTGATGACGTCAGCGAGCTTAGCTCCGCCCCCGGCGTCTGACGTCATCCGCCTGCCGGCTGGAAGGGACACATCACAGTGCCGATCCGCCGTGTTCCTCCTTCCCTCTGCATCAAGCCCTCCGGGACCGCCGCAGAGGGAATCTTCGCAGGGGCACTACCTATGCGCCCGAGCCCAGGGCTAACCGAACGGAGGAGGGAGAGCTGCACTGCAGATCCGACCTCGGCCTGCAGATGAATAATAACTCCAGGTGAGCCCAAACGAGCTCCGTGCACCTCTCCTGCTTCCTATCCTGATGGGACAGGAAAAACACTGGTGATGTGAGGAGGGGGTGGGGGTTTTAACCTCTGTTTTTCCTGTCCAATCAGAAGGAAGTCAATCTCAGGACTTGGTGTCATGGAGACGACTGGGGAAATGTCTGTTTACACTAATGAGCATCATTAATCCCGTCAAGCCATTTTTCATCCTCCTGAATCCTGACCCTGGCTATTTTTTGTGGTAATAACTTTGGAATGCTTTTAGATTTGAGATTTTTTTGTAACACATCGTATTTCATTAGATAATTTTGAGCCCGCGCTGACTGCAAATGGCCTTTAGTAAAGTAATGTGTAATACGATGCCTCATAGAATATAAGGGGATCTTGTATCAGAGCCCTAGATAAGTTACTTTCAAACATAGGCAATGTGGAATATAGTATATATGTAATACAGAGTGTACTTGCCAATCTTGCTGTATCACATATATACTACACTGCTCAAAAAAATAAAGGAACACAAAAATAACACATCCTAGATCTGAATTAATTAAATATTCTTCTGAAATACTTTGTTCTTTACATAGTTGAATGTGCTGACAACAAAATCACACAAAAATAAAAAAAATGGAAATCAAATTTTTCAACCCACTCAAAATTAGGGTCCATTCACACGTCCGTTTCTTTCCTGATTTGTTCCGTTTTTTGCGGGAACAGATCTGGACCAGATCTGGACCCATTCATTTTCAATGGGTCCTGAAAAAAATCGGACAGCTCAATGTCCGATTTTTTTTTCAGGACCCATTGAAAATGAATGGGTCCAGATCTGGTCCAGATCTGTTCCGCAAAAAACGGAACAGATCAGGAAAGAAACAACGGACGTGTGAATGGACCTTAAAGTGGAAAAACACACTACAGGCTGATCCAATTTTGATGTAATGTCCTTAAAACAAGTCAAAATGAGGCTCAGTAGTGTGCTTGGCCTCCATGTGCCTGTATGACCTCCCTACAACGCCTGTGCATGCTCCTGATGAGGTGGCGGACGGTCTCCTGAGGGATCTCCTCCCAGACCTGGACTAAAGCATCTGCCAACTCCTGCACAGTCTGTGGTGCAACGTGACGTTGGTGGATAGAGCGAGACATGATGTCCCAGATGTGCTCAATTGGATTCAGGTCTGGGGAACGGGCGGGCCAGTCCATAGCATCAATGCCTTCGTCTTGCAGGAACTGCTGACACACTCCAGCCACATGAGGTCTAGCATTGTCTTGCATTAGGAGGAACCCAGGGCCAACCGCACCAGCATATGGTCTCACAAGGGGTCTGAGGATCTCATCTCGTTACCTAATGGCAGTCAGGCTACCTCTGGCGAGCACATGGAGGGCTGTGCGTCCCTCCAAAGAAATGCCACCCCACACCATTACTGACCCAATGCCAAACCGGTCATGCTGGAGGATGTTGCAGTCAGCAGAACGTTCTCCACGGTGTCTCCAGACTCTGTCACGTCTGTCACATGTGCTCAGTGTGAACCTGCTTTTATCTGTGAATAGCACAGGGCGTCAGTGGCGAATTTGCCAATCTTGGTGTTCTCTGGCAAATGCCAAACGTCCTGCATGGTGTTGGGCTGTAAGCACAACCCCCACCTGTGGACGTCGGGCCCTCATGGAGTCTGTTTCTGACTGTTTGAGCAGACACATGCACATTTGTGGCCTGCTGGAGGTCATTTTGCAGGGCTCTGGCAGTGCTCCTCCTGTTCCTCCTTGCACAAAGGCGGAGGTAGCGGTCCTGCTGCTGGGTTGTTGCTCTCCTACGGCCTCCTCCACGTCTCCTGATGTACTGGCCTGTCTCCTGGTAGCGCCTCCATGCTCTGGACACTACGCTGACAGACACAGCAAACCTTCTTGCCACAGCTCGCATTGATGTGCCATCCTGGATAAGCACTACCTGAGCCACTTGTGTGGGTTGTAAACTCCATATCATGTTACCACTAGAGTGAAAGCACCGCCAGCATTCAAAAGTGACCAAAACATCAGCCAGGAAGCATAGGAACTGAGAAGTGGTCTGTGGTCACCACCTGCAGAACCACTCCTTTATTGGGGGTGTCTTGCTAATTGCCTATAATTTCCACCTGTTGTCTATCCCATTTGTCACTCAGTGTTGCTTCCTAAGTGGACAGTTAGATTTCACAGAAGTGTGATTGACTTGGAGTTACATTGTGTTGTTTAAGTGTTCCCTTTATTTTTTTGAGCAGTGTATATTCCACATTGCCTATGTTTGACAGTGACTCATCTAGGGCTCTGATACAAGATCACCCTATATTCTATGAGGTATCGTATTACACATTACTTTACTAAAGGCCATTTGCAGTCAGCGCGGGCTCACAATTATTTAGTGTTTATCTGAAGCCACAGTAAAGGGGGGGTAGGCAATTAACCCCTTCGCAGCCCAGCAGCAACAGGACCCACATTACATATAGTGTGGCTCCCTCTATAACTGCAGTGCTGGTATATTACTTGCTTTTTTTTTTTACATCGTATTTCATGTTTGTACTCAATGTTTTATCTTCATTAAATACAAAAAAATTATAGAAAATTAGGAAAAATTATTAATTTTCAATATTTGAATTTTTCTGCTTTTGAGACGGATACTGCAGCAAGCCCTGGAGGAGTGGGTGTGGAGGATGGGAGTAGAAGTGGCCCTGATGAAGTGTAAGGCCGCATTCACACATACGTGGATTTTCACGGACCACGGTCCGTGAAAACTTGTCCTGCCGAGTGCACGGCGTCATTTGTTGCTATGACGTAGTGCGCTTTGTGCCGCTGCTGTACAGTAATACACTCGTATAGATCATGTGAGCTTATTACTGTACATCGGCGCAAAGTGCACGGCATCATAGCAACCAATGACACCATGCGCTTGTGCATTCAGACAGTGGTCCGTGAAAATCCACGAATGTGTGAATGAGGACTAACGCAGTACTCCCTCAGGCCATCGCTCCCTGAATATAGGTGCTGTGGAAATGTAGTTTTGAAGAACTAGGCCAGAATTAAACGTAACAAAGTCTTTATACTAGGTGCAACATAGAACTTCAAATGCATTCTGTGACAGCAGACTAAGTGCAAATCTTCTCTTGCACCAGCAAAGATTACAGAGGCAGGTTGGATGGATGGCGCAATTTAGCACTTAGGTGGTACTAACTTAGTGTTATGAAAGCGGGTGTGGACCCACTGCGCCACTGACTGGCTATACTCTGGAAGGGCGTGACTAAGCATCTACCTGGTCTTCACTAGAGCCTCTGATGGTGAGGATAGGCTTGAGCCATTAGGGTCATTGCCAGGTGCCACTCCAGAGCAGTCCCCGAGTCAGTGGCAGAGGGCGTGTACGTGCTGTCTCACAAGTGAGGAGAGACACTCATGCAAGCCTTAACAGTACAGATCTCTGGCATGGAGCACAGATGCAAAAGTTAAGCTACCTGCTACACGCGCTTGTCAGCACGGCGCATGGCAGCAAGAGGGAAAGAGGGAGGCTGGCACCCGTGCCAGCAGTAGGGGTAGCAGCGCTGGCACGGACCGCTGGGCTAACACTTAGTATTGTTATAGGTGGTGCGTGTCTTGGCTGTAATCCCTTACTTTGCAGCACTGTCTTTAATGCTGGTCATAGCAGTTAACTCCGCTGTCTAGTATTTCAAGACTTCCCTTGAGGAAGATGAATGATTGATCTCTTGGGAGAATTCAGAGCAGGAGCCCTGACTTGAGCTTCCTCTCCACTCCTTCTCTGGACAGAAACTCCCCCTCCTGGCAGAAAGCAGTACCAGCCCACCCCTACCAAGAGGGGAGGAACCAGGGTGAGTAGCCCTGTTCCTTGTCAACCCTTTGCCATCCATATCTTGCTATAGCATATAGTCATAATAAAACCATACATAATGCAAACTTTATAGAAGTTGTAGTACCCTCAAGGTCTGGGGTACTACAATACTCCATAAAATAATTACATAGCATTAACCATATTTATACTTTATGTTGGCATTATTTTGTAAATGTAATTTTATTTTTTTAGGACGTTAGATGGAAGGCTCAAAATTTTTGAAGCAATTAAAAAAAAAAAAATCAGAAAATGTCCAAAACTGAATTTTTAAAGGACCATCTCAGTTATGAAGTCATTTTGTGGGGCTTACGACATAAAAACTACCCATAAATGATGTTTTAGAGACTATACCCCTAACATTATTCAAAACTGATTTTTGCAAACTTCATTAGCCCTTTAAGTGTTCCACAGGAATTAAAAAGGAAAATGAAAGTGAAATTTCTAAAATGTTCTCCATTTCAATCCACTTTCTGGTAACACTTCGTGTTAGCCAAATAAACTTCAATATTGATTATTCATGTTTTTTGGAGGGAAGATTTCAGTGGAATATTTTTCAGGCACCATGTCACATTTGAAGACACCCTGAGGTATGCAAAAAGTGAACCTATTTTGGAAACTACACCCCACACAGAATTTGTAAAGGTGTGTAGTGAGTAGGGACAAGCGAACCCGAACTGTAAAGTTCAGATTCGTACCAAACATCAGGGGTTCGGGCACCTGAAACTGAATTTTGTCACTGAAGTCCGTGTTCGGATGCTGAATAAAGTTTGTTGAAAGGCTGCAGCACAGCCTATCAACAAGCTTTTTAGCTGTGGGTACTTCAAAGCCATCACAATCATGCCTAGTATTGGCATGGCTGTGATTGGCCAGCGCAGCAAGCGAAATGCCCGTATAACTGCCAATTCACATGTGGCGCCGCCATTTTGCTCTAAATAGTGTAGGGACGGGACACAGCTCGAGTGAGGCACAGTGTTAGGCAATAAGGCTCTGCAAAATGCTGTGTGTGCAGTCTTCAATAAGGCTCTGGGCGCAGTCTAAAATAAGGCTCTTCACCCATGACAAATACTATTGTTCATCTGGATGTTAATCCTGTGTGTGACCTATAGCCATTTGTTGGGGTGAGATACACCTCATTTGTACCCATGACACAGAAATACAATTCTTTGTCTGTATGTCAATATTGTGGGTGGTAAATAAGGGACATGTCCGTGGTCGTGGCACTCTGGGTGTTGGTGGAGCTCCTGCTGCAGGGAGGTGACGTGCCAGGTTAATCTGTGCCAGCTACGCGCTTAAATAAAACACCTTCCTCTGGTGCACGCAGGCAACATGACTGAGTCATTTTGTAGGCCCAAGTACAGAGGACAGAACAAGTAGAGGCGGTATTAGATTGGATGGATGAGAGTGTCTCCAGTACTTTCACATTGTCTTCCAGCTAGTCCACTGCTCTAAGTGCAAAGTTGGCATCGGCGGCCAACAGACATCAGTCTTCCACCTCAAACCCTTGCACATCAGCCAAGCAGTCATGCAGCAGTCACTCATGCTTTTTAATGACTCTGCTGGTGGGGGTTCCATAGGCCATCCACCTAGCCCGGCCCCAGAAGTGGAAGAGATTGAGTGCAATGATGCCCAACCACTTATGTTTGAGTACGAGGACAAGGTAGGACCACTGCAGCAAGTCTCTGAGGATGGCGAAACACAGGTGCAAACTGCTGCCTATTTCTGCAGTGTGCAGACCAGCAAGGGGAGGGGAGTGGGTGAAAGATGATGTGTAGGAAGAGGTGCTGGTCACGCAGCACCAGCCGCACAGCAAAAGAGGGAGTAGGGTGCAAAAGCACAGTGGCTGGCCCCTAGCCAGTACGCCTGCTACTGCCCACCATGCCAAGGGACTGAGTACACCAAAGCCAGCTCAAAAGGAGTTCCCTGGCACGGCATTTCTTCAGGCAGTGTGCTGATGACAAGACATGGGTGGTTAGCACGCTGTGAAGCCAGAGCCTGAAGCAAGGCATAAATGTTCTAAACCTGAGCACCACCTGCATGACCAGGCATCTAAATGCAAGGCACGAGCTGCAGTGGAGTAAACACCTGAAAAACCACAAAAGATCTAAGGCTCCTCCTGCTCCTTCTTTTGCTGTGGTCTGGGCCTCATCCCTCCCCACACCAGCAGTGTCACCGAGCATCTCCACACTGTCCCATGAAAGCGTTCAGCTGTCTATCCCCCAAAGGGTTCATACACATGAACGTATTTTCTTTCCATGGTAGAATCAAAAGGAAGAATGGTAGGGCACACCAATATTCGGTACCACACGGATGGTTAATATACCAATATTTTATTTTATTTAGTGATATACACTGTTAAATATACATACATAAAAATTGCACTCTTAAAAATAATAAAATAGTAAAACTATTAAATACAATAAAACATAATATAATTATATAAATCTGCAATATTGTATATATAAATTCTATGCTTTATGCCTGAAAGGTTTCAATAGTTCTACTATATTTGCACCAAATTACGTTGAATGGTAAATAGTATCCTTCCAAATGGGTTGTTTAACCCAGTCGATGCCCCAGTAGATGAGGTGGGGAGTGAATCTGCTATTTGAATAAAGTCTTTTTAAATAGTCACTTATATTATTGCGGCTGTTGCGACTCAATAGTCGCTGTGCATATTTAATCGTTACACTGTTGCTGCCTGTAAATAGAGAAGAGCCGAAGCTATTGTACTCAGTTTATAATGCAGTGATATCGGCTTTTACTGCGTCACAGGTGGCGTCCCACGTGTGGTAAGCAATTGTTACACAGGTTGCAGCGTGTAAAGGTGATGCGACTTCGGTATTTTCTTTCCATGTCAGTTTTCTTGCAGACCGTATGCAGAACCTTTTATTTCAATGGGTCCACAAAAAAAAAATTAAAAAAATTACTCTGTGTGCATTCCGTGTCCTATTATTGTCTGCATTATGGACAAGGATAGTACTGTTCTATTAGTGGCCAGCTGTTCATTGCCTCAAAATACAGAATGAATACGGATGTCATCTGTATTTTTTGCTGATCCGTATTTTGTGAACCGCAAAATACATGACGGTGGTATTGGTTATTTATCGTCCGACCCCTGAAACACCCTTTTTCCCCCATTCCCCATAAGCTACCTCCACCCATATCCTGTCTCTGACACGCCCTAAATGAAACACAGACACCGGGCTTGGAATAAAATCGGCCACAGCAGCCGTCTTTTATTAACATATAAAACATAATATATTAAACAACAATTCACCCCCCGAGGGGAGGTCCTTGAAGCCCCCAAACAACTGCAAATACCCCACTGGGTGAGCCATCTTGCCTCCAGCCGTTGCCCACCAGCTCAGAAGCACCACTGAATGGCCCCTTTTAAATCTGCCACCACTGGGAGTCCAGCCCCAACCATGGAGCCCTCCCAGCATCCTCCTCTGTGAATATGACCAACTTCAAGGACCTCCCCCCGCCACTGACGCAAAAACTTGACCGCCTTAAGTCTGTGCGTCCCTCCACAACCTTAAGGCCACTTCAATCCCCTCCTGAATTGCTAGGTTCCACATGTCCAGACCGACTGCATTTAAGTGCACACCGTCAGACCGCCAAAACCCTCCCACACCCTTCTCAAGCTCCATGTGTCTCACCGCCACCGCCCCATTCCTGGCCATGAATCGACCCATTGCCCGGTTCACCTTAACTCGTGCCCTGTTCACACCCTCCACTGAACGGGCACCCCTCCACACCATCCTAGGAACTATATCAGACCAGACTGTCACCATCCGCGGGAACAACGCCCATATCCTCAGCAAATCAAATTTAATGCCCTGCAATAACTCACGGAAAGGCGGCGCCGCCAGGTCATTACCGCCCACATGCAGTACCAACACCTCGGGTGCCCTATCCTGCCTCACAAACCTGTGAATCTCCGGCAACACCCCCACCCAAACCATACCTCTATGCCCCAGCCATCTCACCACCGCCACGGACCTCGAAAACCCCAACTGCTGACCATCCGGCCGAACCGCTGCCCGGACAGTCCCCCAGAAGACATAAGAATGTCCGAGTATCCATACTAGGGCCGGCACCGCATCTGTAACAAAAAAACAAAACCAAGAACAACCAGTAATGACATCACATACACAACCGCCCTTCTACTAGCCCCCCGGCCGTTCCCCTACAAACTATTTAAATGAATGTAGGATCTGAACCGAATAGATTCCCATTGCCCAATCCTTTTTATAATCTCGTCGCCCAATCCCCACCTCACTGCTTCCGTCGCCGCCCCGATTCTAAAGGAATGACTCGAGTACCCTTCAGGACCCAATCCCAGCCGAACCAAACATTTCGTAAAAACTGCCGAAAACTGAAAGCGCGACAAAAAGGAATCATCCCCATGCACTAGCAACGGCAACATCCCGCTCCTCCTATCCCCCCAGTAATCCTGCAGACACCGCATCGGGCACATAGCGCAACCTGGAACGCCAAACACCACTACTCTCCGACCCCGTCCCTCCGCATCTGTCTTAGAACAGCGAATAATGAATTCCAGCCTGTCTTGAAACAACTCCACATCCGCCATTTGTAGCCCCCCCGCCCTCCGGACCGTCGGACTAACCAACTCCCCCACACGTAAAGCCCCAAAAAACGCCAATGAAAAGGCCAACCGAAATAACTGTTCCTCCGAGGCAGAACTACAAACCACCCCAACTGCTCCCCCAGCTTCAACAATAACCCGAAGGACACAGGTCTCCTGCTATCATCCCGCGCCCTGCACCACCCCTTCAACACCCGCATCACCAAAAATGACTGTCACATCCGGCCGCTGTCTACACTTAAACCCAAATGCCAGCCCGGCCATGCAACTATTCATTTTTGCCACTGACCAACCTTCCTCTCTACAGTGACCCACAAACAATAGCATTGGAACCAACCCCCAACTTACTACACCAATCCTCCCAGTACTGCCACGCTTTCAAGTACGCCTCCCACGTCCTAGGCGCCAGCGATGCCTGAATGAGACTTGCTACAGTTCTTCCAGTACCTGCCATAGACAACTCGGGCACTCCCTCCCAAACTCTTCTGCGTCTGGGGCCCAACTGCCGGAAACGGTCCCACTGCGAACGAGAGAGCGTCAGCTATGCCGTTATCAACCCCAGGCACATGAACAGCCACCACAAATGCATTGATCAACAGACACTCCAACACCAACCGTTGCAGCAACTGCACCACCAAAACTGACAACCCATTTATTGCCTGCACCACCCCCAAGTTATCACAGTGGAACCGTACCTTTCTGTCCCGGAAAACTTCTCCCCACAACATCACCGCCGCTACAATGGGAAAAAGTTCCAACAAAGCCACATTCTTTACCCAACCTCTTTCAACCCAGCTATCGGGGCACCCTCCCGCACACCACTGCCCCCCGCAATAAACCCCAAAACCCTTGCTCCCCGCCGCATCCGAAAACAACTCAAAATCAAACGAATTCACCACATCACCCATGAACAGAGAGCGACCGTTATAATTTTCCAAAAAGGAACTCCACACCTTCAAGTCCGCTCTCAATTCCTTCCCTAAACGAACGTAATGATGTGGTGCAACCACTCCTGCCATTGCCAACCTTTTACAAAATACCCTCCCCATGAGCATAACTGCAATTTTTTTTTAAGCGACACGCCCTCGCTACCTCCCCCTTTAAATCCACTAATTTATCTAAGGGCAATCTACATTCCATCAATCACTATCCCTAAAAAACCTCAACTCCGTAACCGGCCCCACCGTCTTATCCGTAGCCAACGGGACCCCAAAACCCCCAAACGACTCCAATGTATGTAACAATGCGCACACTCTAGAACCCGGGGGACCAATACACAGGAAATCGTCCAGGTAATGAATGATGGATTCACAACCCGACGAATCCGCCACCGCCCATTCTAAAAATGAGCTAAACGCTTCAAAGTACACGCAGGACAGGGAACAGCCCATAGGCAAACACCTATCCACAAAAAACTCCCCCCCCCCACCAAAAACACCCCAACAAGTGTAAACAATCCGGATGTACCAGCAGCAACCTAAACGCAGCCTCAATGTCAGTCTTTGTTAACAGCGCCCCCCTCCCAAATTTTTTAACCCACTGCAAGGCCGCGTCAAATGAGGTATAAACCACAGAACATAAGGCCGGGTCTATACGGTCATTGACAGACGAGCTGAAACTTATTCCTCTCCTTCTTCGGAACCACCCCCAACGGTGACACCCGTAAATTCGGCAATGGTGGGTCCAAAAATGGGCCCGCCATCCTGCCTAGACTGACCTCCTTGCTAAGTTTCTCTGCCACTACCTCCAGATGCTCTAACGCAGAACGCCGAACAGCACTCCGACGCCTTCTCCCCTATCACGCTCGCCAATATCGTGAACGCCTGCAACCAGTTCGCAAACGTCCGTGGTATCAGGCGATACCTCCGCTTCTCTTCCTCCTCCTTCTTACCCTCATCCCTTCTCACCCTATCCAGGTGAAATTTATCCAACGGGAGCAAAGAAAAAATTTCAACATACTCCCCCCTCCAAATCTTTTCCCTCACCTCCTGCTTTAAATGCGCCCCCAATGGGCCCTCAAAACAGACATAGACCTCCCCTCTCGCCCTATCGTCAATCCGAACCGTCTCCTCCTCAGCCGCGCCCCCCGCCTGCGTGTGCACCGACGACACTGCGAACCCGACACCCGAACTACCCCCCCAACCACACTCGCTCCCCCCGAGGGCCCAAACACCCCCCACGCCGGCAGCGGAGACGTCCCCATCCATACCCCACCCCGCAAGCAAACCCGCCAGCCCCCCCAACAACTACCCTAAACCCCTGCTAAGATCTACAACCTGAGCCAACGTCCCCCATGAGGCCTCACCTGGCTGCCTGGGTGCTGTGTCCCCACCAGCCGCAGATCCTGACTCCAGCAGATCGATCCTCCGTGTCGCCGCCTCTTCATCAAGTCCCCTAGCCAGGCCCAGGCTAGAGACGTCAGGTCTTCCATCTTCCTGGGCTTGTACAGAGTGGGCGGAGCTTCTTCCTCCCTGCAGCATGACTACTGAAGACAAGGGCCTGCTGCCGGATTTCATCGAAACTGCAGCAGCCCCGTTCCTCCCGACGTCCTGCACACGCTGGGAGGTCTCAACCTCCAATCCTGGGCTGGAGACCCCCACACCTGGTCCCTCTCCCACGCCGTCCATCTCTGCAGACAGAGGTGACCGGGCCCAGCCACCTCGCAGGCTCCACCTACTGGCCGGATTCCTCCCACGCCAGGGAGTACTGGAGGAAGTGGTCCCCGCCAACCCCCGGCATGGAGGGTCCCTTCAAAGGGGCTGAGTTTGCAGCGCTGAGCCTGGGGGTTGGGATACCGGTGGGCTGTAGGCTGGAGCCTCAGCCGCCACCTGAAGCATCTGCCGCACCTGCTCCTGTATCCAATCGGCACCGCAGACCTCCGCTGCTGCACTCAGCTGGTTGATGGTCGCCTCAAGCTGCTCCATGACTGGTACCTCTTGGCTCTTTTCCAGCTTATCCAAAATGGCCCCTTTCTCCTCCTAGCTTCACCTATTTAACCCCTTAACCACTCCCCCTACACTTAAACCACCCAATCCCCCTTTACCACAGTCTCCTCATCCCACCCCTTCTAAACCCCTCCTATCACCCACTACCTGGGGTCTCCCTAAACCAAACCCCCTGTCATGCTGGCCTCCCCTAAAGGCTACGCCCCCCAGTCCGGCCATAACTTACGGTTGTGTGCATAAGCCCAAACACTGTTTGTGTTTTGACTAATTGAGCGCCAAGTCATGACCGATCAGGTTATAATCCTGGGACTCCATACACTTACCAGCATAGGGATGGTCGACCAGTTGTGGATTTGCCTCTTAGGGATTGCTCTGCAAGTAGGCAGGGACAGCGGGTTGGGTACAAGTTAGGGAAACACACTTACACAGTGAGCTCTGTCTACTGTGCTGACATTATTAATACAACATTGATTGGTTTACTATTATATTATTCGCCCAACTTAAAAAGGTTAAATCAGGTTTTAACAAATGTTTTAAAGAATAGGGAAAGCAGAGAGAAGGCCACAATCACGGGAGCGCCGCTGCCTTCTCAAAGAGCTGATTGGCAGGGGTCCCAGGTGTCCGACCCCCACGGATCAGATACTGATAATCTGTCCAGAGGATAGGTCATCAGTAAAAAAATATATTAACCCTGGGTCAATGCTGAGGGGGGTCCTGTGACCCCCCCGTATTGGCGATCGCTGCGGATTAACCCCTTCTAGGCTGCTGACCGCGGCATAGAGGGGGTTTGTGTCAGGTGAGCGCATCGAGTGCCCCCGCTGCTGTGGCGGGGACTTGATGTCTCAGAAGGCAGCCCGATGCTATGCAGAGGCTGCCCAATGCCTTGCACGGCATCGGGACCTGCCTTCAATGGGAGCAGAGGAGATCCAGCCTCTCCTAGGCAACCTGTTTGTGTATTACTCACTGTAGTACACGAACAGGCAATGCATTACAATATAGATTTATTGTAATGCATTGCAGAGGGGATCAGACCCCAAAAGTGAACATCAGAAATAAAGTAAAGTAAAAAAAAAAAAAAAATGTTTTTAATAAAATTAATTTAAAGTAAAAAAAATTATAAAAGTAAAAGAAAAAAAAAAAAAAAACGCCCTGTCCGATAAATGCCATAAAAAATAAAAATGGTGTAAAAAAGCCATTTTTGTCACCTTACATCACAAAGAGTGAAACACCAAGTGTTTAAAAAGGCGTATGCCCCCAAAAATAGTACCAATCTGTCACCTCATCCCTCAAAAAATTAGCCCCTACCTAAGACAATCGCCCAAAAAATAAAAAAAACTATGGTTCAGAATATGAAGACACTAAAACATCTTTTTTTGTTTCAAAAATGCTGGTATTGTGTAAAACTTAAGTAAATAAAAAAAAAGTATACATATTAGGTATCGTCACATCCGTAAGAACCTACTCTACAAAAATATCACATGACCTAATGCCTCAGATGAGCACCGTAAAAAAACGAAAAGTGTAAAAAAAAGTGTAAAAAAAGCCATTTTTGTTACCTTACATCACAAAAAGTGTAATAGCAAGCGATCAAAAAGTCATACGCACCCCAAAATAGTGCCAGTCAAACAGTCATCTCATCCCGCAAAAATCATACCCTACCCAAGATAATCGCCCAAAAACTGAAAAAAAACTATGGCTCTCAGACTATGGAGACACTAAAACATGATTTTTTTTTTGTTTCAAAAATGAAATTGTTAAAGATGTGTGAATTTTATTCTATATTTTTGTATATCTAGGATTGTAATGAGTTAACTTTTTCTTCTCCAAGTGCCCACCCACCCCCTCTTTGTTTCAAGACTGGAGAAGAGAGGGGGGGCAAAGAGCTGTGCTGTGGGCAGTGTCTGATTTCCCCATCTTGTACAGATGTCCCAACAAGGGATGCATATATAGAGTGTGAAGGAGTGCATAAGCCAATTCTTATGGCTCGATGATATGTATATATTATTCACTGCCTATAGAGAAGCACCTCTTTGAAGTGTCACATATGATGTATGCAGTATTATTGTTAGAATAGAAGCCATTACAAAATGGCAATGGTAACCAGATGTTTACATTAGTTCACATTCCAAAGTAGGGCCCAGTGCGCAGATGCAGGTGTATTATCTCCTCTCTCTTATCTCTTCTTCCTTTTTGACCAATGAAACAATGTTTAACCCCTTAAGGACTTAGGACGTATCGGTACGGCATGGATCCCGAGTCCTTAAGGACCCATGACGTACCGGTACGTCATAACTTGAAATCTGTATTCCGGCGCCCGAGGGGTTAATCGGAACGGGATTTCGGCTGAAATCATTCAGCCGGCATCCCGTAACAATGCAGGGGGGGGGTCATTTGACCCCCCCGCATCGGCGATCGCAGAAAACCGCAGGTCAATTCAGACCTGCGGTTTGCTGCGCTTTGTGCAGTTTCTGATCCCCGCGGGCCCTGACCGCGGGGATCAGAAGCTTTAGTGTCCCTAAAATATATATTTTACACCCCCCCCCTGCACCCCTGCATGATTTTTTGCCGGCGGGTGGTGCAGGGGGGGAGTTGTGGGCGGTGGGGGCGGTGCGGGAGGCGGGCGGTGCAGCAGGCGGGATCGCGATCCCCCGCCCGCCTCCCTTTGTATAATCGTTGGTCTCTAGTGGGTATACCAGGGTGCCAGCACATTGCTGGCACCCTGGTATAAACGGCTGACATCGATGATGCGATGTCAGCCGTTTAACCCTTTCCATACAGCGGTCCGTACAGACCGCTGTATGGAAAAAGTTAACAGTAAGAGGGAGCTCCCTCCCTCTCCCATCGGGGGGCTGCTGTGCCTTTGCAGCCCCCCGATGGAGAGGGAGAGAGCCCCCAGACAGCCCCCCGAGAGATCCCCTCCTTACCCTTCCCCGTCTGCGAAGTTCTGAGCAGACGGGGAAGGTTCCCATGGCAACAGGACGCCTCTCAGGCGTCCTGCTGTCCATGGTGCTGAACAGATCTGTGCTAAAGGCAGAGATCTGTTCAGACAAAGTGTAAGTAAAATACAGTACTGTACAATATATATTGTTCTGTACTGTATTATACAGACATCAGACCCACTGGATCTTCAAGAACCAAGTGGGTCTGGGTCAAAAAAAAAGTGAAAAAAAAGTAAAAATCCCAAAACACATTTATCACTGATTAAAAATGAAAAAAATAAAATTCCCTACACATGTTTGGTATCGCCGCGTCCGTAACGACCTGATCTATAAAACGGTCATGTTACTTTCCCCGCACGGTGAACGCCATAAAAATAAAAAAATAAAAACTATTAGGAAATTGAAATTTTGCCCACCTTACTTCCCAAAAAAGGTAATAAAAGTGATCAAAAAAGTCGCATGTACGCCAAAATAGTACCAATCAAACCGTCATCTCATCCCGCAAAAATCATACCCTACCCAAGATAATCGCCCAAAAACTGAAAAAACTATGGCTCTTAGACTATGGAAACACTAAAACATGATTCTTTTGGTTTCAAAAATGAAATCATTGTGTAAAACTTAAATAAATAAATAAAAAGTATACATATTAGGTATTGCCGCGTCCGTATCGACCGGCTCTATAAAAATATCACATGACCTAACCCCTCAGGTGACCACCGTAAAAAAATAAAAATAAAAACGGTGTAAAAAAAGCTATTTTTTGTCATCTTACGTCACAAAAAGTGTAATAGCAAGTGATCAAAAAGTCATATGCACCCCAAAATAGTGCCACTCAAACCGTCATCTCATCCCGCAAAAAATGAGACCCTACTTAAGATAATCGCCCAAAAACTGAAAAAACTATGGCTCTTAGACTATGGAGACACTAAAACATTTTTTTTGTTTTAAAAATGAAATCATTGTGTAAAACTTACATAAATAAAAAAAATTGTATACATATTAGGTATCGCCGCGTCCGTGACAACCTGCTCTATAAAATTACCACATGATCTAACCTGTCAGATGAATGTTGTAAATAACAAAAAAAAAAAGTGCCAAAAAATCTATTTCTTGTTACCTTGCCGCACAAAAAAGTGTAATATAGAGCAACCAAAAATCATATGTACCCTAAACTAGTACCAACAAAACTGCCACCCTATCCCGTAGTTTCTAAAATGGGGTCACTTTTTTGGAGTTTCTACTCTAGGGGTGCATCAGGGGGGCTTCAAATGGGACATGGTGTCAAAAAAACCAGTCCAGCAAAATCTGCCTTCCAAAAACCGTATGGCATTCCTTTCCTTCTGCACCCTGCCGTGTGCCCGTACAGCGGTTTACGACCACATATGGGGTGTTTCTGTAAACTACAGAATCAGGGCCATAAATAATGAGTTTTGTTTGGCTGTTAACCCTTGCTTTGTAACTGGAAAAAAAATATTAAAATGGAAAATCTGCCAAAAAAGTGAAATTTTGAAATTGTATCTCTATTTTCCATTAAATCTTGTGCAACACCTAAAGGGTTAACAAAGTTTGAAAAATCTGTTTTGAATACCTTGAGGGGTGTAGTTTCTTAGATGGGGTCACTTTTATGGAGTTTCTACTCTAGGGGTGCATCAGGGGGGCTTCAAATGGGACATGGTGTCAAAAAACCAGTCCAGCAAAATCTGGCTTCCAAAAACCATACGGCGCACCTTTCACTCTGCGCCCTACTGTGTGCCCGTACAGCGGTTTACGACCACATATGGGGTGTTTCTGTAAACTACAGAATCAGGGCCATAAATAATGAGTTTTGTTTGGCTGTTAACCCTTGCTTTGTAACTGGAAAAAAAATATTAAAATGGAAAATCTGCCAAAAAAGTGAAATTTTGAAATTGTATCTCTATTTTCCATTAAATCTTGTGCAACACCTAAAGGGTTAACAAAGTTTGTAAAATCAGTTTTGAATACCTTGAGGGGTGTAGTTTCTTAGATGGGGTCACTTTTATGGAGTTTCTACTCTAGGGGTGCATCAGGGGGGCTTCAAATGGGACATGGTGTCAAAAAAACAGTCCAGCAAAATCTGGCTTCCAAAAACCATACGGCGCACCTTTCACTCTGCGCCCCGCTGTGTGCCCGTACAGTAGTTTACAGTCACATATGGGGTGTTTCTGTAAACGGCAGAGTCAGGGCAATAAAGATACAGTCTTGTTTGGCTGTTAACCCTTGCTTTGTTAGTGGAAAAAATGGGTTAAAATGGAAAATTAGGCAAAAAAAAGAAATTCGCAAATTTCATCCCCATTTGCCAATAACTCTTGTGCAACACCTAAAGTGTTAACGAAGTTTGTAAAATCAGTTTTGAATACCTTGAGGGGTGTAGTTTATAGAATGGGGTCATTTTTGGGCGGTTTCTATTATGTAAGCCTCGCAAAGTGACTTCAGACCTGTAGTGGTCCCTAAAAATTGGGTTTTTGTAAATTTCTGAAAAATTTCAAGATTTGCTTCTAAACTTCTAAGCCTTATAACATCCCCAAAAAATAAAATATCAATCCCAAAATGCTACAAACATGAAGTAGACATATGGGGAATGTAAAGTAATCACAATTTTTGGGGGTATTACTATGTATTACTGAAGTAGAGAAACTGAAAGTTTGAAATTTGCTAATTTTTCTAAATGTTTGGTAAATATGGTATTTTTTTATGCAAAAAAAATTAACTTTTTTGACCCAATTTTAGCAGTGTCATGAAGTACAATATGTGACGAAAAAACAATCTCAGAACGGCCTGGATAAGTCAATGCGTTTTAAAGTTATGAGCACTTAAAGTGACACTGGTCAGATTTGCAAAAAATGGCCAAGTCCTTAAGGTGAAATAGGGCTGAGTCCTTAAGGGGTTAAGCCTCAGTGAGGACTGCCCTCTTCTGAAGATGTATATACGCTTACCCCATGTAATAAAAGTTAGAGATTGCATTGACCATCTATGTGTCAGCGTCTAGTCTCTCAGCCATGCGTGGATATTAACCCCTGGGGGGGGGGGTACATTGATTTGGAACACCAGAGTGTATCTTAAATGCCCTAATTAGGGCGTCTTCATCAAAATCATTGTGTAAAAAAACTTACATTAATAAATAAAAAAGTAAACATTAGGTATCGCCGTGTCCATAATCACCTGCTCTATAAAAATATTTCATATGACCTAAAAGTGTAAAAAAAAGCAATTTTTGTCATCTTACATCATAAAGTGTAATAGCAAGCAATCAAAAAGTCATACGCACCCCAAAATAGTGCCAATAAAACCATCTCATCCCGAAAAAAATGAGCCCCTACACATGACAGTCGCCCAAAAAATTTATAAAACTATGGCTTTCAGAATGTGGAGACACTAATGAATCATTTTAAAAAAGAAAGAAATGCTTTATGTAAAACTGAAACAAAAACAAAAAAAAGTAGTCATATTTGGTGTTGTCACGTCTGACAACCTGCTCTATAAAAAATACCACACGATCTAACCTGTAAGATGAATGTTGTAAATAACAAAATAAAAACTATGCCAAAACAGCTATATCTTGTTACCTTGCCTCACAAAGTGTAATATAGAACAACCAAAAATCATATGTACCCTAAAATAGTACCTATAAAATTGTCACTCTATCCCGTAGTTTCCAAAATGGGGTCACTTTTTTGGAGTTTCTACTCTAGGGGTGCATCAGGGGGGCTTCAAATGGGACATTGTGTCAAAAAACCAGTCCAGCAAAATCTGCCTTCCAAAAACCATATGGCATTCCTTTCCTTATGTGCACTGCAGTGTGCCCGTACAGCAGTTTACGACCACATATGGGGAGTTTGTTAACTACAGAATCAGGGCCATAAATATTGAGTCTTGTTTGGCTGTTAACCCTTGCTTTGCAAATGGAAAAAATGGATTCAAATGGAATATCTGCCAAAAATGTGAGATTTTGAAATTGTATCTCTATTTTCCATTAATTCTTGTGGAACTCCTAAAAGGTTAACAAAGTTTGTATAATCAGTTTTGAATACCGTGAGGGGTGTAGTTTGTAAAATTGGGTCATTGTTGGGTGGTTTCTATTATGTAAGCCTCACAAAGTGACTTTAGACCTGAACTGGTCCTGAAAAAGTGGGTTTTAGAAATGTTCTGAAAAATTTCAAGATTTGCTTCTAAACTTCTAAGCCTTGTAACGTCCCCAAAAAATAAAATGGCATCTCAGAATGGCCTGGATAAATAAAAGCATTTTAAAGTTATTCACACAAAGTGACAATGGTCAGATTTGCAAAAAATGGCCTGGTCCTTAAGGTGAAATATGGCTATGTCCTTAAGGGGTTAAAGGCTATGTACATCTTTGGAGTAAAAAAAAATAATGATCGCATTTAACTTATTTTTGGCTAAAAATCATATTTTCAATTGGCCTTTATTAAAAATATTGTTCTGTTCAGTCACAAAGGATTAACAGTGTGACTTACTTTCACTTTGTGCTCCTCATCTACTAAGGCTGGGTTCACATGGGCGTTGCGGGAAAATGTGCGGGTGCGTTGCGGGAACACCCGCGATTTTTCCGCGCGAGTGCAAAACATTGTAATGCGTATTGCATTAGCGTGAGAAAAATCGCGCATGTTTGGTACCCAAACTTCTTCACAGAAGTTCGGGCTTGGGATCGGTGTTCTGTAGACAGTTATAAGGGGAAATAATACATTCTGAATACAGAATGCATAGTAAACTAGCGCTGGAGGGGTTAAAAAAATAAAATAAAGGTAACTCACCTTAGTCCACTTGATCGCGTAGCCCGGCATCTGAGACTCCTTCTGTCTCCTTTGTTGAACAGGACCTGTGGTGAGCATTAATTACAGGAACAGGACCTTTGATGACGTCACTCCGGACATCACATGATCCGTCACCAAGGTAAAAGATCATGTGACGTACCATGTGATGACCGGAGTGACATCAAAGGTCCTGTAACTGTAATTAATGCTCACCACAGGTCCTATTCAACAAGGGAGACAGAAGGAGATGCCGGGCCGCAATCAAGTGGACTAAGGTGAGTTAATTTTTTTTAATTTTTTTTAACCCCTCCAGCGCTGTTTTACTATGCATTCTGTATTCAGAATGCTATTATTTTCCCTTATAACCATGTTATAAGGGAAAATAATAATGATCGGGTCTCCATCCCAATCGTCTCCTAGCAACCGTGCGTGAAAATCACACCGCATCCGCACTTGCTTGCGGATGCTTGTGATTTTAACGCAACCCCATTCACTTCTATGGGGCCTGCGTTGCGTGAAAAACACAGAATATAGAGCATGCTGTGATTTTCACGCAACGCACCAGTGATGCGTGACAATCACTGCTCATGTGAACAGCCCCATAGAAATGAATGGGTCGGTATTCAGTGCGGGTGCAATGCGTTCACCTCACGCATTGCACCCGTGCGGAATACTCGCCCGTGTGAAAGGGGCCTAAGCCTCATCTCTAACCTACTGAGAGGTCATAAATACTTAAAGCCACATTCTTATCAGTAAGATAAGGATTGAGCATTAACCCTTTCATGACCAAGGGTCATTGATGCCCCAGTGTCCAGGTGAAAGTTTACAAATCTGACATGCGTCACTTTATGTGGTAATTGCTTTGGAACACTTATTTATCCAAGCCATTCTGAGATTGTTTTCTCGTGACATATTGTACTTCATGATGGTCATAAATTTGAATCAATATATTTCACCTTTATTTATGAAAAAATCCCAAATTTATCAAAAATTTTTAAAAATTCACAAGTTTCAAAATTTCAATTTCTCTGCTTCTAAAACAAAGTCATACCTAATAAAATATTTATTACTTAACATTTCCTATATGTCTACTTTATGTTGGCATCATTTTGGAAATGTCATTTTATTTTTTTAGGACATTAGAAGGCTTAGGCCTCTTTCACACGGGCGTTGCGGGAAAATGTTCGGGTGCGTTGCGGGAACACGTGCGATTTTTCCGCGAGAGTGCAAAACATTGTAATGCGTTTTGCACTCGCGTGAGAAAAATCGCGCATGTTTGGTACCCAAACCCGAACTTCTTCACAGAAGTTTGGGTTAGGTGTTCTGTAGATGTTATTATTTTCCCTTATAACATGGTTATAAAGGGAAAATAGCATTCTGAATACAGAATGCTTAGTAGGTGATCAATTGAGGGTTATAAAAAAAATAAAATAAACTCACCTTCTCCTCTTGTTCACATAGTTCCCGGTCTCTTCTTTACTTCTTTAATGATGAGCTGTGGGCTAAAGGACCTTTGGTGACATCAGATCACATGCTCCAATCACATGGTCCATCACCGTGGTGATGGACCATGTGATTGGAGCATGTGATCTGACACCACCACAGGTCCTAGCCGGTAGTTCATCATTAAAGTAAAGAAGAGACCGGGAACTACGCGAACAAGAGGAGAAGGCGAGTTTATTTTTTAATTTTTTTATAACCCTCAATTGATCACCTACTAAGCATTCTGTATTCAGAATGCTATTATTTTCCCTTATAACCATGTTATAAGGGAAAATAATACAGTGAATAGACTGTCACCTAGCAACCGTGCGTGAAAATCGCACCGCATCCGCACTTTCTTGCGGATGCTTGCGATTTTCACGCAACCCCATTCACTTCTATGGGGCCTGCGTTGCGTTAAAAACGCAGAATATAGAGCATGCTGCGATTTTCACGCAATGCACAAGTGATGCGTGAAAATCACTGCTCATGTGAACAGCCCCATAGAAATGAATGGGTCGGTATTCAGTGCGGGTGCAATGCGTTCACCTCACGCATCGCATCCGCGTGGAATACTCGCTAGTGTGAAAGGGACCTTAGAAGTTTAGAAGCAGTTCTTAATTTTTAAGAAAATTTCCATAACCCACTTTTTTAGGACCAGTTCAGGTCTGAAGTCACTTACATAGTGGAAACCCCCCATAAATGACACCATTGTAGAAAATACACCCCTCAAGTTACTCAAAACAGATTTTACAAACTGTTAACCCTTTAGGTGTTCCACAAGAATTAAAGGAAAATGGAGATGAAATTTCAAAATTTCACTTTTTTGGCAGATTTTCCAGTTTATAATTTTTTTTTCATTAACACATTGAGGGTTAACAGCCAAACAAAACTCAACATTTATTACCCCGATTCTGCGGTTTACATAAACATCCCACATGTGGTCGTAAACTGATATAAGGGCGCACGGCAGGGCGCAGAAGGAAAGGAACGCCGTATGGTTTTTGGAAGGCAGATTTTGCTAAACTGGTTTTAGATGCCATGTCCCATTTAAAGCCCCCCTGATGCACCCTTACAGTAGAAACTCCCAAAAAGTGATCCTATTTTGTAAACTAGCGGATAAGGTGCCAGTTTTATTGGTACTATTTTGGGGTACATATGATTTTTAATTGCTCTATATTAAGTTTTTTGTGAGGCAAGGTAACTAAAAAATGGCACAGTTTTTTTAAAAGTTTTTTTACAACATTCATCTCGCAGGGTAGATCATGTGCCATTTTTATAGAGCAGGTTGTTATGAACGCAATGATATCAAATAGGTCTACTTTTTTTGCTTGTTTGTTTCAGTTTTACATAATAAAGCAATTTTGAAAAAGAAATTATGTTTTTGTGTGTCCATTTTCTGAACGCCATAGGTTTTTTATTTTTCTGCCGATCGTCTTGTGCAGGGGCTCGTTTTTTGAAGAAAGTTTGTTTTTATTGGTACCATTTTTGGGTACATAGGATTTTTTGATCATTCATTATTACACTTTATGTGGCAAGGTGACTAAAAAATTGGCTGTTTTGGAACAGTTTTTATTTATTTATTTTTACAGCGTTTATCTGAGGTTAGGTCATTTATCTGAGGGGTTAGAGCAGATCGTTACGGATGTGGCAATACCTAATATGTATACTTTTTCTTATTTATTTAAGTTTTACACAATAATAGCACTTCTGAAACCCAAAAAAATAGTCTGAGAGCCATAGTTTTTTAATTTTTTGGGCGATTGTCTTAAATAGGGTATAATTTTTTGCGGGATGAGGTGACTGATTGGTACTATTTTGGGGGTCATAAGCCTTTTTGATCGTTTGCTGTTGCACTTTTTGTGATGTAAGGTGACAAAAATTGCTTCTTTTTTTTTACACTGTTTTTTAAATTTTTTATGGTGTTTATCGGACGGGATATATTTATAGAGACGGTTGTTACGGACGTGGTGATACCTAATGTGTATTTTTATTTTATTTTTTCTCATTTTTTATAGGAAAAGGCTAATTTTTTTAATTTAACATTTTTAATTTATTTATTTATTTATTTATTTATACTTTTATTATTTTCAATTTTTTTTTTATCAAGTCCCTCTTGGATCTTGAAGATCCAGTGGGGCTGATGGCTGTACTATACTTTGCAATGCTCTTGCATTGCAAAGTATAATACAATCAGATGCCCCGTAGGTGGCAACAGCGGACGCTTTTGCAAAGCGTCCGGTTGCCATGGCAACCATCGGGCACTGCCATCGCAGCGCAGCAGCCCCGATGGTGGAGAGAGGGAGTCCCCTCCCTCTATTAACCCCATGGATGCCGCTGCATCTATGGGGTTACAGCAGACTGTCAGCATAGAGCTGACACGCTCTGCTGATGGCGGCGGCTCAGGAATGGAGCCGCCGCCATCACACACAGCAGGGGGACCGAACTGCATCGGGGGCAGCGCTGGAAAGCAGGGGGTGTCACGGCCAACATTGAGGGAGGTGAGGCAGCACGAAATGGGGGCAGGAGGAATGTATGGGACGGGGAGGGGGCGGACCGAATCAGGGCACTGGGCAGGCTGCTTGAATGTGGACAGAGCTTCAGGGGCAGGCGGACACAAAAGGGGGCTTGGAGGGGCACAGATCGGGGAAGGGGGGGCACGAGGACACTACCTGATTTCAGGCTCTGATCTGCAGAGCGCAGATCAGAGCCTGAAACCGGCATTTTTTCACTGCCGCAATCCGATTGGTTAGTCTGCATAGACTAACCAATCGGATAGATTGCCGGCAAGGGGCCACTCTGGTTGTTCCCTTGCCGGCATTACTGAACTGTATGCTGTCCGTGACAGCAGCAGGACAGGGGCAGAAGCTTTAATCCAAGCGCTTTGCAGCGCTTGGATTAAAGAGCTGCCATGACGTCTATACAAGTTTTAGCTGCACGGGCTATGTGCAGCTATCACGTATATATATGGATTGCGATCGTGAAGGGGTCAATGAGTGTTTATAATGTCAGAGAGCAGAGATAAGAAGTCAATCTACTCAGTGTCTGACTTGGGGTGCTCTAGGGCCCACCAGTTAAATTTATTTTGGGGTCCCACCATAAGGATACATTCAAATATTACCTGCTCACACAGCAGCAAGATGCTACTAGATGACTGAATATGGGGGTCCCTGCAGCAACTTTGAGAAGGTAGGTACTGGGGAGAAGGACACTGGCTAGCTTTCTTCTATACCTAGAAGTCATCTCAGCTCTGATCGTGTCTATAATAATAAACTGGGGATCTTCTTTAACCCCTTCATGACATAGGTCCTCTTTAAGGTGAAAAATGGCTTTCATCTGGCAAAACATTGTGAATTAAGTGTCATGATCTGTACAGCGGTGCCCAAGGATCTCACTGCACTTATTATCCCTGGGCGCCGCTCCGTTCTCCTGCTATGCTCTTCGATATGTTCGGTCACTTGGTTATAGTAGGAGGAGACTGCCCTTGTTCTCCTGGGAGTCTCCTTCTCCCAGGCCTTAGTGCTGTCCAATCGCAGCGCAGAGCTCACAGCCTGGAAGTTTTTTTTCTCCCAGACTGAGCTCTGCGCTGCGATTGGCCAGCGCTACAGCCTGGGAGAAGGAGATGCCCAAGAGAACAAGGGCAGTCTCCTCCTACTATAACCAAGTGACCGAACAGACTGGAGGGCATAGCAGGATAACGGAGCGGTGCCCAGGGATAATAGTAAGTGCTGTGAGATCCCTGGGCGCCGCTGTACAGATCATGACACTTAGTTCACAATTAGAGTTGAGCGAACACCTGGATGTTCGGGTTCGAGAAGTTCGGCCGAACTTCCCGGAAATGTTCGGGTTCGGGATCCGAACACGACCCGAACTTCGTCCCGAACCTGAACCCCATTGAAGTCAATGGGGACCCGAACTTTTGGGCACTAAAAAGGCTGTAAAACAGCCCAGGAAAGAGCTAGATGGCTGCAAAAGGCAGCAACATGTAGGTAAATCCCCTGCAAACAAATGTGGATAGGGAACTGAATTAAAATAAAAATAAAAAAAATAAAAATGACCCAATATCAATTGGACAGATGTCCCATAGCAGAGAATCTGGCTTCACGTCAGCAGAGAATCAGTCTCTTCATGCCATAGCAAAGAATCTGGCTTCATGTCAGCAGAGAATCAGTCTCTTCATGCCATAGCAGAGAATTTGGCTTCATGTCACCCACCACTGGAACAGGCCACTGTCACACATTTAGGCCCAGGCACCCAGGCAGAGGAGAGAGGACCCGTAACAGAGAATCTGGCCTTATGTCAGCGCAGAATCTGTCTTCATGTCATAGCAGAGAATCAGGCTTCACGTCACCCACCACTGGAACAGGCCACTGTCACACATTTAGGCCCCGGCACCCAGACAGAGGAGAGGTTCATTGAACTTTGGGTTGCCCCGCAATATAATGGTAAAATGAAATTAAAAATAGTATTGAATGAGGAAGTGCCCTGGAGTAGAATAATATATTGTTAAGGGGAGGTAGTTAATATCTAATCTGCACAAGGGATGGACAGGTCCTGTGGGATCCATTCCTGGTTCATTTTTATGAACGTCAGCTTGTCCACATTGGCTGTAGACAGGCGGCTGCGTTTGTCTGTAATAACGCCCCCTGCCGTGCTGAATACACGTTCAGACAAAACGCTGGCCGCCGGGCAGGCCAGCACCTCCAAGGCATAAAAGGCTAGCTCTGGCCACGTGGACAATTTGGAGACCCAGAAGTTGAATGGGGTCGAACCATCAGTCAGTACGTGGAGGGGTGTGCACAGGTACTGTTCCACCATGTTAGTGAAATGTTGCCTCCTGCTAACACGTTCCGTATCAGGTGGTGGTGCAGTTAGCTGTGGCGTGTTGACAAAACTTTTCCACATCTCTGCCATGCTAACCCTGCCCTTAGAGGAGCTGGCCGTGACACAGCTGCGTTGGCGACCTCTTGCTCCTCCTATGCCGTCGCCTTGGGGTTCCACTGGTTCCCCTGTGACATTTGGGAATGCTCTCAATAGCGCGTCTACCAACGTGCGCTTGTACTCGCGCATCTTCCTATCACGCTCCAGTGTAGGAAGTAAGGTGGGCACATTGTCTTTGTACCGGGGATCCAGCAGGGTGGCAACCCAGTAGTCCGAACACGTTAAAATGTGGGAAACTCTGCTGTCGTTGCGCAGGCACTGCAGCATGTAGTCGCTCATGTGTGCCAGGCTGCCCAGAGGTAAGGACAAGCTGTCCTCTGTGGGAGGCGTATCGTCATCGTCCTGAGTTTCCCCCCAGCCACGGACCAGTGATGGGCCCGAGCTGCTTTGGGTGCCACCCCGCTGTGAACATGCTTCATCCTCATCCTCCTCCACCTCCTCCTCGTCCTCCAGTAGTGGGCCCTGTCTGGCCACATTTGTACCTGGCCTCTGGTGTTGCAAAAAAACTCCCTCTGAGTCACTTCGAAGAGACTGGCCTGAAAGTGCTAAAAATGACCCCTCTTCCTCCTCTTCCTCCTGGGCCACCTCCTCTTCCATCATCGCCCTAAGTGTTTTCTCAAGAAGACATAGAAGTGGTATTGTAACGCTGATAACGGCGTCATCGCCACTGGCCATGTTGGTGGAGTACTCGAAACAACGCAACAGGGCACACAGGTCTCGCATGGAGGCCCAGTCATTGGTGGTGAAGTGTGTCTGATCCGCAGTGCGACTGACCCGTGCGTGCTGCAGCTGAAACTCCACTATGGCCTGCTGCTGCTCGCACAGTCTGTCCAGCATATGCAAGGTGGAGTTCCACCTGGTGGGCACGTCGCATATGAGGCGGTGAGCGGGAAGGCCGAAGTTACGCTGTAGCGCAGACAGGCGAGCAGCGGCAGGGTGTGAACGCCGGAAGCGCGAACAGACGGCCCGCACTTTATGCAGCAGCTCTGACATGTCGGAGTAGTTGCGAATGAACTTCTGCACCACCAAATTCAGCACATGCGCCAGGCAAGGGATGTGCGTCAAACCGGCTAGTCCCAGAGCTGCAACGAGATTTCGCCCATTATCGCACACCAGGCCGGGCTTGAGGCTCACCGGCAGCAACCACTCGTCGGTCTGTTGTTCTATACCCCGCCACAACTCCTGTGCGGTGTGGGGCCTGTCCCCCAAACATATGAGTTTCAGAATGGCCTGCTGACGTTTACCCCGGGCTGTGCTGAAGTTGGTGGTGAAGGTGTGTGGCTGACTGGATGAGCAGGTGGAAGAAGAGGAGGAGGAAGCTGAGTAGGAGGAGGAGGAGACAGGAAGTAAAGAATGTTGCCCTGCGATCCTTGGCGGCGGAAGGACGTGCGCCAAACAGCTCTCCGCCTGGGGCCCAGCCGCCACTACATTTACCCTGTGTGCAGTTAGGGAGATATAGCGTACCTGGCCGTGCTTACTGGTCCACGTATCTGTGGTTAGGTGGACCTTGCCACAGATGGCAATGCGCAGTGCACACTTGATTTTATCGGATACTTGGTTGTGCAGGGAAGGCACGGCTCTCTTGGAGAAGTAGTGCCGGCTGGGAACAACATACTGTGGGACAGCAAGCGACATGAGCTGTTTGAAGCTGTCTGTCTCCACCAGCCTAAATGACAGCATTTCATAGGCCAGTAGTTTAGAAATGCTGGCATTGAGGGCCAGGGATCGAGGGTGGCTAGGTGGGAATTTACGCTTTCTCTCAAATGTTTGTGAGATGGAGAGCTGAACGCTGCCGTGTGACATGGTTGAGATGCTTGGTGACGCAGGTGGTGGTGTTGGTGGTACATCCTATGTTTGCTGGGCGGCAAGTGCCAACGTCCCTCCAGAGGCGGAGTAAGAGGCCGAGGCGGCGGCAGCAGCAGAAGAGGTAGCAGGGGGAGCCTGAGTGACTTCCTTGTTTTTAAGGTGTTTACTCCACTGCAGTTCATGCTTTGCATGCAGGTGCCTGGTCATGCAGGTTGTGCTAAGGTTCAGAACGTTAATGCCTCGCTTCAGGCTCTGATGGCACAGCGTGCAAACCACTCGGGTCTTGTCGTCAGCACATTGTTTGAAGAAGTGCCATGCCAGGGAACTCCTTGAAGCTGCCTTTGGGGTGCTCGGTCCCAGATGTCGGCGGTCAGTAGCAGGCGGAGTCTCTTGGCGGCGGGTGTTCTGATTTTGCCCACTGCTCCCTCTTTTGCTACGCTGTTGGCTCGGTCTCACCACTGCCTCTTCCTCCGAACTGTGAAAGTCAGTGGCACGACCTTCATTCCATGTGAGGTCTAGGACCTCATCGTCCCCTGCATCGTCTTCCACCCAGTCTTGATCCCTGACCTCCTGTTCAGTCTGCACACTGCAGAAAGACGCAGCAGTTGGCACCTGTGTTTCGTCATCATCAGAGACGTGCTGAGGTGGTATTCCCATGTCCTCATCATCAGGAAAAATAAGTGGTTGTGCGTTAGTGCATTCTATCTCTTCCACCCCTGGGGAAGGGCTAGGTGGATGCCCTTGGGAAACCCTGGCAGCAGAGTCTTCAAACAGCATAAGAGACTGCTGCATAACTTGAGGCTCAGACAGTTTCCCTGATATGCATGGGGGTGATGTGACAGACCAATGGGCTTGGTTTTCATGCGCCATCTGTGCGCTTTCTGCAGAAGACTGGGTGGGAGATAATGTGAACGTGCTGGATCCACTGTCGGCCACCCAATTGACTAATGCCTGTACCTGCTCAGGCCTTACCATCCTTAGAACGGCATTGGGCCCCACAAAATATCGCTGTAAATTCTGCTGGCTACTGGGACCTGAGGTAGTTGGTTCACTAGGACGTGTGGCTGTGGCAGAACTGCCACGTCCTCTCCCAGCACCAGAGGGTCCACTAACACCACCACGACCATGTCCCCGTCCGCGTCCGCGTCCCTTATTAGATGTTTTCCTCATTGTTCCCGTTCACCACAATTTTGAGAATGGCAAATTTGGGAATAGTTTTTCAACCCAGAACAAAAAGTGTGCTTTTACGGTCACTACAAATAACTTGACCAGCTAAAACAGTACAGATTTGGTTGAATAGAAATGTCAGGCCTGTTTTTTTTTTGCGGTGTGTGACAGGTATAGGTTTAATCACAGAATCAGACTTCTATCTGCACGGTAGCGTGTGTCTCAGGTTTTTCTGAATGACACTATCAGCACCTTCAATGCAAGATATCCTTTTTGGGATAGATTTCAAGTAGGCCTCATATACCAGAAACTAGTTATTTTGAGAATGGCAAATTTGGGAATAGTTTTTCAACCCAGAACAAAAAGTGTGCTTTTACGGTCACTACAAATAACTTGACCAGCTAAAACAGTACAGATTTGGTTGAATAGAAATGTCAGGTCTATTTTTTAGGCGCTGGGTGACAGGCTCAACTTGCCCCTGATGTAGTATATGGCCAAAAAATAACCACACTATTGATGGTTAAATGCACTTGGGTGACACAGGCTCAGCCTGCAGCTGATTTAGTATATGGCCAAAAAATAACCAGACTGTTGATGGTTAAATGCACTTCGGTGACACAGGCTCAGCCTGCAGCTGATGTAGGATATAGCACAAAATAACCACACTATTGATGGTTAAATACACTTGGTGATAGCTTGTGCTGGCGCACCACAAGTCACAAAATGGTCGCCGATCACCCCAGAAAAAAGTGATCTAAAAACGCTCTGGGCAGCCTCAAAAAAGTGAGCAAGTCGATATTAGCACTTCAATGATCCACAGCTGCAGATCGATCACAGAATGAAGTCTTTTGGAGGAGTTAATCTGCCTAATCTCGCCCTAACGTCGCAGCTGCAACCTCTCCCTATGCTTGAATCAGCAGAGTGACGTGCAGCGCTACGTGACCCAAGCTTATATAGAGGCTGGCTCACATGCTGCACTGGCCAATCACAGCCATGCCAATAGTAGGCAAGGCTGTGATGGCCTCTTGGGGCAAGTAGTATGACGCTTGTTGATTGGCTGCTTTGCAGCCTTTCAAAAAGCGCCAAGAAAGCGCCGAACACCGAACCCGAACTTTTACGAAAATGTTCGGGTTTGGGTCAGTGTCACGGACACCCCAAAATTCGGTACGAACCCGAACTATACAGTTCGGGTTCGCTCATCCCTATTCACAATGTTTTGCCAAATGAAAGGTCCTCTTTAAGGACCAGGCCAAATTTTAGAAATCTGACACGTGTCACCTTATGTGGTTATAACTTTGGAACACTTACTTATCCAGGCCATTCTGAGATTGTTTTCTCGTCACATATTGTACTTCATGACAGTTGTAAACTTGAGTCAAAATATTCAATTTTTATTTATAAAAATAAATAAGTCCAAATTTACCAAAAATTTAGAAAAACTTGCAAATTTCAATTCCTCTTTCAAAATACATAGTAATACCTCCAAAAATAGTTATTACTTTACATTCCCCATCTGTCTACTTCATGTTCGGATCATTTTAAACATGAAATTCTTTTTTTGGGACATAAGGCGGCTTAGAAGTTTAGAAGCTCCGGTCTGAAGTCACTTTGTGAGGTTTACATAATAGAAACCACCCAAAAATGGCCCCATTTTAGAAACTATAACCCTCAAGGCATTCAAACATACAAACTTTGTTAAGCCTTTAGGTGTTCCACAAGAATTAAAGGAAAATGTAGATAAAATTTCAGAATTTCACTTTTTTGGCAGGTTTTTAATTTGAATCCATTTTTTCCCAGTAACAAAGCAAGGGTTAACAGCCAAACAAAACTATATTTATTGCCCAGATTCTGTAGTTTACAGAAACACCCCATATGTGGTCGTAAACTGCTGTACGGGCACACGGCAGGGCACAGAAGGAAAGGAACACCATGTCGTTTTGGAGGGCAGATTTCACTGGAATAATTTTAAGCTGCCATGTCACATTTGAAGACCCCCTGATGCACCCCTAGAGTAGAAACTCCCAAAAAATTACCCCATTTTGGAAACTACAGTATAAAGGTGGCAGTTTTGTTGGTACTATTTTAGGGTACATATGATTTTTAGTTACTCTATATTACACTTTTTGTGAGGCAAGGTAACAAAAAGTTTTAGGTCAGTTTTTTTGGGGTTATGTACAGTTTTCATCTGACAGGTTAGATCATGTGGTATTTTTATAGAGCAGGTTGTTACGGATGCGACTATACCAAATATGACTACTTTTACATAAAGCATTTTTGAAAAAAAAAATGATTTTTGTGTGTCGCCATATTCTGAAAGCCTTATTTTGTTTGTTTTTTGGGCGACTTTCTTATGTAGGGGCAAATTTTTTCGGTATGAGATGGTTTGATTGATACTATTTTGGGGTGCATATGACTTTGTTCGCTTGGTATTACACTTTGTGATGTAAGGTGATTCACCTGAGAGGTTAGGTCATGTGATATTTCTATACAGCAGTTTTACGAACGCGGCAATACCTAATATGTATACTTTATTTATTTCACTTTAAAACACAATAACAGCATTTTAGAAAAAAAAATACATGTTTTTGTGTCTCCATTTTCTGATGGCCATATTTTTTTCATTTTTTGGGCAATTGTCTCATGTAGGGGCTCATTTTTTGCAGGATGAGGTGACTGATTGGTACCATTTTGGGGTACATACAACTTTTATCACTTTTCATACCTTTTTTGGGTAAGTGAGGTGGGAAAAAATTTCAATTCCATCATAGTTTTTCATATTTTTTTATGACTTTCCCGCAGGGAGAACGCAACATCACCCTTTCATAGATCAGGTTGTTACGAACGCAGTGATATCCAACATGTGTAGTATATTTTATTTTTTAAATGTTTAATCAATTATTAATGTGCTGCTATAAGAAGAAATTAGATTTTTTTCCTTTTTGTTAATTTTTTTTTAACCCAGACCCACTTGGTTCTTCCAGATCCAGTGGGTCTGATGCCTCTATAATACACTGCAGTATGCTATATAGTTTACTGCAGTGTATTGTGACTTTACACAGCTTGATCAGCCACCTGCCTTTAGCATTTGGCTTAGCTATACCATGGCAAGCCGGTGGCCTGTGAAGGCATCTGGTTGCCATGGCAACCATCAGGGCCGCTGCCACAGCAGTGCAGCGCCCGATGGGGAGGGAGGGAGCCCCCTCCCTCTGTGAACCCGTCAAGCATGGGGTCACTGCAACGGCACAGCAGTGGCACCATGGTAGAGGGAGCTCCCTCCCTGTTAACCCTTACCATACAGCGGTCCCTATAGACTGCAGCATGGAAGGGGTTAAACGGCTGCCATCAGTGCCAGCACCAATGTCAGTAGTTTCCAGCATAATATAAGCTCTGTGCTGACACGCATTAGAATCCTCTGATTAAGGCTCCATTCACACATCCGCAAATGGGTCCGCATCCGTTCCGCAAATTTGCGGAACGGGTGCGGACCTATTCATTCTCTATGGGGACGGAATGGATGCGGACAGCACAGTATGCTGTCTGCATTTGCGAAGCGTGGCCCCGATCTTCCAGTCCGCAGCTCCGCAAAAGATAGAACATGTCCTATTCTTGTCCGCAGCTGCGGACAAGAATAGGCATTTCTATAGGGGGTGCCGGCCGGGTGTGTTACGGATCCGTAATTTTCGGGTCCGCAACACACCACGGACGTGTAAATGGAGCCTTACTAGTCTGTACAGACTAGCCAATCAGAGCGATCGCCGACCCGGGACCACCCTCATTGGTCCCGGGCCAGTTAGCTGAGATCCCTGGCTGTGTAACAGCCAGGGTCTCAGCGCTGTCACCATGTCTGCATACATGGTGACAGTTTAATCCCATGACATGTATACTCGTCATGGAGCGCCAAGTAGCAGTGCTCCATGATGAGTATACACATCAAATAGCGCTAAGGGGTTAATAATCTATCAAGTTTTTTTATATGAACATAGTGGTGTTGTACACTGGATATATGTATGTAGTGCAGGAAGTCTACTGTGTTATGTGCCACTTGTGCAAGGGGAGACTAGGGACCCACCTTGCTCAGGGGCCCACTGGGGGATTCACCTGTACCCCTGCGGTACGCCAGACCTGCAGGGTAATGCGAATGTGAGGTCACGGTCAATGGCAAGCGAGGGTCACTCACAGTTATATATGGAAACCCTGGGCAGGCATACAGCAGTGAAGGAGAGGCTGGCACAAAAGTCCTCTGGGGCACACTCTGTGTTTAGGGACCAGGCCTGGTGTTGGATGAGGTACCCTGGATGTTGCAGGTGTTTTATGTGCCTGGGGCAAGGTCCCTTTAAAGTTCGTGACGCCAGTGCCAATTGGACGGTGGCACACCGTTTGCTGATAGCAGGAATAACTGAGGAACCACGTAATAATAAAACAGAACTTATGCTTTACTTGTTCTCCAGTGGTCGACATACACGGACATAGTTGGAAACGCAGTTCCTTTGAAGACAGTTAGTTTTGGTACATTTAATGCAGGCCATATGTAGCAAGGTGATTTCAGAGGGTTAAACACAGGACTTGCAGTACAGGCGGCTTGCACTCTATTCCTGACTGATCCTGGAATATGGAAACTATTCTCCAAGGCCCGATGCCCTAGCTCTGGCGTATATCCTTGGGTCTATAAATATCAAGTACCTCCTCTGCAGTCTTTAGTACCTCTTGCTTTCCTAGACTTGACTCTGCTCAGTGTCCTCAGGCTGGTTAACCGTGGTGTTCCTGCTTCTGCAAATATGTACTCAGGAGGGGAACCTTCTCCTTGGATCTGGAACCCGGTTACAGGGACTGCAATACCCTCTCCTAGTCTGCAGGCTCCAGGCCTGCTCTGCTCTCACAGGCCCATGGCCTGGCCTTTTCTCAGACACGGTCTAAAAAAAACTCTCCCTTCCCTGACTGGGCCTTATATAACCTAGCTCCCTCTAGTGACTTAGAGCTGGAATGACACCCCTAGCAGGCCTGCACATGCAAATTTCACAGTAACAGGGAAGTACATAGCATTACATTATGAAGATGACTCATACCAACCTCCCCATAAATAAGGGGAAACGACAGCACAACAAGTGACCCTTCTGTAGTGACGGGCATTACAGCTCCCGTACACTACACCCCTGTGGGCCAGTCCGAGCCTTAATCTAGTTCTGAGATGAGGGAAAAGGCAAAAAATCCACAGGCAGTTAGTAGAGCATGTCAGCTCTATACAAAATAGGATTTCATATTGTTAATAAAGACCAACTGAAAAAACGATTTTTAGCTCAAAATAAGTATAATACAATAAAATAAAAAAAATTGCCCCCACAGGTGTACATAGCCTTTACATTTCCACGTCGCCATCTATGTTTTAAAAAATAAAAAATCCTGCAGTTTTCCCACTGGCCACTAAGCCTAATAATTAGTGTCCGTACCGAACTATACAATTTTGGGTACCCGGATCCGAACTTTGCCGGAAAAGTTTGGGTTCGAGTTCTGTGTTTGGGCATTTAATAAAGCTTGTTGAAAGGCTGCAGGGCTGCCAATCAACAAGCTTAAGCTGTAGGCACTTAGAAGCCATCACTGCCATGCCTTCTAATGGCATGGCTGTGATTGGCCAGTGCATCATGTGACCCAGCATCTATAAAAGCTGGATCACGTGTAGCACCACCCATCAGCTCTGTGTATTGCAGGGACAGGAAGCAGGCAGCTGAAGTAAGGGAGAGTGTTAGGCAGAGGGGGCTCTAGACTTTGTGAGGCTTTAGGCGAAACTCGAACATGAGGCCCCCGCGAAAACAAGATATGCAAGCGATAATAAAGATCAACTACAAACAAAAACACTTGGTATAGTATCCTTTAGTCTGTCTATTAAATGTGCAATACATTTATCAGCATTGTTTTAAGGGAAAATAAATACTCTTACAACATACAGTATATGTGTATTTAACACAAGTGCTGTATCTGCGGCTCTCCCATAGATACATGAAGGGGGAGTGTTGACCACCGCTCTGGGCACAAGGAGATCCGGAGTACCGTACAGGAGATCGTGGGGGATCCCATCGGCTGGACCCCCCCGATCACACCCTTATCTCCTATCTTTTGGCTAGGGGATTTATTTTCCTATCCTGGAGTACCCTTTTAATATGCATTGACATCACAGTAAAGGGTTAATATGCACAGTGACAACACAGTACAGGGATTATATTCACAGTGCATATTACCACTTTGCATTAACCCTGGCTATACTGAGATGTCACAGTGCATATTAACCCTGTACTGTGATGTCACATTGCATATTAACCCTGGCTGTACTGTATGCGACATCACTGTGCATATTAACCCTGTACTGTGACTAACAGTACAGGGTTAACATACACAGTGAGTGACATCACAGTACAGGGTATACACAGTGATTTCACAGTCAGGGTTAAGCAGCTGCATGCTCGCAGCACATCGCACAGGGTGATCTTGTATGGCATGGGATGGGCTAGGCCAAGGGCGTAGCTAAAAGCTCATGGGCCCTGGTGCAAGAGTTCAGCTTGGGCCCCCGTCCCTCAGTGCTTGTTGGCAAGGGGCAGGTGAGCACATAGCCTTCCTGCTGCCTGAGGCAAACATTGAAAGGGCACCCCCTCATGCCAAATTCTTAACCTAACCCCTTCCCTCCAGCCAGAGGTGTAAATTGACCAGTATGCACTTTCTATAATGCCAGTGTCTTATGTGGCACAAGGATCTTTGGGCCCCCTCAGGCTCCTGGGCCCGGTAGCGACTGCTAACTCTGCACCCCCTATAGCTACGCCCCTGGCCTAGGCTAGCTCCATGGACCACGGTAAGCACTGTCCGGCACCAGTAAGTTATCATGACTGAGTCATGACTCACTGATAACAGCCTGTCGCTGGCAGCTGCAGGCCCTAAGGCTTACAGTAGCCAGCAGACAACAGGGGGGTGGGGGGGGAGCACAGCAGGCAACAGGCTGCCTGCTGCTCACTGTTTTTGACTGCTGCTGTGGCCTGACCAGGAGTGGGCACTGGGCAGGGTGGCAGCAGTGAGACACACACACACCAGCCAGCCAGACAGACTGACTGAGGTGAGGGCCCTGGCTCCTTCTCCCCTGCGTGGCTGCTCAGAGCTCTGCGGGCGGGGCTGGCAACGTTCAGAAGACGTGCCTGCTCGGCGGCACGCTCCGAGCCCCAGCAGCCACTGCTCTCTTAAAGAGAAAAAGAGGGGCTCAGAGCGGCCACGGGCCCTGCTGCGGCTCTTCCATTAGTCCGCTAAGGCCACTCGCGGAAGCCAATTGTACTTGCAGCGGTGTCAGGTGGGTGTTAGGAATCTGGCTATTTGTTTTGTGGTGACCTACAGTATAATGATTTTTTCTGGGTGCAATGCACTATCTTTACACCCCTGACACAGAAATATAATTAATCTGGCTGTTAATTCTGTGGGTGACCTATAGCGAATTTTTTGTGGGTGTAATCCACTATCTATGTACCCAGACACCAAAAAATAGTTATTCTGTCTTAGTTCGGTGGGTGACATATTCCTTTTTTGTGTTAGTTACACCTGCACTGAATACATGACAGGGAAATAAATATAGTTAATCCGTCTATTAGTTCAGTGGGTAATATATTCCCATTTTTTTGTGTGAGGTACACCTGCACTGCATACGTGACAGGGAAATAAATATAGTTAATCCGTCTGTTAGACTGGTGTGTGACATATTCCCATTCTTGTTGTCCGGTACCCCTACATGGCATACCCGATGGAAATAAATATAGTTAATTCATCTGTTAGTTCGGTGTGTGAAATATACCAAATTTTTGTGTAAGGTACATCTGCATTGCATACGTGACAGAGAAATTAAATATAGTTAATCCATCTGTTAGTTCGGTGGGTGACCTCAAAGAATGAGGAGAGCATCAAATAAGGGATGTGGCCCTGGTCATGGTGCTGCTGGTGTTGGTGGAGCTCCTGTTGTAGGGAGAGGACATGGTCAATCTGTGCCAGCTACACGCCCAAATGAAACACCTTCCTCAGGTGCACGTAGGCGACAGCATGTTCAGCGTTATTTTGTAGGCCCGAATACCGATGTACGAATGGTGAGGCCAGAGTCGGCAGTAGATTGGGTGGCTGACAGTGCCTCCAGTTCCTTCACATTGTCTCCCACCCACTCCCCTGCTGAAAGGCCAGAGTTGGCACCTGCAGCCCATGGGCATCTGTCTTTCACCTCACTCCCTTGCAAATCAGCCAAGCAGTCTGAGTCCCAAGTTATGTAACAGTCTCTTAAGATTTTTGATGACTCTGCTGGCAGGGTTTCCATGGGCTGTCCACCTAGCCCCGCCCTAGAAGTGGAAGAGATTGCGTGCACCGATGCCCAACCGATTGTTTCAGGACATGGGAGGACCACCGCAGCACATCTCTAATGAGGACGAAACACAGGTGCCAACTGCTGCGGCTTTCTGCAGTGTGCAGACCAACAAGTAGGGCAGGGGTGAAGAGTGAGTGGAAGATGATGTGGAGGATAATTAGGTCCTAGACCCCACATGGAATCAAGGTCACGCGAGTGACATGTGCAGTTCGGAAGAAGTGGTCACACAGCGCCAGCCGCACAGCAAAAGAGGGAGCAGGGTGCAAAAGAAGAGTGGCTGTCCCCTAGCCAGTACGCCTTCTACTGCCCACCACTCCCAGCTCCAAGGAGTTCACTGGCGTGGCAGTACTTCAGACAATGTGCTGACGACAAGACGCCAGTGGTTTGCACGCTTTGCATTCAGAGCCTTAGCGAGGCATAAATGTTCTAAATCTGATCACCACCTGCATGACCTGGCATGTAAATGCAAAGCACGAGCGGCAGTGGAGTAAACACCTCAAAAACCACGAAAGATCTCAGGCTCCTCCTGCTCCCTCTTCTGCTGCAGTCTCTGCCTCTTCCTCCCCCTCTGGAGTGACAGTGGCACTTGCAACCCCACAAACAGGATGTGGCAGCAACGCTGTCACCATAATTAAGCATCTCCACACTGTCCCATGGAAGCGTTCAGCTGTCTATCTCCAAAACACTGGAGAGAAAGAGGAAGTACCCCCCTACCCACCCAGGATCTCTGACCCCGAATGCCAGCATTTTAAAATTCCTGGCCTTTGAAATGCTGTCATTCCGTCTGGTGGAGACAAAGACTTTTAAAAGCCTTATGGCGGTGGCTGCCCCACAGTACGTGGTTCCAAGCTGCCACTACTTTTCCAGGGGAGCCATCCCTGCCCTGCACAACCAAGTGTTGGACAAAATTAGGTGTGCACTGCGCAACACCATCGGTGGCAAGGTCCACATAACCACCGATACGTGGACCAGTAAGCACAGGCAGGGACGTTATATCTCCCTAACTGCACACTAGGTAAATGCAGTGGCGGCTGGGCCTGAGGCAGATAGCAGTTTGGCGCATGTCCTTCCGCCATCGAGGATTGCAGGATGTTTCTCTTTGCCTCCTCCTCCTATTCCGCTTCCTCCTCTACTGCCTCCTTATCCGGTCAGCGTAATACCTTCACTATCAACTTCAGCACAGCCAGGGGGAAACGACAGCAGGCAGTTTTAAAACTTCTGTTTAGGGGAAAAAACCCACACCACGCAGGAGCTGTGGACGGGCATGGAACAACAGACCGATGAGTGGTTGGTGCCACTGAGCCTCAAGCCCAGCCTGGTGGTGTGCGATAAGGGGCGAAATCTCATAGCAGCTCTGGGCCTAGCGGGTTTGACACACATCTCTTGCCTGGTGTATGTGCTGAATTTTGTGGTGCAGAGGTTCCTGAAAAATTACCCCGATATGTCAGAGCTGCTGCATAAAGTGCGGGCCATCTGTGCGCGCTTTCGGCGTTCTCACCCTGCGGAGGAGGCCGTAGGAGGGCAACAACCCAGCAGCAGGACCGCTACCTCCGCCTTTGTGCAAGGAGGAACAGGAGGAGCACTGCCAGAGCCCTGCAAAATGACCTCCAGCAGGCCACAAATGTGCATGTGTCTGCTCAAACGGTCAGAAACAGACTCCATGTGGGTGATATAAGGGCCCAACGTCCACAGGTGGGGGTTGTGCTTCCAGCCCAACACCATGCAGGATGTTTGGCATTTGCCAGAGAACACCAAGATTGGCAAATTCGCCACTGGCGCCCTGTGCTCTTCACAGATGAAAGCAGGTTCACACTGAGCACGTGACAGACGTGACAGAGTCTTGAGACGCCGTGGAGAACGTTCTGCTGCCTGCAACATCATCCAGCATGACCGGTTTGGCATTGGGTCAGTAATAGTGTGGGGTGGCATTTCTTTGGAGGGCCGCACAGCCCTCCATGTGCTCGCCAGAGGTAGCCTGACTGCCATTAGGTACCGAGATGAGATCCTCAGACACCTTGTGAGACCATATGCTGGTGCTGTTGGCCCTGGGTTCCTCCTAATGCAAGACAATGCTAGACCTCATGTGGCTGGAGTGTGTCTCCTTGAAAAAACACTTTGGGTGATGATGGAAGAGGATGTGGCACAGGAGGAAGAGGGATGATTTCCACGGTTATCAGTCCAGTCATTCACAAGTGGCTCGGAGGGTGGGGTACTGCACCAAAATAGGCCAGGTACACAACTGTCCAGCCAGAGCACAGTTCTGGAGGATGATGAAGAGGAGGAACTGTGTTCACAGCAGGGTGGCACCCAAAACAGCTCGTGGGCATCACTGGAGCGTGGCTAGGGAGGATACAGAGGACAGACAATACTCCTCCCACAGAGGACAGCTTGTCATTGCCTCTGGGCAGCCTGGCACACATGAGCGACTACATGCTGCAGTGCCTGCCTAAAGACCTGCAAGTTGCCCACATTCTAACCAGTGCTGATTACTGGGTGGCCACCCTGCTGGATCCCCGCCACAAGGACAGCGTGCCATCCTTAATTCAGTCACTGGAGCGTGATCGGAAGATGCGCGAGTTCAAGCGTACGTTGGTAGACGCGCTGCTGATTGTGTAAGACCGTGAACCGAGGTGGGGTCCCCAGGATACAGCAAAGTCACAGACAAGGAAAGCAACACCGACACCAGCTGTTCAGAAAAAAAACTTTACTGAACAGAAGTATTAACCTCTTCAGGACACAGGGCGTACCTGTACGCCCTTTGCATTTCCGATCACCACCGTGCGGCGGGCGGTGATCCGAAGCCGGTGCCTGCTCAAATCATTGAGCAGGCACCTTGGCTAAATGCGCCAGGGGGTCCCATGTCGGCGATCGCCGCAAACCGCAGGTCAATTCAGACCTGCGGTTTGCAGCTTTTTATTGTGCGGGCGGCGGCGGTGCCCTCGGGTCCCTGTGGGGCTGTGGGGGGGGACCTGATGGCATGGAAGGCAGCGTGATGTCTTCCTGAGGCATCTGCGCTGCCTTCCAGTGACGAGCCTGTGAGATCCAGCCCCCTGGAAGTATTGGAATGCATTGTAAAGGATCAGACCCCCAAAAGTTTAAGTCCCAAAGTGGACAAAAAAATTAAGTGAAAAAAAAAAAAGTTGAAAAAATAAAGTTTTCCCTCCAAAAAATTAAAAGGTTCAAGTAAAAATAAATAACGTCATTTTCCCCAAATAAAGTAAAAAAAAAAAAAATTGGTAAAAAATAGGGGGGGGGGGGGGGGGGGGGATAGACATATTAGGTATCGCCACGTGCGTATCGACCGGCTCTATAAAAACATATCACATGACCTGACTCCTCAGATGAACACCGTAAAAAATAAAAACTGTGCTAAATAAACCATTTTTTGTCACCTTACATCACAAAAAGTACAACAGCAAACGATAAAAATGGCGTACGCCCACCAAAATAGTACCAATCTAACAGTCACCTCATCCTGCAAAAAATTAGCCCTTACCTGAGACAATCGCCTAAAAAATATAAGCTATGGCTCAGAATATTGAGACACTTAAACATTTTTTTGTTTTAAAAAAGCTGTTATTGTGTAAAACGTACATAAATAAAAAAAAAAGTATACATGTTTGGTATCGCCGCGTCCGTATCGACCGGCTCTATAAAAATATCCCATGACCTAACCCCTCAGATGAACACTGTAAAAAATAAAAACTGTGCTAAATAAACCATTTTTTGGTCACCTTACATCACAAAAAAATCCTGCAAAAATCATACCCCACCCACGATAATCGCCCAAAAACTGAAAAAAACTATACTAAGAATATGGCAACACTAAAACATGATTTTTTTGTTTCAAAAATGAAATCAGTGTAAAACTTACATAAATAAAAAAATTTTAATACATTTTAGGTATCGCCGCGTCCGTGACAACCTGCTCTATAAAAATACCACATGATCTAACCTGTCAGATGAATGTTGTAAATAACAAAAAAGTTTAAAACTGCCAAAATACTGGTTTAGTTTACCGGTAAATCCTTTTCCAGGAGTCCGACATGACAGCACCCATGGAGGTTGTCCTATTGGTCTCTGTAGGGACAGGAAGCGCGAGAGATTAAAAGGCACCCTCCCCTCCCACTCCAGTGTTTTTCCAAATTACTACACCGGATAGAATCCAACTCTTTTATTAATAACAATGTTACATTCACACTGCCATCAAGTTTGGAACCAATATACCAGGGAGGGTAATATGGGGTGCTGTCATGTCGGACTCCTGGAAAAGGATTTACCGGTAAACTAAACTAGTATTTCCAGGACGTCCCTCCATGACAGCACCCATGGATAACTAACAACTTAATATCCTAGGGAAGGGGGGGGGGGCGACTACTGCCTGCAGGACTTTCCAACATCTCTTTTGAAGCTTTCAAGCCTCTATTCTTTCCACCAAATTGGATGAATAAATTACTTGATCTTCTCCAGGTTCTTGTTCTGTCAAGATAGGCTATAATCATTCTTCTAACATCCAGGCACTGGAATCTCTTCTCCTGTATATTTTTGGGAGAGGAATAAGGGAGTGTTAGCACTTGCTCTCTATGAAAGTTTGAGACCACTTTAGGTAAAAAGGCTGGATCTAGCTTCAGGATTATGCGATCATCCAAAATCCTTAAGTATGGTTCTTTAATAGATAACGCCTGAATTTCTCCTATCCTGCGAGCTGTGGTCATGGCCAGAAGGAACACCGCCTTGAAAGAAATTTTTCCGATATAAGATCGATTGGCTCAAAAGGGGGTTCACATAAACCTTCTAAGACTACATTTAAACTCCATGGCGGAATAGATTGTCTCAAGGTGGGTCTCATCCTAGAAGCTGCCCTTCGGAAACTCCTAATCCATCTGTGTTCTGCTAGGGGTGTATCTAGACAACAGCTGAGTGCCGAGATCTGGACTTTAAGCGTGCTGGGTTTTAGTCCTGCATCAAATCCTTCCTGAAGAAATTCTAATATGCAACCCACCGAAGGAGATCTGATATATATTGCTCTCGTGATGGGTTTGCGGCACCCTTGTAGAGTTGAGATTACCTTATCTGAAAGACCCCAGTTTAAAAAGGTTTGCCTCTCAGGATCCAGGCTGTTAGATTCAGTCTGTCCAGATTGGGATGTAAAAGCGGTCCTTGTGACAGGAGATCTTGTCTTTTTGGAAGGGTCATCGGTTTTCTGATGGACATTATCTTTAGAACCGAAAACCAGGCTCTCTTGGGCCAGGCTGGTGCCATCAAAATCAGTGTAGTTGAACTCGCTCTCAACTTCTTCAGGATTATCGGTATGAGGGGAAGTGGAGGAAATGCGTAAGCTAGACTCATGTCCCATTTTTGGGATAGAGCATCTACCGCCAATGGTCTCCCTCTTGGGTCTAGCGAGAAGAAATAGTCCAGCTGAGTATTTCTGTTGGACGCAAATAAATCCACCTGTGGTCTCCCCCATTCCTGACAAATCATCTGGAACACTTCCTTGTTTAATTTCCACTCCCCTGGTTCGACTCTGTGCCGGCTGAGGAAGTCCGCTGTGGAGTTGAGGGTCCCTTTCAGGTGCGTAGATGTAATGGATAAGACCTTCTTTTCTGCCCACTCGAAGATTAGATCCGCTAACCACTGAAGTTGAGGGTTCTTTGTCCCTCCCTGCCGTTTTATATAACAGACTGTCTTCATATTGTCAGACAAGACTCTGACACTATGATCTATGAGGAGATGTTCTGCGGTTTTCAGAGACTCCCAAACAGCTTTCAGCTCTTTGTAGTTTGAGGATCTTAGGGCGTCTGTACTGGACCAACTGCCCTGAAAGAACTGGTCCATTAAATGAGCTCCCCAACCCCGGCTTCTTGCATCCGTGGTTATTATCCTGAGAGGTATCATGTTCCAGGAAACCCCCCTTGACAGGTTCTCTTCTGCCAACCACCAGGAGAGGGAGTCTACTGCTCTGTCCGAGAGAACTATCCCGTAGTTTAAACGATCGGTGATCTTTGTCCCAGGTAGATAGGACCTCCCCCTGGAGAGTTCTTGAATGGAACTGGGCCCAAGGTACTTTTGCGATGCACGAGGTCATTAGACCCAGGATCTGCATGGCCTCTCGCAGTGTCCGCTTTTCCTTTAATCTGAAGGAGTTTATTCTTTCCCTTATGTTGATCTGCTTGCCCTGAGGAAGGAAAGAATGCTGAGCTACTGAATCTAAGAGAGTTCCCAGGAACAACTTCTTTGTTGCAGGTTGTAAATCCGATTTTTCGTGGTTTATCTTCTATCCCAGATTTGTGAGCAAGGATAGAGTTTCTCTTGTGATGCTCTAATTCCTGTTCTGACTCTGCAACAAGTAGAAAGTCATCTAGGTATGGGATAATAGTTACCTGCCTCTGTCTTAGATAGGCCACTATCTCTGTCACTACCTTTGTGAAGATACAGGGGGCTGACGACATCCCAAACGGAAGGCACTGAAATTGGTAATGCAATATCTTCCCTCCTTTCTTGATTGCAAATCTCAAGTACTGCTGAAACTGATGGTAAATGGCATCCTTTAGATCCAGGGTGCACAGAAAAGCCCCTGGACTTATCAGTGGAATCGTAGATTTTATTGACTCCATCTTGAAATGATAATGCGTTATCCATTTGTTTAAGAATTTTAGGTTGATGATGGTCCTTTTGGAGCAGTCTGGTTTTGTTATGGAAAAAAGTTTTGAATAGTGACCCTTGAATATCCTCTGTAAGAGGGACCTGCACTATTGCCCCCAATATCAGTAGCTTTTGTACATCTGCATAAAGTTGATCCTGAAGTGAAACCAACTGGAAATCTGTAGTTTGAAACAGTTGTGGTGGAGGGAAGCGAAACTCTATTCTGAACCCTTTCTGGATGGACTCCAGAATATATTGATTCTTGTTTATTTGGATCCAATTTTCCCAAAAGAACTGGAGTCTGCCCCCTACTGGCCTGGCGTCATTGTCTCTGTCTTGGTATTGGGATTAAAGAGAAACCCTCTACCTTTTCCTCCTTTCAGGTAACTCCATCTTCCCTTTTTCCCTTTGCCCCTAGGAGCGTTTTGGAAACTGCTTGCCGGCTTACGAAAGGGCAATGGTTTCCTGCTTTTCTCCTCAGGGAACCCTTTCTTTTTATCAGCCGTCTTTTCAAGAATTTCATCTAATACCGGGCCAAAGAGGTGGGACCCTTTAAGAGGTATAGCGCAAAGCTTATTTTTAGAGGCTATATCCCCTGACCAGGATTTTAGCCACAACGCTCTCCTAGCTGTATTTGTCAAGGAATCTGCCTTTGCTGCAAATCTTATGGACTCAGCTGAAGCGTCTGCCATAAAAGACACGCCTAATTTAAATAAAGGTAGCGAACCCAGGATCTTTTCCCTAGGGGTGTCCTGTTTAAGATGCTCCTCCAGCTGATTCACCCATAAACACATAGATCTGGCTACCGAGGTAGCAGCAATGTTAGTATTGATTGTGTTGGCTGATACCTCCCACGCTCTTTTGAGTAATCCATCAATCTTTCTATCCATTGGATCTTTTAATTGAGCAGAATCCTCAAATGGTAGTGTGGTTCTCTTAACCACTTTTGCTACCTGGATATCAACCTTAGGGACCACATCCCACAGTTTTCTATCCTCAGGGTTGAAAAGTATCCCATTTTTAAATTCCTGTGGTATATGTAACTTATCAGCATCAGCCCACTCGATCACCAAGTCCCTTAAATTTTCGTTTACAGGGAACAACTTCTTTTTCTCTGCTTTTAACCCGCCAAACATTTCATCCTGCACTGAGCGAGTCTGCTCTTCTTCCTCAATATCCATTGTCTGTCTTACTGCCGAAAGAAGGGGGTCTAAATCTTCTTGTAAAAAAAGATCTCTTTTGATCCTCTGCAAAATATGACGAACCCTGATCTTCAATCTCTTCTGAAAGATATAACCCCTCTTCCTCAGACTGACTCCATTAGTACTCTGGGTCTTTTTGCGGGAGGGGAACCAGAGCACGGTTTCTGAACCATATTGGAACTGGCTGCCTGGATTTCCTCTCACAATCACTCTTAAGTCTGACAAAAGAGACGACTGCTCCTCTGAGAATTTTCGCCAGACAGTCACTACATAAAGCATTTTTATATGACTCTGGCAACTTTTTTGAACAGATAGCACATCTTCTAGCTTTCCTTTTAGGTTCTCCCAGAGATTTAACTGTAGAGTCTCTCTCTCCCTACAAGAGGAGGAGAGAGAATCCATTAGTTGAATATGCACTGCATAAAAAAAGTGATATATGAGCCCTTTCTCAGGCACTTACATGACCCTGGACAGGGATGTCTGCACTAGTCTCCTGCATAGCAGCCATCTGGAACTCCATGCCTCATACTGACAGTGAACTCACATTTTATGTCCTACCTGGTCCATCCTGTCACCGTGCAGCTCCGCCTCCTCTCTTCCTGGGGGGACTCATTCAAACGAAGAGTCAACCCCCTCTGCATGCTACCGCCGTCCCGGTCTCTAGCGTTACCTGGGCGCCGCCATCTTCTTCCGACTATGTGATCGCGACTTCCGGTCACATGGTCTTCCGGCCGCATGCCGACAGGAGGAGCGCAGGAGCCGCAGCAGAGCCCAGAGCTCCCCACCGGAAGAAGTGGCCTCGGCTTCACACGATACCGCGGCAAAGAGGTACAAGGTATCAGGGTCAGCTAGGGGACCTCTACCCCGAGAGGTGCTAGCGTTAGGCCTCCTGAATCTGAAGAGGAGAGGAAGAACCCCCCCCGACCAGATTCAGCCTAAATCCTTCTTATTCCCAAGAGCAGGGAACAAATTCTCTCTGCTCCTATCCCTGTAGGGACAGGAAGAACACTGGAGAGTGGGAGGGGAGGGTGCCTTTTAATCTCTCTCGCTTCCTGTCCCTACAGAGACCAATAGGACAACCTCCATGGGTGCTGTCATGGAGGGACGTCCTGGAAAACAGCTATTTCTTGTTACCTTGCCTCACAAAAAGTGTAATATAGAGCAACCAAAAATCATATGTACCCTAAACTAGTATCAACAAAACTTCCACCCTATCCCGTAGTTTTTAAAATGGGGTCACTTTTTTGGAGTTTCTACTCTAGGGGTGCATCAGGGGGCTTCAAATGGGACATGGTGTCAAAAAAACCAATCCAGCAAACTGTCTTCCAAAAACCGTATGGCATTCCTTTCCTTCTGCTCACTGCCGTGTGCCCGTACAGCAGTTTACGACCACATATGGTGTGTTTCTGTAAACTACAGAATCAGGGCCATAAATATTGTTTTGTTTGGCTGTTAACCCTTGCTTTGTAACTGGAAAAAAAAAAAATTAAAATGGCAAATCTGCCAAAAAAGTGAAATTTTGAAATTGTCTCTCTATTTTCCATTAATTCTTGTGCAACACCTAAAGGGTTAACAACGTTTGTAAAATCAGTTTTGAATACCTTAAGGGGTGTAGTTTCTAGAATGGGGTCATTTTTGGGTGGTTGCTTTTATGTAAGCCTCACAAAGTGACTTCAGACCTGAACTGGTCCTTAAAAAGTTGGTTTTTGAAAATTTTAGAAAATTTCAAGATTTACTTTTAAACTTCTAAGCCTTGTAACGTCCCCCAAAAATAAAATGTCATTCCCAAAATGATCCTAACATGAAGTAGACATATGGGGAATGTAAAGTAATAACTATTTTTGGAGGTATTACTATGTATTATAGAAGTAGAGAAATTGAAACTTGGAAATTTGCTAATTTTTCAAAATTTTTTGCAAATTTGGTATTTTTTTATAAATAAAAATTATTATTTTTTACTCCATTTTACCACTGTCATGAAGTACAATATGTGACGAAAAAACAGTCGCACAATGGCCTGGATAAGTCAAAGCGTTTTAAAGTTATCACCACTTAAAAGTGACACTGGTCAGACTTGCAAAAAATGGCCTGGTCCTTAAAGGGATTCTGTCACCAGGTTTCACCCCTGTCAGCTAAACACATGCTGATGTTCAGGGCCTCATCAGGATTCCTAATGTGGGCTTCTAAATGTGATCCGTAGCCTTATTTTGCTAAAAAACTGGCTTTACTAACCTGTCACTCAAAGAAATAAGGTGCCCAAGGGGATGTCAGGGGATGTCAAGGGATGCAAGGTGCCCACCGCACCCACCCCCGTTCGTGCCCAGCGCCGCCTTTCCAGACTTCTGCACCACCTCCTAATCCTCTGTGCCACCTCTCGCTCTCCCTCCATCCCCCCTCCTCCTGCTGTAAGATATCGCGCGTGCGCACAGGGCTCTGAGAGGCTGGCGCCAGAGTGCAGGTCATACCTGGGTTGAGCGAAGTGCCGGTGCATGCGCACTTCGCTTCAAGAAGCCAAATCGAGAAGTCTGCACGGGCGCATCAGGCAGAGCCCTGTGCGCATGCGCGAGATCTTACAGCAGGAGGAGGGAGGATGGAGGGAGAGAGAGAGGCGGCACAGAGGATTAGGAGGCGGTGCAGAAGTCTGGAAAGGCGGCGCTGGGCACGAACGGCGGTGGGTGCGGCGGGCACCTTGCATCCCTTGACATCCCCTGACATCTCCTTGGGCACCTTATTTCTTTGAGTGACAGGTTAGTAAAACCTGTTTAGCAAAATAAGGCTACAGATCACATTTAGAATGATACCACAATAAAGAAAAAGAGTGCTAAACACACCGGTATGAGAAAATACAAATCAATTTTATTCAATATCCATAAAAGACATACATGATACATATTATAAGACAATAAATGAGCAGGGACAACCACAATCCTGCATCACACTGCTACCTGCCCCATCCATTGGACGGACGTAAATGGATCTCCATATATGTGATATATAAATAATCAATTATCCCAAAGGATATAATACCAGGAGCATGGAGAATCTATAGCAAAGGTGCGCTTGCCTCAATACACCGGTGTGCATGAATACCAAAATAGCAGACACAAGATCCGAAAATATAAGGTAAAGCAGGTGTATAGGGCTACATACCAATAGAGCAGGGACAGGTATCAGGGCAATGGCGCTCCTCAACGCGCGTTTCGCGTATAGTTTGCTTCCTCAGGAGGAGTTCACATTTAGAAGCCCACATTAGGAATCCTGATAAGGCCCTGAACATCAGCATATGTTTAGCTGACAGGGGTGAAACCTGGTGACAATCCCTTTAAGGTGAAATAAGACTGTCCTTAAGGAGTTAAACACAATCTCAAATGTAGTAAACATATAATAAAGTTACATACGCTCGGCCTGGACGCTGAGACCCCTGTTCTGCACAACACAGCGCCCCAAGATGGCGGACAGACATCACTTGCGATAATTTACCTATTGCGGGCACAACCATCACTGCCCCGCCATACAACTTATTACCCTAGGAAACAGGAACAATTGTGTGTGGTGCAAGATACAGGCAGCCCACTGTGCAGCACAAGAGCTCACAATCTTTCAGGTTTATACAATACTTTCTCTTACCTTCTTCCTAAATGACACGTGTCCATAATAATCCCAGTCAAGACACTGGAGTAGCTCAAGTTTGCAGTGAAGTCCCTTTTTTGATCCAGGAGCAAACTAGAAACTTATAATTAGTAGGTCCTGGTGTTGGGTAATTTCAGAATCTTTCACTTTTCTCCGATCAGACTCTAGAACGACATTGGCTAACACACGGGCCGATGGGTCTGTATTAAGTGCTCTTATGGCCCCTATCAATGCAGTCGGAAAGCCCATTTTATGGAGCACCGAGAAGGCAAGCGACCAATTCACCCGGTCGAATGCCTTCTCGGCATCCAAGGTGAAGAACACCATGGGCAACGCCATTCTATTGACCCTGTCGAGCAAGTTGAGTACTCTCCTGGAGTTATCTGTGATTTGTCTTCCAAGTACGAATCCCACCTGGTCTGGAGCTATTAAGGATGGTATTATAGCTGCCAGTCTGTTTGCCAATAGTTTGGCATATATTTTTAAATCGGTGTTGAGGGATATTGGCCGGAAATTTTGTCGTTCCCAATGTGCCGCACATATATAGGTAATCTACACCTGCTGTGCAACAATTGAAATTGAGGCAACACTGATCCCACCGTTTAGCCTGTTTGATGCCTTGGTCAATAGGAATCATGGCATTAAATAGTTTTCAGAGAGACCTAGTGATGAGCAGGTATGTGGAACACTACCACCGCAGCCACTGTGACAGGCAGTGATTGGGTGTAGGTGTCATCTGAAATATACTGGCAAGTCCCAAATGTAGTTTGGAATCTAGCAGCAGCAGGATGGAATGAACCAGCCCTGGTCTGGAAGCATCCCTTTAAACAGACATGCCTGGGGATGACTAGTCCTCTTAACACTACATTACATATAAATAGACTTGTAATAATCCACTCAATAACATATCTTACTTTTGCTTTCATGTAGGATAGAATCATATTACAGATGTCGTTGGAGGCAGGAATCATATATTTTTGATACACAGAAGAGAATGTTGCCTTCTGAAACACTTCGACTGCCATGGTGATCTTTGCTTTGGCTGTTGCAGTTGTAACGTAAAAATCTGTCAAATAAAATTTTTTGCAACAATATTACATTTTTTTAATGAACATTCAATGGTATTCCTTATAAACAGCATCAATCTATGTACATTGAAGGGCTCAAATTTAATATAATGTCTGCACCTAAAAGGTGTCTAAAAAGTGGTACAATTTGGCACAAATAAGATTTACATACTCTTTTCTGACTTGTCCAAAAAGAGATTGGCCTGTCACAGACATGAGACAGTTAGATGCCTGGACCCCATGCAGAACAGATGCATGGTGTTCAGAAACCAAGATGCTCAGACATGATGCAGTCAGATGCCTGGACCCCATGTGGAACAGCTGCATGGCTGTCATTGACAGAGCTGCACAGACATGACACCTGAACCCATGCAGAATGGATGCATGGAATTCCCAGTCAGACAAGGGTAAAGAAACTGACAACTAGAGGTGAGCGAATCGAAGTTTACAAAGTGGAATTAGATCCGAATTTCAGGAAAAGTTCGATTTGCACTGATTCCGAATTTCCTCACGCTTCGTGGTTCCGAATCACATTTTTTCCTAAAATGGCTGCTGCACGTGTGAGGACGTGAAGCAAGGAATTCTGGTAACATGGGATCACCCATAATGCCATGCATTAAGATCGGCGTCTAAAGTTCGGGTTCAGGTTATCGAAGAATCGCGTTGTGGATTCCGCTACCACAGACCATAACGGAATTTAGAATCCATAACGCGATTCTTCGATAACCCGAACTTTAGACGCCAAACTTAAAACACAAGTTCGCTCAACACTAATAGGGAGGAATCATTCCACAGCATTTATGTAAAACAGGGTTCAGTAGGGGAGGTGACAGCCTGGGTAATAGGAACAATTACACCTTGCTGCACTGACTGGGGATCTAAATTGCCATTATACAGCTCTGTAATTCCAGCAAACAGTTCTTGTTATTGGGGTGCAAGTGCTGTTTGATACAACCATTAACAGGGTTTATTACAAATAAATATTTCTACATCTTATTTGCCCTTGTGCGGTGCAGTTATATGTTCTAAAGCATTTTTGTCTTTTATGAGTGGGAAAAAAGGGCTCATTAGCAGTTGTGTGGTGAAGTGCAAAAATTACAGCCTTTTTTGGCCTGTATTAGTGGCACAAAAAACATTTTTATTTGGCGTTCAGCAGTGCAGTTATATGTTCTAAAGCCTTTTGTGTTGTGTATAAGTGGAAAAAAATAAGGGCCTATTTGCCGTACAGTTATATGTTCTAAAGCCCTTTTTTGCACGTATTAGTGGCACAAAAAAAGTATTTGCCATTGTGTGGTGAAGCGAGAAAATTACAGCCCTTTGTCGTGTATTCGTGGAATAAAAAAGGGCTTATTAGCCGTTGTGTGGTGAAGTGAGAAAATTAGACTTTTTTGGGGGTGTTTTAATTTCCTTTTTATTTATTTATCTGATCTAACAGTATGTCAGACAGAGAAGTGCCAGGCCCTGCACAGGTAAGTGGCAGAGGCCTAAAGGTTTCTGGTCCAGGCACAGGTTGCAGCAGAGTAAGAGGGCGTGGCAGCAGGAGTCGCAGCGAGAGGCCTGAGCTCCCAGAGGCCCCATTCACTTTAAATGGCAAGTGAAAATAAGAAAAAAACTTCAGGTCATATTTGCAGGCACCAAATACTTACAGGAAGTGCACAAATCGTCCCACAACATGGACAGTGACATACCAGAGGGGGAAAAAAAATAAGCAAAAATTCTACCCAAAAAATACGTATTTTAATCAGGGACCATTTTTATGCATCATAAAGGGAAACTTTCAAAAATGTGCCCTTCCTGAGCCTAGAAAAACCAAATTACGTACCGGTAATTCCCTTTTCATGAATCCTCCATGACGGCATACCATGAGAGATGACCCGCCTCCAACCAGGTAGGGACAGGAAGTATAAATTTGACTCTCCTCTGGCTCCTCCTCAGTGTCTTTCTGGATCGACAGCCTAGAGTGTTCTTTCGAATCTTTCCATTTATACTTTTTTTTTTTTTGCACACCATCACACACACCATCACCTATGTGTAGACCTATCATTCTTATGAATATATAATTTTTTTTTAATTTATTTATTTTTTTGGGTGGGAAACCCCTATGCAGTCATGGAGGATTCATGAAAAGGGAATTACCAGTACGTAATTTGGTTTTTCCCTTTCATCCTCCATGACGGCATACCATGAGATATAACATATTAAACAACTAGAGGAGGATTATAGCTTGAAGAACTTTCCTCCCAAAGGCTAGATCTTGACCTGCCTTAACATGGACTCTAATGTTTGATAAAAGTATTAGGGGTAGACCAAGTGGCCGCCCTACAGATCTGCTCTAGTGAAGCGTTAGCCCTTTCTGCCCAAGAGGCAGAAACCGATCTTGTAGAATGTGCTGTAAAGGCTTCAGGAGGAGATTTCCCAAGCGCCTTATATGATTCTGAAAAACCACAATTAGACTTACCGGTAATTCCGTTTCCTTGAATCCACCATGACGGCCCACATTGAGATTGACCCTTGACCTCTGTACGGGCAGGAACACAGAGTTTAAGAACCCCCCACCCCTCCACCTCCTCAGTGCTTTACAATTACCCGAAAGGTGGAACAAAAAGTAAAAGGATATTTATTCATACCCTTAAACTCCTATTAATCATCACCTTTTTTTTGGGAAGGGGAATAGTATGGGCCGTCATGGTGGATTCAAGGAAACGGAATTACCGGTAAGTCTAATTGCGGTTTTTCCATTTCATCCACCATGACGGCCCACATTGAGATATATCAGATAACTAAGTGGGTGGGGATATCACCTGTAAAACCCTCCGGCCGAAAAGAGCTTCATTCGAGTCCGGAAGATTAAGACGATAATGTCTTACAAAAGTATTAGCGCTTGACCAGGTTGCGGCTTTACAGATCTGGTCCAGCGAGACCCCTACTTTCTCGGCCCAAGAGGAGGCAGTGGCCGTAGTAGAGTGGGCCTTAACATTACCAGGACTGGGCTTGTTCTGAATCCTGTAACAGCATTCAATGGTGGATCTGATCCATCTGGCTATGGAAGACCTAGCTAACTTCTTTCCCTTATTTCTTCCTGAAAACTGAATAAGGAGATTGTTATCAACCCTAAAATCCTTGGTAGAATCCAGGTAATGGATAACTATATCCCTAACATCTAAGAGATGTAACTTATCGCTAGACCCTGTATACTCGGATTTAGGGATAGAGGGTAGGAAGATCTCCTGTTCTCGATGAAAAGAGGAGACTACTTTAGGGAGAAAACCTGGATCGAGAGTTAGACGGATGTGATCTTTGCTGATCTGGAGGTAGGGCTCTCTACAAGAAAAGGGCCTGGATCTCTCCAATACGTCTGGCTGAGGTGATTGCAATCAAAAAGGCAGTCTTCAGGGAAAGGTGTTTTAAAGAGATTTCAGACAATGGTACAAAGGGAGGTTTTGTTAGGCCTTCTAGGACGATGTTAAGATCCAAAGTAGGAGCTCTGGATCTCAGAGAGGGTCTCAATCTTGAAACCGCTCTAAAGAACCTCCTGATCCATCTGTGATTGGCTAGGCTGCAGTCGTAGAAGGAGCTGAGGGCAGAAATTTGGACCTTCAGAGTACTAGGTCTCAGGCCTAATTCCACTGTAGAAAGTCTAAAATCCTATTGATGGGAGGAGGGGAGGTGTCTGGGCGCTCAACTCCTAACCAAGAACAGTATTTCTTCCAGATCTTAAGGTAGATGGAGGAAGTCACCTTTTTCCTACTAGCCCTCAGAGTAAGTATCACCTTTTCCAAAAAGACCCCTGCTTCTTAACGTCTCACTCTCAGGATCGAGGCTGACAGCTTGAATATACCTGGGTCTGGATGAAGAAGAGGGCCCTGGACTAGAATATCCCTCTGGAAAGGAATTTCCCACGGATCTTCTAGCGATAGCTGTTTTAGAGTGGAGAACCAACTCCTCTTTGGCCATAGAGGGGCTATTAGGATGAGAGTAGTTGGTTACCGTAGGAGCTTCTGGACAACCCGAGGTAATAGAGGTATTGGGGGAAAGGCGTAGGCTAGTTTCCATTTCCAATGTATTGACAGGGCATCGATTGCCCATGGTCTGTCTTCTAGGTTTAGGGAGCAGAAACATTCTACCTGCGTATTTCTTCTGGAGGCGAATAAGTCTACCTCCGGACGGCCCCATCTTTCTGAGATCTTCTGGAAGATATTCCTGTTCAGAGACCATTCTCCTGGATCTATTGTCTCTCTGCTCAGGAAGTCTGCTACTGTATTTTTCGCAGCCCCTTAGGTGGATGGCGGAGAGAGATAAAGCGTTCTCTTGTGCCCAGGAGAAGATTCTTCTTGCTATCGCACCCAGAGGCCGTGACCTTGTCCCCCCTTGATGTCGCAGATAAGCCACCGTTGTGGTATTGTCGGACATTATCCTTAGGTGTCGCCCTTTTAAAAGGCTCTCTCCTTTTAATAACGCTTCCAGGACTGCGTACAGCTCTCTGTAGTTGGAGGATCTGTCTCTCATCTCGGCTGGTCAGGTACCCTGCAGAAGATGATCTCCTATCTTTGCTCCCCAGCCTCCGAGGCTTGCGTCCGTGATTACCTGAACGGCCGGATGGTTCTGCCACTGTAGGCCTCCGAGCAGTCTTCTTTTTACTTTCCACCAATCCAAATCTGTTTTTACGGCCTGTGGGATCCGGGAATTCCTGTCTAAACGTACTTGCTTTCCGTCCCAAATACTTAAGATCCAACTCTGGATCACCCTTGTGTGGCTTTGGCACCATGCAACCGAGGGAATGCAGGCGGTTAGGCTTCCAAGGAGACTCATGGCCTTTCTGATGGAGCAATTGCGAGCCCTCTGGAACGTTCACATTTTTTCTGGCAGCGCAGTAGCCTTGTTGAAGGTTTTCAACAGGGATGAGTCCAATTCCACACCCAGGTACCTTATTCTCCTGGATGGGATTAGGGTGGACTTTTTTATATTTATGATCCAGCCCAGATTTTTTAAGAATTCCGAGAATCTTTGGGTTGCCAGAAGGTTTTCGGATTCTGTCTTGCCCAGAATTAAGAAGTCGTCGAGATATGGGATGATTGTAATTCCTTCCTGACGAAGGTAGGCCACCATCTCTACCACGACTTTTGTGAAGACCCTGGGAGCCAAGGAAATACCGAAAGGGAGGGCGACATATTGAAAGTGATGGATTGACCTGTCCGGTCCCCCTTAGAGCAAATCTTAGATATTTCTGGGAGAGATGATGAATAGGGACATGGTAGTAAGCGTCCTTTAGATCGATTGACGACATGAACGCCCCTTTCTGGATCAGAGGGATTGTTGATGGGATGGTTTCCATCCTGAACCTCCTGTATAGAATAGACCTGTTTAGGGGTTTTAGGTTTATTATAGTGCGAAAAGATTGGTCTGGTTTTTTTACTAAAAAGAGGCTGGAATAACCCCTAGATCTAAGAGGTCCTGGACGCCCTGCCAAATTTTCGGAAGTTCTGATTTGCGCCGAGGTGAGATGCAGAATCTTCTTGGGGGGACTGATGTGAATTCTATCTTGTAGCCCTGAGAGATTACGTTTAGAACCCAGGGATTTGAGGTTACCCGTTTCCAGGAAGATAGATAAACCCATCAGTCGCCCCCCTACTCTGGCGTCATTGCTGTTTATTTTGTCTATTCTGGGGATTGAGGATGAAGCCTCTTCCTCTCCCCGCTTTTGGATAGCTCCATCGGCCAGATTTCCCTTTCCCCCTGTAGGATCTCTGCTGAGGCTGGAATTGATGAAAGGGCTTCTTTTTTGATTCTTTGTCCTCTGGAAAACCCTTCTTGTCTGCTGCTCCCTCTAGGATCTTATCCAGAGTGGGACCGAAGACAAATTCCCCTGAAAAGGGGATAGAACAAAGTTTGGCCTTGGATGCCTTGTCCCCCGACCAGGCCTTCATCCATAATGCCGGCCGGGCTGCATTAGAAAGAGCAGCATCTTTGGCTGAGAAACGGATGGACTCTGCTGAAGCATCGGCCAAAAACGCTGTGGCGGAGCGGAGAAGAGGGAGAGAATCCCTGATCTCTTCTCTTGGAGTCTTGTTTTTTAGATGTTCGTCCAGTTCTCCTAGCCATATATACATCGCCCTGGCAACGGAGGTAGCAGCAATATTAGTTTTTACCCCGAACATAGCCGACTCCCAGGATTTTTTTAGGAGCCCATCTGCCTTTCTATTCATAGGATCGCCCAACTGTGAGGAGTCTTCAAAGGGTAGGGCGGTCTTCTTTACTACCTTGGCCACCTGTAAATTGACTTTAGAGGTCTGATTGTAAAATTTGCTTTCAGTCGGGTCAAAGCAGAGTCTGTTTCTGAATTCTTTGGGAACGCCTAATCTCTTCTACGGGTCTGACCACTCCTCCATCATCATCTCTTATATTTTCATTGATGGGAAAAACTATTGAAGATTTAGATCCAAGACTCCCAAACATCTCATCCTGTACCGTACGGGGCCTAGGGGTATCCTCAATTCCCATTGTGGATCTGACTGCTCTTAGCAACTCCTCCATTTCGTCAGTGGAGAAAAAATATTTATCCTCGTCCAAAATTTCCCCGTCAGACAAGGGTTCCTCAATAGGAAATTGTCTGGATGAGGCGGAGGCCACCTCAACATCTTCACCATCAGAAGGAGATAACGGACAGTTTGCGTTTCTTAGAAGGGTTGGGGTTACTAGCGGGGGCAGACAAGGTGGCTAAAGAAGACTTAATCTCGTCCGCAATAAAGGACTTCATTTCAGAGAGTATATCTGGTTGTTCTTCCTTCCATATTTCCGTTGTGCAAGATTTGCACAGCCTTTTTTTGTAGTTCTCAGGGAGACGCTAGGAACAAGCACAGCATTTTAAGAGTTTAGGTTTTGATTTTGACTCCTTGCTGCCCTGGAGAGAGGAAGCAACCAGATATGCCAAAATTTGAATTTCAAGATAAAGAATCTGAAATATACACCCCCCAGAAGGGGACTCACGGTACTGGTGGCAGTAGGATCAGGACCTTCCTGGCGGGGAGCAGGTGTCTCAGACATCACGGTGTAGCCGGCGAAGTGCCGGAAGGAACCGCGGCCTTTTCTTTTTTTAAAAAGCCGGCGTCTGACGTCATCTAGCTGCGCCCCTGGTGACGGCGTGGGCCTGCGCAGCACCAGCCTACTAGAGGATACGTGTGTCGCCCGGCCCGCCTCTAAAAGCGATCCATGCACCGCACCGGCTCCCCCCGCCGGTCACAAGCGCTCGGCCGCCCTCCAGAAGGAAGGGACGCAGAGCGCAGCGCGCGAGATGTCCAGTGAAGCCGGCACCCCCGACTGCTTCCTCAAGGAGGGAAAGAAGTTCAAAGGTATGGGAGGACCGCAGGCCTCGGCATAGGCCAAGACGAGGGTCCTTGATGCTCCAAGCTGGCCAGCCTTAGCCCATGCCGCGGGAGGCCAGCTGGAGAACCTGTAAAGAAATAAAGTTGTTATCCTCCTTAAAGGAGGATCCTCTCCACGTGTTGGCCCCTGTAGGGGCAGGAAAGCACTGAGGAGGTGGAGGGGGGAAGTTCTTAAACTCTATGTGTTCCTGCCCCTACAGAGGTCAAGGGTCAATCTCAATGTGGGCCGTCATGGTGGATGAAATTGAAATCGCCGTTTTAATCCATCTGGAAACAGTATTTTTTGTTGCTCTCTGCCCTTTATTTGTGCCAAGAAACTGAACAAATAAAGAGTCCGTCTTTCTGAAGGCCTTTGTGGCTTCTAAATATATTAGAACTGCTCTGCGTACATCCAATTTATAAAACCTCTCCTCTCCTTCTGTTTTCGGGTCATCACAAAACGAAGGAACCAATATTTCTTCTTGCCTGTGGAAATTAGACAACTTTGGGAAGGAAGGAGTTATCCAATTTAAACGTAATTCTATCCGAAGAAATAACACAGAAAGGCTCATTAATCTTTAGGGCCTGGATTTCACTAACCCTGTGGGCTGACGTAATTGCTACTAAGAACAGGGTTTTTAGTGTTATATATTTTATAGAGACAGATAAGGGTTCAAAAGGACTTTCTATTAAGCCTGATAAGACTACATTGAGATCCCAGGGGGGAGTCATGGCTTTCAATGATGGTCTCAGTCTGTCTGCCCTTTTAGGAATCTGATAATCCAAGAATGATTGGCAATTTTTTCATCAAAAACTGCACTAAGAGCCGATACGTGAACCCTTAGTGTATTGGGACGAAGACCTTTCTCCAGCCCAGATTGTAAAAAACCTAGAACTGAAAGGACTGAAAATTTTTCAGGAGATACTTTCTTTTATACACCAGGTATTAAAAGTTCTCCATACTTTATTATAGATCTTTGAGGTTCTCCTTTCTACTAGCCGACATCGTTTTGATGACTGGGTCTGACAGGCCTCTAGCTTTTAAAATCAACCTTTCAGGTTCCAGGCTGCTAAATGCAGCCTTTCCACCTCGGGATGGTGAACTGGTCCCTGCAACAACAAATCCTGATCCCAAGGAAGGATCCATGGACTTTGGATGGGCATGATCTTTAATAGTGAAAACCATGATTTTTTGGGCCATAAGGGGGCTATCAGAATAACGTGAGCCCTGTCTTGCCTTATCTTCTTTATTACTCGAGAAATTAGTTGCAGAGGAGGGAAGGCGTAAGCCAGATGGAAATTCCATATTGAAAAGGCATCTATCCCTTCACTTCCATCTTTTGGATTGAGGGAAAGGAAACAACCTACTTTTGCGTTTGTGGCTGACGCAAAGAGGTCTATCTGGGGAACCCCCCATTTTTTTGTTATTTGGTGAAAAACTTGTTTCTTCAAACTCCATTCTGTTTAATATATCTTGACCCTGCTTAGGAAGTCTGCTTTTACATTTAAGCTTCCTTTTAAATGGACTGCTGAAAGGGATATACTTTCTTCTGCCCAGGAATTTATTTTTTCTGTTATTTGGCTCAGACATTGGCTCCTTGTTCCACCTTGATGGTTTAAATATGCCACCACTGTTGTGTTGTCTGATCTTATTTGGACATCTTTTTCTTCTATGTATTGACTCGCAACTTTTATAGTCTCCCAAACTGCCATCAATTCCTTTTGGTTTGAGGACAAAGTCTTTTGGTGGTCGGCCCAGGCCCCTTGGAAATAGTGATGAGAGTAATGCGCTCCCCACCCCCAAGGACTTGCATCTGTTGTGACAAACACCTGTTCTTCCGAATTCCATGGAATTCCCTGACCTAGGTGATTTACTTGTTTCCACCACAGAAGAGACTGGTTTACTGCAAAGGAAATCAGAACTGTTTGTTCCAATGAACTCTGGTTTCTGTCCCAGCAGGTTAATACCTAATGTTTCAGAGTTCGAGAGTGGAACTGAGCCCACTTTACTGCAGGGATGCAAGAGGTTAAAGTCCCTAGTAGTCTCATAGCCTCTCGTATCGAACAAGATGGATGACTTTGAAACCTTGAGACTTTTTCTACCACTCCAGACACTTTTTGCTCTGTAAGACGTCCTCTGACGAGTGGTGTCCAGGGAGAGGCCTAAGAAAATTATTTCCTGGGACGGGACTGGCTTTAATTTTTCCCAATTTATTAGCCATCCCGCTAGATACAGAGTCTGGCAGGTCACTAAGAGATTATTCTCTAGTGACTGTCTTGTCTCGCCTACTATCAGTAGATCGTCTAGGTAAGGAACAATCAGGATGTTTCTCCTTCTCAAGTGGGCCACCAGCTCCAGCATCACCTTTGTGAAGACCCTGGGGGCCGAGGTTATTCCAAAGGGTAATACCTGGAACTGGAAGTGGAGCAGATCTTCCCCAAATAGACCGCTATCCTCAGAAATTTTTGAGACTGTTTGCATACCGGAATATGGTAGTATGCGTCTCAAGTCTATGGAGGCCAAGAAGTCTCCCTTTTTTAGCAGATTCACGGTTGATCTTATTGTTTCCATTTTGAATTTGTTGTATTGTATGAATTTGTTCAAGTTTTTTAGGTTTATTATTAACCGAAATTTCCCGTCTGTTTTTTTTACTAGAAAAATGGTTGAATAATATCCCTGACCGGTTGTTTTTTGAATTGGAGTTACCCTGAAAATATTTGAGGGAGGAGGAAGACGGACATTTTTTTTGTAGCCTTCTGATATTATATTTAAGACCCAAGGGTTTGTTGTAATCTTTTCCCAAAAGTCTAGAAAAAAAACTTAATCTCCCTCCTACCTGAGCACTGGCGTCATTGCTTTGACGGTTCCGTATTCTTTGTAGAGAACAAGTACCCTCTACTCTTCTGGTTTCTTCCCCTTGACCAGCCCGAATCCCTATTAGTTTTCTTCGCTTGAAAGGGGTTTCCTTTTTTAACCCTTCGAAAGGGAAATTTCCTTTTTCCGGAGTCCCTGGGAAAGGTTTTCTTTGAGTCGGAAGCCTTTTCTTGGATGGATTCTAAATCTTCTCCAAACAAATTACCATGAAAAGGTAAGGTACATAACTTTAGTTTTGAACTGACCTCTCCCGACCAAGACTTTAACCAGAGGGATCTTCTTGCCACGACTGCTAACCCAGATGCCTTTGCAGCTATCCTGACTGATTCCGCAGTGGAGTCCGATAGGAAATCCACAGCTTTAATTAAGAGCGGAAAGGAATCTTTTAGACCATAATATGTATTTCCGCTTTTCAGTAAGGATTCTAACTGCGTGAGCCATTTCTTTAGTGATCTGGATACTGATGTTGCAGCTAGGTTTGGTTTAAACAGGGCCGCACAAGCTTCCCATGTCTTTGAGGGTTTGATCCATCTTTTTATCCATGGGGTCCCTTAATGATCCCATATCCTCAAATGGTAAGGCGTTTGGACCTTTCACTAATTTAGATAGGGAAACGTCTATCTTAGGACAAGTTGTTGAAAGGGACCTCCATTCCCTTTTAATCAGATCGTGCATATTTTTATATACCGGAAAGCCTCGGTTAGACCTCTGCTCAAATCCACTGAACATCTCGTCATGGACTGATCTGTGGACCTTTTCCTCAGAAAGATCCATAGTGGCCCTAACTGCTTTAATTAATTCTCTGGTATCCTCTGATGAAAAAGACATTAATTAGACTTACCGGTAATTCTGTTTCCTTGAGTCCACCATGACGGCTCTACTATGAGATTGACCCTTGACCTCTGTAGGGGCAGGAACACAGAGTTTAAAAGGCCACCACCCACACTCACCCTCAGTGCTTTCCAAATTACCAAGTGGGTGTAGCCTTAATCTAGGCAATATATGAATATATACTTTTTTTTTTTTGAGTATTAATTCATACTCAACCCCTCCTTAAATCTCAGGGGGGGAAATCTGGGCCGTCATGGTGGACTCAAGGAAACAGAATTACCGGTAAGTCTAATTACAGTCTTTCCATTTCGTCCACCATGACGGCTCTACTATGAGAACTACCAGATTATTAAACAGGGTGGGTAACTGCTTGTAGAACCTTCTGACCGAAGGTTAAATCCGCAGAAGCTGACACATTAATCCGGTAATGTTTGATAAAAGTATTTATATTCGACCAGGTGGCTGCTTTACAAATCTTGTCTAGGGAGACGCCTCCTATTTCTGCCCATGAAGACACCATAGCTCTTGTAGAGTGAGCTTTTATATTCGTGGGGCTATCTAGACCCGACCTGATAGCAGCAAATAGTAGATCTGATCCATCTTCCGATCGTGGCTTTGGATGCCTTCTTCCCCCTGTTTGGACCCGCATACTGAACGAAAAGGTTATCATCTTTCCTAAATTCTTTTGTTGAATCTAGGTATTGTATGATAGTATCCCGAACGTCCAGGAGCTGGAACTGATCTTGTGATGGGTCGTCCTTGGGAAAGGATGGAAGAATGATCTCTTGGTCTCTGTAAAAGTCCGGCACCACTTTTGGGAGAAAACCTGGATCTAAACTTAAAACTATTCTGTCCGGGAAGATCGTGAGGTATGGTTCTCTGCAGGACAGCGCCTGGATTTCACCTAGACATCTGGCTGAAGTAATTGCCACTAGGAAGGCTGCTTTTAAAGATAGGTGTTTGAGAGATATATCCTGTGTAGGAGAAAAAGGCCAATTCGTAAGATTTTTTAGAACCAAGTTTAGATCCCATTGAGGCGTCCTAGGGGTTAGGGAAGGTCTCAATCTTGAGGCAGCTTTTATGAACCTCCTTATCCACCTGTGACTGGCCAGGTCCGTATCATAACAAGCCCCCAAAGCAGAGATCTGTACTTTGAGAGTACTTGGTCTAAGGCCCAGATCTAACCCTCGTTGGAGGAAGTCTAGCACTTTAATATTTGGAGAAGAGTTTACGGGAGGAGTCTGGCCTAGCCAACTACAATATTTTTTTTCCATATCTTAACATATATTGCAGAAGTAACCTCTTTCCTGCTGGACTTAAGGGTGTTTATGACTTTCTCTGATAGCCCTCTGCTTTTTAGGATTTCGCGTTCAGGATCAAGACTGATAGTCTGAAAAGACCTGGATTCTGGTGAAGAATTGGACCCTGAGAAATAATGTCCTCCTGTGGGGGGATTATCCAGGGTTCTTCCAGAGCTAGTTCTTTTAACACTGGGAACCAATTCCTTTTTTTCCAGTACGGGACAACCAGTATTACTGTTACTGGGTCCGATCTTATTTTCTGCAGCACCCTGGGTATTAATGGCCAAGGGGGGAAGGCATAGGCTAGATCCCAAGACCACCTGACTGAAAATGCGTCTGTCGCCCAAGGGTTGTCTCTTGGGTTTAGGGAGCAAAAGGGATGGACCTTTGCGTTCTTTTTTGATGCAAACAGGTCTATCTTGGGGGTCCCCCACCTCCTGGTAATCTGATCGAATACGATTGAGTTTAGGGCCCATTCCCCCGGATCTATGGTTACTCTGCTGAGAAAATCCGCCTGTATGTTTTCTGTACCCTTTAGATGGATAGCTGTGATGGATAGAACGTTCTTTTCCGCCCAGGAAAATATTTTTTCTGCCAATTCCTTTAAGCTTGATGATCGTGTGCCCCCCTGATGTTTCAGGTATGCCACGGCTGTTACGTTGTCCGAGAGGATTTTTAGGTGTTTTCCGGAGATCTTGTCCTGTGATACCTTCAGCACCTCCCAGATTGCCCTCAGTTCTCTGTGGTTTGAGGAACATTTTCTCATGGCGTCCGACCAAGTGCCCTGGTAATTTAGCGAGCCTATTTTTGCTCTCCATCCCGTACCACTTGCATCCGTGTTTATTTGAATCTCCGGATCTTTTACCCAGGGTAACGTGATAGTACGCGTCTTTTGAGTCTATGGACGTCATGAAGTCTCCTGTTCTGATCAGGGGAATGATGGATGTTACGGATTCCATCCTGAATTTCCTGTATGCGACTGCTTTGTTTAATCCTTTTAGATTTATAATAGTGCGGAAGGTACCATCTGGTTTTTGTACCAGAAATAGACTGGAATAATAACCCCTTCCTCTTTCTGTACTTGGGACTTCTGTCACAATGCCTGAGTCTATAAGTTGCAGGATACCCTGCCAGATTTTTTCTATAATTTTTGCGCTGTGAGAGGTTATTTTGAACCTCTTTGGAGGGGCTGAGGAAAATTCTATCCGGTAGCCATCCCGAATTATGTTTAGGGCCCATGGATTTTTTGTAATGGACTCCCACTGGGACAGAAAATTCCGCAGTCTTCCCCCTACTCTGGCGTCATTGTTTATCTGCTTGTTTATTTTGGGGGTTAAGAAGGAAACCTCTGCCTTTTCCCCCCCTTCAGGTAACTCCACCTACCCCCCTTTCCTTTGCCCCTATAGGGTCTAGTTTGGGAGTTGGAGGAACGAAAGGGCTTCTTTTTGGTCTCTTCCGGGAACCCCTTCTTTTTGTCTGCAGCCTTTTCCAAGATAGAGTCTAATACGGGTCCAAAAACGTATTCCCCAGAAAACGCTATGGAGCATAGCTTGGCTTTTGATGCTCTATCCCCTCCCCAGGCTTTCATCCACAAAGCTCTCCTTGCAGAATTGGTGAGGGCCGCATCCTTAGCGAACCTCACTGATTCCGCCGAGGCATCAGCCAAGAATGCCGTGGCAGATCTGAGGAGTGGGATAGAGCTCAATATTTCCTCTCTAGGAGTCTTGTTTTTGATATATGTTCTTCTAGTTCGTTAAGCCAAAAACACAGATCTTGCGACCGATGTTGCGGCTATGTTGGTTTTGACCCCAAACATAGCTGCCTCCCAGGATTTTTTTTAGGAGAGAATCGGCTTTCCTTTCCATTGGGTCCTGTAGTTGTGAAGAGTCCTCAAATGGGAGGGAAGTCTTCTTAACTACTTTCGCCACTTGGATGTCAATTTTGGGGGTTTCGTTAAATAATTTGACATCCGCTGGATCAAACAACAACCTGTTTCTGAATTCACGAGATACCCCCAGTCTCCTCTCGGGGTCAGTCCACTCGTCTAAAATCATGTCCTTTAAATTTTCATTCATTGGGAAAACGTAACTTTTTAGCTCTGAGTCCCCCGAACATCTCGTCTAAGACGGACCTTGGTTTTTTCACCTCCTCAATCCCCATGGTTGCTCTGACAGCTCCCAATAGCTCCTCCATATCCTCGGAAGAAAAGTATTTTTTACTATCTTCCATTATCTCACCCTCTGACAGAACGTCAAGGTCCACATTCTGTCTAGAGGTGGAGGCCTTCTCGTCCATAATCTCCGAAACAGAGGAGGATGGGGCGGATAATCTAGTTTTTTTTGCAGGAGGTGTAGACGGGACTGATCTGAGGGAGGCCAAAGAGGACTTAATTTCATTCTGAATAAGTGTTTTGACCTCGGACAAAATTGACGGTTGCTCCTCTTTTATAAGATCTTTTATGCAACTCTGGCAGAGCTTCTTTTTATAGTTCTCAGGAAGCTTTTTACTACAAGTTGCACATCTTTGAACTTTAGACCTTGTTCTGGGCTCTTTAACTCCCTATAAAGAGAGGAGCAGCCAGGTATCAGACAAAACAGGCAAGTAAGTCAAAAAGGATACATAATTTTGTCTTTTCCCCACAAGGGAACTCACTGTTGGAGTAGCCGAGGGAGTTTCAGAGTCCATCTGGGCTGTAGGGGCGTCCGGGGCTTCAGGAGCAGACATTAGTGCTGTATGCGCCAGGAGGAAGATCGGTGCCACAGCCTGTTTCAATCTGCCGCCACAAGTAGTCAGCCCGGCGTCTGACGTCACCGCCGTGCGCCCGATCCAAGCTCCGCCCCTTCCGCCTCCAGCCGCCAGGAGCAGAGAGTAATGCTGAGGCTTCCCCAGAGTCGGCGTTCAGCATGCTGCTTCCCTGCGGTCAGCTTCCTCAACATAGGGAAGGGGGACCGCACTGTAGGGAGGGATACAGGCTCCTGCAGCAGAAGCGAGATCGGCTCCATATGGATCCCCTGCCCAGCTTTGGACCAGACCGCAGGAGGGCAGGGGACGAGGACAGAATCCTCAGGTATTTCTAAAATAATAAACTTTCTTCACCAGGAGGGCTCTCTGTGTGGTTGACCCCGTAGGGACAGGAAACACTGAGAGTGAGTGTGGGTGGTGGCCTTTTAAACTCTGTGTTCCTGCCCCTACAGAGGTCAAGGGTCAATCTCATAGTAGAGCCGTCATGGTGGACGAAATGGAAAAGATAGTTTTTAAATTCTGAATCAGATCCAGAATCTTCGGACCCGAGTTCTCCTGATTCTGAATCTTCCTCTAATTGTGAATCAGACGTTTGTCGCTGGTCCCTGTGCCTGTTTGGAGCAGGAAGGTATTAATGAGGGATCTGACATAGCAGACCTGATTTCTTCTCTAATTGTGTTTTTAAGTTCTTCTTTTAAGGACGGAACTAATTCCTTAGAAATATTGTCAGTACATTTTTTACAAATTTTCCTAGTAGAGGAATCTGAAAGTTTAACAGAACAGATACTGCACTTTTTTGCCCTCTGACTAGTTTTAGCTTTCTGAGCACTCTCTCACTCTGCACACATACAGAAAGAAAGAGAACATATAAGGGTTAAATAACAGAATATACTGCCTTTACCCTTGTCCTGGTGACATTACTCACAGGTACAGATCCCCGAGTGGTCTCCATAACTTCACCTGGATCCAGCATGTTTAGGGTAACAACCAAGCTCTGTTCCCCCTTAAATAGCTTTACCTTAAGACCTCAGATCAGAGGATGACCTCCGTCATAATCCTGCGCGATTTTGAATCTCCTGCCGCCGCTGGCATGCGATCCACCGCCGGAAGTGCTCTCAGGCCCGATACCGGAAGTAAGCCTGTGGAACGCTTAGTGGAACGCATGGAGCGCGTCCACTTCCGGTGACGACACTGAGCGCCGGCCATGCCGGAACGCAGTGTGGAGCTTAGCAACTGACCGGAGGGACTCAATGAGTGTCCGGCCCCACGTTGACCTATCTGCCCGCACTAGCAACAGGTAAGAGACAGGTCTTCAGAGCCCGTTTCTCCCAACTAGGGTTCAGACTCTGCTGCCTCCTCACATGGTAATACTCTTCTTTCTTCATGGTCGGCGACCATAAGGGAAAACCCCATCTCCTACCTGGAGGGACAGGAAGTGTCACAGCCAGACAGCTGAGAAGCGCTCACAGGAGCTTCTCAGATCCTCCTCCTTGAATTTTTGTTTTGGTTAAGTTTCTCATCTCGTTAGTCTATCTCAGCTGTCATGCAGTTGGACTGATTGCCACCCTTTAAGTTCCTCCCCATAATGCAGTAGTGTGCGGCTGATACAACTTCCTAGAGTGTGTGTGCATGCTGTTCCCTGCTCCCAGTCGTCAGTCGTCATTTGTCTGCAAGATAAGTGCTGTTTATGTATTTATGATTTTGTCTTTTCTGGATCCAGGTGACCCCGACTCCCTCCGTGTCAGTGTAGGGAGCCGGTGGTCGTGTCCCTTCACTATTGTAGGGTCTTCAGGTAATAGATAGCCGAGGAACGTGGATATGCGGCCATCCACCTTTGGGGTGTTCGCATAGGCTGAGCAGTGAGGGAGAGCGGCAGGTCTATTGCAGGGGTCTCCCTTTGTTCCTTAGTTGTGGATCCAGAGACATTGTTTATATGGTATTGTCTTGTTTCCTGTACACCATCCGTGACATTATCAGCCGCCAAAACCGTCTCAAGCATGGATCCGGTTTCACTTTTGGCTGAACGCTTTCAGGGTCTTTCTTTGGAGGTAGCTGATCTCCGTAAGACTTTCTCAGTTTCAAGTGACCGGTTCAGCTTGCGTTCATGGAGTTTGTGCTGAGCCTAAGATCTCGCTCCCGGATACGTTCTCCGGGGGTAGTGAGAATTTTGTGCGTTTTAGAGAGGCTTGCAAACTCCATTTTCGCCTTCTTCCCCATTCTTCTGGTGATGAAGAATGGAGGGTGGGGATCATTATATCGCTGCTCAGGGGTAACGCTCAGTCCTGGGCCTTTTCGCTGCCGGAGGGGGCACGGCCCCTTCGTTCAGTGGATGAATTCTTTTTAGCCCTGGGTCAGATATATGATGATCCGGATCGTATTGCTCTGGCTGAGTCTAGACTACGTCTGTAATGCCAGGGTAAACAATCCGCAGAGATATACTGTTCAGAATTTCGGAGATGGGCAGCAGATAAGGGTTGGAATGATGCTGCACTCCGAAGTCAATTTTGCTATGGTCTTTCAGAGGGATTGAAAGATGCATTTGCCTTTCATGAAAGACCTACCTCCTTGGATTCTGCTATGTCTCAGGCTGTTCGTATTGACAGGCGTCTTAGAGAGAGGAGAGATCTCTCCTTCCTGTCATACTCAGTCCCGGGACAGGTCAGCGGTCTCATTCTGTGCACAGGGGTCTCAGTCGCTGTCAGCCCCTTCTGAGCAGGAGTCCATGCAGCTGGGGTTGATTGCCTCTGACAATAGAAGATTCAGCCCGCAGGGGAGGGTTTGTTTTTGTTGTGGAGGTATAAATCTGGCAAATGTTTGTCCCTCTAGGAGATTCAGGCAGTTTTCTGGGAGTAATAAAGAGACAAAAAGGAAAAAATCTTTTAAAAATGTCCCTTCTTTTACTATTGGCAGGGTTGAGGCGGAAATTGAAGGTTTTCCATTTGCTTGTAGTTCCCGTTTTGTCCTGCCTGCTAGGGTGGCGCTAGAGAGCAAGAGCATTTTTTGTGAGATTTTTGTGGATAGTGGAGCAGCTGTCAACCTCATTGATAATCAATTTGCAATAACTCATGGTTTCCAGGTATGTACTTTGGGAAAGGATATTCCTGTTTTTGCTATTGATTCAGCTCCACTTTCTCAGAAATCATTAAAGGGCATAGTTCACAATATCCGTTTAATTGTGAGTGATGCTCATGTTGAGGATGTGTCATGTTTCGTCCTTAGCGGTTTGCCTACTCCTCTAGTGTTGGGGCTACCATGGCTCACTAAACATAACCCCACCATTGATTGGCAAGCGAGGCAAATAAATGGTTGGAGTAACTTTTGCAGAGAGAATTGCCTCATAACATCTGTTTCTGAGGTTTCTACTAAGACTGTACCACCTTTCCTCTCTGAATTTTTGGATGTCTTCTCTGAGAGTGGAGTTCAGGGTTTGCCTCCGCACAGGGAGTATGATTGCCCTATTAATCTCATCCCAGGCGCCAAGCTGCCTAAATCTCGTTTATACAATCTCTCCCAACCTGAGAGGGTCGCTATGCGGGCTTATATCTCTGAGAGTCTGAGAAAAGGACACATACGACCCTCGAAGTCACCTGTTGCTGCTGGTTTTCTCTTTGTTAAGAAAAAAGATGGTTCTTTAAGACCTTGTCTGGATTTCAGGGAGCTGAACAGTATCACTATTCGTGATCCTTATCCGCTTCCTCTGATCCCGGACCTGTTTAACCAGGTTGTTGGGGCTAAAGTCTTTTCCAAATTAGACCTAAGAGGGGCATACAACCTGGTTAGGGTCAGAGAAGGAGACGAATGGAAGACGGCTTATAATACCCCTGAGGGCCATTTTGAGAATTTGGTTATGCCTTTTGGTTTGATGAATGCCCCAGCCGTTTTTCAGCATTTCGTCAACAGCATTTTTTATCATTTAATGGGAAAATTTGTATTAGTGTATTTGGATGACATTTTGATTTTTTCTCCTGATTTCAAGACTCATAAGGAACATTTACGTCAGGTCTTGCTCATCCTGCGGGAGAATAAATTATACGCGAAACTGGAAAAATGTGTGTTTGCGGTTCCAGAAATCCAATTTCTGGGGTTTCTTGTCTCCGCTTCTGGTTTTCGCATGGACCCCGAGAAGGTTCGCGCTGTGCTTGAGTGGGAGCTTCCTGAGAATCAGAAGGCGCTGATGCGTTTTTTGGGCTTTGCCAATTATTACAGGAAATTTATTTTGAATTATTCCTCTGTTAAACCACTCACTGATATGACCAGAAAGGGGGTAGATTTTTCTTCCTGGTCGGTAGAGGCGCGTAAGGCCTTTTCTAATATCAAGGAGAGTTTTGCTTCTGCTCCCATCCTAGTACAACCTGATATTTCGTTACCCTTCATAGTTGAGGTTGATGCTTCTGAGGTAGGGGTGGGTGCGGTCTTGTCTCAGGGTTCCTCTCCTGCCAAATGGCAACAGTGTGCCTTTTTCTCAAAGAAACTCTCCTCCGCAGAGAGAAATTATGATGTGGGAGATGGGGAATTGTTGGCCATCAAGTTGGCTTTTGAGGAATGGCACCATTGGCTAGAGGGAGCCAGACACCCTATTACCGTGTTTACTGACCATAAAAATCTGGCCTACTTTGAGTCAGCCAAGCGTCTGAACCCGAGACAGGCCACATGGTCTTTGTTCTTTTCAAGGTTTAATTTTGTTGTTACGTTCCGCCCTGGGGTTAAGAATGTGAAGGCAGATGCCCTGTCACGTTGTTTTCCGGGAGGTGGGAATTTTGAAGACCCGGGTCCCATTTTGGCTGAAGGTGTGGTGGTCTCTGCTCTTTTTCCTGAATTGGAGGCAGAGGTGCAGGCAGCCCAGTCAGAAGCTCCTGATCTTTGTCCTCCTGGGAGGTTGTTTGTGCCTCTCGCTTTGAGACACAAGATTTTTAAAGAACACCACGACACGGTCCTTGCTGGGCACCCGGGGGCAAGAGCCACACTGGATCTCATCGCTCGGAGATTCTGGTGGCCTGCGCTTCGTAAGTCGGTTGAGGGTTTTGTGGCAGCTTGCGAGACTTGCGCTCGTGCCAAGGTCCCTCATTCACGGCGATCAGGTCCTCTCCTTCCTTTGCCCATTCCTTCCCGTCCTTGGACACATCTGTCCATGGACTTCATAACGGACTTGCCTCGTTCCTCGGGGAAGTCTGTGATTCTGGTGGTGGTGGACCGTTTTAGCAAAATGGTGCATTTTATCCCTTTTCCTGGTTTGCCCAATGCCAAGACGCTGGCGCAGGCATTTATTGACCACATTGTCAAATTGCATGGGATTCCTTCAGACATAGTCTCTGATAGGGGCACGCAGTTTGTTTCCAGATTCTGGAAGGCTTTCTGTTCTCGCTTGGGGGTTCGGTTGTCATTCTCTTCTGCTTTCCATCCGCAGTCGAATGGCCAGACAGAGCGCGTCAATCAGAATCTGGAGACATATCTGCGCTGTTTTGTGGCGGAGAATCAGGAGGATTGGTGTTCTTTTTTGTCCCTTGCTGAGTTTGCTTTAAATAACAGTCGTCAGGAGTCCTCTGATAAGTCACCATTTTTTGGTGCATATGGGTTCCATCCGCAGTTTGGGACTTTCTCGGGAGAGGGCTCTTCTGGTTTGCCTGATGAGGACAGATTCTCCTCGTCTTTGTCATCTATTTGGCAAAAGATTCAGGATAATCTAAAGAGCATGAGTGAGAGATATAAGCGTGTGGCGGATAAGAGACGTGTGCCTGGTCCGGACCTGAATGTTGGTGATCTGGTGTGGTTGTCTACCAAGAATATCAAATTGAAGGTTCCCTCCTGGAAGTTGGGTCCTAGGTTTATTGGGCCTTACAAGATCCTGTCTGTCATCAATCCTGTTGCCTACAGTCTTGATCTTCCTCAGACTTGGAAGATCCATAATGTTTTTCATAAGTCCTTATTGAAACCTTATGTTCAACCTATTGTACCCTCGCCTTTGCCTCCTCCTCCGATTATGGTTGATGGAAATCTTGAATTTCAGGTCTCTAGGATTGTGGATTCTCGTCTTGTCCGCGGTTCCCTCCAGTACCTCGTTCATTGGGAGGGTTATGGTCATGAGGAGAGGATGTGGGTCCCAGTGACGGACATTAAGGCCTCTCGTCTCATCAGGGCTTTCCATAGGTCCCATCCTGAGAAGGTGGGCCCTGAGTGTCCGGAGTCCACTCCTAGAGGGAGGGGTACTGTCACAGCCAGACAGCTGAGAAGCGCTCACAGGAGCTTCTCAGATCCTCCTCCTTGAATTTCTTTGTTTTGGTTTAGTTTCTCATCTCGTTAGTCTATCTCAGCTGTCATGCAGTTAGACTGATCGCTACCCTTTAAGTTCCTCCCCATAATGCAGTAGTGTGCGGCTGATACAACTTCCTGGAGTGTGTGTGCATGCTGTTCCCTGTTCCCTGCTCCCTGTTCCCAGTCGTCAGTCGTCAGTCGTCTGCAAGATAAGTGCTGTTTATGTATTTATGATTTTGTCTTTTCTGGATCCAGGTGACCCTGACTCCCTCCGTGTCAGTGTAGGGAGCCGGTGGTCGTGTCCCTTCACTATTGTAGGGTCTTCAGGTAATAGATAGCCGAGGAACGTGGATATGCGGCCATCCACCTTTGGGGTGTTCGCATAGGCTGAGCAGTGAGGGAGAGCGGCAGGTCTATTGCAGGGGTCTCCCTTTGTTCCTTAGTTGTGGATCCAGAGAGACATTGTTTATATGGTATTGTCTTGTTTCCTGTACACCATCCGTGACAGGAAGACACTGAGGAGGAGCGTCAAATTTATACTTCCTGTCCCTACCTGGTTGGAGGCGGGTCATCTCTCATGGTATGCCGTCATGGAGGATGAAAGGGAAAAATTTCATTTTAGGCCACGGGAGTACGGTCCTTAAAAATTAGGCATTCACCTGACATAAGAAATTGTGATTACGTGGCTCGAGGTACATTATGCGGTCAATAGATGAAATTTTCAATGTAGGCCACTGGAGTACAGGCCCCAAATATTAGGCATTCACCGAACAGAAAAGAACAAGTAACTATGTGGCTGGAGGTATATTAGACGGTCTTTGGATATTAATTTTACTGCAGGCTAGTACAAATAGATTTCAAATACATATATGTTTAAAACAAAATCTAAAATTGGATTAAAAACATGGCTAACAAAATCCCCCCTCTTGAAAAAAAAAAAATAAAGTAGTTGAAATTCGATAACACGTGGTCGTCACAGGTGTTGAGTTCCTCCGAGATCCATACCTCATTCATTTTTAGAAATATGAGGTACTCCACACTGTTGTGAGCTAGGCGAGTGCGCTTATCAGTCACGATCCCCCTGCTGCGCTGAACGTCCTTTTGGACAAGACACTCAACGAGGGACAAGCCAAGAGTTCCATGGCAAATTGTGCCAGCTCTGGCCAAAGATCAAGCCTGCACACCCAGTAGTCAAGGGGTTTCTCGCTTCTCAGAGAGTCCACATCAGCCGTTAAACCGATGTCATCAGACACCTGTCGGTCTAGGCGTTCCCTGAGGCTGAATCCGGAGAGTGGCTGTCGATGGGTTGGTTGAAAGAATGATTTCATATCCAAAGTGACCAACACATCTTTAAACCACCCTCTTCTTGCATGCGCTGTAGGATTGGTACTCGCAACTGTTTCTCTGTGGGTGAAAATTCCTCTGCCAGTGCCCGCAACAGCAGAATGCAGCATCTCTCGCAACAAGATCTGGAAATGCTGCATTATGACAGCCCTCTGATTCTGGTAACATGTCCGCCATTTTGTGTTTGTACCGGGAGTTTAAGTACGTCTGAGTACGTTACCACCCAGACATCCTGGACCCCGGGGTATTTGGCAACGAATTGCTGCATGACAAAGTTCAGGACGTTTGCCATGCACATGCACGTTTGCCATGCACGTGCTGTGTGTCATTTTGCCCTGTTTCAGCACGCTCAGCAAATTAGCACCGTTGTCGCACACCACTTTACCAACTGTCAAATTGAGCGGGGTTAGTCACTGATCAGCCTGTGACTGTAAAGCTGAAAGGAGTGCAGGACCGGTGTGTGGCTCTTGGCTTCCAGGCACAACAGCTGCAGGACAGCAACATCTCACCTGGCATGACAACTAGGTTCCGGGGATGATGAGGATGAGAATGAGTACTGCATGCAATCCGTGGCAGTAACACTAAATTGACATGGGTGCCACGGGTTACATGCTTCACGGACGTCAGAAGGTTCACCCAGCGGGCAGTAAAAGTTATTGTCACGGATGTAGTAGGGGGGGGGGGGGGGGAAACAAAACACGACAAGCGGACAGGACTTCAACACAAACCACACTCCAGCTCTTCCAAGACCAAATGAAGCTATCCCAAGCAAGGAGTGATGGGAAAAGTCAGACTAAATAGGGCGAGGTAAAGGTCACATGATCCACACCTGAACAGGAGGTGTGGACATACCAGCAACACACAGACCAAGTGAAACCAAATAATAAAATTTTTGAAACTCTCCCAAAGGATTCGATCCTCCCCAGACCGCCTCCTCTGCAGGGTTAAGATAATTGGCATATAGTGAAGCACCCTCTTAATAGTTGGTTTAAAAGGTTTTATTCTACTCACAAGCAATGGTAGACAATAGGCATATCACAAAGATAAAATCCGTAACGTTCCTGCCTGACCCGGGTTTCGCTCTCTGGCTTCCTCAGGGGCGACATTTGCGCATGTCCGCAGTGGGGCCCTTTAAATAGCCCAGCTTCCCAAGTTACGGGAGCCATTATTTATTCAAAACATTAAAATATTGCAATACAAAAATAATTTTCACATAATTTTCAAATCATAAAATACAAACAGTAATTTCCACATATGTTTAGAGAAGAAATCCTCTCTCAATCAAAACCACTTATTTTCCATGTTTCCCCTCTCGGGTTACCGCAGCTTTATGGTGCAAATAAATTTCATTGTCCTTTCCACTAAACTCTTTCATCTCATGTCATATCCTCTGTTATTATCAGTTTCCCTTCTATTCATACAGCTTATATCCAAAGTTTCTCAAACTTTCCACATTTTTCTATACCGTTCATAGTACAATCACCTAATAACCACCCACTATTGGTCACGTCATTCGGGGAACTCTCAACCTCCCCTCCTCCTCATGACGTCCACGTCACATGGTTCAACCGCCCATTGGGCGGCCACTCCCCATGATTTAGTCCGAAGGTCCTCAAGAAAAAAGGTAAAAAGAGCTCACCAAATAACGTCACCCTTAGGAATATTACTTATCCCATATCTACACTAAGCATGGTTTTAGATCAAACTCTATATTTAAACCACCTGGCTGCAGGGTCCCTAGCTGGTAGATCCACTGTACTTCTTTCCGATTGATTTGTACCAGCGAGTCACCTCCTCGCCAGTGTGGTTTAACCACTTCTACTCCAGCGAACTTCAAGCCCCGCGGGTTCTTACCATGCATGAGCTTAAAGTGAGCTGACACACTATGGCTCATCAGGCCTTTCTTGATGTTCCAGGATCCAGGAACACATACGGAACATCAAGAAAGGCCTGATGAGCCATAGTGTGTCAGCTCACTTTAAGCTCGTGCATGGTAAGAACCCGCGGTGCTTGAAGTTCGCTGGAGTAGAAGTGGTTAAACCACACTGGCGAGGAGGTGACTCGCTGGTACAAATCAATCGGAAAGAAGTACAGTGGATCTACCAGCTAGGGACCCTGCAGCCAGGTGGTTTAAATATAGAGTTTGATCTAAAACCATGCTTAGTGTAGATATGGGATAAGTAATATTCCTATACCAATGCGTAGATAATCTTTCAGACATTCTGGGACCTGTCACAGATGTGACAGTTATGTACCTTTCATGCCATTGTTTGCGAGACCACGTGTCTGTGGTCATAAGTATATTGGTACCGACACTGTGCCAGAGATGCTGTATATTAATTTGCCGCTGAACGTGGCCATATAGTTTAGGGATGCCCTTCTGGAAGAAATTTCCTTCCGTGGACCTTCCATTGCGTTGCTCCCACTGGGCTCGGTGATGGGAGGCCAGGTGCCTTCTTAAGGCGGTGGTCCCTAGGTGAGTGTTGGGCTTACCGTGACTTATGCGTTGACAGCACAGGCTGCAGATGGCAACACTATTGTCAGCAGCTTACACTTTAAAAAAAGCCCACACTGCGGAGCCATGTGCCGGCATCCTGGGAGTGCAAGATGTGACTGTGCATGGTGGATGGCTCGCATTTGCAGTCTGCTTTTTGCCTCCTGTACACTGAGAGTTCTGCCTGCTTCTCCGTCTCTCCCTCTGAACTCCTCTTCCTCTCTTGTGGGCACCCACGTGATGTCCATTAACACGTCATCATCGTCACCTTCACCACCACTGACATTAGAGATCTCTGAGTAGGTAGCCACAGTGGGGACCAACCTCCTTGGGCCGATCTTTGTACAGTCGTCAGACTGCTGGGTGGCGGCCGTTGCTACCTCCTCTTTCTCATCCGATGCCAAGAATGGCTGCGCATCTGTAAGGTCTGAGAATGGATGGGAAAATAATTCCTGATTCGAGTGAAGGGGCTATGGTGGTGGTGTCTTTGGGGGTGCACACAGCAGAGAGTGAGGAGGGTGCAGATACAGAGGATGAGGAGGGTGTAGAAGCAGAAGGCTGAGTAAGCCAGTTAACCACCTCTGGTGCATCCTTTGACGTAATTGCACGCACCTTCTCCAACTTCCAACTTAGGCTCCAGCCTGGTGCACCTGCCTGACCCCTACCACCCCTGTGGAACGGCCTGCCTCTTCCTCTACCTCTCATTTTCAAAATGACACTGTGCCAAAATCCCTAGAGAAGAACAGTATTTTTGGAAGCAGGTATATAGAACCCCTTAATCAGTTTTTTGGGGGCAACTGGTATATCACACCAGTTGCAATTAGTTGTTCCAATGGCGTTTGTCCCTCTGTATAGCTGCGGTAGGTGATGGACGAACATCTGTTGGGACGGTTCGCGAACGCAATAAAATGTTTGCGAACCGCAAGTTCGCGGCGGGTCCTATTCATTTTAATGGCAGGTGAACCTGAAAAACCTTCAGCACATATTTGCAGCCAAGAAATAATTACTAGAAGTGCACAAATAGTCCCACAACATGGACAGCCACATACTAGATGTATTATTCGAATTTGCGATCCCCATTCATTATTTTTTTCAATGCAAAATATCAACTATATAATTTTCGCTTACGCGCATTCGCAAAATAGGTATTCCGACAAGCCGTTGGGCAAGAGTGTTATCCGGAGTCATCTTTTTACGCTCGAACATTTGGGCCACAGAAGCCTGCCTTATTGTCAGATAAACGTGAGGACGGCACGGTGGAAGGACAATTGGGAGGAGAAGGAGAAGAGGCAGGACGTGGAGCGCAGGGAGTGTAGCTTTGTGGGTTCTGACGGCATTGCTCCCACTGGGCTCGGTGATGGGAGGCCAGGTGCCTTCTTAAGGTGGTCGTCCCTAGATGAGTGTTGGGCTTACAGCAACTTATGCATTGACAACAAAGGCTGCAGATGGCAACACTATTGTCAGGAGCGGACACGTTAAAAAAAAGCCCACACTGCGGAGCCATGTGCCGGCGTCCTGGGAGCGCCAGATGTGACCGTGCATGGTAGATTGCTCGCCCTAGATACATTTGCAGTCAGATTTTTGCCTCCTGTGCACTATAAATTCTGCCTGCTTTTCCTCCCTATCTGCTGCTCCATTTCTCCCACTGAACTCCCCTCCTCTTTCTCTCTTGTGGGCACCTACGTGATGTCCATCGACACGTCATCATAGTCACCTTCCCCACCACTAACATTAGAGATCTCGAAGTAGGCAGCAACAGCAGGGACCAACCTCCTTGGGCTGATCTGGGTACTGTCGTCAGACTGCTGGGTGGCGACCGTTGACACCTCCTCTTCCTAATCCGATGCCAAGAATGGCTGCACATCAGAAAGGTCTTGGAATGGATGGGAAAATAATTCCTCTGACTCTAGCGGAGGGGACATGGTGTTGGTGGTGGTGTCTTTGGGGGTGCACACAGCAGAGAGTGAAGAAGGTGCAGATAGAGAAGATGAGGAGGGTGCATAAGCAGAAGGCTGAGTGAGCCACTCAACCAAGTCTGGTGCGTCCTTTGACGTAATTGCACACACCATCTGCAACTTCCCACTTAGGCTCTGGCCTGGTGCACCTGCTCGACCCCTACCACCCCTGCGGAAGGGCCCGCCTCTTCCTCTGCCTGTCATTTTTTAAATGACCCTGTGACAAAAGTCTCTAGAGAAGACCAGAATTTGTGGAAGAAGGTATATAACAACCCTGCTTCAATAAAAAAAAATTAGGGGGCGACTGGTATCACACCAGTTTAAATTATTTTTTCCAATACCGTTTGTGGTTTTGCTGCGTTCCCTCTGCTACACACAGTGACAAACAAATGCTGCTGTAACCAAAAGCACTATATAGAAAGTATATTATTGGTATATAAACACCACACTACTATCAGTTTTTTGGGGGGGCGACTGGTATATCACACCAGTTATAATTATTTTTTCTAATTGCGTTTGTCACTCTGTGTAGCTGCAGAACCGCTCACCACTGCTGCACAATTCAAATCTACTATAATATGCTTTCTATGTTAGAAAGTATATTATAAGTGTATTACACCCCTTTGTACTGCACACCTATATCAGTCCTTAACCGCCTCCGGACCGCCTAACGCAGGATCGCGTTCCGGAGGCGGCAGCTCTGCGCACAGTCACGCATATATGCGTCATCTCGCGAGACGCGAGATTTCCTGTGAACGCGCGCGCACAGGCGCGCGCGTTTGTGTGCGCGCGTTCACAGGATCGGAAGGTAAGCGAGTGGATCTCCAGCCTGCCAGCGGCGATCGTTCGCTGGCAGGATGGAGATGCGATTTTTTTTAAACCCCTAACAGGTATATTAGACGCTGTTTTGATAACAGCGTCTAATATACCTGCTACCTGGTCCTCTGGTGGTCCCTTTTGTTTGGATCGACCACCAGAGGACACAGGCAGCTCAGTAATAAGTAGCACCAAACACCACTACACTACACCCCCCCTGTCACTTATTAACCCCTGATCACCCCATATAGACTCCCTGATCACCCCCCTGTCATTGATCACCCCCCTGTCATTGATCACCCCCTTGTAAGGCTCCATTCAGACGTCCGTATGTTTTTTACGGATCCACGGATACATGGATCGGATCCGCAAAACACATACGGACATCTGAATGGAGCCTTATAGGGGGGTGATCACCCCATATAGACTCCCTGATCACCCCCCTGTCATTGATCACCCCCCTGTAAGGCTCCATTCAGACGTCCGTATGTGTTTTGCGGATCCGATCCATGTATCCGTGGATCTGTAAAAAACATACGGACGTCTGAATGGAGCCTTACAGGGGGGGGTGATCACCCCAAATAGACTCCCTGATCACCCCCCTGTCAGGCTCCATTCAGACTTTTTTTTGGCCCAAGTTAGCGGAAATAATTTTTTTTTCTTACAAAGTCTCATATTCCACTAACTTGTCTCAAAAAATAAAATTTCACATGAACTTACCATACCCCTCACGGAATCCAAATGCGTAAAATTTTTTAGACATTTAGATTACAGACTTCTTCTCACGCTTTAGGGCCCCTAAAATGCCAGGGCAGTATAAATACTCCACATGTGACCCCATTTCGGAAAGAAGATACCCCAAGGTATTCCGTGAGGGGCATATTGAGTCCATAAAAGATTGAAATTTTTGTCCCAAGTTAGCGGAAAGGGAGACTTTGTGAGAAAAAAAAAAATCAATTTCCGCTAACTTGTGCCAAAAAAAATTAAGATTCTATGAACTCGCCATGCCCCTCATTTAATACCTTTGGGTGTCTTCTTTCCAAAATGGGGTCACATGTGGTGTATTTATACTGCCCTGGCATTTTAGGGGCCCTAAAGCGTGAGAAGAAGTCTGGGATCCAAATGTCTAAAAATGCCCTCATAAAAGGAATGAGAGCCCCTTTGCGCATCTAGGCTGCAAAAAGTGTCACATGTGGTATCGCTGTACTCAGGAGAAGTTGGGAAATGTGTTTTGGGGTGTCATTTTACATATACTCATGCTGGGTGAGATAAATATCTTGGTCAAATGCCAACTTTGTATAAAAAAAATGGTAAAAGTTGTCTTTTGCAGAGATATTTCTCTCACCCAGCATGAGTATATGTAAAAAGACACCCCAAAACACATTGCCCAACTTCTCCTGAATACGGCGATACCACATGTGTGACACTTTTTTGCAGCCTAGGTGGGCAAAGGGGCCCACATTCCAAAGAGCACCTTTCGGATTTCACAGGTCATTTTTTACACATTTTGATTTCAAACTACTTACCACACATTAGGGCCCCTAGAATGCCAGGGCAGTATAACTACCCCACAAGTGACCCCATTTTGGAAAGAAGACACCCCCAGGTATTTCATGATGGGCATAGTGAGTTCATGGAAGTTTTTATTTTTTGTCACAAGTTAGTGGAATATGAGACTTTGTAAGAAAAAAAATATATAAAAAAAATCATCATTTTCTGCTAACTTGTGACAAAAAATAAAAAGTTCTATGAACTCGCCATGCCCATCAGCGAATACCTTACTTTCCGAAATGGGGTCATTTGTGGGGTGTTTGTACTGTCTGGCCATTGTAGAACCTCAGGAAACATGACAGGTGCTCAGAAAGTCAGAGCTGCTTCAAAAAGCGGAAATCCACATTTTTGTACCATAGTTTGTAAACGCTATAACTTTTACCCAAACCATTTTTTTTTTTACCCAAACATTTTTTTTTTTATCAAAGACATGTAGAACAATACATTTAGAGAAAAATTTATATATGGATGTCGTTTTTTTTGCAAAATTTTACAACTGAAAGTGAAAAATGTCATTTTTTTGGCAAAAAAAATCGTTAAATTTCGATTAATAACAAAAAAAGTAAAAATATCAGCAGCAATGAAATACCACCAAATGAAAGCTCTATTAGTGAGAAGAAAAGGAGGCAAAATTCATTTGGGTGGTAAGTTGCATGACCGAGAAATAAACGGTGAAATTAGTGTAGTGCAGAAGTGTAAAAAGCGGCCTGGTCATTAAGGGTGTTTAACCGCCTCACGTCCGCCCATAGGATATAAACGTCCTATGGGTGGACGTCTATTTCTGACAGCACGTTTTAAAATGTCCTGTCAGAAATAGCAGCTGCACGCTAATCGTGCAGCTGCTGATCGGGTTGCCCGCTGTCAGTGACAGCAGGGCAACCCTAAGACAAGGCAGGGACAGTGCCCAGGTGTCCCTGCCTTCACGATCGCTGCAGACACAGCGCTCACCGAGCGCTGTGTCTGCAGAGCAGGAAGCGCTGTGCGCTTCCTGTTCCGGCCCGGCGGTCATGTGACCGCCGTGACCGGAGTGTGCAGGAGCTGTGTGAGGTCTCTCAGAGACCTCGATCAGCCCTGCTCTGAGGCTGTACAGCGCAGGATTGCTGCTGTACAGCCTCTATAGGGGTGCATTTGTTCTGTAACTGGGGCTACTATCTCAGCCCCAGTTACAGGAGAAATCAACTGTGAAAAAAAAAAGAAAAAGTGAAGCAAATGTCCCCCAGAGGTCTTGTATGACCTTATGGGGGACGAAAAGTGTAAAAAAAAAATAAAAAAAATAAAGGGTTGAAAAAATAAAATAAAAGTTTCACATGTAAAAAAAAAAAAAGTTCCCAAGTTAGGAATAAAAAAAAAAAATTAAAAATAGAAAAAATAAAGTAAAATAGACATATTTAGTATTGCCGCGTCCGTAAAAACCAGCTCTATAAAAATATCACATGACCTAACCCCTCGGATAAACACCGTAAAAAATAAATAAAAAAAACTGTGTCAAAACAAGCAATTTTTGTCACCTTGCATCACAAAAGGTGCAACACCAAGTGATCAAAAAGGCGTATGTCCCACAAAATGGTACCAATAAAACCGTCACCTCATCCCGCAAAAAATGAGCCCCTACATAAGAAAATCTCTCAAAAAATAAAAAAACTATAGCTCTCAGAACATGGACACATTAAAACATAATGTTTTGGTTTCAAAAATGCTATTATTGTGTAAAACTTTAATAAATGAGAAAAAGTATACTTATTAGGTATCGCCACGTCCGTAACAATCTGCTCTATAAAAATGTCACTTGACTGAACCCCTAAGGTGAACGCTGTAAAAATAAATAAATAGAAACTGTGCTAAAACAACCAATTTTTTGGTCACCTTGCCCCATAAAGTGTTATATTGAATGATCAAAAAATCATATGTACCCAAAAATAGTACTAATAAAACTGGCACCTTATCCCCTAGTTTCCAAAATGGGGTCACTTCTTGGGAGTTTCTACTGTAAGGGTGCATCAGGGGGCTTCAAATGGGACATGGCATCTAAAAACCCATACAGCAGTTTACGACCACATGTGGGGTGTTTCTGTAAACCGCAGAATCTGGGTAATAAATATTGAGTTTTGTTTGGCTGTTAACCATCGATGTGTTAGAGAAAAAAATTGATTAAAATGGAAAATCTGCCAAAAAAGTGAAATTTAAAAATTTGATCTCCATTTTCCTTTAATTCTTGTGGAACGCCTAAAGGGTTAACAAAGTTTGTAAAATCGGTTTTGAATACCTTGAGGGGTGTAGTTTCTACAATGGGGTCATTTATGGGGGTATCCACTATGTAGGCCCCACAAAGTGACTTCAGACCTGAACTGGTCCTTTTAAAGTGGGTTTTGGCAATTTTCTTAAAAATTTGAAGAATTGCTTCTAAACTTCTAAGCCTTCTAACGTCCTAAAAAAATAAAATGACATTTCCAAAATGATGCCAACATAAAGTAGACATATGGGGAATGTTAAATAATAAATATTTTATGAGGTATCACTTTCTGTTTTAAAAGCAGAGAAATTGAAATTTAGAAAATTGCGATTTTTTTAAATTTTTGGGTAAATTTGGGATTTTTTCATAAATAAAGGTGAAATATTTTGACTCAAATTTATGACTATCATGAAGTACAATGTGTCACGAGAAAACAATCTCTGAATGACTTGGATAAATAAAGGCGTTCCAAAGTTATTACCACATAAAGTGAGATATGTCCGTTTTGCAAAATTTGGCCTGGTCAGGAAGGGGGCAAATGGCCCAGATGGGAAGTGGTTAATCTAGGCTGGCTGAGATGGTTAAAAGGACTTTTGTGGATTTGATAGCGTTTTTGTCCCTAACAGTCTGTCCCTGCTCCACACAGCAACCTCTCCCTACACTGACAAAAGACTGAATGTAAAATGGCGGCCAGAACGGGTCTATTTATAAGGTAGAGGGTATGTCCATGGGCTGAAACGTCTTAATTGGCTGTCCTGTACCACCTGATGGATGTGTCATAAGTCAAAGTTCTTCACAATGTAAAAGAATATGGCGGATGCAAATATCTCCATATGTTCGCATGTTCGGCGAATCGCGAACGGGCAAAGTTCGCTGCGAACCACAAGGCCATCTCTAGCTGCTTTCTCAGCAGAACCACACACAAATGCTGCACAACACAAATGCACTATAATATACTTTCTATGTTAGAAAGTATATTATAAGTAGGTTACACCCCTCACCCACTTTTGTTGCCCCATTAGCTAGCGTTTGGTGTCTTTATCTATACTCTCTAACAGTCTGTCCCTGCTCCACACAGCAACCTCTCCCTACACTGGCAAAAAACTGAATGTAAAATGGCGGCCAGATCGGGTTTATTTATAGGGTAGGGGGTGTGTCCATGTGCTGAAACGTCTCAATTGGCTGTCCTGTACCACCTGATGGATGCGTCATAGGTCAAAGTTCTGCACAACGCAAAGAATATGGCGCCGGCGGACATCGCCATATGTTCGCCTGTTCATCGAACGAGCAAAGTTCGCCGCGAACCGCAAGGGATCTCAACTGACCAACTGCTGAGGGCTGATGCTCAACAGACAGGATCCGTTTCTTGGGGGTAATTGTTCTGACGGATCAGAGGAAAGGCAAAATAATCAGTGACGTCAACACAAACTTACTGCTGATCCCCTCTCCACTCTGTCGGGGGCCCTACTTTTATAAGCGTTTAATGCAACAGGTTCTGTAGACATCTATGTGGACTCATCTGACGACGGTGTAAGAGGAGTGCGCTTCTTCTTAATGCTAACATCGACCTGTAAGGCCTCATGCACACAGTTTTGGTCCTCAGCCGAGCCGCAGTTTTGGCGGTTCGGATGCGGACCTATTCACTTCAATGGGGTCGCAAAAGATGCGGACAGCACTCAGTGTGCTGTCCGCATCCGTTGCTCCGTTCCGTGGGCCGCAAAAATATATAACCTGTCCTATTCTTGTCTGCGTTTTGTGGACAAGAATAGGCAGTTGTATTAATGGCTGTCTGTGCCGTTCCGCAAATTGCAGACCGAAAAAACACAACGGTCGGGTGCATGAGGCCTAAGGCTGAGTTTATAGTTATTTGGTCAGTTTTGGCACCGTGACTGCACAAATAAGTGAAGTGTGCAGTGATTCTAAGAGCGACGCCTGTCATCTGCATCTCATACTGACTCACAGTATTATTTCACTACCACAGCAGACTCCCTATGCGTGTTACTACAAGGCACAGTGTTCTACACCCTATAAAGGCTCTCTGTAGCCAGGAAACAGCTGTCACCGTGAATAAATTTGGATCAAACCAGATTTTTTTAATTTTTTTTTTCTATATATATTCGCCAAACCGACCGAATCAAATTTTTGAAAAATTCGCTCATCTCTAGTGACAACAATGAATTACCAGGTGACCACACAGATCAGGGTAGAATGGCAAACACCCAGGTCAGGAGAATACACCCTGCACATAGCAAAGTTGAAGTCTGCCTCAGCCATGCATGTCACAGGACTAAATAGCTGGTTAATGAGCACACCTGACCAACTGGTAATCAAGCACACACAGACCAAGTGTGCTCTATAAACACAGAGCACACAGGTCACAGGAGACAGTTCACACATAGCCACAGAACACTGCAGCTAGCACGCACCACACAAACAACCAGCATACAAAAGAGAATAATCAACCGCAGCCAGTATAGGCAGCCAGCCAACAGAGCAACACAGTGTGATGTGTGTCACACATACACAATATACACTATGCAGTCACCCCCACATTACATAACCACACTATACACTATGCAGTCACCCCCATGTCACATAAGAACATTATACACTATGTAGTCACTGCCGCCCACACAATATACACAATATACACAATATAGTGTTCCCCACCTTGCTCTTCCTGGCAAACCTAAGAGCCCAGGCAGAAGCATGTGTTTTTACTCTCTCTTATGAACTGCAGACAGGGAGGGTCTTACATCTGATTGGCTGTCCTGACTCGCCTTCTCTCTTTCATTGGCTGAGCTGCTCATCCTTCGTTCCTGCTGCCCTGAATCACAGAAATACAGGGAGTGGCAGCACCTGGGTAACCCTTTCCTTTCCAGATCAGAGCTGTCCTGTTAACTCTTTCAGTGCAACACAGGAGCTTAGTAACCTGCTTTGCACAGTTAGGCCCCTTTCAGCATGCTCTATATTCTGAGTTTTTCACGCAACGCAGGCCCCATAGAAGTGAATGGGGTTGCGTGAAAATCGCAAGCATCCGCAAGCAAGTGCGGATGCGGTGCGATTTTCACGCACGGTTGCTAGGAGACGATCGGGATGGAGACCCGATCATTATTATTTCCCCTTATAACGTGGTTATAAGGGAAAATAATAGCATTCTGAATACTGAATGCATAGTAAAATAGCGCGGGAGGGGTTAAAAATAAATAAATAAATATGTAACTCACCTTAATCCACTTGACCGCGGAGCCGGCATCTCCTTCTGTCTCCTTTCTTCAGGACCTGGGTAAAGGACCTGTGGTGACGTCACTCCGGTCATCACATGATCCATCACATGATCTTTTACCATGGTGATGAATCATGTGATGGATCATGTCATGACCGGAGTGACGTCACCACAGGTCCTTTACCCAGGTCCTGAAGAAAGGAGACAGAAGGAGATGCCGACTCCGCGGTCAAGTGGATTAAGGCGAGTTAAATTTTTATTTATTTTTTTAACCCCTCCAGCTGTCATGCCCCACTCTGACGATGTGCGGAGGTCGGCCAGGATTGCAGCACGAGTTTAGTGTTTGTTTTGGAGTCGTGCTGGATCCGCCCCTCATCAGGTGCACTGGGTGGAGTCATTAGTTTAAATAGCTCCTCAGCCCAGTGCCCTGAGCGGATTATACTCATCATTGTGGTCTTGGAAGCTAGGAAGGAAGGAAGGTTGGTTGTCTGTTCCAGCTCAGGAAGATAAGTGTTATTTCTAGTTGGTTGTTTTGTGTCATCTATCCCATCCAGGTTCTGTGTGAGCAGGCTGCTCCTATTTCCCACTTCACCATCTCAGGGAATTCAGGGTTTTGTCAGCCCAGGCACGGGGACATCTCATACCTACCTTCAAGGTATGTAGGTGAGCTGAGCAGTGCAGGGAAAGAGGTCAGGGATTAGTTAGGAGGTGACCCTTCCCCTGTCTCTCGCCCAGAGCCTGGTTGGTGCGTTATCTGTTATACTGAGTGCACGCCCGCTGTGACACCAGCGCTATTTGACTATGCATTCTGTATTCAGAATGCTATTATTTTCCCTTATAACCATGTTATAAGGGAAAATAATACAATCTACAGAACACCGATCCCAAGCCCGAACTTCTGTGAAGAAGTTCGGGTTTGGGTACCAAACATGCGCGATTTTTCTCAAACGAGTGCAAAATGCATTACAATGTTTTGCACTCGCGTGGAAAAATCGCGGGTGTTCCCGTAACGCACCAGCACATTTTCCCGCAACGCCCGTGTGAACCCAGCCTTATGCTACTAGTACTATCGGCCCTGCTGTGCTGTCTAGGGATGAGCGAATCGACTTCGGATGGAAAGTCCGAAGTCGATTTACATAAAACTTGGTTTCAATACTGTACGGAGCTAGTGCTCCATACAGTATTAGAATGTATTGGCCCCGATGATCCAAAGTTGTTACTTCGCGAAGTCTCGCGAGACTTCGCATAATACCGATGTCACATGGTTAGCACTCCTTTTTTCTGAGATTTCTGAGTTTGGTTATCTAATCTAAGCAAACACTTTTCAATGGCTTTTGTCTCAAGATAATGAAATGAGTTAAGAAATTTGAGTTAACAGCGGGAGTGCTAACCATGGTACATCGTAACTTAAAAAATTGATTTCCATAGTAAAAATACATTTCCCGAACTTGGGTTCGGTTCCAAGGTGGTACTTGGAACTGAACCAAAGTTCGGGAAATGTTTTTTTTTTACAGTAGAAATCAATTTATGGAGCTATTACGCGAAGTCTAACGAGAATTTGTGAAGTACACCTTCAGCTTATCGGAGCCAATACATTTTAATACTGTACGGAGCGCTCGCTCCATACAGTATTCAAACAAAATTTATGCAAATCGACTTCGGATGTTTCATCCGAAGTCTATTCGCTCATCCCTAGCGCTGTCATTGTCATACACAGTGTATGGTAATGACAGCCCTGGCTGGCCCTGCTGTGCTATTGTTATGATGATGGGAGCACAGCAGAGCCAGCAGCCTGCAATGTGTATTACAGACTGCAGCACACAGCGCAGGCCAGGGCTGTCATTATTGTTAATACACGTTCACACAGTGTGCAGTCAGCATAAACAAATAAGAGGACTGTTCTTTGTAGTCTAAGGGTGGGTTCAAATTAGCGTTAGGGATTCCGTTATGGCTTTCCGTTATAACATGGTTATAATGGAAAATAACCGAATGCCCAGACAGAATGCAAAACGGAAGCCTTTAAAAGGCATTTTGTTTGCTTTCCGTCCTAATAGAAGTCTATGGGAAAGCATAACGGATCCGTCTGGGTCCTGTTATGCAAGACGGAAAACAAAGTCCTGTCGACAGGACTTTGTTTTCCGTCTTGCATAACAGGATCCAAACGGATACGTTTTGATTCCCATAGACTTCTATTAGGACGGAAAGCAAACGGAATGCCTTTTAAAGGCTTCCGTTTTGCATTCCGTCATAATACAAGTCTATCGACAGAAGAACGGATCCGTCCTTCCGTCTTATGGATTCCATTATTTTCCAATATAACCATGTTATAACGGAAAGCCATAACGGAATCCCTAACGCTAGTGTGAACCCACCCTTACTTGTTTATTAGTCAACAGGTAGTACATATGTGATTGATTATATACGATTGATTGATAAAACAGGATTGTTTGGTAAATCTAGAAAAATGCAAATAACATGTATAAGTATTAACCTCTTAAGGACCCGCTTTGTACATGTACGGCGCTGGTGGAAATGTGGAAATGACTTAAGGACCAGTGCTGTACATGTATGGCAGGCTGATCGGGCGGGTGCAGGAGCTGCGCCTGCCCGATCAGCGGCACGGACCCGGCAGTCACTGACATCGGTGAAAACACAGATTCCGGCGTGTTAACCCCTTGTATGCTATGGTCAAAGCTGACCGCGGCATGCAAAGGGTTCGCTGAGGTATAACGGTATAGTAGGAGTAGCAGCACATAGGGGTATACTGGCCTTATATGTGGTGGTGCACGCGGTGTTAGACGCCAGTCCGTAGCGTCCCTCCAAGTAGGCAACCATAGAACAACAAAACCGCTGCACTCTCTTGTCTCTATGCATCCTTTATTCCATCAAATTCATGCGACGTTTCGACCTGAGCGGTCTTTTTCAAAGCAACTGACAATAGATCATTACCAGGCTTAAATATCCTCCTTGTAGGAGGGGCTACCACACATGTCATAACAAATAAAAGCAATCTTAAAATAGTATAGGGTAAGGCATCCTTTCAAATTAGCAAATCATCACTTACTTTGGAACACCTGGTGGAATGCTGGTGGGAATGTATGGCCATCAAATCCCAAGGCGTCATGCTGGTAAGACAGTGTCCCCTTAGCTCCTGAGTATTTGCGCAGGCGTGCCGGGACTAGATACGCGCCCAAAAACTTTAGAATATCGGCGTCCCCTAGTTCCCAGTGCGCCGGCGTGCCAGAGCGGAACTCGCGCATGCGCATAAGCGCGTTCAATGTGCGCAGACGCACCAGATCAAAAGCTCACGCAGGCGCACCTGCTCACTGCAGTCCATGGTCCTGTTGTGCAAGCGCTTAATAGGGAGCTCACGCAGGCGCACAAGTATACTGTCAGCTAGCGCAATATTGGGCATCTCGGTAGCTCAGCTATATCCTAGGGAGGGCACTAAGTAAAAAGACATACAGTATCACATAATGATGTATAGCTGGGGGCATTATCAAATTAACAATTGTCTGTCTCAACATTCTTGTTTAACTTGTCAAATCGCAGAAGTCGACAACAGCAAAGTGAAATAGTTATAACACCTTAATATATCCCTCGCCGACAGTCCCACTAGTTAATGGAGAAAACTCTGGTGATTATATATGTGTGTATCACTAGAGCAGAGAGATAGGCAATTAGACATGTACACGGACAGTGGTAGAGTCACATTGAGATGTGCGACTACCCCATAGTCCTAAACCATTCAACGCTTATGGTCACAGAAGGACGGGGCCCCCCCTTAGTTCCATGCGACCGCCATTGTCCTATTTATAGGAGGAGGCGATTTGCCATGTACATCTAACCAAGAAGGGGAGGAAAGAGACCCATCCCTGGGTCCCCCACTCCCTCAAGGGGTTACCATTCACACCAGCCGAAACCCCTTAGCTAAAGTGAGATCACACAATACTAGAAAAAAATAAATAAATATATATATATTTAATGGCCAGTAAAGTAAATAGACTGTCTCGGGGGATTGGTGTATGTACGCTTGTTGATACCTATGTTCTACCTAGACAATGTACAAAAGGGTAATAGCTCCAATAGCACTCAACTTATTGTCATTATAGTCCAATGATACTAATAGCACCCAACTTATTGTAATTATAGTCCAATTATATGGTCATGTTATAGCTACCAACGCCCAACCAGTCGATTGTGAGGGGGAATTCTGTCACTGTGACCCTGCCCACCAGACGTCCATTCTGGGTCCAATCTGTTAAAAAAAGACATATATTAGTCTCTATAATCATAACCAAACGGTTAGGTACATTACTTTAAATGACATTGTGTAATATTCGGTATGAAGTACACAATATTCCTTCTGGATCAGTAAAGCGTGCCAATCCTGAAGTCCCTATTCAAACCATTCGGTTCGAGCGTTTGGAGTTCAAAAATCAATTTTAACTCAAGTCTCTTAACTAGAGTTGAGCGAACACCTGAATGTTCAGGTTCGAGAAGTTCGGCCGACTTCCCGGAAATGTTCGGGTTCGGGATCCGAACCCGACCCGAACTTCGTCCCGAACCCCATTGAAGTCAATGGGGACCCGAACTTTTCGGCACTAAAAAGGCTGTAAAACAGCCCAGGAAATAGCTAGAGGGCTGCAAAAGGCAGCAACATGTAGGTAAATCCCCTGCAAACAAATGTGGATAGGGAAATGAATTAAAATAAAAAAAAAAAAAAAAAAAATTAACCAATATCAATTGGACAGAGGTCCCATAGCAGAGAATCTGGCTTCACGTCAGCAGAGAATCAGTCTCTTCATGCCATAGAAAAGAATCTGGCTTCATGTCAGCAGAGAATCAGTCTCTTCATGCCATAGCAGAGAATCTGGCTTCATGTCAGCGCAGAATCAGTCTTCATGTCATAGCAGAGAATCAGGCTTCACGTCACCCACCACTGGAACAGGCCACTGTCACATATTTAGGCCCCGGCACCCAGACAGAGGAGAGAGGTCCCGTAACAGAGAATCTGGCCTTATGTCAGCACAGAATCAGTCTTCATGTCATAGCAGAAAATCAGGCTTCACGTCACCCACCACTGGAACAGGCCACTGTCACATATTTAGGCCCCGGCACCCAGACAGAGGAGAGAGGTCCCGTAACAGAGAATCTGGCCTTATGTCAGCGCAGAATCAGTCTTCATGTCATAGCAGAAAATCAGGCTTCACGTCACCCACCACTGGAACAGGCCACTGTCACATATTTAGGCCCAGGCACCCAGGCAGAGGAGAGAGGTCCCGTAACAGAGAATCTGGCCTTATGTCAGCGCAGAATCAGTCTTCATGTCATAGCAGAGAATCAGGCTTCACGTCACCCACCACTGGAACAGGCCACTGTCACATATTTAGGCCCAGGCACCCAGGCAGAGGAGAGAGGTCCCGTAACAGAGAATCTGGGCTTATGTCAGCACATAATCTGTCTTCATGTCATAGCAGAGAATCAGGCTTCACGTCACCCACCACTGGAACAGGCCACTGTCACATATTTAGGCCCCGGCACCCAGACAGAGGAGAGAGGTCCCGTAACAGAGAATCTGGCCTTATGTCAGCGCAGAATCAGTCTTCATGTCATAGCAGAGAATCAGGCTTCACGTCACCCACCACTGGAACAGGCCACTGTCACATATTTAGGCCCAGGCACCCAGGCAGAGGAGAGAGGTCCCGTAACAGAGAATCTGGCCTTATGTCAGCACAGAATCTGTCTTCATGTCATAGCAGAGAATCAGGCTTCACGTCACCCACCACTGGAACAGGCCACTGTCACATATTTAGGCCCCGGCACCCAGACAGAGGAGAGAGGTCCCGTAACAGAGAATCTGGCCTTATGTCAGCGCAGAATCAGTCTTCATGTCATAGCAGAGAATCAGGCTTCACGTCACCCACCACTGGAACAGGCCACTGTCACATATTTAGGCCCAGGCACCCAGGCAGAGGAGAGGTCCCATAACAGAGAATCTGGCCTTATGTCAGCACAGAATCTGTCTTCATGTCATAGCAGAGAATCAGGCTTCACGTCACCCACCACTGGAACAGGCCACTGTCACATATTTAGGCCCCGGCACCCAGACAGAGGAGAGAGGTCCCGTAACAGAGAATCTGGCCTTATGTCAGCGCAGAATCTGTCTTCATGTCATAGTGTAGTGGCCCCACTAGATAAGCGTGGGCACTACACAAGGGTCAATTGGTGCGTGCGCTACTTCTCCTCACTAGGGACAGGGATGGTATCTTTAATTGTGCATTTTAGGTAATTTGTAAAGTATTGTTTTTGTATTGTGCAATGTTTTTCCCTGTAATATTCATTATCAGGCCTAGTCTCTGTAGTTAGTCATCCCAGACGCTAGAGGGAGCTAGAGTACCCCTGGTATAAGTATTCAGGCCCCAGACAGGGAAGGTTGGTTGAAGGTCAGGAGTCTGCAGAGACAAGCTAGAAGGCTCAAGCCAGAGCTTTCTCCTGACATGCAACTAGACAGTCCAGGCTTCTAGTTGCCACCAGGAGACTAGTAGAGGGATCCTAGTCTACCTGCTGATCAAGAGAGCCATGGTTAGCTCAGAAGATCTACCCCAAGGGAAGAGTTTACCTCCTGGGAGAGCAACCCTGTAGTTCCCATCAAGCCAAGCAGAGTCAACATGTCCAGCTAAAACAAGTAAGCTGAAGGGCAGAAAGAGTAGAAATGTAAGGCAAGAAAGAGTACCTGAGGAGGATTATTTACCAAGGATAAAAGCCTACAATAAGGTATCTGGGCCTTGGGATCAAAGCCAGACAGGAGTTCTAATGAACGTTGTACACTATCTCCGAGGAGTCTGTACAGCCTGATTCTGCGCATGTGGATGTTTACCCTCTGTGTATCTTGTCAAGAAACAGTATACCTGCCATAATTGTGAAACCCTGCTTGCGAAGTGTACTTGATATGTGGAACTGAGTTTGACATCCAACTGTATAAAGTTGAATTGATCGCAGTAAAGCAAAGTTTGGTTCACCATACCATCTGTGTACCTCACTTATTAATACTACCAATCGGTGTGCCACCGTTACAGGCACTGGCGTCACGAACCTTAAAGGGACCTTGCCCCAGGCACATAAAACACCTGCAACATCCAGGGCACCTCATCCACCACCAGGCCTGGTCCCTAGATACAGAGTGTGCCCCAGAGGACTCCTGTGCCAGCCTCTCCTTCACTGCTGTATGCCTGCCCAGGGTTTCCCTACAGAACTGTGAGTAACCCTCGCTTGCCGTTAACCGTGACCTCACAATCGCAATACCCTGCAGGTCTGGCGTACCGCAATAGCAGAGAATCAGGCTTCACGTCACCCACCACTGGAACAGGCTACTATCACACATTTAGGCCCCGGCACCCAGGCAGAGGAGAGGTTCATTCAACTTTGGGTTGCCCCGCAATATAACGGTAAAATGAAAATAAAAATAGTATTGAATGAGGAAGTGCCCTGGAGTAGAATAATATATTGTTAAGGGGAGGTAGTTAATATCTAATCTGCACAAGGGATGGACAGTTCCTGTGGGATCCATGCCTGGTTCATTTTTATGAACGTCAGCTTGTCCACATTGGCTGTAGACAGGCGGATACGTTTGTCTGTAATGACGCCCCCTGCCGTGCTGAATACACGTTCAGACAAAACGCTGGCCGCTGGGCAGGCCAGCACCTCCAAGGCATAAAAGGCTAGCTCTGGCCACGTGGACAATTTGGAGACCCAGAAGTTGAATGGGGCCGAACCATCAGTCAGTACGTGGAGGGGTGTGCACAGGTACTGTTCCACCATGTTAGTGAAAGGTTGCCTCCTGCTAACACGTTCCGTACCAGGTGGTGGTGCAGTTAGCTGTGGCGTGGTGAAAAAACTTTTCCACATCTCTGCCATGGTAACCCTGCCCTCAGAGGAGCTGGCCGTGACACAGCTGCGTTGGCGACCTCTTGCTCCTCCTCTGCCTTCGCCTTGGGTTTCCACTGGTTCCCCTGTGACATTTGGGAATGCTCTCAGTAGCGCGTCTACCAACGTGCGCTTGTACTCGCGCATCTTCCGATCACGCTCCAGTGTAGGAAGTAAGGTGGGCACATTGTCTTTGTACTGTGGATCCAGCAGGGTGGCAACCCAGCAGTCCGCACACGTTAAAATGTGGGCAACTCTGCTGTCGTTGCGCAGGCACTGCAGCATGTAGTCGCTCATGTGTGCCAGGCTCCCCAGAGGTAAGGACAAGCTGTCCTCTGTGGGAGGCGTATCGTCATCGTCCTGTGTTTCCCCCCAGCCACGCACCAGTGATGGGCCCGAGCTGCTTTGGGTGCCACCCCGCTGTGAACATGCTTCATCCTCATCCTCCTCCACCTCCTCCTCATCCTCGTCCTCCAGTAGTGGGCCCTGTCTGGCCACATTTGTACCTGGCCTCTGGTGTTGCAAAAAACCTCCCTCTGAGTCACTTCGAAGAGACTGGCCTGAAAGTGCTAAAAATGACCCCTCTTCCTCCTCTTCCTCCTGGGCCACCTCCTCTTCCATCATCGCCCTAAGTATTTTCTCAAGGAGACATAGAAGTGGTATTGTAACGCTGATAACGGCGTCATCGCCACTGGCCATGTTGGTGGAGTACTCGAAACAGCGCAACAGGGCACACAGGTCTCGCATGGAGGCCCAGTCATTAGTGGTGAAGTGGTGCTGTTCCGCAGTGCGACAGACCCGTGCGTGCTGCAGCTGAAACTCCACTATGGCCTGCTGCTGCTCGCACAGTCTGTCCAGCATGTGCAAGGTGGAGTTCCACCTGGTGGGCACGTCGCATCGAGGCGGTGAGCGGGAAGGCCGAAGTTACGCTGTAGCGCAGACAGGCGAGCAGCGGCAGGATGTGAACGCCGGAAGCGCGAACAGACGGCCCGCACTTTATGCAGCAGCTCTGACATGTGGGGGTAGTTGCGAATGAACTTCTGCACCACCAAATTCCGCACATGCGCCAGGCAAGGGATGTGCGTCAAACCGGCTAGTCCCAGAGCTGCAACGAGATTTCGCCCATTATCGCACACCACCAGGCCGGGCTTGAGGCTCACCGGCAGCAACCACTCGTCGGTCTGTTGTTCTATACCCCCCCACAACTCCTGTGCGGTGTGGGGCCTGTCCCCCAAACATATGAGTTTCAGAACGGCCTGCTGACGTTTACCCCGGGCTGTGCTGAAGTTGGTGGTGAAGGTGTGTGGCTGACTGGATGAGCAGGTGGAAGAAGAGGAGGAGGAAGCTGAGTAGGAGGAGGAGGAGACAGGAGGCAAAGAATGTTGCCCTGCGATCCTTGGCGGCGGAAGGACATGCGCCAAACAGCTCTCCGCCTGGGGCCCAGCCGCCACTACATTTACCCAGTGTGCAGTTAGGGAGATATAGCATCCCTGGCCGTGCTTACTGGTCCACGTATCTGTGGTTAGGTGGACCTTGCCACAGATGGGGTTGCGCAGTTCACACTTGATTTTATCGGACACTTGGTTGTGCAGGGAAGGCACGGCTCTCTTGGAAAAGTAGTGCCGGCTGGGAACAACATACTGTGGGACAGCAAGCGACATGAGCTGTTTGAAGCTGTGTGTGTCCACCAGCCTAAATGACAGCATTTCATAGGCCAGTAGTTTAGAAATGCTGGCATTCAGGGCCAGGGATCGAGGGTGGCTAGGTGGGAATTTACGCTTTCTCTCAAATGTTTGTGAGATGGAGAGCTGAACGATGCCGTGTGACATGGTTGAGATGCTTGGTGACGCAGGTGGTGATGTTGGTGGTACATCCCATGTTTGCTGGGCGGCAGGTGCCAACGTTCCTCCAGAGGCGGAGGAAGAGGCCGAGGCGGCGGCAGCAGCAGAAGAGGCTGAGGTGGCGGCAGCAGCAGAAGAGGTAGCAGGGGGAGCCTGAGTGAGTTCCTTGTTTTTAAGGTGTTTACTCCACTGCAGTTCATGCTTTGCATGCAGGTGCCTGGTCATGCAGGTTGTGCTAAGGTTCAGAACGTTAATGCCTCGCTTCAGGCTCTGATGGCACAGCGTGCAAACCACTCGGGTCTTGTCGTCAGCACATTGTTTGAAGAAGTGCCATGCCAGGGAACTCCTTGAAGCTGCCTTTGGGGTGCTCGGTCCCAGATGGCGGCGGTCAGTAGCAGGCAGAGTCTCTTGGTGGCGGGTGTTCTGATTTTGCCCACTGCTCCCTCTTTTGCTACGCCGTTGGCTCGGTCTCACCACTGCCTCTTCCTCCGAACTCTGAAAGTCAGTGGCACTACCTTCATTCCATGTGGGGTCTAGGACCTCATCGTCGCCTGCATCGTCTTCCACCCAGTCTTGATCCCTGACCTCCTGTTCAGTCTGCACACTGCAGAAAGACGCAGCAGTTGGCACCTGTGTTTCGTCATCATCAGAGACGTGCTGAGGTGGTATTCCCATGTCCTCATCATCAGGAAAAATAAGTGGTTGTGCGTTAGTGCATTCTATCTCTTCCACCCCTGGGGAAGGGCTAGGTGGATGCCCTTGGGAAACCCTGGCAGCAGAGTCTTCAAACAGCATAAGAGACTGCTGCATAACTTGAGGCTCAGACAGTTTCCCTGATATGCATGGGGGTGATGTGACAGACCGATGGGCTTGGTTTTCATGCGCCATCTGTGCGCTTTCTGCAGAAGACTGGGTGGGAGATAATGTGAACGTGCTGGATCCACTGTCGGCCACCCAATTGACTAATGCCTGTACCTGCTCAAGCCTTACCATCCTTAGAACGGCATTGGGCCCCACCAAATATCGCTGTAAATTCTGCTGGCTACTGGGACCTGAGGTAGTTGGTTCACTAGGACGTGTGGCTGTGGCAGAACGGCCACGTCCTCTCCCAGCACCAGAGGGTCCACTAACACCACCACGACCATGTCCACGTCCACGTCCGCGTCCCTTATTAGATGTTTTCCTCATTGTTCCCGTTCACCACAATTTTGAGAATGGCAAATTTGGGAATAGTTTTTCAACCCAGAACAAAAAGTGTGCTTTTACGGTTTACTACAAATAACTTGACCAGCTAAAACAGTACAGATTTGGTTGAATAGAAATGTGAGGCCTGTTTTTTTTTGCGCTGTGTGACAGGTATAGGTTTAATCACAGAATTAGACTTGTATCTGCACGGTAGCGTGTGTGTTAAATTTTTCTGAATGACACTATCAGCACCTTCAATGTAAGATATCCTTTTTGGGATAGATTTCAAGTAGGCCTCATATAGCAGAAACTAGTTATTTTGAGAATGGCAAATTTGGGAATAGTTTTTCAACCCAGAACAAAAAGTGTGCTTTTACGGTCACTACAAATAACTTGACCAGCTAAAACAGTACAAATTTGGTTGAATAGAAATGTCAGGTCTATTTTTTAGGCGCTGGGTGACAGGCTCAACTTGCCCCTGATGTAGTATATGGCCAAAAAATAACCACACTATTGATGGTTAAATGCACTTGGGTGGCACAGGCTCAGCCTGCACCAGATGTAGTATATGGCCAAAAAATAACCAGACTGTTGATGGTTAAATGCACTTCGGTGACACAGGCTCAGCCTGCAGCTGATGTAGTATATGGCCAAAAAATAACCAGACTGTTGATGGTTAAATGCACTTCGGTGACACAGGCTCAGCCTGCAGCTGATGTAGGATATAGCAAAAAATAACCACACTATTGATGGTTAAATACACTTGGTGATAGCTTGTGCTGGCGCACCACAAGCCACAAAATGGCCGCCGATCACCACAGAAAAAAGTGATCTAAAAACGCTCTGGGCAGCCTCAAAAAAGTGAGCAAGTCGATATTAGCACTTCAATGATCCACAGCTGCAGATCGATCACAGAATGAAGTCTTTTGGAGGAGTTAATCTGCCTAATGTAGCCCTAACGTCGCAGCAGCAACCTCTCCCTATGCTTGAATCAGCAGAGTGACGTGCAGCGCTACGTGACCCAAGCTTATATAGAGGCTGGGTCACATGCTGCACTGGCCAATCACAGCCATGCCAATAGTAGGCAAGGCTGTGATGGCCTCTTGGGGCAAGTAGTATGACGCTTGTTGATTGGCTGCTTTGCAGCCTTTCAAAAAGCGCCAAGAAAGCGCCGAACACCGAACCCGAACCCAGACTTTTGCGAAAATGTTCGGGTTCGGGTCCGTGTCACGGACACCCCAAAATTTGGTACGATCCCGAATTATACAGTTCGGGTTCGCTCATCCCTACTCTTAACCCCTTAGGGACACAGCCTTATTTCACCTTAAGGACGAGGCCATTTTTTGCAAATCTGACCTGTGTCACTTTAAGTGCTGATAACTTTAAAACGCTTTGATTTATCCAGGTCATTCTGAGACTGTTTTTTCGTCACATATTGTACTTCATGACACTGGTAAAATGAAGTCCAAAAAATTATTTTTTTGCATAAAAAATACCTAATTTACCAAAAATTTTGAAAAATTAGCAAATTTCTAAGTTTCAGTTTCTCTACTTCTGTAATACATAGTAATACCCCCAAAAATTGTAATGACTTTACATTCCCCATATGTCTACTTCATGTTTGAATTATTTTGGGAATGATATTTTATTTTTTGGGGATGTTATAAGGCTTAGAAGTTTAGAAGTAAATCTTGAAATTTTTCAGAAGTTTACAAAAACCCAATTTTTAGCGACCACTACAGGTCTTAAGTCACTTGCGAGGCTTACATAATAGAAACAACCCAAAATGACCCCATTCTATAAACTACACCCTCAAGGTATTCAAAACTGATTTTACAAACTTCGTTAACCCTTTAGGTGTTGCACAAGAGTTATTGGCAAATGGGGGGCGGAGCTAGCCGCGTCAGGAAATGGCCGCCTGAACTGAGAGCTCCTCACAGCAGCACGCTGTTCAAAGCTATTAGACGGGATCCCACCCTGCTTTAGTATGGGGAAACCTAACAGAGACAAGCCTAAAGAGTCCCAGATGACGCCTAAACACGCCAGAGGACAATCCGATTTGGATAAATTCCTTAAAAAGAAGTTATCCTCGCCGACAGTTAGAACCAAGATGGCGCAGGAAGCTGCCGCCGCCGCTACTTACACTAAAGACTCCGATGATGAGGGCTCCTGCGCTATGTCTGAGACACGCAGCGAGCGAGGCTCGACACCCATCACCAGAGCCTTCCTCAAGGAGTCCTTGGCCCTCGCTTTTGAGCCAGTTCTAAGAGAATTATCCGCCATCAAAACGGAATTTAAGCAGACGGGGCACAGAGTAGCAGTCCTAGAAGAATCCCAGCTCGCCATAACTAAACATAACCGTGCGCTGCAATCGAAAGTGGAGGAGATCCACGAACACATGAATACAACTTACCTGTACCTGGAGGATCAGGAGAACAGGAGCCGAAGAAAGAACGTCCGCATCAGAGGAGTTCCTGAAAGTGTGCAAAGAGACGACATCTTAGACACGGTCAGTCAAATCTTCTCCTCCTTACTAGGTCAGGAAAGGGCAGAAAAAATAGTCATAGAGAGAGCCCATAGAGACCTCAGACCTAAGCCGCAGCCAGACGCACCGCCACGTGATATTATATGTGGCTTACTAAGCTTTGTCGACACGGCAGCCATCTTAACTGCCGCTAGGCATAAAGGCGAACTATCACTTGAAAACGCCAAAATACAACTGTACCAAGACCTCGCAGCAAGCACCTTGGCGAAGCGCCGGCAACTCAAGCCGCTTACCGCCCTCCTTAGGGAGAGAAGACACCCTCTGCGCTGGCTTTTCCCATTTGGCCTCTGTGCTACCATCAACGGTAAGCAGATCACTGTCCGGCACCCAGATGACCTCACCAAGATGTGGGACGCTTTGCAGATAGATCCTTTAGATATTCCCTCCTGGCTTCCTTTGACAGGAGACTTGAAGATGCCATCGCTACCTGCAATTGAGGACTGGAAAGTAGCCAAGAAATTCAAGTCGCCGCAAGCGAAGAAACGTCAGGCGGAACTCCAGGACACTTGAATATTCTTTAAATATTTGTCTCTAATATTTACCCTCCCTTAGGAGGCACCCCGAGGTTGATCTTATATCTACCTTAGTCCCATGGGCAGTATAACAGATTTTAAAATATTGTCTCTGTTCCAAAATGCTGTACTGTGGCCTTTATCGCTACCATTGCCTCCTTGCCCACTATCTACCTCTTATGGTAAGGTGCCACCTGAGATGCCAACTTCATTCGATCCTAGAATATAAATACATTCCAAGGCTCATCTCAATCCAAGTAAGGGGGCAATGGTACGCTGCATACTCTTGCTTTTCCAAGGGCCCTAGCATGTCATACTAATATGCCACCATGCACCAGTACTTCATATGTTTGAGGAGTGCTTATTGCTGGGTTCACACCCCAATGCATGGAGTTACCTGGGAGATCCATGTTTAGTTTGGGTCGTCCCAGATATTATTAATGTGAGATCTCACTGTCTGGATAATATGCTTGTGCTGTGAGAGGCCCACACAGGCTTTGTGTATCTCACAGTTTTCTTCCCCCTACCTACCTTCCTTTTCATACCTATTTCCTTATCTTCCCCCCCCTCCCCCCCCCTTCTTGCTCACCTCCTTCTCTCGATACCCTCCCTGAAGGAGGTCATCAATTGATTGCTCTGAGTATTAATATGCTCAATTTTGTTTTTATGTGTTGTGTATATAGTTTTTCAAGATGGGTACTGTTTCCAGGAATTTTTGATCCTCTGGGATGCAGCTTCTCGTACGGTCACACAACCTTCCACACTTCATGGATTCCTTGAAGGTAACTTCACTAAACGTAAATGGGCTTAATGTTCCTCAGAAAAGAAGTCAGGTCTTCCAGATGCTAAGGAGAGAGAGGGCAGACCTTCTGTTCCTACAGGAGACGCATTTCAGACATAACCATATCCCAACCCTTTTCTCTAAACAGTACATAAAATGGTTTCATAGTTCCCATTCTTCTGCTTCCAGGGGGGTATCCATAGGCATTGGAGCCAATATTCCTTTCCAAATCCAGGCGCAATACGTAGACCCGGAGAGCAGATTTTTATTCCTAAAGGGCACGCTCTTTGGCAATAAACTGACCTTAGTCAACATATATGCTCCTAACACTAAGCAAATCCCCGGTTGATTAGGGTATTAAAATCACTTAAAGACTTTAGAGAGGGAATTTTGGTCATTGGAGGAGATCTGAACCTAACTTTGGATCACCCCATGGACTCTACCTCGGGGACCCCCAAATACTCTTCTGCACAACTCCGTAAACTACGGAAATCACTTTCTGATCATCAAATTACAGACACCTGGAGATTGGCTCATCCTAGTGACACCGTGGGAGAAACGCGTTGGGGTTTTACACAGATGCGTCTGCGTCATTTTTTCCAGGTGTCGTTAGTGTTTTGTAGTCTCTTGCACCGTGTACCTTTGGACATTTTTTTTCCAATAGGGTTGTATACATTGTGCATATTTTTGTATCCTCTTCTGTCCATACCTGACCTGTCCACCAATTATATTTTTGATATCTGCCCTTCCACGTTAGGGATAACTAGGAGTTGCCAGTTAGGTTCGAGGACAGGGGGTCTCCACCTTCAGGAGTCGCCCCTGGGCACAGGGCCTATGTTTAGGACCATTATCAGGGTTATCCATTCCCCACTATACTTAGTTGGTGGACACGCCTAGGTTTGGACACTTTAGGACATATGTTTGTCTTGGTAATACTATTAAAGATTATCTATAATTTAGGGTTATACCTCAGCTGGACCTTCTATTTCTACATTTAACCCAATATATTTGATATATCCATTTGTGCTGGATGTTGAGTTTCTGTATTAGACTATGGCAAGTTTTCTTTCAGGAACTCTCTTCACCGAAGCGCTAGCTATTGAAGCAAGGGATATATTTTCCGATAGGGATGTACCGGGTTTAGGCCAACAGGCCACGAATAAACAGGTCTTCAACGATCTTTATAACTGCTACAAGGAAAACATAAAATCATGGTGGGAGATTAAATCTTTAGAGAGTTACATCAGTCACAAAATTGTTTCCCGGGGGCTACGCCTCCGTGTGAAACCGGCTGACAGGATCCTGTCACCATCCCTCCTAGTTAAGTGGGAGGAGATACTGACTCTCAGCTCACTTAATCTTATGAATTTACTATTGGAAGAAGAAAAAACCGTCTTTGAGCTCACGTCTAAAAAATTACATGAGCAAATAGAGAGTGCCCTGAAACTAAAAGAGGACCCTGATTTCTCTAGACGGGAAACTTCTCTTCAGACCTCGGTTGAACGGTTTCAGTGCTTGATTAAAGAACGCAAGCACAGACAATTTGTAAGGGATTTAAGTGAATTCAGGGAGAATCGAGCATACTCCACAACACAGGGACCGGTTGGTGGCTCTGAACCCTCTTCCTTTGAGTTCGACTCCTCGGACTCTGAATCATACTCAAAACAGTCTGGTGCCTCCTCCTATCAGGGACGTCAGGGCACGAGACGGCGCGGTGGCCGAGGATGGCAGGGGGGAGGTGGTTACAGAGGCAGGGGACGTGGATCACGGAGATCAGGTTATCAAAATACCTTCTCCTCCTCACCTCCCTCTGGCTCTTCCAATATTCAATCTCAACAACAACCGTCGGCATCTTTTTTAGAGAAGAGCGTGATGCCCTATCAGCTACGCGACCGGGGTCGACAGGAGAAGGGTCAGTAACGGATCTGCAAATCATTAACCTGTCCACCAGGAGTCTCACTGCGGAGGAGGTGGAGGTCCTTAAGAGGGGTCTGTCCTTTGTGCCCACCACCAATTTTAGTCTATTCTCTTGGACTAGGGACCTACACCTCTTCTGCAGGAGACTCAAGTGGCATAAGTTCTTTCGAACCTCCAACAGGGACACTTGTGTCAGAATGGGCTTAGATGAGGATGATTTTGAGGATCTTCAAACCCTCGTGAGTCTTAATAGAGATCACACTCGTACTGGTGGCTCTGGCCCATTTACAACATTAAAATTAAAAAGCAAAAAAAAAACGCCCCCAGCTAATTATGAGCATGTAGATATATTTCTACAAATGGTCACAAATGACCTTGAACATCTGTCTCATCAGGGCCAAAGTTCTTTTAATCTTTACCGCACTGAGATGCAGGCTTTATGGTCACTTGAACGAGACTGCAGCATTATAATAAAGCCGTCTGATAAAGGCGGCAATCTGGTTATCCTCGAAATTAATGCGTATATTCAGATGTGCCTGGACCTCCTTAAGGACAGGGATGGTTACGGTATTCTACCTTCCAACTCTACTCAAAAATTCCTGGCTGATCTTAAACAGATCTTGCTGGCCGGCCTAGAAATGAAGGTGATAGGGACATCTGAATTTGAGTTTATGCTTCCTATCAAACCCCTAATAGCGACATTCTATGCGCTGCCGAAGATTCATAAGGGGGTTACCCCTTTAAAAGGTCGCCCCATAGTGTCTGGAGTTAACTCTCTTACCCAAAACTGTGGAGTGTATCTTGATAAGGTGTTGAGGGAGTTCGTTGTGTCCCTCCCTGCATACACGAGGGACACAATGGACTTCCTCAACAAAATCGATTCCCTTGTCCTTGACCCGGACTGCATTCTATGTAGTATCGATGTCGAGGCTCTATATAGTTCGATCCCACATGTATTTGGCCTCAGAGCTATTGAATATTTTTTTATGCGCGAGGGGTATTCAATATAATTCACACAACAGGTTTATCATCAAACTACTTGAATTTACCCTCACGCATAATTTCTTCTTGTTCAACTCTAAATTCTACCACCAGCTCAGGGGGACGGCGATGGGGAGCCCTTGTGCCCCCACTTACGCCAATCTCTTCCTGGGCCGGTGGGAAGATACACACGTCTTCCCAGACCATGATGTTTGGTGGTCCGGAAACATCCAATTCTGGACCCGGTATATCGACGACGTGTTCGTTGTCTGGAAGGGAAATTCGATGGAGTTAAAACACTTTGTCTCCGACCTGAATACCAATGATATGGGGCTTCGCTTCACCTACGAATATGATCCATTGAGTATTACATTTCTGGACGTCAAGGTGACAAGAATAGGGGATCATCTGTCCACCAATCTATTTAGGAAAGCAACAGCCACCAACTCCCTCCTTCATTGGAGTAGCCATCACCCCACCTCTTTGAAACAGGGTATTCCACGGGGACAGTACCTACGCGCCCGTAGGAACTGTTCGAGTAATGAAGCCTTTTACAGTGAGGCGAGGGCACTCCAGGCCAGATTTGTTGCTAGAGGCTATCCTCAAGCAGTCCTTAATGATGCGTTTAAACATGCACGGTCCAAAGAACGCAGTTCTCTACTTACTCCAAAAACACGTATAGACAGCCCCCAACCATTGAGAATTGTCTCTAATTTTGATGTTGCCAATCAGGAAGTGAGGAAAATCCTCAATAAATACTGGGCCATCTTAAGGATGGACCCTGACCTTTCTGAAGTGGTATCTGATCGTCCGTCTGTCTCTTTTAGACGAGGAAAAAGTCTGAAGGACTGGCTGGTGGCTAGTCACTTTACAGCACCATCTAAAGCAGACACATGGCTGGACTGACGGCCGGTAGGCGTCTTCAGATGCGGCGGGTGCAAAGCCTGTGAATTTTTAAATACATCCAAGTCCATCACTGGATCAGCAACAGGACAGACCTTCCAGGTACGCGAGTTTATTAACTGTAGATCCAAGGGCCTAGTGTACTTGTGTCAGTGTAGGTGTCCTCTTGATTACGTCGGCAAGACAGTCAGAGAATTCAGAAGACGAATTCTCGAACATGTCAATGACGTGAAGAACAAAGAGGTAACCCCTATTGCGACTCATGTCAATGAGGTCCATGATGGAGACCCTAGGTCCCTCCGCTTTACAGTCCTTGATGTGATCCAACCATCTCCCCGTGGTGGGGACTGGGACAGGAGAATTCTACAAAAAGAAAGTGAATGGATTCATCGACTCCGGTCCCAGTCCCCCCTAGGGTTAAATGAGAGACTCACATTCTCGTGTTTCCTGTGATGCGCTCTATTCGCTGGGCCCTTTGGCTTATCCCTTTACATCCCCTTCTTCCTCACCCCTTCCCCCTCCCTTCCTCTTTTCCCTTGCTACCCATGGCTTCGGTTGATCGTTTCGTCCTTAAAGACTTTGCCGGGTGCGTGAAGCACCCACATGTTATTATCATAAACAGTGAATCACTATCTTTCACCGTTTTAGCTATCTCTATACATCTAATCTTTGTATCCATCATTATCAACTTACATTTGCCCTATGACCTGTTTAGCCACTCCCCTTTGTGGATCGTCTACACCTCCTTGTCTTCTAGGTGTAATATGGCTATAATTATCAATGGCTTTTGATGTTACATCTCTTTTTCTCACCATGTGGGGCGGTCTCTGTGTCATATTTATATTAATATGTTCCCTTATTATGGACTTCTGTCTATAGGCAGCGCCCCCATTGGGGTTGGCCTGGCATACGCTCCACTGTGGAACGCATGTCCATTATTGATGACGTCCCTAACCGACGCCTCACGCAGGTCCCAGCATCCAATACTTCGCTGCGCTTTAGCTCACAGCGATAGTTCCTGACGTCACTTCCGGGGTTCGGATACCGGAAGTGACTCGGGTGGCGTGCGTTCCACAGTGGAACGCACATGCACCATAGGAACGTAGCGCGGCCGCCACCTGCGGTGGTTAAACTAATCAGCATCATGGTTGGTGAGGAGATACACTATATAAGGGGAGGGCCTTCAGAGGCTCATTGTTGGACCCTGGGAGAGGTCACATCCAGCATGGGAGGATAAGCGCCCTGGTAGCACCCACAGTAAGTAACCATAGTTTCCATATGATCCTCTGTATAGGTGGCCACTATGTTTCTAGGGTATTTACATCCATTCACTTACTTTTGGTACTTAGGGCACGCAGGATTTATGGCCTGTGTATCAACAAGGACGGTGTGATTTGACTCAGCACGCCCTTTAAGGTATGCTTACTTGTTCAATTTGGGATATATTTTTTATAAATGAATAAACATATCCTTTGTTTCACTGGCCATTCTTACTCGTTTCAGTCTATCACCTTCATAAGTATATTGGAATCGATCATGCCACTTGGTCATACCCTTTCAGGAGGGCGAATCTAGGTTTATCAGAAAGCGTGTCTATATCTACTGAGCACTGTGCCTGCCAGTGAGTGACCCTCTTGAATGAGGCCCCCTATTATGGTGACGGTCCCTCACTATTAAGTACCTGGGTGTTTGGCTATAGGCATTTGTATACATTTATATACATGTGGATGTTTTTCTTTTGCCCACAGGTTCCCTTAGACTGGTGCTGTCCATCTGTGCCTCCCTTCGCTTCTCCCAGTAAGGTCATCTGGTCCAATCTTTTAATTATTGGCCGTCATTTGACATCTCCATTTGACCGTCAGTTGACACCCTCTATGTCCCATGGTTGCATTGGTGATGTCCAAATGTGGGCTTCCTACCATCGGACATGTTTTCATAAGTATTATCTAAAATAACTCATTCACCCCCTGATGATCCCACACCGTGGGGGAAACGCGTTGGAGTTTTACACAGATGCGTCTGTGTCATTTTTTCCTGGTGTCGTTAGTGTTTTGTAGTCTCTTGCACCGTGTACCTTTTGGACATTTTTTTCCAATAGGGTTGTATACATTGTGCATATTTTTGTATCCTCTTCTGTCCATACCTGACCTGTCCACCAATTATACTTTTGATATCTGCCCTTCCACGTTAGGGATAACTAGGAGTTGCCAGTTAGGTTCGAGGACAGGGGGTCTCCACCTTCAGGAGTCGCCCCTGGGCACAGGGCCTATGTTTAGGACCATTATCAGGGTTATCCATTCCCCACTATACTTAGTTGGTGGACACGCCTAGGTTTGGACACTTTAGGACTTATGTTTGTCTTGGTAATACTATTAAAGATTATCTATAATTTAGGGTTATACCTCAGCTGGACCTTCTCATCCTAGTGACAGAGACTTCACATTTTTCTCAGCAGTCCATAGATCTTTTCAGCGCCTTGACTACATTTTTCTCTCTAACCATGTCCTGGAGAGGATTAAGTCCTCATCTATCGGGCAGATTACTGTTTCTGATCACGCCCCTGTCTCTCTGGTGTTCCAGTTGAAGGGCCTACCTCCTAAAGCATGGTCGTGGAGACTTAATGAGACCCTCCTGGAAAATGACAGAGACAGACTTAAGCTAGAGGGAAAACTTGAGACCTTCTTTGAATTGAATTGTACCCCTCTTATGGATAAGGCTATGATATGGGAGGCTCATAAGGCGTACATAAGGGGTGAGCTTATATCCTTAGGCACATGGGTACGCAAACAAAGGACACTTCAAGTAGACTCTATTTTGACCCAAATCTCTGTTTTGGAAAACATCACTAAAAAAGATCCCTCAGATACTCATTATAAGGAACTTATTAAACTAAGAAGTCAGCTGAGGGATTTATTAAACATTAAATCAGCCAAAGCCCTCAGGGCTGCTAAATACAAAGTCTATATGCATGGTGACAGAGGCTCTAAGCTACTCTCACAAATGATTAAAGGACAAAGGGAGAAAACCTTTATACAGGGGATTAAGTCGGAAAAGGGACACCAGCTCACCAACACCCCTGCGATAGCAGAAGAATTTGCTAAATTTTACTCCTCTCTCTACAACTTAGAATCCATTAGCCTAGAACACGCACTAGCCAAAATTAAGACCTTTTTAGAGACAATTAAAGTCCCGACTCTAGATTCTATTGAAAAAGATATATTATTATCCCCGGTTACAGTAGAGGAGGTACTAGAGGCCCTAGCAAGTACTCCATCAGGGAAATCCCCGGGTCCAGATGGGTTACCTATAATATATTACAAAAAGTTTAAGAAAATCCTGGCACCACATTTAACAGACTTATGCAATTCCCTGTTAAAAGGAACTTCCCTCCCACCACAATCACTAATCGCCCACATAACAGTTATCCCCAAAGAAGGGAAAGACCCCACTAAATGCAGTAGCTATAGGCCAATCTCCCTACTTAACGTAGATGTTAAATTATGGGCCAAACTCCTGAGCCATAGAATAGCAAAGCATCTTCCCAAACTGATTGGCGAGGAACAAGTGGGTTTTGTGAAGGGACGTGAGGGCAAGCATAATGTTAGTAGAGTCTTGCACGCCATATACTACGCGAAAAAACACAAGATCCCATTGACCCTGTTAGGAACCGATGCTGAAAAAGCATTTGACAGGGTCAATTGGATTTTCATTGACAGTGCCTTGCGCCATTTTGGTTTTCCACCTTTGTTTATTTCTGACATTTTTTCGCTTTACTCAAAACCCTCAGCTAGAGTCCTTATCAATGGCACCTTATCTCCACCCTTCAATATATCCAACGGAACGAGGCAGGGCTGCCCTCTCTCTCCAGCTCTGTTCATTTTGACCCTTGAACTACTCCTTTGCAAATTAAGAACCTCTGAGATTATTAAGGGGCTCCAAGTGGAGGGGAAAACTCATTCTTTGGCAGCCTTTGCAGATGACCTGCTTCTCTTTATTACAAACCCAGCAGTTGCAATCCCAGAGGTGATTAAAATTTTCACGGAATTCGGAGAAATCTCAAATTTTAAGGTCAATTATGACAAATCTGAGATACTTAATATCTCAGCCCCGAATAAACATATGATAGAAGTTAAAAAGCACACCTCCTTCCAATGGCCGAAAGAAGCTATTAAACATTTGGGAATCATGATTCCGGCTAACCCCTTACATCTGTTTAGGCTTAACTATGTCCCCTTATTTAGTAAAATCAAAACCTTCCTGGCCTCTATCAAGCTACCTTTCCTTTCATGGTTGGGTACGAAAAACCTGCTTGCTACCTATGTCCTCCCGCAGATCCTCTATACTCTAAGATGTTTACCCATTCCACTGGCAAATAGGTTTCTATCTAATTTCCGGGTTCTCTTCAGCAATTTTCTCTGGTCTAATAAAAAACCACGACTAGCATACCCCTTACTTATCAGGAAAACAAATAGAGGAGGATTATCCTTACCTGATCTTAAAACCTATTTACATGCCATTCAGTTAGAGAGATGGATTGAATTAGCTAGACCCCTTAATGGTGCACTACATGTAGCACTGGAAAAAGCTCTGTTAGGAGAGGACGCCACTCACAACTTATGGGTCCTCTATCCAACCAAAAAGAAAAAGAACCCTCTTAGTGCCTTAACGTACTGCATGCTCCAATTTTGTAACAGCTCAGAGACCCTATCAATGTCTTCTAATAAATTATCTCCCGTAGCTCCTTTATCCGTCCTCCCATACTATCTTAACAAAGGTGGAAGTGACTTTCATAGAGCCTGGTCATATCTTTCAGACCTTAAAATTTCCGACCTAGTTAAGGCCGAAAACCTCCAAGAGTTCCTGAAAAAGGTTCATGCTTATATACCTGAGTCTCAGCGTTCCAGACTAGTTGAATTAGACCTGGAACTCAGCTGCAAAAAGTATAGGAAAATGCATGCGAAACCCCATGATGATCCCACTTGGCTCGAAAATTACATTCTGCTGCCCTCCCCCCCACAAAAACCCTCTCCAAGCTATACTCCCAACTTATATTTGACTCCTCAAGGGAGAAACCCACATACTTAAGAGCTTGGGAACGAGAACTGCAGATATCTCTCTCAGATGAGGAAGCCAATGTAATTTTAAAGCACTCCCATGGATTTTCGAGGTGCATCCGTATCCAGGAGAATTCCTTTAAAATTATATCTAGATGGTACAGAACACCAGATTTCCTGTATAAAGCCCACTTGTCACCCTCAAATAAGTGTTGGCGCTGTCAAGAAGAATGTGGATCCATTTCGCACATCTGGTGGTCCTGTAAAACTATGACCAACTTCTGGACAGAAGTGGAACAAATTATTAACAGAGTCTGTGATTCCCGTATCTCTTTAGTGCCAGCTCTCATACTTCTGTGGCTGCCACATGCAGGTTTCAAGCCTTCCCCCAACAACCTGATCAAAATTTGTTGTTCCCCCAAGTAGAAAAATACTGATCCACCCACCATTAAAGAATGGTTAGAGAAAGTACACCAGATTTGTCTCATGGAAGAAATGGTGGGTTGGGAAAGGGGAAGTAGGAAAAATTTTCTGAACACGTGGCAACCATGGTTGAATTTCTACAAGAATCATAGCTAGTTATATCACTCCCATTTATTATTAGAGAACATCAACTTACATCCACTCGCTGACTAGGTGTTTAGACTTACAAGAATTAGTACGTGTTTAGACCTACAAGAATTAGTACGTAATGGAACACACCTTTCTACCACCTCAAAGTATTACGTTTAGTGACACACTCATGTCCACACATGCTTCAACAAACGCACTTTATTGTGACCTATGTCACTTGTATCTGTAATCTACTTTATAGTTATGGTACAAGATTGCTCCCATGACTTATATCTTTAAACTGAAACTACCCACAGGTTTTGTTAACTAGTTTTCTATGTTATGTTCTGGAATTGACTGTGCTGCTATTTTCTGCAAGCTAACCATGTGACGTGCCCAGTATGATCAAGTCATAGTCTATACCCAGATTCGCACCATTGCCTTACAGAAATTGGTCTATGGGTAAATAGTACATGTATCCTTATTTCTTGTGTCCTTATTCCTTATACTACATACATTTTTATACTGTACCTAGAAATATGTATGTGTCAACCGAGTTATTTGTGGATACCTTTCTGCGATTTCGACTTTTCATGCATCTTATGTGCCATACTTTATTGTAACGGTCATTCCATGTTTGTTACTTATTGAAAATTTTTAAAAAATAAAGAATTTACAAAAATAAGAGTTATTGGCAAATGGGGATGAAATTTGAGAATTTTATTTTTTTGCCTAATTTTCCATTTTAGCCCATTTTTTCCACTAACAAAGCAAGGGTTAACAGCCAAACAAGACTGTATCTTTATTGCCCTGACTCTGCCGTTTACAGAAACACCCCATATGTGGCCGTAAACTACTGTACGGCCACACAGTAGGGCGTAGAGTGAAAGGTGCGCCGTTTGGTTTTTGGAAGGAGGATTTTGCTGGACTGGTTTATTTACACCATGTCCCATTTGAAGCCCTCCTGATGCACCCTTAGAGTAGAAACTCCCTAAAAGTGACCCCATCTAAGAAACTACACCCCTCAAGGTATTCAAAACTGATTTTACATACGTGTTTAACCCTTTAGGTGTTGCACAAGAGTTATTGGCAAATGGGGATAAAATTTGAGAATTTCATTTTTTTGCCTAATTTTCCATATTAACCCATTTTTTCCACTAACAAAGCAAGGGTTAACAGCCAAACAAAACTCATTATTTATGGCCCTGATTCTGTAGTTTACAGAAACACCCCATATGTGGTCGTAAACTGCTGTACGGGCACACGGCAGGGCGCAGAAGGAAAGGAATGCCATACGGTTTTTGGAAGGCAGATTTTGCTGGACTGTTTTTCTTTACACCATGTCCCATTTGAAGCCCCCCTGATGCACCCCTAGAGTAGAAACTCAAAAAAAGTGACCACATTTTAGAAACCACGGGATAGGGTGGCAGTTTTGTTGGTACTAGTTTAGGGTACATATGATTTTTGGTCGCTCTATATTACACTTTTTGTGAGGCAAGGTAACAAGAAATAGCTTTTTTGGCACTTTTTTTTTTTTTTTGTTAACAACATTCATCTGACAGGTTAGATCATGTGGTATTTTTATAGAGCAGGTTGTCACGTACGCGGCGATACCCAGGGGCGTACCTAGAACATTTGGCACCCGGGGCGAACGCTTTGTTTGGCACCCCCCCCCCCCGCCCCCCCTCCAAGAAAGTTAAGAAAACATGCACAAACTTTTTTCAATGTTTTCAATAATATTTATAAATAAAAATAAAACCCCTTAATAAAATAAACCTCTGCACACCCCCTTAATGAAATAAACCCATTAACCCCCTTAATAAAACCCATTAACCACCCCTTAATAGACCCCTTAACCCTTCCTTAATAAAATAAAAACCTGCACCCCCTTAAACCCCAGTATAATAAACATTGGTGGCGCAGTGCGCCCCCCCCAACATAATAAACATTGGTGGCGCAGTGCGCCCCCCTCCCTAGTATAATAAACATATAAACATTGGTGGTGCAGTGCGCCCCCCCCAACACCCTAGTATAATAAACATTGGTGGCGCAGTGTGCCCCCCCAACATAATAAACATTGGTGGGCAGTCAGTGCGCCCCCCCTCCCTAGCATAATAAACATATAAACATTGGTGGTGCAGTGCGCCCCCCCCAACACCCCAGTATAATAAACATTGGTGGCACAGTGCGCCCCCCCCCCCCAACATAATAAACATTGGTGGGCAGTGCCAATGAGGGTTAAAAAAATAAATAAAAATTAACTCACCACCTCCAATTGATCGCGTAGCAGCCTGTACTTTCTTCAGGACCTGTCAAAGGACCTGTGGTGATGTCACTGAGCTCATCACATGATACATCACATGATCCATCACCATGGTAATGGACCATGTGATAGAGGCTGGAGCTCAGTGACGTCACCACAGGTCCTGAAGAAATTACAAGGAGACCGGCAGCAGCTACGCGATCAATTGGAGGAGGTGAGTTAATTTTTTAACCCTCATTGGCACTGCCCACCAATGTTTATTATACTGGGGGGGGGGGGCCGCACTCAATGTTTATTATACTGGGGGGGGGGCGCACTCAATGTTTATTATACTGGGGGGGGCCGCACTCAATGTTTATTATACTGGGGGGGCCGCACTCAATGTTTATTATACTGGGGGGGGCCGCACTCAATGTTTATTATACTGGGGGGGGGGCCGCACTCAATGTTAATGAAGATAACTGACCTGTTAATACAAATGCAGGAGGCGGGTGCCGGAATCAAATAGCGGCACCCGACCTCTATGACAGGGAGCGGCACCTGAGGGGTTAACTGCCGCTGATGAGGCTGATCGCAGGTCCCTGTCATAGAGGTCAGGTGCCGGCTATTTGATTCCGGCACCCGCCTCCTGCATCTGTATTAACAGGTCAGTTATCTTCATTGGTGGCGCAGTGGCCACAGCCCCTCCCCCGGCCCTGTCCCTCTTCTTATTGGCTGCGGCGGCAGCAGCACAGGGGGAGGGAGAGACCATCTGGAGCCCTGCCCCTATCACAGCGCCACGCCTGGCCCACTCGCCACATTTTTATTTTTTTTATCCTCAGTCGCGGCGGGCCCCCAGTGGCGTAGGGCCCTATAGCCATTGCTATGGCTGCTATGGCGATCCCTACGCCACTGGCACCCCCCTTGTGAGTGGCACCCGGGGCGGGCCGCCCCTCCCCCCCCCCCCCCCCCCCCCCCCCCCCCCCTTGGTACGCCACTGGCGATACCTAATATGTATACAATTTTTTTATTTTGTACGTTTTACACAATGATTTCATTTTTGAAACAAAAAAAATCATGTTTTAGTGTCTCCATAGTTTGCGAGCCATAGTCTTTTCAGTTTTTGGGAGATTATCTTAGGTAGGGTCTCATTTCTTGTGGGATGAGATTACGTTTTTATTGGCACTATTTTGGGGTGCATATGACTTTTTGATCACTTGCTATTACACTTTTTTTGACTTAAGATGACAAAAAATGGCTTTTTTTGCACCGGTTTTATTTTAATTTTTTTACGGTGGTCACCTGAGGGGTTAGGTCATGTGATATTTTTATAGAGCCGGTCGATACGGACGCGGCGATACCTAATATGTATACTTTTTTTTTTATTTATGTAAGTTTTACACAATGATTTCATTTTTGAAACCAAAAAAAATCATGTTTTAGTGTTTCCATAGTGAGCCATAGTTTTTTTCAGTTTTTGGGCGATTATCTTGGGTAGGGTATGATTTTTGCGGGATGAGATGACGGTTTGATTGGTACTATTTTGGCGTACATGCGACTTTTTTGATCACTTTTATTACCTTTTTTGCGAAGTAAGGTGGGCAAAATTTCAATTTCCTCATAGTTTTTATTTTTTTATTTTTATGGCGTTCACCGTGCGGGGAAAGTAACATGACCGTTTTATAGATCAGGTCGTTACGGACGCGGCGATACCTAATATGTGTAGTGTATTTTATTTTTATTTTTTTTATTCAGTGATAAATGTGGTTTTTTTTTTTAACTTTACTTTTTTCACTTTTTTTTTACATTTTTTTTGACCCAGACCCACTTGGTTCTTGAATATCCAGTGGATCTGATGTCTGTATAATACAGTACAGTACACTATATAGGGTACTGCACTGTATTTTACTTACACTTTGTCTGAACAGATCTATGCCTTTAGCACAGATCTGTTCAGCACCATGGGCAGCAGGATGCCTGAGAAGGCGTCCTGTTGCCATTGGAACCTTCCCCGTCTGCTCAGTTGTAGCCACAACTTCGCAGACGGGGAAGGGTAAGGAGGGGGGCTGTCTGGGGGCTCTCTCCCTCTCCCATCGGGGGCTGCAAAGGCACAGCAGCCCCCCGATGGGAGAGGGAGGGAGCTCCCTGAGCTGTTAACCTTTTCCATACAGCGGTCCGTACGGACCGCGGTATGGAAAGGGTTAAACGGCTGACATCTGCACAGATGTCAGCCGTTTAAACCAGAGTGTCAGCAATGTGCTGACACTCTAGTATACCCACTGGCCACCAACGATTATTCAAGGGGAGGCGGGCGGGGATCGCGATCCCGCCTGCCGCACCTCCCGCACCGCCCGCAACTTCCCCCCCTGCACCTCCCACCGGGATAAAATCATTCAGGGGTGCAGGGGGGGGGGGGAGGTAAATATATATTTTAGGAATACTAAAGTTTCTGATCCCAGCGGTCAGGGGCCGCGGGGATCAGAAACTGCAGAAAGCGCAGCAAACCGCAGGTCTGAATTGACCTGCGGTTTGCTGCGATCGCTGACATGGGGGGACCCCCCCACGCATTTAGCCTAGGTGCCTGCTCAATGATTTGAGCAGGCACCTTGTTCCGATCACCGCCGGCCGGACGGCAGTGATCGGAACAACACATGACGTACCGGTACATCATGTGTCCTTAAGAGGTTAAGTTTCTTTTCCCTATCTCCTCCCCTTCTCTGTGGGGGTATACCGTCTATGATATGGAAGCGAAGTTGCGCAACATTGTGCTTGAACTTCAGAAAGTGTTCCGGTACTGGTGGCTCAATTTTTTGTGGATCCTCATTCTTTTGCCCGGAGAGCAATTTACGTATCTGGTAGCGGTGCTGGTTTAGTCTATTTCTCATTTCCTGTGTTGTTTCACCCACATAGAGTAGCCCACATGGGCACTGCAGAGTATATATTACGTATTCCGACTTACAAGTGTAGTATCTTTTAATAGGGTACCCTTTCCCAGTTCTAGGGTGTGTGAAGCTATCTCCCTTAAGCATACTATTACAGTTACAAAAGCTCAAGCATGGGTAGCAGCCTTTCTTTTTGATCTTGGGTCCCTCATAACATTTAGTATCAGTCCTTATTAGTCTATCCCCCAGATTCCGTGATCTCCTATCTCCGTGCTGATTGAAATTCTGCTATTCCCGGGAACGTTTCTTTAAATATGTGCCAGTTGGATCTGAGAACTTGTGCAATGCGTCTACTCTGAGTGGTATGTGTAGAGACGAATGGTATCCTCTTTTTCTTGTCTGTTACACGTTTTGGGCCCAATAGCTCTCTTCTTTGACATTTTTGCACCCTCTCTTTATGTCTATTGACCAAGCTTCTGGGATACCCTCTCTCAAAAAACTTGTGGCACATTTTATCTAAGCGGTGCTCTAATCTGTCGTTATCTGTAATGATACGTTTCACCCTTAGGAGCTGGCTATACGGTAATGACTCCTTCATGAAGTCAGGATGGTCACTCTGAAATAAAAGCATGTTATTCCTATCTGTGGGTTTAACAAACAAGTCAGTCTTTAACTGGTTCCCAGCACTGTAGATTGTCGTGTCCAGAAATTGTAACTGTGTCTGTGAAGATACCAGGGTAAACTATAGTTCCTCATGGATAGAGTTGATGTACTTCATGAAGTCCATCAATTCTTCCAATGTGCCCTTCCAAAGGAAAAAAAATGTCATCTATATACCTCATCCAGCCAACCACATGTGTATAGTGGCTGGATGGGTATATAGTCAATTCTTCAAATCTACTCATGAAGACGTTTGCATATGTCGGGGCCACATTGGACCCCATAGCGGTCCCGCGCCTTTGAATGTAATAGGAGTCTTCAAATAAAAAAGAATTACAGGTCAGGACTATCTCTAATAATGATAATATGAAGTGTGACTTTTCGTCCTCTATTCCATCCCTGGTCAGGGCCCACTCAACGGCTTCTAGTCCCTTAGTGTGATCTATGCTTGTGTACAAGCTTACCACATCAAACGAGGCGAGGTAGTCCCCTTCACTGTAATCAATCTGTTGTAGCCTCTGTAAAAAGTCCGTCGTGTGCTGGACATATGATTTAGCAGATGTAGCATAATTCCTTAAAAATTTGTCAAGGAAGGTCGCTGGTGAAGAGAAAACTGACCCTATCCCAGACACTATAGGTCGCCCTGGGGGATCCATGAGGTCTTTATGATTTTTTGGTAAAGTATGTTCTGTCAGTAGATATTCATGTAATTTTTCGTCAAATTGGTAGCATAGGCATCATCAACTAACAGTTTGAACTTCCTCATTATAGTCAACTTTACAATAAATGTCAGTGTCACTCAGCTGTCTAGAAATTTCTGCCTTATACTTCTCAGTATCCATTATTACAGTGGCTCCACCCTTATCTGCCTTTTTGATTGTGATATCTTTTCTTGTGCAAAGACCGCGTAGGATTTTATGTTCCTCCTGACACCAGAAGACCAGGGCCAGCGCCACCCATAAGCAGAGTAGGCAACCGCGTAGAGCGCACTCCGCCCCCTACTTGTCATCCATCTGACATCATCTCATCTCCTTCTGTTCCTGTACTTGCCGGCTGGATGCGCTCCGATGAGTTCACTTCAGAGAGAGCGGCACGCAGCTGACACACAACTATGAGACCCTGGTGTATTTAAATCTCATTTAGGCTTTCTTTCAGAAAAGTTTCTCCTGGGATTCAAACTCACGACCTTTACACATCAGAGGCAAGGCATTTACCCTCACAGCCATGAAAGCTGTATTACTAGTTGAAAAATATAAGACTTCTACTGTAGGTAACTTTGATACCTAGTGTTCATCCATACACATGTCAGCTGCCCCAACACACCCAGCTCTGCTACATCCATACACAGTGTACTGGGGCAGCTGTCATGTGTATGGATGTACACTAAGTATCAAAATTACCTACAGTAGAAGTCTTATATATATTTTTTTTTTTACGCAACTGGTAATACAGCTTTCATGGCTGTGAGGGTAAATGGCTTGCCTCTAAAGGTTGTGAGTTCGAATCCCAGGAGAAACTTTTCTGAAAGTGTTTTTTTTTTTTTTTTGTTTTTTTTTAAATACCGGACTGCTACTTAACTTTTTTTTTAAGTAACTGGCTACACTGTTTTCATAGCTGTGTGGTTAAATGCCTTGCTTCTGATGTGAAAGGTTGTGAGCTTGAGTCCCAGGAGAAACTTTTCTGAAAGTGTTTTTTTTAAATACCGGACTGTTACTTTACTGCCACGGGGGAGGGGGGGGGCTATTGGTGCCATGATACTGGCACATGGAGGGGGGAGGAGAGAGGCACTTGATACTGGCACATTAGGGGGCAGGGGGAGAGGATGGCACTATGATATTAGCACATGGGGGGGGCAAGAAATAGACATGAATCATGAGGGGCAGAAATGTGAAATGATGGGGAGGGGGCAAGAAATGGACATGAATCATGAGGGGCAGAAATGTGAAATGATGGGGAGGGGGCAATAAATGGACATGAATCATGAGGGGCAGAAATGTGAAATGATGGGGGGGGGCAAAATGTACATTTGCTTCTGTTGACAAAAATCCTTGCACCGGCCCTGACTTCGGGCGCGCAATCCCGCGAGACCAGTGACCTCCAGAGGTGGGTCTCGCGGGATCACGCGCCAAAGACACATGATCTTGGCAAGAGCCAAGGCAATGTGGACCTGGAGCACCGCGAGGAGCAGAACCTGGTGAGCACCCCTAGCAACCGCACTCTGACAACCTGCACTAGGGTGTCAGAGGCTGCAGGACAGTGACTGACAGCAGGGTGGCAAACACTTGTGTACAGGGGTCAGGGCACACCTGCTGCTTGACTAGGGGCCATAGATTCTGACTGGCACAGGGTGCCCAGCAGTGCCACATGGAGCCTAATAGGTGGCACATACTGTCTAAAGGGCTATGAATGGTACAGGGTGCAGAACAGTGCCAGACTGGCAGAGGGCACAAGGCAGCATACTGTTTTATGTTGCCCTGGTGGCACAGGATTTCAGACAGTGGCTGAATGGCGCCAGGCAGTGAATAGGTGGCACTGCTCGTGTTTGGTGTGCCAACCTGCTGAACAGCGCAGAGTGATTGGCATCACTGGGATGGTACTAGGTGGCAGACAATGGCTGGATATTATATATACATGACTGGCACAGGGTACGCGACCATAGTCAGACTGGCACAGGGTACATGACCATAGACTGGCACAGGGTACACGACCATAGTTAAATGTTGCATGCAATAGGTGGCTGAAAAAGGGGCGTAAAAAGGGGTGTGGTCAATGGGCGGAGTCAAGGGGGCGGCAAAATTGGCTTTTGCCTAGGGTGGCAAAAATCCTTGCACCAGCCCTGCACAAGACATAGTTAACATCAGAACATCTATGCCTAGACATTACTTATGACCACAAGGGTGGCCCTCACTGGACAGGTGAAATAATACCAGGAGGATGACTCCAGCAAACACCATGGCTGGAATACCCCTCAGCTACTGGCATCCAGCAGGAGCTAAATAGCCCCAAGTAGCCACGCCCACACACAGACACACCCAGTGTTCACACACAAAGAAGGGAGTTAACCCTTCCTACACCAGGCAAGGAACAGAAAGCACTTAAAGGGAAAAACACCCATAAACCACACAGACAAAAGGCACACCTACAAAGACAGGTTGCCAGGAGCAACCGCATGCACTTCACAGCAAGCTGCCTAGCAACAGCTCAGGCTGCTATGCTGGGAATAAAATCATGTTGCCAGCGGCAACCACACGTGAGGCAAGATACTAGCAGCCCTCACCATGTGGTTGACAAGAAAATCCAAACCGCAGGCAACTGCATGCGGGTCCAGGAGTCACGACCATGACCATGGTCGTGACAAAGCTTTACCCAACTCTGTTTGAGAGAAGGTGGTTACTGGATTGTGAAAGGAAGCAAAGTTATAGCAAAGTATATAAGTAAATGTGTAGTCTGCAGAAAGGCACGTAGAACTACCGAAGAACAAAGAATGGAAAGATTTACCGGCAGATCGTGTAAACCCATCAACACCATTTCTTTATAGCGGAATGGATTGTTTTGGCCCATTCATCACCAAACAGAACCGCAAGGAGTACAAGAGATATGGACTAGACTGCTGGTATCCAGGGAAACAGGGGGAGGGGATACCACCTTTAACTCACCCTTGGCCCCTTTACCCAACCTTGACCCATAACAAAAGACACTGACAACTGTATCACTTTATTGCTGGATGGTGATCGGCCACAGCTTCTTTATTAAAGCGGCAAACCTTAATAAACCATAATATCGGAACGGTATGCCAAAGGCTGGACTCCCAGCGGGCAAGTTAATCCGTAATCATCATAGAGCTGTCTGCCAACCGCTGGACTCCCAGTGGGCAGTTACTCCATCTGCTACCACCATATCTCCACTGTACTCAAATGCTGCCAGCTGTGACTTCATAAACTCGACCAAAATTCGCAGCTCTCCAAAGCCGTAATCATCGGAGCAATATCCAAAACCGCTGGACTCCCAGCAGTGTCTCTTAAAAATAGAAAAACAAAACAGAATAACCAAGTATCCATAACTGAACAGAACCGTGCACTTCGACCCGCCTCCCAAGAATAACCGCAAAGGGAGGGAGGGAGGGCCAATCTGCTTCCACTTGCAAGAGGAAGTGACCAGGACAGAGAGGAGGTATATGTGACCTTCAGGATTTCCTGCACTGCCCCCATCCTGTCTAAGGAGGATCCCCAGGGATTAACCCTCAATGACCCTAATCTGCAACCTACTTAACCATTACTGAGACGGGGCCAGATTCCTAAATGCCCCTAAGGGGAAAAGGGAGGGAAGGGGGAGGACCATCAGTCCCTAAGCACTCTCCCTATACAGTCAGGCGCTTTCCAGACTGCTGGTATCCAGGGAAACAGGGGGAGGGGATACCACCTTTAACTCACCCTTGGCCCCTTTACCCAACCTTGACCCATAACAAAAGACACTGACAACTGTATCACTTTATTGCTGGATGGTGATCGGCCACAGCTTCTTTATTAAAGCGGCAAACCTTAATAAACCATAATATCGGAACGATATGCCAAAGGCTGGACTCCCAGCGGGCAAGTTAATCGTAATCATCAGAGCTGTCTGCCAACCGCTGGACTCCCAGCGGGCAGTTACTCCATCTGCTACCACCATATCTCCGCTGTACTCAAATGTCGCCACGGAGGAGGCCCGTTCTCCCAACGGGGCTCCGACCACCACCCAGCAGAACCGAGTCAGTTTTAGCTCACGTACAGGCCAGAAAGGAATTGTCCAAATTAACACCCAAAAGGAAGACACCATCAGGTCCCATTAAAAACCAAGGCCAATAAGGCCCGTGATGAAAGCATAGTCCAACCACTTTTCAAATCACTAGTCAGACCACACATGGAGTACTGTGTACAGCTCTGGGCTCCTGTAAACAAGGCAGAGATAGCAGAACTAGAGAGGGTCCAGAGGAGGGCAACTAAAGTAATGACTGGAATGGGGCAACTACAGGACCCTGAAAGATTGGCAAAATAAGGGTTATTCACTGTAGAAAAAAGACGACAGAGGGGAGATCTAATAACTGTGTATAAATATAACAGGGGTCAGTACAGAGATCACTCCCCTCATCTATTCATCCCCAGAACTGTGACAAGGGGAACATTCTCTGTGTCTGGAGGTAAGAATGTATTTTCACAACATAGAAGAGGATTATTTACGGTAAGAGCAGTAAGACTATGGGACTCTCTGCCTGAGGAGGTGGATGAGAAAGAGATAATCATATGTCAGGACACATGAGGTCCAGAGCTCTGGAATAGACAAAGGCGCATTACCACAGCGCGGGTCACCAGCATCACCTCACCTCCGGCGGAACTCTATACCAACCACCTCCGGAAGGCGTTATGACCACCTGAATTCCAGGATCCCTGTCCAAAAGACTTCCACCTCTCGAAAAACCAAAGAGTGCCCACCAGCCTCTGTTCCTCTCTCCGCACCGCACAGAAGGTATACGAAAGCCAGCCATCGAACCGCTAAACGCCACAAATCTGAAAGAAAAAACAATTAGCCCGAGCCACAACACGCAAAAGAGGATCGCACAACTAGACACTGAATAGTTATATTTCATCCAAAAGTATTTTCTTTTTTGTTATATATTTTTATTTTTATTTTTTAATGACCAAGGTAAATTGTCAAACCATAGTGCACTTGGAAAGAGTAAACAGATGGCTCACTGTGATTGATCACGCTAGGTGCTCTGGACGAAGAGAGCCACCCCTTGCTCTGGAGAAGGTAAGATACATGCATAAAATTAAAAAGCAACTAACAAAACAATATCCTTAATCGATAAATACTTGATTTTTCTGGAGACCTAGATGTTTCTCACAATTAAAGTCCCAGTGTAATAAGCCCATATCATATGGGTGAGTCCCAGTGGAGATGATAAAAGCTGTGTCCCAGTAGGAGTAATCAGAATTGTATCCTCAAAGCTCTATATAGAGAACAGGGTTGTGCCTATTCAGGCTAGCATAGATAATAAATGCAACCAGATTTATTTTATTTTACCGTACCCAAACAAACCAGTCCGGGTCCACACCCCCCCGGGCGCCCCGAGCGCCGGCCCAAATCACCCACAAATTGTCAAACCGCCTGGGGGAAACCTAACCTAAAGGGAAAAACAATTGGAGCCCCACCATGCGTGAAGTCATTACAGAATACCAAACGAACTGACCAGCTGGACCGAAACCAGGCGGAGGGGAGGTACCCACCCCTTTATATTAACTGGATCGACATGTATAGACGGACCCCAATCCCGAGTACTATTACCCCATACAAAAATTCTGGAATAACAACCCCCCGCGCAGTGCGGCCTTGAATGAAGAGAGAAACACCTTGGAGAAAATATCAATCAGCCAGAACAGAAGGCTGAAGGAGACGGGACGTGACTATCCAAACTAAATACTCCCTAACTATACCGGTATTGCCTACCATACAATGGAATGATACATGCAAATAATGCTTGGAGGGTCACCATGCCGACCTGTGAAGTCCTGTCAAGAGGACCCGTCAGTGGATCTGACCCGCATCACAACATAGATCCGAACGGGGAATGAAAGGCTGCGGTTTAACAGTGTAACTCCATGAATGGTGTTATATCAAGGCTCCACCCTGAGCGATGTCTACGAACGGACCTGGTTATCCGCTACTGGCTTACCATTAAGTTATACCTGCGACTACTGATTCCGCCATATCCACTCAACAAGGGGCAGCCCTGCTTCGTACAAACCATGCGGCACCAGTATACTAATACCGCCCTCATGGCAACCAACCCAGCTGGACTAGAAGAAAGTCTCATGTATTGCTAACATAGTGTACATCCCCCTTCGATTCGACCCTACTGGATCCCACCGCACTGTAACTCCTGTAACACTGGATATGAGGCAAGTGCATCACCACCAAGCTGCCCGCCTGCACAGACATGTTAGAAGCTCAGCAGAAGTGCCCAGATATCAACCATACCAACGGAACCTTGGGCCGGTGGACCCGTACCGTAGACTGCAGAAAGAGAAAACCGTAATTGTGGCTGTGATGATATGAACTCACAACCATTTATATTAAAGGAAGGTCCATAGCCACAGGCTATAGAGCTGAATGCTAGAGGGATTACTACTACTGTGTCTCGCCTCCGTATATATGTACTAACCATGCCCAGTATGTCATTGTTGAAAGCCCAAATAAAACGCTTATATTTTTATTTTTATTTTTATATACACACGGCCTAGTGCCCGCAGATAGGAGCATAACAGACAGTACTACTTTTTTTTTTTTTTTTTTTAAACTACTACACTCCATGCTGAAAGGGAAATTGGGAGAACACCCGGCAGGACTGATCTATCCTGAAAAACATCCGCAAAAAAGGCCAGCCAATAAACAAGACACAAGATAGAAGCAAGGCTTCTCATGCAGGAGAATATAAACATACATAATAAATATATACATTGATCAAACCTGTTTATTTATTTATATATGTATTTATTCTTTCTTTCTTTTTTTTTATCCATTTATCGTAATATATATATATTCCATTTTTTTTTTATCCATAAAATTACATTGTTAAATCATTTATTATTAGTATCATTTCATTCTTTTTAATCACGTTTTATTTTAATTTTTTTATAATACCTATATATATATATATATATATATATATATATATATACTCAGTTCCATTTATTTATTTTTTTATAATACCCTTTGTTATTCATTTGTATATTTTAATGCCTATAATATATTAATTCGGTTAGTAATTTTTTAACGTATAAACAGAGAAAACCTCCATATATGCTAATGATATCCCATTGCTCAGGGCTGCACCTGAGTTGCCCAATCTCCAGGAAAATATGTGCGGGTAACCTACAGGCTCTGTAAACCCACCCTGAAGCCATTGAGCGACCATCGAGATAGTGTTGTTTTTTTTTATTTTTTTTATTAAGGCAGGGACACCGCCTCTACCAGTGATTCTAACTCTGCACAAGAACCATCCTCCCCGCAGTACTCACCAGTCACAGAGAGGGACGGAACCTCCAAAGGAGCGGGTACGGGCTGCATACAACCGAGGTATGCAGCAAAGCATTTGTGAAGCCACAACACGCAACAGCCTCGTACGGTGATTGTATAACCAGACTCCTCCGATGCGCCTGACATCCGTCCTAAAGACGATGATAAGCGCCACCTGAGGATCTGGAGCGCCCATTTCTCCCTGAAACCCAGGAACGGCGACAGGACTGGCACATGTGGAATCCATTACGGCCATGCCTCCAGGCAACCTAAGGGAAGAAAAAAACGCACCTGTGCCTATGTGAAGGGGAGGAAGGAGGGGGGGTGTCGCCATAATGGCTACAAATAAGACCCAGAGAGTCTCATTGTACGGAAGGGGCTCTAATCGCAAAGCTGGGACAGTAGGAATACCCCTTAGAAGCCATAGGCACAGGTGCACCACAATCGGACATGGCAAGCACGAGGGGTTAATCTATAATACTGGACAGGAGACTGGGGGAAGCTAAAACAAGCAGCACATATGAAAACTCGCCTGCCCAGCGGTGCCCGGTACGGGACCCGGTAAACGCTGCAGGGGAAGGGGGGCAGAGGTTAGGCGAAGCGACCTAGCTTGCGCCATGGGAGCTAAAGGAGGCCGTCCAAAGCAGCAGGGGGAGGGGTGAGGACCCCATATTGCCCTACATTACCGGGGAGACCAACAATCCCGCCCGGCTTGCTTAGCCCTAACGCCATGGAACAGAAGCTGGGAAGGGGGGGGGGCGGAAACACAGCGCAGCGCCACAGACATCACAGGATGGGTCGAAAGAAACGGCGCACACACGCGGGAAGCTGGGGGATAATAATAGTCGGGGGAGGGGGGTTAGGAGGAACGGCAAGCAGACCGCCGGACCTTCGCTGAAGCGCTGGAGCTGCATGCATACCGCAGCAGCAGCTCCACAAAGCCCCAGAAGCAGGCACAGGGGAGGAGGATGGCAGGGTAGAGCTCAAGCTGCTCTAACAGAGCACAGCTAACCCTCCCCTCCTCATGTAACTCACCAGGAAGCAGCCAAAGGGCAGAACCACCTGTGGACTCCTGGTGTGGACAGAGCAAAGGGGTGTGTCCATACCAATCTGCTTCCACTTGCAAGAGGAAGTGACCAGGACAGAGAGGAGGTATATGTGACCTTCAGGATTTCCTGCACCGCCCCCATCCTGTCTAAGGAGGATCCCCAGGGATTAACCCTCAATGACCCTAATCTGCAACCTACTTAACCATTACTGAGATGGGGCCAGATTCCTAAATGCCCCTAAGGGGGGAAGAGGGAGGACCATCAGTTCCTAAGCACCCTCCCTATACAGTCAGGCGCTTTCCAATATTTACATATCTGAGTTCCAGAGCGATTCACCTGGAAATGTTAGAAGATATGTCAATAGAGATGTTCGGTCCGCCCCCTATACGTCATCATTGAGCAAACTTTGACCCTGTACCTCACAGTCAGCAGACACATTCCAGCCAATCAGCAGACCCTCCCAACTCCTATCAAAAAGCAAGGACAGCATCCATCTTAGATTCATTCTGAAGCTGCAGTGTTAGTGAGAGCAGGGAGAGTGCTGCTGCTGCTGAATTAATAGGGAAATCGTTAGCTAGGCCAGTGTTCTGTGTCCACTCCAGTCCTCAAAGACTCACCTGATCTGCTGTAAGGACAGCGTCCTGACAGCACCCCAAAAAGCCCTTTTTAGGGCTAGTACATCAGTCTGCTTTTTTTCTATTTTATATATATATATATATATATATATATATATATACACTCACCTAAAGAATTATTAGGAACACCTGTTCTATTTCTCATTAATGCAATTATCTAGTCAACCAATCACATGGCAGTTGCTTCAATGCATTTAGGGGTCTGGTCCTGGTCAAGTGTAGTGTACGGGGACTGTAATGCCCGTCACTACAAAAGTGTCACTTGGTGTGCTGTCGTCCCCCCTTATTTATGGGGAAGTTGGTATATGTCATCTTTATAAATTGTCATGTAATGTAATGTTATGTATTTCCCTGTTACTGTGACACTTGCATGTACAGGCCTGCTAGGGGTGTCATTCCAGCTTCTAGTCACTAGAGGGAGCTAGAGAGCCCTAGTTTATATAAGGCCCAGACAGGGAAGCAAAAGTCAGTCTAGTCTAGAGTTCAGAAGTTTCTAGAGTGTGCTGAAGTTTCTAGAGGCTGAGGAAGCTGAGGGAGAGACAGAGGCATGTTAAGGAAAGCAAGAGGTACTCAAGATAACAGAGGAGGTACTTTATAAAGAGAGAACCAAGGATATACGACAGAGTTAAGGTATTGGGCCTTGGAGAAGATTTTCTATGTCCCAGGATCAGTCAGGAATAGAGTGCAAGCTCCTGTACTGCAAGTCCTGTGTTTCACACTCTGAAGTCACCTTGCTTAATCTGTATTGCCTGCATCGACCGTATTGAAAAATCAACTGTATGCAAAGGAACTATGCTTCCATTAATGTCTCTACATGGAAACTACTAAAGTTGGAGTTTTGTTTTAACATCACGTGGTTCCTCAGTTATTCCTGCTATCAGCAAACGGCGTGCCACCGTTTAATTGGCACTGGCGTCACGAACATTTTCCTACCATCACCTGCCTATGCAGAGAGTCAGCCGTCTCAGGTTAGTGTCTATTGCACTACTACACCCAGGAACACATTTCTACACACAACTTGAGTACGCTGCACCTCTCTTTTGGCGTCACGAACAGGATACGCACGCTTTATAGTGCAAGAAGCGTGAACTTTGTGCCTTATACAGTTGCCCTGTGACCAAAGTGACAAATTGCCTGTTTATTTAAAGTGGACTTTGTGGACTGAAAATCCTACCCAAAGTGTTCCTAAAATCTCCAAAACGCACTGTGCAGTGTTGCGCTATCAAGAGGAAGGAAATCGCCACACCGGAGTGTGGTTTTGTGGACTTTTTACAATCCTGCTTGCTGTCAGTGAATGGACAGCGTTTTGCTAAAGATGGCCACCGGCCGCCTGGAGTAAAGTTTCCCGCGCTGCTGAGGACCTTCGTGGGCGGAGCCCTGCAAAGACACAGAGAATCCCGCCCCTCGTCATCATCGCACCGCCGCGGCCCTGCTTCTTCTACGTCACCGCGTACTCAGGACGTCCGGAATCTCTCGAGACTTGGACTGCGCAAACCCGGCGATACCGGTAAGAACTTGTAACCGGAGGGAAGGGGATTGTTCCGGCCCCTTTAGTCACCAGCGGCCACATCGCAATAAGCTACCATGTCAGAACCGGGAGTGCCTGAGCAGCCGGCCCCGGGAGAGCTTGCGGCTCCTAATCATCCTACAGCCCCCAGCATGATACCCTTTACCATGCCTTACTATTTCGGGGCCCCATGGTTCCCCCGCTACAGAGGAGAGACCCATACCCTAAGGGACTTTAAAGAAAAGTTGCTGGCATTATTCAAACTGTACCCCATAAATGCAGACCAGCAAATGGAAATCCTGCTAGCGCAGCTGGAGGGAGCTGCCCGCAGGGAGGTATTATCCTGGCCTGCTACTGAGCGGAGTACTCTAGAACAGATATTCACCCGCCTCAGGGCCACTTTTGAAACTAGGACTGCCTCAGAGATAAAGATGCACTTCTTTGGCAAGAAACAGAAGTCCGGTGAGTCCCTCCGTGACTATGCCCTATCACTTCAGGAGGCTTTAGGGGCTGTAATTCAGATAGATCCCAAAGAGGCTGATAACCAGGACCAGACCCTGAGGGAACAATTTATCAACGGGGTGTCTAGTGAACAAATAAGGACCCAATTAAAGATGCTGTCCGCCCAGCACCCTAACAGTGCCTTTCTGGACTTTAAAGAACTGGCTATAAAAATTCTGGGGTCCGCAGTATCTCCTGAGTTGAGCACCCCACCTGAGTCATCAGCCTGCAGACCAAAACCGCTTATCACTAACCGAGCTGAAGCCGGCCAAGCTGTTCAAGTGTCAGCTACCGATACTATTGCCATGCTGACACAGCAAGTAAATCACCTCACTAAAAGTCTAGAGAAAGTGTGCAGAAAAATAGAGGAATGGGAAAAACCCATAATGCTAGATGAAGAATTCCTGTCACCTCCTAGGCCGTTCCCACCTCCTTACCAAGAGACTCACCCCAGGGATCCTGGGAGGCGTAATAGAGATCGCAAGCGGCCCGTGTGTACATACTGCAAAAAGCTGGGACACACAGAATCCACGTGCTGGCAGTTAAACGGGCAACCCCTGAGGCTGAGGACCACCCCTCGGGAGGTAGAACACTAGGTCCAGAGGATCCAAATTGGATACCACGTTATGTAGGATCCCATCCTAAAATCAATATAGAGATCAACGGGGTCCCCTTTGAAGCCCTATTAGATACTGGGTCTCAGGTCACTACTATTCAGCTGCCTGCATTTGAAAAGTTCTGGGACACCAACCAGTTGACCCAACCGCCTGAATCCTGGGTGGAAATTATCGCCAGCAATGGCAAACCAGTAAAGATTCATGGATACTGGGAACCCACCCTGCAGGTGGGAGAAGTAACCCTGCCTCAACAGGGAGTGATCGTAGTACAGGCCGGTGACAGAGGAGGACATCCTGTCATTCTAGGCACCAACGTCTTCAAAAACTGTTATTCAGAAATACTTGCTGTATTACATCAGACTTTGCCCACTGCTTCCTCTGCATCCAGGAGGGTGATTCAAAAGACTATTACTGTGTTAAGTGCCCAGCAGAGGTTTGCTAATGGGAAAGGAGAAATTTGTACTGCCAGGATTAGTGATATTAAGCCTGTGACTTTGCCTCCTAATTCTCAAACTCTTTTATGGTGTCGTGCTGTCCTGGGAGTCCAAGGCCGAGATTATCCAGCCCTGGTGGAACAAATCCAGATGGAGGATTACCCTTATGTGAGAGCTGCCAGGTGCCTGGTGAACGTCTCCCAAGGTAAAGTACCTGTCCGTCTGATTAACCTGAGTGATCATCCTGTTGCGCTTACTAAGCATTGCCGTGTTGCCCAGCTGTCCCAGGTGTCCTTCCAAGACATCATTCGTCTTCCAGTGACAGAAAAGCCGCCAGCTGCAGACAGCGGATGTTCGCCGGTGACCCAGCCACAAGTGCCCTGGTGGGAAGAGCTCCATGTGGGGGACGAGACTACCCCCCAACATCAACAAGAAGGGATCCTACAGCTGGTCAAAGAGTACCACCAGGCGTTCAGTAAGCATGCTACTGATTATGGGGAGGTGAGTGCCATACAACACACCATACCTACTGGCTCTCATCCTCCTATCAAGGAGAGATACAGACCCTTACCACCTACTTCATATCAGACTGTAAAAGAAATGATCCAAGAGATGAAAGACTCTAATGTAATCCGGGACAGCCGTAGTCCGTGGGCTGCACCCCTGGTCCTTGTAAAGAAGAAGGACGGTGGTATCCGTTTCTGTGTGGATTATAGGAAAATTAATCAAATAACCCACAAAGATGCATACCCACTGCCCCGCATTGAGGAGTCACTAACTGCTCTGGGCTCCTCTGCCTATTTCTCCACATTGGACTTGACCAGTGGCTACTGGCAAGTACCCATGGCCCCTGCAGATAGGGAAAAGACTGCTTTCACTACTCCCATGGGCCTGTACGAATTCAATTGTATGCCGTTCGGGCTATGTAATGCTCCAGGAACTTTCCAGAGACTAATGGAACGGTGTTTGGGTCACAAAAACTTCGAAACAGTGCTGCTGTATCTAGATGACGTCATTGTGTACTCAAAAACATATGAAGACCATCTGAAACATTTGGCAGAAGTATTTGAAATCCTTATCAAATATGGCTTGAAGGTAAAGCCATCCAAGTGTCACCTGCTCAAACCTGCAGTAAGATACCTGGGGCATGTAGTAAGCGGAGAGGGAGTGCAACCTGACCCTGATAAATTAGCGGCTGTCCGTAATTGGCCGGTTCCTACTACCGTCAAAGAGGTGAGGAGTTTCCTTGGTTTTGCCGGCTACTATAGACGTTTTATCCCCCATTTTGCTCAAATAGCTGATCCTATCCAGGAACTCTTGAGGGGGCAACCCAAGAAAAGTCCTAGAACTCCTGTGCCCATTGAGTGGAATGAGGAAAGAGAGATAGCGTTCCAATTGCTAAAAAAGAAACTGACCGAGCCTCCAGTGTTAGGTTATCCAGATTATAGCAAGCCCTTCCATCTCTATACTGATGCTAGCAAGCAAGGCCTGGGAGCTGTGTTAGCCCAGATCCAAGAGGGAAAAGAGAGAGTGATAGCATATGCAAGCCGCTCCCTGAAAGCAGCTGAGAAAAATGACCAGAATTATAGTTCCTTCAAACTAGAGTTCCTGGCATTAGTGTGGGCGGTGACAGAAAAATTCAAGGATTATCTAGCCGCCACCCCGTTCATTGCATTCACTGACAATAACCCTCTGGCACATCTAAATACAGCTAAATTGGGGGCCTTGTAGCAGAGATGGGCCTCTCGCCTTGCCAACTATAATTTCTCTGTAAAGTATCGTGCTGGACGTACTAATGATAATGCTGATGCTTTATCCAGGCTTCCCACAGAGACAGCTCCTGATGATGTGCGAGATGCTTGGGAAGATGTAGAGTTGCCGGCTTTCTATAACAAATTTGCTCAACAGGATCAGGCTCGAGCTACCAATAACAGAGCTGCAGTTCCTTCACCCTCCAGTAGGCCTGATCCTAAAGAAGAAAGGTGGGTGAAACTACAGTCTGAAAGTAGAGTGCTGGGTGAGTTGTTGGACTTCATTACTAGTGGCAGAGCCCCTGAGAGGATTCGGCGTAAGAGTGCAGATCCTGAACTCATCAAACTGTGGAGACAGCGCCATCAACTCTTCATACAAAAGGGTCTATTGCTACGGAGAAGCCTAGACCCAGTGTCCAACGAGAGAGTGCACCAGATTCTCATACCCCGACGAGATGCAGGTATGGTGTTGGAGATGTACCACAATCAATCCGGTCACTTTGGGGTCCAAAAGACTGAGGCTACTATCCGCCAGCGGTTTTACTGGGTGGGCATGAGAGAAGACATGGAGAAGTGGTGTCGGGAGTGTGTAGCCTGTGCCTTAAAACGAAGTGAGCACCATGATCAGAGGGCACCACTGAGACCCATTGTAAGTACCCGTCCTCTTGAACTTGTCGCCATCGACCATGTGAAACTGGAGCCTAGTCGCTCAGGGTATGCTTATGCCATGACTATTATTGACCATTTCACAAAGTTTGTTGTAGCAGTGCCTGTGAGAGACCAGACAGCCAAGACTACAGCCGAAATGTTCTGGAAGCACTTCCTCCTGCCCTATGGATGTCCGGAAAAGATCCTCACCGATCAAGGACCTGCTTTTGAGTCCCATCTGTTCCATGAACTGTGCTGCTTACACAACTGTAAGAAGATCCGGACAACGGCCTACCATCCTCAAGGTAACGGATTATGTGAAAAAATGAATCAGACCTTGATAGAGATGCTGAGGGCCGTGCCTCCTGAGAACAGAGGAGATTGGCCCAGTCTGTTGCCACAGCTCATGTTCACATACAATCATACCATACATTGTTCCACCGGGTATACCCCTTTTTACTTGATGTTTGGGCGCCAAGGGACATTGCCTGCTGATCATTCATTGGACATACACGTACCTGATTGCATTAACCCATTACCTAACACCGACTGGGTTGCTGAACATCAAAGGCGATTGAATACAGCCAAAGCCATTGTTCAGGAGCGTATGGACTATGCTAGGGACCGACAGCAGAGAGACTATGATCAAGCAGCCCATGCAGAACCCTTGACAATAGGGGCCGTGGTATGGTTAAAGAATAACCGCCGTACCAGTAAATTGGACAGTAAATGGGAGCGAAGTCCCTATGTTGTCACTGCAATCCCAAATGTTGGAACTCACACTTATGAGATCACCCGGGAAGACAAGGGATCCCAAATTGCACACCGAAACCGGTTAAAGCTCTGCCTGACACCAGAACCTAGTGCCGAGAGTTCTGGATCTGAATATCCTGTGTCAGAGTCAGCAATACAGCCCGAGGATCCTATGCAGGCTGTTAGTAATCTGAGGTATGACGCTGATCCCATGCATTGGCTTCTGACACCTTGGTTAAACTTGTTGGTGCCTGCTCCGGCACCTACTGTAACTTCACCTCCGGAAGAGCTGGTTCAAGATGCACCGGATCCAGTTCCCCCTCTAGTGGATCTAATTGTTCCAGTTGTTCCAGTTGTTCCTGACCAAGATCTCCCTGATGGAGACCCTCCTGTTGCTCCTCTCTCTTCTACCTCGTTGCTAAGGGAAGAGGAGACCCCTGTTTTGAGAAGGTCTACCCGGATGACCAGGGGACGCCCGCCAGTCCGTTTAGGAGACTTTGACTATTCTGGTGGTGTCTCCTCCCAAACAGTTGCTACTGGCAATACCTTACTTGACATTTGTGCGCAAGAATGGACTCCTCCACGTGAGCCCTTGCCTGTGATACACCCACAGGAAACTCCTGGGTAGTTCCGTTTTTATACTGATTTATCTGTTTTGCTGTTCTATTATGGACTTATTCATTGTCATGGACTATCCTGGTTATAATGTTACGCTGTGCCAGGTCAGCGCCCCAGTTCCATTCACTATCCTGAGGAGAAGAGAACGACGCCCCTTGTCACCACCCTTCATCTTTGCCAATTGGACCTGATATGAATGTAAATGCAGATGAATTACATGTATGTATGCCTGCATGTCTCTTTTTTCTGTTTCAGGTAGAGATTCCAGTTGGGCGAGCCCTGATGGAGTACGAGGTCGTACTCAGCTTAAAGCAGTGGGGTATGTAGTGTACGGGGACTGTAATGCCCGTCACTACAAAAGTGTCACTTGGTGTGCTGTCGTCCCCCCTTATTTATGGGGAAGTTGGTATATGTCATCTTTATAAATTGTCATGTAATGTAATGTTATGTATTTCCCTGTTACTGTGACACTTGCATGTACAGGCCTGCTAGGGGTGTCATTCCAGCTTCTAGTCACTAGAGGGAGCTAGAGAGCCCTAGTTTATATAAGGCCCAGACAGGGAAGCAAAAGTCAGTCTAGTCTAGAGTTCAGAAGTTTCTAGAGTGTGCTGAAGTTTCTAGAGGCTGAGGAAGCTGAGGGAGAGACAGAGGCATGTTAAGGAAAGCAAGAGGTACTCAAGATAACAGAGGAGGTACTTTATAAAGAGAGAACCAAGGATATACGCCAGAGTTAAGGTATTGGGCCTTGGAGAAGATTTTCTATGTCCCAGGATCAGTCAGGAGTAGAGTGCAAGCTCCTGTACTGCAAGTCCTGTGTTTCACACTCTGAAGTCACCTTGCTTAATCTGTATTGCCTGCATCGACCGTATTGAAAAATCAACTGTATGCAAAGGAACTGTGCTTCCATTAATGTCTCTACATGGAAACTACTAAAGTTGGAGTTTTGTTTTAACATCACGTGGTTCCTCAGTTATTCCTGCTATCAGCAACGGCGTGCCACCGTTTAATTGGCACTGGCGTCACAAACATTTTCCTACCATCACCTGCCTATGCAGAGAGTCAGCCGTCTCAGGTTAGTGTCTATTGCACTACTACACCCAGGAACACATTTCTACACACAACTTGAGTACGCTGCACCTCACAATCTCCTGAACTCCAAACTGAATGTCAGAATGGGAAAGAAAGGTGATTTAAGCAATTTTGAGCGTGGCATGGTTGTTGGTGCCAGACGGGCCGGTCTGAGTATTTTACAATCTGCTCAGTTACTGGGATTTTCAAGCACAGCCATTTCTAGGGTTTACAAAGAATGGTGTGAAAAGGGAAAAACATCCAGTATGCGGCAGTCCTGTGGGCAAAAATGCCTTGTGGATGCTAGAGGTCAGAGGAGAATGGGCCGACTGATTCAAGCTGATAGAAGAGCAACGTTGACTGAAATAACCACTCGTTACAACCGAGGTATGCAGCAAAGCATTTGTGAAGCCACAACACGCACAACCTTGAGGCGGATGGGCTACAACAGCAGAAGACCCCACCGGGTACCACTCATCTCCACTACAAATAGGAAAAAGAGGCTACAATTTGCACGAGCTCACCAAAATTGGACTGTTGAAGACTGGAAAAATGTTCCTGGTCTGATGAGTCTCGATTTCTGTTGAGACATTCAAATGGTAGAGTCCGAATTTGGCGTAAACAGAATGAGAATATGTATCCATCCTCTGATGGCTACTTCCAGCAGGATAATGCACCATGTCACAAAGCTCGAATCATTTCAAATTGGTTTCTTGAACATGACAATGAGTTCACTGTACTAAAATGGCCCCCACAGTCACCAGATCTCAACCCAATAGAGCATCTTTGGGATGTGGTGGAACGGGAGCTTCGTGCCCTGTATGTGCATCCCTCAAATCTCCATCAACTGCAAGATGCTATCCTATCAATATGGGCCAACATTTCTAAAGAATGCTATCAGCACCTTGTTGAATCAATGCCACGTAGAATTAAGGCAGTTCTGAAGGCAAAAGGGGGTTCAACACCGTATTAGTATGGTGTTCCTAATAATTCTTTAGGTGAGTGTATATACAAACGATGCGAAACAGTCGGCACTCCTCCTCATGTGTCGTGGTGCTCGCGTCCAGGGTATGAAGAAACCCGCTTCAATATTCAAGAAAAGACCGGCACTTCACTGCTTGTTGAATGATTGCTTTATTGAAAGCATAAAAGCATGGATACAGCGCTACTCAAAGTAACACGTGTTTCGGCTCAACAGTGAGCCTTTGTCAAGCATAATGAACATAGGTTACAAATACATTTAAATAGTGCGCGATCACCGGCGTTCAGACGTGTTGACGTCACGTTACCATGGTAACTTGTATATACAAAACAAAAATGTTACAACTGAAGACATGATCCATAAAGCATTGTAATGCATGATCACAATGCTAATGGATATTTTGTAGCTATCTGCATAAAGGAAAAGGAAAGAAATCAAAAAGGTAAGCCAGCAAGCATGCGATGCAAACAGACAAAAATCCATTCAAGCCAAAAAATAAATAATAATAATTACCCTGAGACGTATTTATCTCGTACAGGCTAGACTTAGTTCAAGGAGTTTTCCATCTTGTCATTTTTTGTCATTTTTTCTGTGACTAATAAAAAAATAAAAATAAAACATGATAATTCTGAATACTGAACATCATCAATTATTTACAAAAATGCACTCAATTCATACTCTCGGTTAAGACCCTTTGGTTCAAGAGTTAATATATATATATTGCAGTTGCCTGCCAGTGTGTGTCAGGCCCACAGAGTGTACTGTGCCCACTGCCAGTGCCCACCACTCATATCTGGTGGCACAGTAGCTTGCAGATAAAAAAGTAATACAATTTTTTCTCTGTAATATAATTGCAGTTGCCTGCCAGTGTGTGTCAGGCCCACAGAGTGTACTGTGCCCACTGCCAGTGCCCACCACTCATATCTGGTGGCACAGTAGCTTGCATATAAAAAAAGTAATACAATTTTTTCTCTGTAATATAATTGCAGTTGCCTGCCAGTGTGTGTCAGGCCCACAGAGTGTACTGTGCCCACTGCCAGTGCCCACCACTCATATCTGGTGGCACAGTAGCTTGCTGATAAAAAAAGTAATACAATTTTCTCTATGTAATATAATTGCAGTTGCCTGCCAGTGTGTGTCAGGCCCACAGAGTGTACTGTGCCCACTGCCAGTGCCCACCACTCATATCTGGTGGCACAGTAGCTTGCAGATAAAAAAATAATAAAAATTTTTCTCTGTAATATACACTGCTCAAAAAAATAAAGGGAACACTTAAACAACACAATGTAACTCCACGTCAATCACACTTCTGTGAAATCAAACTGTCCACTTAGGAAGCAACACTGAGTGACAATCAATTTCACATGCTGTTGTGCAAATGGGATAGACAACAGGTGGAAATTATAGGCAATTAGCAAGACACCCCCAATAAAGGAGTGGTTCTGAAGGTGGTGACCACAGACCACTTCTCAGTTCCTATGCTTCCTGGCTGATGTTTTGGTCACTTTTGAATGCTGGCGGTGCTTTCACTCTAGTGGTAGCATGAGACGGAGTCTACAACCCACACAAGTGGCTCAGGTAGTGCAGTTTATCCAGGATGGCACATCAATGCGAGCTGTGGCAATAAGGTTTGCTGTGTCTGTCAGCGTAGTGTCCAGAGCATGGAGGCGCTACCAGGAGACAGGCCAGTACATCAGGAGACGTGGAGGAGGCCGTAGGAGCGCAACAACCCAGCAGCAGGACCGCTACCTCCGCCTTTGTGCAAGGAGGAACAGGAGGAGCACTGCCAGAGCCCTGCAAAATGACCTCCAGCAGGCCACAAATGTGCATGTGTCTGCTCAAACGGTCAGAAACAGACTCCATGAGGGTGATATGAGGGCCCGACGTCCACAGGTGGGGGTTGTGCTTACAGCCCAACACCGTGCAGGACGTTTGGCATTTGCCAGAAAACACCAAGATTGGCAAATTCGCCACTGGCGCCCTGTGCTCTTCACAGATGAAAGCAGGTTCACACTGAGCACACGTGACAGACGTGACAGGGGCTGGAGACGCCGTGGAGAACGTTCTGCTGCCTGCAACATCCTCCAGCATGACCGGTTTGGCATTGGGTCAGTAATGGAGTGGGGTGGCATTTCTTTGGAGGGCCGCACAGCCCTCCATGTGCTCGCCAGAGGTAGCCTGACTGCCATTAGGTACCGAGATGAGATCCCCAGACCCCTTGTGAGACCATATGCTGGTGCAGTTGGCCCTGGGTTCCTCCTAATGCAAGACAATGCTAGACCTCATGTGGCTGGAGTGTGTCAGCAGTTACTGCAAGACGAAGGCATTGATGCTATGGACTGGCCCGCCCGTTCCACAGACCTGAATCCAATTGAGCACATCTGGGACATCACGTCTCGCTCTATCCACCAACGTCACGTTGCACCACAGACTGTCCAGGAGTTGGCAGATGCTTTAGTCCAGGTCTGGGAGGAGATCCCTCAGGAGACCGTCCGCCACCTCATCAGGAGCATGCACAGGCGTTGTAGGGAGGTCATACAGGCACGTGGAGGCCACACACACTACTGAGCCTCATTTTGACTTGTTTTAAGGACATTACATCAAAGTTGGATCAGCCTGTAGTGTGTTTTTCCACTTTAATTTTGAGAGTGACTCCAAATCCAGACCTCCAAGGGTTAAAAAATTTGATTTCCATTTTTTTTTTTGCGTGATTTTGTTGTCAACACATTCAACTATGTATAAACAAAGTATTTCAGAAGAATATTTAATTAACTCAGATCTAGGATGAGTTATTTTTGTGTTCCCTTTATTTTTTTGAGCAGTGTAATTGCAGTTGCCTGCCAGTGTGTGTCAGGCCCCCAGAGTGTACTGTGCCCACTGCCAGTGCCCACCACTCATATCTGGTGGCACAGTAGCTTGCAGATAAAAAAGTAATACAATTTTTTCTCTGTAAATGCTGTTGTGCAAATGGGATAGACAACAGGTGGAAATTATAGGCAATTAGCAAGACACCCCCAATAAAGGAGTGGTTCTGAAGGTGGTGACCACAGACCACTTCTCAGTTCCTATGCTTCCTGGCTGATGTTTTGGTCACTTTTGAATGCTGGCGGTGCTTTCACTCTAGTGGTAGCATGAGACGGAGTCTACAACCCACACAAGTGGCTCAGGTAGTGCAGTTTATCCAGGATGGCACATCAATGCGAGCTGTGGCAATAAGGTTTGCTGTGTCTGTCAGCGTAGTGTCCAGAGCATGGAGGCGCTACCAGGAGACAGGCCAGTACATCAGGAGACGTGGAGGAGGCCGTAGGAGCGCAACAACCCAGCAGCAGGACCGCTACCTCCGCCTTTGTGCAAGGAGGAACAGGAGGAGCACTGCCAGAGCCCTGCAAAATGACCTCCAGCAGGCCACAAATGTGCATGTGTCTGCTCAAACGGTCAGAAACAGACTCCATGAGGGTGATATGAGGGCCCGACGTCCACAGGTGGGGGTTGTGCTTACAGCCCAACACCGTGCAGGACGTTTGGCATTTGCCAGAAAACACCAAGATTGGCAAATTCGCCACTGGCGCCCTGTGCTCTTCACAGATGAAAGCAGGTTCACACTGAGCACACGTGACAGACGTGACAGGGGCTGGAGACGCCGTGGAGAACGTTCTGCTGCCTGCAACATCCTCCAGCATGACCGGTTTGGCATTGGGTCAGTAATGGAGTGGGGTGGCATTTCTTTGGAGGGCCGCACAGCCCTCCATGTGCTCGCCAGAGGTAGCCTGACTGCCATTAGGTACCGAGATGAGATCCCCAGACCCCTTGTGAGACCATATGCTGGTGCAGTTGGCCCTGGGTTCCTCCTAATGCAAGACAATGCTAGACCTCATGTGGCTGGAGTGTGTCAGCAGTTACTGCAAGACGAAGGCATTGATGCTATGGACTGGCCCGCCCGTTCCACAGACCTGAATCCAATTGAGCACATCTGGGACATCACGTCTCGCTCTATCCACCAACGTCACGTTGCACCACAGACTGTCCAGGAGTTGGCAGATGCTTTAGTCCAGGTCTGGGAGGAGATCCCTCAGGAGACCGTCCGCCACCTCATCAGGAGCATGCACAGGCGTTGTAGGGAGGTCATACAGGCACGTGGAGGCCACACACACTACTGAGCCTCATTTTGACTTGTTTTAAGGACATTACATCAAAGTTGGATCAGCCTGTAGTGTGTTTTTCCACTTTAATTTTGAGAGTGACTCCAAATCCAGACCTCCAAGGGTTAAAAAATTTGATTTCCATTTTTTTTTTTGCGTGATTTTGTTGTCAACACATTCAACTATGTATAAACAAAGTATTTCAGAAGAATATTTAATTAACTCAGATCTAGGATGAGTTATTTTTGTGTTCCCTTTATTTTTTTGAGCAGTGTAATTGCAGTTGCCTGCCAGTGTGTGTCAGGCCCCCAGAGTGTACTGTGCCCACTGCCAGTGCCCACCACTCATATCTGGTGGCACAGTAGCTTGCAGATAAAAAAGTAATACAATTTTTTCTCTGTAATATAATTGCAGTTGCCTGCCAGTGTGTGTCAGGCCCACAGAGTGTACTGTGCCCACTGCCAGTGCCCACCACTCATATCTGGTGGCACAGTAGCTTGCAGATAAAAAAGTAATACAATTTTTTCTCTGTAATATAATTGCAGTTGCCTGCCAGTGTGTGTCTCAGGCCCACAGAGTGTACTGTGCCCACTGCCAGTGCCCACCACTCATATCTGGTGGCACAGTATCTTGCAGATAAAAAAGTAATACATTTTTTTCTCTGTAATATAATTGCAGTTGCCTGCCAGTGTGTGTCAGACCCACAGAGTGTACTGTGCCCACTGCCAGTGCCCACCACTCATATCTGGTTGCACAGTAGCTTGCAGATAACAAAGTAATATATTTTTTTCTCTGTAATATAATTGCAGTTGCCTGCCAGTGTGTGTGTCAGGCCCACAAAGTGTACTGTGCCCACTGCCAGTGCCCACCACTCATATCTGGTGGCACAGTAGCTTGCAGATAAAAAAGTAATACCATTTTTTCTCTGTAATATAATTGCAGTTGCCTGCCAGTGTGTGTCAGGCACACAGACTGTACTGTGACCACTGCCCACCACTCATATCGGGTAGCACAGTAGCTTGCACACATAGTACCACTTATCTAAAAAAAAATGACAGGCAGAGGCAGGCCACCCCGCAGGGGCCGTCGTTGTCGTGGTGCTGTTATTTCCTTTGGCCCTAGAATAATGCCCAGTGTTCAGAGGCCACGTACCCTTAACTCGAAAAGTTCTGAGGACATAGTTGACTGGCTAACACGGGACACCCAATCTTCTACAGCTTCCGCTCAGAACCTTGACGCACCATCCTCCTCCAGCTCAGCTTCGGGCACCTCTCAAGTTACCACTCGCCCGCCTGCCGCCACCACCAACACTAGCACCACAGCCGCTTCACTTGATCTGTCAGAGGAGTTATTTACACATCAGTTGGAAGAAATGAGTGATGTGCAACCATTATTGCCAGAGGATGTAGATAACAGGGATATGTCTCAGTCAGGCAGCATTACACACATGGACGTACGGTGTGATGATGATGATGTTGTACTCGCTGCTGCTTCCTTTGCTGAGTTGTCAGATACAAGTGAAGCGGTTGATGATGACGATGTGTCCGTGGATGTCACGTGGGTGCCCGCTCGAAGAGAAGAAGAACAGGGGGAAAGTTCAGATGGGGAGACAGAGAGGAGGAGGAGACGAGTTGGAAGCAGGGGGAGGTCGCCGCAAGGAGCTAGTGGCACAGTCAGACAGCATGTATTGGCACCTGGGGTCAGCCAGACAGCACGCCAATCAATGCATTGAGTACAAGCAGCACACAAACTCAAAGCCACCATCCTCCTCCTGGTCCAGCATCTTCAGCCACGTCAACCACTGCTGTCCTCCTTGCCCCCTCTCAACCACCCGCCACTCCGCCTCTCACCTTCAGCAGTTCCTGCTCATCTGCCCACAGTCAGGTGTCTGTCAAGGAAATGTTTGAGCGTAAGAAGCCAATGTCACAGAGTCACCCCCATACCCGGCGCCTGACATCTGGCTTGTCGGAACTCTTAGCCCGCCAGCTTTTACCATACAAGCTGGTGGAGTCTGAGGCCTTCAAAAAATTTGCAGCTATTGGGACACCGCAGTGGAAGGTACCCGGCCGAATTTTTTTTTCACAAAAGGCAATCCACAACATGTACTCTATTGTGGAAAAGGAAGTCATGGCATGTCTGGCACACAGTTTTGGGGCAAGGGTCCATCTGAACATTGATACCTGGTCTGCAAAGCACGGTCAGGGCAGGTATATCACGTACACTGCGCATTGGGTAAACCTGCTGACGGCTGCCAAGCATGGAATGCGTGGCTCTGCAGAGGAGTTGGTGACACTGCCACAACTTGCAGGCAGGCCTGCAGCCACCTCCTCTACTCCTCCTACTCCATCCTCTTCGCTAACCTCCTCGGCTGAGTCCTCTTCTTCTGCTGCGTCTTGCTCCACATCAACTGCACCCCCCAGCTCCCCAGGGGCTATTCCACATCCCGGATACGACAGTGTCACGCAGACTTGGGGTTGACTTCCCTGAAAGCAGAGAGTCACACCGGACCAGCACTCCTGAACGCACAGGTGGATCAGTGGCTGACCCCGCACTAACTGGAGATCGGCAAAGTGGTGTGTGACAACGGAAGCAATTTGTTGGCGGCATTGAATTTGGGCAAGTTGACACATGTGCTGTGCATGGCACATGTGTTGAATCTGATCGTACAACGCTTTGTGCATAAGTACCCAGGCTTACAGGACGTCCTCAAGCAGGCCAGGAAGGTGTGTGGCCATTTCAGACGTTCCTACACGGCCATGGCGCACTTTTCTGATATTCAGCGGCAAAACAACATGCCAGTGAGGCGCTTGATTTGCGACAGCCCGACACGTTGGAATTCAACACTCCTAATGTTCGACCGCCTGCTCCAACAAGAAAAAGCCGTCAACGAGTATTTGTATGACCGGGGTGCTAGGACAGCCTCTGCGGAGCTGGGTATTTAGTTACTGGACGCTCATGCACAATGCCTGTAGGCTCATGCGTCCTTTTGAGGTGACAAACCTAGTCAGTCGCACAGAAGGCACCATCAGCGACATCATCCCATTTGTTTTCTTCCTGGAGCGTGCCCTGCGAAGAGTGCTGGATCAGGCCGTAGATGAGCGTGAAGAGGAAGAGTTGTGGTCACCATCACCACCAGAAACAGCCTTATCAGCATCACTTGCTGGACCTGCAGCAACGCTGGAAGAGGAGTCTGAGGAAGAGGAGTTAGAGGAGGAATGTGGCTTTGAGGAGGAGGAAGACCAACCACAGAAGGCATCCCAGGGTGCTCATTGTCACCTATCTGGTACCCGTGGTGTTGTACGTGGCTGGGGGGAAGAACAGACCTTCAATGAGATCAGTGAGGACGAGGAACAGGACATGAGTAGCTCGGCATCCAACCTTGTGCAAATGGGGTCTTTCATGCTGTCATGCCTGTTGAGAGACCCTCATATAAAAAGGTTGAAGGAGAACGACCTGTACTGGGTGGCCACGCTACTAGACCCCCGGTATAAGCAGAAAGTGGCTGAAATGTTACTGAATTACCGGAAGTCGGAAACGATGCAGCAGTTACAAAACGAGTTAAAAAGTATGCTTTACACAGCGTATAAGGGTGATGTCACAGCACAACGGGAATCTAACAGGGGAAGAGGTGAAAGTAATCCTCCTCCTACCACGTTCACGCCGGCAAGGACAGGACGCTTTACAGACGTGTTGTTGATGGAGGACATGCAGAGCTTTTTTTTTTTTTTTTCATCAATAAATTTTTATTGAGGTTTACAAAGGAGTTATACTTTGATATATGTCATAAAATGCAAAGACATTTTACAAAAGATTGTGGGAACAATCAGTAAAAGGAAATAAACATAGTGGGTAACATAAGGAATGAGCGGCACAGGCACAATTCTGAGATATGAGATTATACAATCAAGGTATGCGAACCTATAGCAGTCAAGTAAGGTTACAATATGGTGAGTTGGACCATGCCTCCCAAGCCTTCAGAGGGCCATCCGGGGATTTACGTAGAAAGGATAAGGTTTTTTCATACATAAATGTAATGTTAACTCTCTGGAGTATCTCTGATAGTGACAGGATAATGTTGCTTTTCCAATTACAAGTGATGGACATTTTTGTAGCGAGAAATATATTCGCCAACGCTAGTCTATATTTATCCGGAAAGGTATCTAGATTTAGATACAATAAAGCCAAAGAAGGAGAGGGAGGCAATGGTCGACCTATAATGACAGTGGCAACTTCAAAGACCTCCTTCCAAATATCTGTAATTTTTGGGCATAGCCAAAGGATATGTATCAGAGTGCCCCTGCATCCACATCCCCTCCAACATTGATTTGTTGTAGTAGAAAACATGTGGCTCAACCTGTCTGGGGTATAGTACCACCATAGGGTGGTCTTCATTATTGATTCATAATGAGAGGTACATTTCAGAATCTTAGCAGACAATCGCAAGGCCGACAACCACTGGGCATATGAATATGTGTGGCCCAATTCTTTCTCCCAAGACAGGAAGGGTGCAGACTTAGTAAATGACTCTTTGTTGCCTAACATTACGTAATAAGGCCTAAGGGGGAGATTGAAGGATCTTGGTGTCGACCACAGTTTCAAAATGGATCTGTTGATACGTACTGGTTCTCCTAATGATGTCTGGACTAGGTGCCGGATTCTTAAGTACTTATAGAAGTCTTTCATTGGCAGATTGAATTTGTCCTTGAGTAGAGTTGAGCGAACACCTGGATGTTTGGGTTCGAGAAGTTCGGCCGAACTTCCCGGAAATGTTCGGGTTCGGGACCCGAACCCCATTAAAGTCAATGGGGACCCGAACTTTTCGGCACTAAAAAGGCTGTAAAACAGCCCAGGAAAGGGCTAGAGGGCAGCAAAAGGCAGCAAAATGTAGTTAAATCCCCTGCAAATAAATGTGGATAGGGAAATGAATTAAAATAAAAATAAAATAAATTAAAATTAACCAATATCAATTGGAGAGAGGTCTCATGGCAGAAAATCAGTCTTCATGTCATAGCAGAGAATCAGGCTTCACGTCACCCACCACTGGAACAGTCCATTGTCACATATTTAGGCCCAGGCACCCAGGCAGAGGAGAGAGGTCCCATAGCAGAGAATCTGGCTTCATGTCAGCAGAGAATCAGTCTTCATGTCATAGCAGAGAATCAGGCTTCATGTCACCCACCACTAAAACAGGCCACTGTCAGATATTTTTAGGCCCCGGCACCCAGACAGAGGAGAGAGGTCCCATAACAGAGATTCAGGCTTCATGTCAGCAGAGAATCAGTCTTCATGTCATAGCAGAGAATCAGGCTTCACGTCACCCACCACTGGAACAGTCCATTGTCACATATTTAGGCCCAGGCACCCAGGCAGAGGAGAGAGGTCCCATAGCAGAGAATCTGGCTTCATGTCAGCAGAGAATCAGTCTTCATGTCATAGCAGAGAATCAGGCTTCATGTCACCCACCACTGGAACAGGCCACTGTCAGATATTTTTAGGCCCCGGCACCCAGACAGAGGTCCCATAACAGAGATTCAGGCTTCATGTCAGCAGAGAATCAGTCTTCATGTCATAGCAGAGAATCAGGCTTCACGTCACCCACCACTGGAACAGTCCATTGTCACATATTTAGGCCCAGGCACCCAGGCAGAGGAGAGAGGTCCCATAGCAGAGAATCTGGCTTCATGTCAGCAGAGAATCAGTCTTCATATCATAGCAGAGAATCAGGCTTCATGTCACCCACCACTGGAACAGGCCACTGTCAGATATTTTTAGGCCCCGGCACCCAGACAGAGGAGAGGTTCATTCAACTTTGGGTTGCCCGCAATATAATGGTAAAATAAAAATAAAAATAGGATTGAATGAGGAAGTGCCCTGGAGTACAATAATATATGGTTAAGGGGAGGTAGTTAATATCTAATCTGCACAAGGGATGGACAGGTCCTGTGGGATCCATGCCTGGTTCATTTTTATGAACGTCAGCTTGTCCACATTGGCTGTAGACAGGCGGCTGCGTTTGTCTGTAATGACGCCCCCTGCCGTGCTGAATACACGTTCAGACAAAACGCTGGCCGCCAGGCAGGCCAGCACCTCCAAGGCATAAAAGGCTAGCTCTGGCCACGTGGACAATTTGGAGACCCAGAAGTTGAATGGGGCCGAACCATCAGTCAGTACGTGGAGGGGTGTGCACAGGTACTGTTCCACCATGTTAGTGAAATGTTGCCCCCTGCTAACACGTTCCGTATCAGGTGGTGGTGCAGTTAGCTGTGGCGTGGTGACAAAACTTTTCCACATCTCTGCAATGCCAGTGCATGAAGTAAGGTGGGCACATTGTCTTTGTACTGTGGATCCAGCAGGGTGGCAACCCAGTAGTCCGCACACATTAAAATGTGGGCAACTCTGCTGTCATTGCGCAGGCACTGCAGCATGTAGTCGATCATGTGTGCCAGGCTGCCCAGAGGTAAGGACAAGCTGTCCTCTGTGGGAGGCGTATCGTCATCGTCCTGTGTTTCCCCCCAGCCACGCACCAGTGATGGGCCCGAGCTGCGTTGGGTGCCACCCCGCTGTGAACATGCTTCATCCTCATCCTCCTCCACCTCCTCCTCATCCTCATCCTCCTCGTCCTCCAGTAGTGGGCCCTGTCTGGCCACATTTGTACCTGGCCTCTGCTGTTGCAAAAAACCTCCCTCTGAGTCACTTCGAAGAGACTGGCCTGAAAGTGCTAAAAATGACCGCTCTTCCTCCTCCTCCTCCTGGGCCACCTCCTCTTCCATCATCGCCCTAAGTGTTTTCTCAAGGAGACATAGAAGTGGTATTGTAACGCTGATAACGGCGTCATCGCCACTGGCCATGTTGGTGGAGTACTCGAAACAGCGCAACAGGGCACACAGGTCTCGCATGGAGGCCCAGTCATTAGTGGGGAAGTGGTGCTGTTCCGCAGTGCGACTGACCCGTGCGTGCTGCAGCTGAAACTCCACTATGGCCTGCTGCTGCTCGCACAGTCTGTCCAGCATGTGCAAGGTGGAGTTCCACCTGGTGGGCACGTCTCATCGAGGCGGTGAGCGGGAAGGCCGAAGTTTCGCTGTAGCGCAGACAGGCGAGCAGCGGCAGGGTGTGAACGCCGGAAGCGCGAACAGACGGCCCGCACTTTATGCAGAAGCTCTGACATGTCGGGGTAGTTGCGAATGAACTTCTGCACCACCAAAGTCAGCACATGCGCCAGGCAAGGGATGTGCGTCAAACCGGCTAGTCCCAGAGCTGCAACGAGATTTCGGCCATTATCGCACACCACCAGGCCGGGCTTGAGGCTCACTGGCAGCAACCACTCGTCGGTCTGTTGTTCTATACCCCCCCACAACTCCTGTGCGGTGTGGGGCCTGTCCCCCAAACATATGAGTTTCAGAACGGCCTGCTGACGTTTACCCCGGGCTGTGCTGAAGTTGGTGGTGAAGGTGTGTGGCTGACTGGATGAGCAGGTGGAAGAAGAGGAGGAGGAAGCTAAGTAAGAAGAGGAGGAGACAGGAGGCAAAGAATGATGCCCTGCGATCCTTGGCGGCGGAAGGACGTGCGCCAAACAGCTCTCCGCCTGGGGCCCAGCCGCCACTACATTTACCCAGTGTGCAGTTAGGGAGATATAGCGTCCCTGGCCGTGCTTACTGGTCCACGTATCTGTGGTTAGGTGGACCTTGCCACAGATGGCGTTGCGCAGTTCACACTTGATTTTATCGGATACTTGGTTGTGCAGGAAGGCACGGCTCTCTTGGAGAAGTAGTGCCGGCTGGGAACAACATACTGTGGGACAGCAAGCGACATGAGCTGTTTGAAGCTGTCTGTGTCCACCAGCCTAAATGACAGCATTTCATAGGCCAGTAGTTTAGAAATGCACACTTTATTTTATCGGATACTTGGTTGTGCAGGGAAGGCACGGCTCTCTTGGAGAAGTAGTGCCGGCTGGGAACAACATACTGTGGGACAGCAAGCGACATGAGCTGTTTGAAGCTGTCTGTGTCCACCAGCCTAAATGACAGCATTTCATAGGCCAGTAGTTTAGAAATGCTGGCATTCAGGGCCAGGGATCGAGGGTGGCTAGGTGGGAATTTACGCTTTCTCTCAAATGTTTGTGAGATGGAGAGCTGAACGCTGCCGTGTGACATGGTTGAGATGCTTGGTGACATAGGTGGTGGTGTTGGTGGTACATCCCATGTTTGCTGGGCGGCAGGTGCCAACGTTCCTAAAGAGGCGGAGGAAGAGGCCGAGGCGGCGGCAGCAGCAGAAGAGGCTGAGGCGGCAGCAGCAGAATAGGTAGCAGGGGGAGCCTGAGTGACTTCCTTGTTTTTAAGGTGTTTACTCCACTGCAGTTCATGCTTTGCATGCAGGTGCCTGGTCATGCAGGTTGTGCTAAGGTTCAGAACGTTAATGCCTCGCTACAGGCTCTGATGGCACAGCGTGCAAACCACTCGGGTCTTGTCGCCAGCACATTGTTTGAAGAAGTGCCATGCCAGGGAACTCCTTGAAGCTGCCTTTGGGGTGCTCGGTCCCAGATGGCGGCGGTCAGTAGCAGGCAGAGTCTCTTGGCGGCGGGTGTTCTGCTTTTGCCCACTGCTCCCTCTTTGTCTTTTGCTACGCTGTTGGCTCGGTCTCACCACTGCCTCTTCCTCCGAACTGTGAAAGTCAGTGGCACGACCTTCATTCCATGTGGGGTCTAGGACCTCATCGTCGCCTGCATCGTCTTCCACCCAGTCTTGATCCCTGACCTCCTGTTCAGTCTGCACACTGCAGAAAGACGCAGCAGTTGGCACCTGTGTTTCGTCATCATCAGAGACGTGCTGAGGTGGTATTCCCATGTCCTCATCATCAGGAAACATAAGTGGTTGTGCGTTAGTGCATTCTATCTCTTCCACCCCTGGGGAAGGGCTAGGTGGATGCCCTTGGGAAACCCTGGCAGCAGAGTCTTCAAACAGCATAAGAGACTGCTGCATAACTTGAGGCTCAGACAGTTTCCCTGATATGCATGGGGGTGATGTGACAGACTGATGGGCTTGGTTTTCATGCGCCATCTGTGCGCTTTCTGCAGAAGACTGGGTGGGAGATAATGTGAACGTGCTGGATGCACTGTCGGCCACCCAATTGACTAATGCCTGTACCTGCTCAGGCCTTACCATCCTTAGAACGGCATTGGGCCCCACCAAATATCCCTGTAAATTCTGCCGGCTACTGGGACCTGAGGTAGTTGGTACACTAGGACGTGTGGCTGTGGCAGAACGGCCACGTCCTCTCCCAGCACCAGAGGGTCCACTAACACCACCACGACCATGTCCGCGTCCGCGTCCCTTACTAGATGTTTTCCTCATTGTTACCGTTCACCACAATAAGAAAAATATTATTCGGGCCAATGTATTGAATTCAAATTCAGGCCTTTTTTTTACAGACACCTAACACTATCTGGCTATCTATTTAGGTACCGTATTACACTAATACAGGCACACCAGTAATGACAGATTTAGCTGAATATAAATTTGAGGCCTATTCTTTAGGCGCTGGGTGACAGGTATACGTTTACGGACAGAATTAGACTTGGATCTGCACAGTAGCGTGTGTGTGAAGTTATTGAGAACTACCCTATCAGCACCTTGAATCTAATATACCCTTTTAGGGATAGATTTAAAGTAGGCCTGATACAGCAGAAACCACTAATTTAGAGAATTGCAAAATTGGGAATTGTATTTCAACCCAGAACAAAAACTGTGCTTTGACGGACACTAAATAACTTGACCAGCTAAAGCAGTAATGACAGATTTGGATGAATATAAATGTGAGGCCTATTTTTTAGGCGCTGGGTGACAGGTATACGTTTAATCACAGAATTAGACTTGGATCTGCACTGTAGCGTGTGTGTGAAGTTATTGAGAATTACCCTATCAGCACCTTGAATCTAATATACCCTTTTAGGGATAGATTTAAAGTAGGCCTGATACAGCAGAAACCACTAATTTAGAGAATTGCAAAATTGGGAATTGTATGTCAACCCAGAACAAAAACTGTGCTTTGACGGACACTAAATAACTTGACCAGCTAAAGCAGTAATGACAGATTTGGATGAATATAAATGTGAGGCCTATTTTTTAGGCACTGGGTGACAGGTATACGTTTAATCACAGAATTAGACTTGGATCTGCACTGTAGCGTGTGTGTGAAGTTATTGAGAATTGCCCTATCAGCACCTTGAATCTAATATACCCTTTTAGGGATAGATTTAAAGGAGGCCTGATACAGCAGAAACCACTAATTTAGAGAATTGCAAAATTGGGAATTGTATTTCAACCCAGAACAAAAACTGTGCTTTGACGGACACTAAATAACTTGACCAGCTAAAGCAGTAATGACAGATTTGGATGAATATAAATGTGAGGCCTATTTTTTAGGCGCTGGGTGACAGGTATCCGTTTAATCACAGAATTAGACTTATATCTGCACTGTAGCGTGTGTGTGAACTTATTGAGAATTACCCTATCAGCACCTTGAATCTAATATACCCTTTTAGGGATATATTTATAGTAGGCCTGATACAACAAAAACCACTAATTTAGAGAATTGCAAAATTGGGAATTGTATTTCAACCCAGAACAAAAACTGTGCTTTGACGGACACTAAATAACTTGACCAGCTAAAGCAGTAATGACAGATTTGGATGAATATAAATGTGAGGCCTATTTTTTAGGCGCTGGGTGACAGGTATATGTTTAATCACAGAATTAGACTTGGATCTGCCCTGTAGCGTGTGTGTGAAGTTATTGAGAATAACTTGGTGACAGGCTCCGCTTGACCCCGATGTAGGATATAGCCAAAAAATAACCACACTATTGATGGTTAAATGCACTTGGTGACAGGCTCAGCTTGCCCCTGATGTAGTATATGGCCAAAAAATAACCACACTATTGAGGGTTAAATGCACTTGATGACAGCTTGACCCTGATGTAGGATATAGCCAAAAAATAACCACACTATTGATGGTTAAATGCACTTGGGTGACAGGCTCAGCTTGCCCCTGATGTAGTATATGGCCAAAAAATAACCACACTTTTGATGCTTAAATGCACTTGATGACAGCTTGACCCTGATGTAGGATATAGCCAAAAAATAACCACACTATTGATGGTTAAATGCACTTGGGTGACAGGCTCAGCTTGCCCCTGATGTAGTATATGGCCAAAAAATAACCACACTATTGAAGGTTAAATGCACTTGACAGCTTGACCCTGATGTAGGATATAGCAAAAAATAACCACACTATTGATGGTTAAATGCACTTGGGTGACAGGCTCAGCTTGCCCCTGATGTAGTATGTGACCAAAAAATAACCACACTATTGATGGTTAAATGCACTTGATGACAGCTTGACCCTGATAGAGGATATAGCAAAAAATAACCACACTATTGATGGTTAAATGGACTTGGTGGCAGCTTGTGCTGGCGCACCACAAGCCACAAAATGGCCGCCGATCACCCCAGAAAAAAGTGACTGAAAAACGCTCTGGGCAGCCTAAAAACAGTGAGCAATTGAATAGCAGCAGTTCAATGATCCACAGCTGTAGATCGATCACTGAATGAAGTCTTTTGGAGGAGTTAATCACTGCCTAATCTCGCCCTAACGTCGCAGCTGCAACCTCTCCCTATGCTTGTATCAGCAGAGTGACGTGCAGCGCTACGTGACCCAAGCTTATATAGAGGCTGGGTCACATGCTGCACTGGCCAATCACAGCCATGCCAATAGTAGGCATGGCTGTGATGGCCTCTTGGGGCAAGTAGCATGATGCTTGTTGATTGGCTGCTTTGCAGCCTTTCAAAAAGCTCCAAGAAAGCGCCGAACACCGAACCCAAACCCGGACTTTAACGAAAATGTTCGGGTCCGTGTCACGGACACCCCAAAATTCGGTACGAACCCGAACCATACAGTTCGGGTTCGCTCATCCCAATCCTTGAGGTGTTGAAATGTGTGAATAGCAGATACATCCATCAGTTGGGAAATCAAAGTAAGGCCTTGTGTGGTCCAATTAGATACATCTATTTCTGGGATGAGTAGGTTTATGCAGTCGAGGGGTAATACATCTAAAAGAATAGTAGAACTATTGCTAGTTAAAGTGTGGACCTGTACCCAGTGTTTCAAAGCAGCTTTTACCAAAAATGGTTAGGTGAAGGAGGAAAAGGAAGGGAGCAATGAAATCATCAGGAGTGATTTTAGGGATGATGAGGGCGCCGAAGTGGCTTCCAGCTGTATCCAAGATTTATTCCTATCCTGTGTCCACCAATCCTGTAATTGTTGTATTTGCGTTGCCAAAAAATAGTCAAAAATGTTTGGTAGACTAATCCCACCATGTGCCTTCCGTTTATATAGCAGAACGGCAGGTATGCTCGGTTTCCTACCACCCCAGACATATTTGTTCATTATCCCGGGTGCTCTAGTAAATAAAGATTTGGGCACTATGATCGGCAATATCTTAAAAATGTACAGTAATTTGGGGAGTACAAGCATCTGGAAGGCTGCTATTCTACCAAGTCAAGACACTTCTTTTAGGGCCATAGATGAGAGATCCTTGTGAAGGGTGCTTAGTAGTGGTATGTAGTTAGCATTATATAGGTGTTTCGTAGAGTTTGTGAGTTTGAGACCAAGGTAGTCTATTTGAGATGACTGCCAATCCAGAGGATATTGATCTCGGAGGCGTTGTTTTTCTAGTAAGGGCATATTAAGTGACAAACATTGTGATTTTGTTTCATTTAGTTTATAAAATGAGAGGTCGCCATATTCTTTAATAAGCCGCATAGCTGTAGCTAAGGACTTTTGTGGTTGGGTAAGGGTCAAGATTATATCTGTCACGGCGGGGAGCGGGGAAAACCCCCCACCGTGCAATGGCAGTGGCTGCAACGCCAGATAGCAGGGCACAGGGAGCTGGTCACCACCTAAAGTAACCCTGAGCTCTCCCTGGACTCCTAGCGCATGAGCCGCCTCAGATGGTAAGGGGGCTCATGCTCACAAACCTAGGACCCTACTATCCCTGTAATGCCCTAGGCCTAATGACAGGGAGGAAAATAGAGACACACCAGAGGGGACACACAGCCAGGGGAAGGAATCAATATAATAAATATGGGTGACTCACACAGACTCAAAGACATACCGCCAGTGAGTAGAGCTCATACACAGGCAGACAACAAAATAAGACTGACCACAGGCTCCAGCACACCAAGCTATAAAGAGGCCTGAGGTCACACCCACCACACGAAGCAGACACACCTAAATTAACCCCGTGACAACCAAAACGGGGAAAGCACCAAATAAAGGAAAGTGTACGTGCAAACAGAAAACTACACGTTGCCCCCGGCAACCAGTCTGCACGCAACAGCGCCACAGTCAAACATAAATTGGCTGTGACACTCCCACCCCTCAAAGCCCCCCCCAACCAAAAAAGGGGAAGTTGGTGGGGCACAACAAACAATGGGAGGGGGGGTGGGGAATAAAAGGTCAGTGTCAGCATGTCCCTCCTAGACTGCCGCCAGCAAGCCAGGACCATCACCTAGGTCCCTGGCCGCCAGCCAGCAAAGCAGTCCGAAGGACATACTGGACACCGCGTCCAACTCAGACAGTGCTCCCACTCCAGGTCGCTGCCAGCAGCCACTCCCCAACCAGCACACAGCCGGAACACCAAAGGAATGCTGCCAGCAGACGACCAGAGATAGGAACAAAGAGAGGGATGAGGGATCACCAACACGGACACGGAAAGTAAGGTGGCGGGGAATAAGCCACCAACCGCACTGTTAACGGTGAACCCCATAACGCTCTCCCTCCGGAGAACGCGCATGTATGCCCAAAACGGCAGGCCATACATGCTGCACCCTCTTCCGAATGCACCGCGGCTGCGGAGCCATTATTTATTATAATGTCACGACGGGGAGCGGGAAAAAACCCCCACCGTGAAATGGCAGTGGCTGCAACGACAGATAGCAGGGCACAGGGAGCTGATCACCACCTAAAGTAACCCTGAGCTCTCCCTGGACTAGCGCATGAGCCGCCTCAGATGGTAAGGGGGCTCATGCTCACAAACCTAGGACCCGACTATCGCTGTAATGCCCTAGGCCTAATGACAGGGCAGAGACCACCCATTCATCCTACACCACGGATCAAAAGGTGTCTCCAGAGACCCAGTGGCAGACAGGAAGCAAGACCATGGGATAAATAGTACGGCAGGTAAGTTACACAGCAACATAACTATGCAATCCACACTTACCTGCCATAGCCAAGATGGAATGCGGCTCCAGGCTGGGAAACCCACAGTCTTGTCTTCGCTTAAACCCCTCCGGGAAAGCACGCCCCTTGCGGAGCCTAGACATCACCAGAAAACCTCCATACACCAACCACACCAATACAACATACACCAGGTGGGGGAGGAAAATAGAGACACACCAGAGGGGACACACAGCCAGGGCAAGGAATCAATATAATAAATAAGGGTGACTCACACAGACACAAAGACATACCGCCAGGGAGCAGAGCTCCTACACAGGCAGACAACAAAATAAGACTGACCACAGGCTCCAACACACCAAGATATAAAGAGGCCTGAGGTCACACCTACCACACGAAGCAGACACACCTAAATTAACCCTGTGACAACCAAAACGGGGAAAGCACCAAATAAAGGAAAGTGTACGTGCAAACAGAAAACTACACGTTGCCCCTGCAACCAGTCTGCACGCAACAGCGTCACAGTCAAACATAAATTGGCCGTGACAATATCGTCTGCGTAGAGCGAGATATAATGAGTACGGTTGCCAGTGGTTACTCCAGCTATATCCGGGTGGGATCTAATTATTTCCGCCAAAGGCTCAATTGATAACACAAATGTGATTGGGGATAGGGGACACCCCTGTCTCGTCCCATTAGTTATCATGAACGAATCCGATAGGGTGGAATTGACTAATACACGGGCAGACGGGGCGGAGTACAAGGCCGCGATTGCGCTGAGACAGGTCTCGTCAAACCCCATATGTCTCAACACGGAGAAGTCAAATGACCAGTATACCCTGTCAAAGGCCTTCTCCGCGTCAAGTGTTACCAGCACCGCTGGAGATTTGCGTCTCTCCAGAATATCCAGGATGTTCTCCACCCTTCTTGTGTTTTCATAAATTTGGCGGCCTTTCACAAAGCCCGTCTGGTCAGGGGAAATTAGACAGGGGACTATTTTGGCCAAACGGTTAGCTAAGATTTTAGCGTAAATTTTTATATCTGAATTTAGCAATGAGATCGGTCTGAAGTTTTGCGGAACGTCAGGGGGCTTACCCGGCTTTGGGATGGTGATAATTGTGGCTTCTAACATTTGCTGAGGGAATTTTCCTTCCGTCCTCGCTTGTTGTAAGGTAAAGGTCAGGTGTGGCGCTAAAATATCTCCATATGTCTTAAAATAAATATTGGAAAAACCGTCAGGACCCGGAGCTTTATGCAACGGTAACGAACAGATAGTCCGCAAAATCTCATCCGAGCTGATCAGTGTGTCTAGGTGGGACGGGGATAATTTAGGGAGGTTTAAAGATGCTAAAAATGCATCAATCGCGGCTTGATCTGGGCGGTGAAAAGATTCTCCCTTCTCTAGATTATATAAAGAGGCGTAGTAATTTTTTATCTTGTTGGCAATTTGATCAGGATCATAGATGAACGATCCCGTGGGATGTTTTTTAAGGAAGGGGACCTTTGCCTTTATGTTTCTCTGTTTAAGTTTGCTCGCCAGAATTTTACCAGCTTTGTCCGCTTGTGAGTAATGTGTCGCTTTAGTCCGTCTAAGGCCCTTTTCATATTTATAGAGCAATAATTATTTGAGTTGAGTTCTGAGTGCTTTTAAGTGGGTCATACGAGTGGGAGAAACGCTCCTTTTGTTGAGAGCCTCTAAGGAAGTAATCTTAGACATAATTTCTGAGAATTTACGCTCTCTATCTCTTTTTGCCCTGCTTCCTATTTTTATTAGAATGCCTCTGGTAAAAGCTTTGTGGGCATTCCAGAGTGAAAAGGCACTAGATACAGATCCTGTATTATGATCAAAAAAGTCAAGGATAGCGCATCGGATCTCTTCTCTATAGATATTGGGCCAGATTTATCATTACTCTGACAGCTCACTCCACTTTCACATATGGCTAAAGTCAGTTTTAGCCAAGTCAGATTTATGATCGGCCCTTTAAGACTGTAATAAATGTGGTTTGACGGTAGCAGTTTATCCGTCAGTAAGCAGCTTTACAAAAGTCGCATGTCTTTACGAAAAAGTCTCATGTTCTATTAAAAAGTCTCATAAGATAAGCATTGTCCTCACTGGAGTGAAATTGCGCATTTTTTTGCGACTTTTTTGCGACTTTTTAAATAGTCCCAATAGTAAATCTGTCTAGAGATTCATTTACATAAGAAAACATGCCCACTTTCAGAAAACTGGCGAGCATAGTGCAGAGCAGAAAAAAGTTGCAAATTTGTGCGCAGTTTTAGCGATTGCACAAAACTTTGCGACTTTTTCACTCCATTATTCTGACTTGAGCTAATGATAAATTTGGCCCATTGTGCTCCAAAAGGAAGGGGTTTAGCCGCCAAGAGAAATTTCGTAAAGGATTGTAATCCTCTTGAATCAGTATTGTGACTGCTGCGTGATCTGACCATGTGATGGTTTCAATCGAGGAGCTGGTCACAGAGTGAATCAGGGATCTATCTACCAGGAAAAGATCAATCCTAGAATAGGAATTATGAACTGTGGAGAAAAAGGAGAATTCTCTCTCATTTGCATGTTGGATTCTCCATATGTCATCTAGGTTCCTCTCTAAAAGGAAGTCTCTTAACCCAGGTGATCTAGAGGACGAAGACGTAGTGTCTATGGTAGAATTCAATACACTATTGAAGTCCCCCAGCCACATTACATGCCCTTGTTTTACCTTGTCAACTTTCCTGGCCAGTTTATTAAGAAAGGTGAGCTGATGTGAATTTGGAGCGTAAACCGCTACCAACGTATACATTACATTGTTCAAGGATCCGACTACGATTATAAATCTACCATTGGGGTCAAGAATAGCCTTTGAACATTGAAAGGCTACCGTGTCTTTAATTCCCAAAATAACACCTCTTTGTTTCTTGTGGTAATGAGAATGAAAGAGGACCGAAAATGAGCGGTGAAAAATGCGTTTTGCGTCAGAGGTCAGGAGGTGTGACTCCTGAACGCTGAGTACATCGCATTGTATATTGGCGATCTCTCTCCACATAAAAGCTCTTTTGTGAGGGCTGTTGAGTCCCTTCACATTAAGCGAGGCAATCTTAATTGTCATTTAATATGTGGGGGTAGATCGTTTGAGCTGCTATCAGGTGCACCCTCATATGGATGAAGCAGAATTGTGCCGTAATGGGGTAATATATAAATGTAACAGTACAGAACAATAGAACATCTTATAAAACGACATAGGAAAAAGAACATTGTCAGTAGAATATAATCTGACATTCACGTGTGGGGGTACTTTGGTGACTCACGGTTAACAACCAGGTACCAACAGTTCAACGTAGTGTCAGCTTTAAGTCCCAGGCTCCGGAACACAGCTAGTCGGGGTTACGGCCTCTTGGTCTTCGCTTGTAAGAGACTTCTTTCCACTCTTGGGGTATATGAGGTGGAGATGAAGCTAGATCTTGCTGGCCTTCAGGGACAGGGATATTCCACTTCTGTAGTAGGTTGCGGCCTCCTTCCAATGAGGATATGGAATGAGATCCTCTATGCTGGACAAGGATCTTCGTGGGGAAGCCCCACCTGTATGGCATGCGTGCTCTCTCAATGCTGCCGTAATGGGTGCAAGCGCTCGCCTTTGCTGTAAAGTGGCCGCCGACAGGTCAGCAAATAGTTTGATGTCATCATAGGGAGCGGGAAAAACACCAGTAATTCTGCTGTGTCGCAGTAAAGCTTCTTTAATGTGAAAGAAATGGATTCTAGCTAAGACATCTCTAGGAGTATCAGGTGGGAGATGTTTGGGTCGCGCCACTCTGTGTATTCTATCGATAAGAAGATCTCTCTCAGATAGCGAGGGTATAAGTGATTTCATTAGATCCTGCATATATGTTTGCAGTTCTTGCGGTTGGATATCTTCAGAGATACCTCTGATTTTAACATTGTTTCGTCGCGACCTGTCCTCCAGGTCGATAAGTTTGTGTTTTATCATTTCAATTTCTTCTGTTAAAGCATTATGAGCATCAATAAGGTGGTTATGGGATGATGTAAATTCGCCAAGTTTTGTTTCAGCATGAGTAACCCTGCCTTCCAGGTCTATAATGGAGGCCTGTAGAGGAGAGATTAGTGTGGCGATGTTGCTTTGTAGTGAGCAGCTGAGCGCCAGCAGCATCTCTTTTAAGAGGGATTCAGAAGCCGGCATGTCAGAGGTGGGGAAATCTTGGAGGTTAACCCCCTGTGAAAGGGCCTCAGAATCATTGGAGGAGATCAATCTTTCTGATGTGCAGAGATCCCCTCGCTTAGAGTGACGCAGGGCTTGCTCTGTTGTAGGAGGCATGGAGGGTATCGCATGTGTGCCACGTGGCTGTCTGGACCTGCATTCCCTTCAGGGCTACTGTATTGTGGGGAGGTGGAAGAAGTTGTCTCACCTCTCTATAGGTCTGCATCTCCAGGCTTTGAGCTCTCACATGCATCCGTTCCATCTTCTGAATTATCCACGGCGGGAGAGCCATCCGCTCGGTGAGATGTTGAAGAATGCACGCTGCCAGTGCCATCAGCCCCGGTTTCTTTCTCAAAGTAGAAGCTGAGTTTGCCCTGGGCCTTCAGCGAACGCTTGCCTCTAGTCTTCACCTGCGAGTAGGACATGGTGGCAGAGGTAGGATAGCTGTGGATCGGGTCTAAAAGCTTAAATGTCGCTACTGTGTATGCAGAGCTCGGCACTCAGGCAGCCATTTGCAACGGCAGCAAGCTCTGCCCCCCCATGCAGAGCTTTTTAAGTCCTACGCATCACCACAGCCCTTCGGGGTCCACCCTCAGAGAACGACTCGACCGACAGGTAGCAGACTACCTCGCCTTAACTGCAGATATCGACACTCTGAGGAGCGATGAACCCCTTGACTACTGGGTGTGCAGGTTTGACCTGTGGCCTGAGCTATCCCAATTTGCGATAGAACTTCTGGCCTGCCCCACTTCAAGTGTCCTGTCAGAAAGGACCTTCAGCGCAGCAGGATGTATTGTCACTGAGAAGAGAAGTCGCCTAGGTTAAGATGAATGAGGTATGGATCCCGGAGGGACTGACAGTGGGGGATGCATTTGACAAAAAAAGGGGGCTTGGGCTAAAAATGGTCCACACGCTGCTGTATTTAATCTCTGCATGCCGGATGACTTGCGTGACTTCTCCGCCACCAACTAGGGTTCAAGCCGCAATGTTTTAGTGCACTTTCTGCCTGGAAAACATTAACAATACCTAGTTTTTCAGGTATGTGTACATGCCTAATTTTTCTGGCCTCTGGTGCTGCACTGTGGCTGCAAAAACAAAACAAAAAAAAGGCACATACATGTGTCAATTCCCCTTCGTGATCGTTACCTTGTTGTGGTGAAGGGGCTTGCGTATCACAATGAAGCGATCACCTCTAAGAGTGTGTTGGCAATGGCAATGTTGGCACACCCCAGATGATAAGGTCGTTGCTTCCTTGTGAACAGACCAAAAGCGATCGGCTGGATAATTTTGCATAGAAAAAACATAAATTTTCTTTGTGATCATCTAAGGTGATCATTAAAGCCTACTAGGCCAACAATGGGCCCACACTGCAGAATCATTGTTTTCTGGGTCACTTAACTGTCACTGAACTACCTCAGCACGACCATAGGCTTTGAAAAACCGCCATTGCCTGCAATCTCCCAAACGTGCGCACGAGCACAGTCATCACTACACCAAGATTGACGCATAGAGGAATAAAATTTATGTCATGAGTGTGTCAACTATTGACAACTTTTTGCAGTTGTCTAAAATCTATTCGATACACGTCCCCTGATAGGGGACGTAACAGGGATTAAACTGATAAGAATAGTACTTCTTAACACACCACTCATATAGGGTGGCACAGTACATTGCACGGCGCACGCGCAGTGCCCCAAATTGGAAGTAATAGGACCAACCAAGCATCTTTTTCCATCTCCCGGTTCCTAAAATCTATTCCATACACCGGCCCCTGATAGGGGCGGTAACAGGGATTAAACTGATAGGAATAGTACTACTTAACATACCACTCATATAGGGTAGCACAGTACATTGCACGGCGCACGCGCAGTGCCCCAAATTGGAAGTAAGAGGACCGACCAAGCATCTTTTTCCATCTCCCGGTTCCTAAAATCTATTCCATACACCGGCCCCTGATAGGGGACGTAACAGGGATTAAACTGATAGGAATAGTACTACTTAACATACCACTCATATAGGGTAGCACAGTACATTGCATGGCGCACGCGCAGTGCTCCAAATTGGAAGTAAGAGGACCGACCAAGCATCTTTTTCCATCTCTCGGTTCCTAAAATCTATTCCATACACCGGCCGATGATAGGGGACGTAACAGGGATTAAACTGATAGGAATAGTACTACTTAACATACCACTCATATAGGGTGGCACAGTACATTGCACGGTGCACGCGCAGTGCCCCAAATTGGAAGTAAGAGGACCGACCAACCATCTTTTTCCATCTCCCAGTTCCTAAAATCTATTCCATTCACCGGCCCCTGATAGGGGACAAAACAGATTAAACTGGTAAGAACAGATTTTTTTCATTAAAAAAAAAAGAGGACAGCCTCTGCGGAGCTGGGTATTTTTTGGCCACGTTACTGAATGCTCATGCACAATGGCTGTAGGCTCATGCTTCCTTTTGCGGAGGTGACAAACCTGGTCAGTCAAACCCAAGGCAACATCATCGACCTCATCCCATATGCGTTTTTTCTGGAGCGTGCCCTGCGAAGAGTGCTGGATCAGGCTGTAGATGAGCATGAAGAGGAAGAGTTGTGGTCACCATCACCACCAGAAGCAGCCTTGTCGTCGTCGATTGCTGGACCTGCGGCAACGCAGAGAGAGGAGTCTGAAGAAGAGGAGTCAGAGGAGGAAGGTGGCTTTGAGGAGGTGGAAGACCAACCACAGCAGGCGTCCCAGGGGGCTTGTTGTCATCTTTCGGGGACCCTTAGTGTTGTACGTGGCTGGGTGGAGGAAGAGACCTTCAATGACGTCAGTGAGGACAAGGAACGGGACATGGCTAGCTTGGTATCCAACGTTGTGCAAATGGGGAGTTTGCGGTTGTGCAAATGGACTGTTTGCGGTAGTTTGCGGTGCGTTAAATGGGGAGTTTGGTCTGTCACTGTGAAGCGGGCATAACCCTTACACTACCTGATGGATACAACATCATACCCCTTAAGGACTCAGCCCTATTTCACCTTAAGGACTTGCCCATTTTTTGCAAATCTGACCAGTGTCACTTTAAGTGCTGATAACTTTAAAACGCTTTGACTTATCCAGGCCATTCTGAGATTGTTTTTTCGTCACATATTGTACTTCATGACACTGGTAAAATGAAGTAAAAAAAACATTTTTATTTATAAGAAAATACCAAATCTACCAAAAATTCATAAAAAATTACAAATTTCCAAGTTTCAATTTCTCTACTTCTATAATACATAGTAATACCTCCAAAAATAGTTATTACTTTACATTCCCCATATGTCTACTTCATGTTTGGATCAATTTGGGAATGATATTTTATTTTTGGGGGATGTTACAAGGCTTAGAAGTTTAGAAGAAAATCTTGAAATTTTTCAGAAATTTTCAAAAACCCACTTTTTAGGGACCAGTTCAGGTCTGAAGTCACTTTGTGAGGCTTACATAATAGAAACCACCCAAAAATGACCCCATTCTAGAAACTACACCCCTCAAGGTATTCAAAACTGATTTTACAAACGTCGTTAACCCTTTAGGTGTTGCACAAGAGTTATTGGCAAATGGAGATGAAATTTGAGAATTTCAATTTTTTGGCAAATTTTCCATTTTATTCCATTTTTTCCAGTAACAAAGCAAGGGTTAACAGCCAAACAAAATGCTATATTTATTGCCCCGATTCTTTAGTTTGCAGAAACACCCCATATGTGGCCGTAAACTACTGTACGGTCACACAGTAGGGTGTAGAGGGAAAGGTGCGCCGTATGGTTTTTGGAAGGCAGATTTTGCTGGACTGGTTTTTTTGACACCATGTCCCATTTGAAGACCCCCTGATGCACACCTAGAGTAGAAACTCCATAAAAGTGACCCCATCTAAGAAACTACACCCCTCAAGGTATTCAAAACTGATTTTACAAACTTTGTTAACCCTTTAGGTGTTGCACAAGATTTAATGGAAAATAGAGAAACTATTTCAAAATTTCACTTTTTTGTCAGATTTTCCATTTTAATATTTTTTTTCCAGTTACAAAGCAAGGGTTAACAGCCAAATAAAACTCATTATTTATGGCCCTGATTCTGTAGTTTACAGAAACACCCCATATGTGGTCGTAAACTGCTGTACGGGCACACTGCAGGGCGCAGAAGGAAAGGAATGCCATATTGTTTTTGGAAGGCAGATTTTGCTAGACAGTTTTTTTGGACACCATGTCCTATTTGAAGCCCCCCTGATGCACCACTAGAGTAGAAACTCCAAAAAAGTGACCCCATTTTAGAAACTACGGAATAGGGTGGAAGTTTTGTTGGTACTAGTTTAGGGTACATATGATTTTTGGTTGCTCTATATTACACTTTTTGTGAGGCAAGGTAACAAGAAATATTTTTTTTTGGCACCGTTTTTTTTTGTTATTTACAACATTCATCTGACAGGTTAGATCATGTGGTATTTTTATAGAGCAGGTTGTCACGGACGCGGCGATACCTAATATGTATACAATTTTTTTATCTGTGTAAGTTTTACACAATGATTTCATTTTTGAAACAAAAAGAAATCATGTTTTAGTGTCTCCATAGATTGAGAGCCATAGTTTTTTCAGTTTTTATAGGCTATTATCTTAGGTAGGGTCTCATTTTTTGTGGGATGAGATGACGGTTTGATTGGCACTATTTTGGGGTGCATATGACTTTTTGATCGCTTGCTATTACACTTTTTGTGACGCAAGATGACAAAAAATTGCTTTTTTTTACACAGTTTTTTTACGGTGTTCATCTGAGGGGTTAGGTCATGTGATATTTTTATAGAGCCGGTCAATACGGACGCGGCAATACCTAATATGTATACTTTTTTTTATTTATGTAAGTTTTACACAATGATTTCATTTTTGAAACAAAAAAATCATGTTTTAGTGTTTCCATAGTCTAAGAGCCATAGTTTTTTTCAGTTTTTGGGCGATTATCTTGGGTAGGATTTTATTTTTGAGGGATGAGATGACGGTTTGATTGGTACTATTTTGGCGTACATGTGACTTTTTTGGTCACTTTTATTACCTTTTTTGCGAAATAAGGTGGGCAAAATTTCAATTTCCTCATAGTTTTAATTTTTTTATTTTTATGGCGTTCACCGTGCAGGGAAAGTAACATGACCGTTTTATAGATCAGGTCGTTACGGACGCGGCGATACTTAATATGTGTAGTGTATTTTTTTTTATTTTTTTTTTATTCAGTGATAAATGTGTTTTTTTTTTAAATCTTAACTTTTTTCACTTTTTTTTTATTTTTTTTGACCCAGACCCACTTGGTTCTTAAAGATCCAGTGGGTCTGATGTCTGTATAATACAGTACAGTACACTATATAGTGTATTGTACTGTATTTTACTTACACTTTCTCTGAACAAATCTATGCCTTTACCACAGATCTGTTCAGCACCATGGACAGCCGGATGCCTCAGAAGGCGTCCTGTTGTCATGGGAACCTTCCCCGTCTGCTCAGTTGTGGCCACAACTGAGCATACGGGGAAGGGTAAGGAGGGGGCTCCCTCCCTCTGTGACCTCATCCTGTCGGGGGGGGGTGCACAGCAGCCACCCGATGGGAGAGGGAGGGAGCCCCCTCTTACTGTTAACCTTTTCCATACAGCGCCCGGTACGGACCGCGGTATGGAAAGGGTTAAATGGCTGACATCACAGCACAGATGTCAGCCGTTTATACGAATATTCAAGAGGAGGCAGGCGGGGATCGCGATCCCGCCTGCCACACCGTCAGCCTCCCTCACGCCTGCAAAACCCCCCCCTGCACCACCCGCCGGCATAAAATCATTTAGGGGTGCAGGGGGGGGGGGAAAAACTTTATTTGGGGCATTTTGAAGTTTAATCCGCAGAAAGCGCAGCAAACCGCAGGTCTGAATTTACCTGCAGTTTGCTGCGATCGCCGATACGGGGGGGTCATATGACCCCCCCCCCCGGCGTTGTGACAGGATGCCCGCTGAATGATTTCAGTGGGCATCCTGTTCCGATTAACCCCCACAGCTCAGCAATCTCCTTTTAAACTCATGACGTACCGATACGTCATGGGTCCTTAAGGACTCGGGAAACTTGCCGTACCGGTACGTCATGTGTCCCTAAGGGGTTAAAGCACGTTATTCCAAACAATTTAGGAATGTTAGGTGATTTATGCCCTTTATGGATTAAAACTACGTAATTTTCCATGGGAGTTTTGCCATGGATCCCCCTCCGGTATGCCACAGTCCAGGTGTTAGTCCCCTTGAAACAACTTTTCCATCACTATTGTGGTCAGAAAGAGTCCCTGTGGGTTTTAAAATTAGCCTGCCTATTGAAGTCTATGGCGGTTCGCCCGGTTCGCCCGTTCGCGAACACTTGCGGAAACTCGCGTTCGCCGTTCGCGAACGAAAATTTTTATGTTTGACATCTCTATATGTCAACTGACGCATTCATCAATGCCTTGAGATGTTTCATTAGAGGTACTGTCAGAGAGCTTAGATCTGACCAAGGATCTAATTTTGTTGGAGCAAAAAATTAATTGAGTATTTGTTAGAGAAACAGTGTGATTTTCATATGAATGCTCGACATGCAAGCCATACAGGAGGCGTTTGGGAAAGACAAATCAGAACTGTGAGAAATGTGTTAAGTTCAGTGTTGAAAAAGAACGCCAGAAGAATAGATGATGCTTCACTTAGGACCCTATTCTATGCAGTAATGTCTATTGTTAACAGTCGTCCACTTACAGTTGATAACATCAATGATCAAACAAGTTTGGATCTTTTAACTCCTTTTTTTTTTTTTTTTTTTCTTTTCAAATTCTTTTTATTGATTTTCAAAGAAAAGGAGAATTACAAACACAAGTCGCGGGACATTCCGCATAAGCAAAATAAGGCACTTATAATGGTAGAGCATGTCATGATATTCTAAGCACACTCAATGTCATACACAGGGGACTTATATGCCCGTAAAGATAGCAACAGCAAAGGTCTAAAGCATCAGAAAAAAAAGGAGATACTTGTCATCTTAAATTATCACTGTGCCTGATTACAGTAATAACATCGAGTTTGAGTATACACTATGCCCAATGGTCAGCACTCCTCAGTTCCCCCGCACTGAAAGTTCAGGTTTACGAACTTAGGCGTCCATCTCTCACATGGGTGCCCTGTCCAAATGACACGTAAGAGGGTGCCGAGCATGAGGCTATAAGAAAGTTACTCTGAAGGAGGTTGCTCAAGAAGGCCATGCCTGCTAGCGGAAAGAACTTCTTATAATGTAGAAAACAAACATATAAACAACATATAAACAAAAAAAGATGGAAAGGACCATGAGGAGGAAATTGGGGGGTGAAAGGAGAAGGGGAGAGATGGGGGGGGGGGGGTACCACTAAATAATAGTGTGGTTGAAATTTAGTTATAAATTGGGTGAGAGTGGAAGACCCACAACTCAGAGTTAGGTAACTCCGGACTTAGAGTTCACTATTTCTGTGCTGATCAAGTGGGAACGAGTTGCGTGTTTTCCCCATAGGATATCCAATTTACCCAGGGAAGCCAAATTTTTTTATATTTAATGTGGGTCCTCAGTTCCCAGTGTGATAATTCTTCCAGTCTGGAAATTGAGGCTACCTTTTCTAGCCATTGAGTGTTAGATATATTTCCCTGTGTTTTCCAGTTAAAAGCTATAAGCAGTCTGGCTGCCGCTAGAAGAACTCTTAGTAAACTTTTCTCATAGGAGGTCAAGTTATTTGGTAAGATATTTAAGAGAGCAATTTTGGGGTGGTTGGGAATTTTCAACAGTTTTTTCTCTAAAATGCAGTTGATATTATCCAAGATCTGTGTGGATCTTTTAACTCCTAACTAGGGATGAGCGAACCTGAACTGTATAGTTCGTACCGAATTTTGGGGTGTCCGTGACACGGACCCGAACCCGAACATTTTCGTAAAAGTCCGGGTTCGGTGTTCGGCGCTTTCTTGGCGCTTTTTGAAAGGCTGCAAAGCAGCCAATCAACAAGCGTCATACTACTTGCCCCAAGAGGCCATCACAGCCATGCCTACTATTGGCATGGCTGTGATTGGCCAGTGCAGCATGTGACCAAGCCTCTATTTAAGCTGGAGTCACGTAGCGCCGCACGTCACTCTGCTATGATCAGTATAGGGGGAGGTTGCAGATGCGACGTTAGGGCGAGATTAGGCAGATTAACTCCTCCAAAAGACTTCATTCTGTGATCGATCTGCAGCTGTGGATCATTGAAGTGCTATTATTGACTTGCTCACTTTTTTGAGGCTGCCCAGAGCGTTTTTAGATCACTTTTTTTCTGGGGTGATCGGCGGCCATTTTGTGACTTGTGGTGCGCCAGCACAAGCTATCACCAAGTGTATTTAACCATCGATAGTGTGGTTATTTTGTGCTATATCCTACATCAGCTGCAGGCTGAGCCTGTGTCACCGAAGTGCATTTAACCATCAACAGTCTGGTTATTTTTTGGCCATATACTACATCAGGCTGAGCCTGTGTCACCGAAGTGCATTTAACCATCGACAGTCTGATTATTTTTTGGCCATATACTACATCTGGTGCAGGCTGAGCCTGTGTCACCCAAGTGCATTTAACCATCAACAGTGTGGTTATTTTTTGGCCATATATTACATCAGGGGCAAGTTAAGCCCGTCACCCAGCGCCTAAAAAATAGACCTGACATTTCTATTCAACCAAATCTGTACTGTTTTAGCTGGTCAAGTTATTTGTAGTGACCGTAAAAGCACACTTTTTTTTCTGGGTTGAAAAACCATTCCCAAATTTGCCATCCTCAAAATAACTAGTTTCTGGTATTTGAGGCCTACTTGAAATCTATCCCAAAAAGAATATCTTACATTGAAGCTAGTGATAGTGTCATTCAGAAAAACCTAAGACACACGCTAGCGTGCTGATAGAAATCTGATTCTGTGATTAAACCTATACCTGTCACACAGCGCAAAAAAAAACAGGCCTCACATCTCTATTTAACCAAATCTGTACTGTTTTAGCTGGTCAAGTTATTTGTAGTGACCGTAAAAGCACACTTTTTTTCCTGGGTTGAAAAACCATTCCCAAATTTGCCATTCTCAAAATAACTAGTTTCTGGTATTTGAGGCCTACTTGAAATCTATCCCAAAAAGAATATCTTACATTGAAGCTAGTGATAGTGTCATTCAGAAAAACCTAAGACACACGCTAGCGTGCAGATAGAAGTCTGATTCTGTGATTAAACCTATACCTGTCACACAGCGCAAAAAAAAAAACAGGCCTCACATCTCTATTTAACCAAATCTGTACTGTTTTAGCTGGTCAAGTTATTTGTAGTGACCGTAAAAGCACACTTTTTTTTCTGGGTTGAAAAACCATTCCCAAATTTGCCATTCTCAAAATTGTGGTGAACGGGAACAATGAGGAAAACATCTAATAAGGGACGCGGACATGGTCGTGGTGGTGTTAGTGGACCCTCTGGTGCTGGGAGAGGACGTGGCCGTTCTGCCACAGCCACACGTCCTAGTGAACCAACTACCTCAGGTCCCAGTAGCCAGCAGAATTTACAGCGATATTTGGTGGGGCCCAATGCCGTTCTAAGGATGGTAAGGCCTGAGCAGGTGCAGGCATTAGTCAATTGGGTGGCCGACAGTGGATCCAGCACGTTCACATTATCTCCCACCCAGTCTTCTGCAGAAAGCGCACAGATGGCGCACGAAAACCAAGCCCATTGGTCTGTCACATCACCCCCATGCATATCAGGGAAACTGTTTGAGACTCAAGTTATGCAGCAGTCTCTTATGCTGTTTGAAGACTCTGCTGCCAGGGTTTCCCAAGGGCATCCACCTAGCCCTTCCCCAGGGGTGGAAGAGATAGAATGCACTAACGCACAACCACTTATTTTTCCTGATGATGAGGACATGGGAATACCACCTCAGCACGTCTCTGATGATGACGAAACACAGGTGCCAACTGCTGCGTCTTTCTGCAGTGTGCAGACTGAACAGGAGGTCAGGGATCAAGACTGGGTGGAAGACGATGCAGGGGACGATGAGGTCCTAGCCCCTACATGGAATGAAGGTCGTGCCACTGACTTTCACAGTTCGGAGGAAGAGGCAGTGGTGAGACCGAGCCAACAGCGTAGCAAAAGAGGGAGCAGTGGGCAAAATCAGAACACCCGCCGCCAAGAGACTCCGCCTGCTACTGACCGCCGCCATCTGGGACCGAGCACCCCAAAGGCAGCTTCAAGGAGTTCCCTGGCATGGCACTTCTTCAAACAATGTGCTGACGACAAGACCCGAGTGGTTTGCACGCTGTGCCATCAGAGCCTGAAGCGAGGCATTAACGTTCTGAACCTTAGCACAACCTGCATGACCAGGCACCTGCATGCAAAGCATGAACTGCAGTGGAGTAAACACCTTAAAAACAAAGAAGTCACTCAGGCTCCCCCTGCTACCTCTTCTGCTGCTGCTGCCTCGGCCTCTTCTGCTGCTGCCGCCGCCTCGGCCTCTTCCTCCGCCTCTGGAGGAACGTTGGCACCTGCCGCCCAGCAAACATGGGATGTACCACCAACACCACCACCTGCGTCACCAAGCATCTCAACCATGTCACACGGCAGCGTTCAGCTCTCCATCTCACAAACATTTGAGAGAAAGCATAAATTCCCACCTAGAGGAAAAAAAGGAGACAATGCGGCAGCACTCTGCAAATCAGACAAAGTACAACAATGCTTACAAAAATTATGGTGCTAATACTACGCTTATTAATAAAAGCGAGATGCTTGGTCAATGCATTTTGTACAAAACCATCTAAGCCCGTATGCCAAACGTCAAGGCGATCTCTGTTACACGGGTCCTAACACTAAATACTACCTGTTATGCGCCATAATGACCGCCATAAAATTCAGGGAGTGTTGGACCCACATGCATGTTGGATCCACTCTGCCTTTTTCCGTTTTTTGTGCCAAAATGGCCTCCATTACAAGGGATGCAGGTACCAACATGCATGCTGAGCCCACTCTATACCCTTCCTGGTGCTAGACAGCTTCCAATGAATGTAGTGAGAGCAGGCCACAGCTTTATACTGAAAATAATTAAAATCAGCCTATGGGGCAGACAGGCTAATCAGGAGTGCACGACTCGCTGGAGTGCCACATCTCCAGCATTGTAAATCTGCAAAAAAAGAGGGTTAGTCAGCACCTCCCAGTGCTCAGGTGCACGCCGCCATGGCAAAGACCTAGAGGTTTAGTCAGCACTGGGAGGTGCTGACTAACCCTCTTTTTTTGTAAATTCCCACCTAGCCACCCTCGATCCCTGGCCCTGAATGCCAGCATTTCTAAACTACTGGCCTATGAAATGCTGTCATTTAGGCTGGTGGACACACACAGCTTCAAACAGCTCATGTCACTTGCTGTCCCACAGTATGTTGTTCCCAGCCGCCACTACTTCTCCAAGAGAGCCGTGCCTTCCCTGCACAACCAAGTGTCCGATAAAATCAAGTGTGCACTGCGCAACGCCATCTGTGGCAAGGTCCACCTAACCACAGATACGTGGACCAGTAAGCACGGCCAGGGACGCTATATCTCCCTAACTGCACACTGGGTAAATGTAGTGGCGGCTGGGCCCCAGGCGGAGAGCTGTTTGGCGCACGTCCTTCCGCCGCCAAGGATCGCAGGGCAACATTCTTTGCCTCCTGTCTCCTCCTCCTCCTACTCAGCTTCCTCCTCCTCTTCTTCCACCTGCTCATCCAGTCAGCCACACACCTTCACCACCAACTTCAGCACAGCACGGGGTAAACGTCAGAGAGCCATTCTGAAACTCATATGTTTGGGGGACAGGCCCCACACCGCACAGGAGTTGTGGCGGGGTATAGAACAAGATGCAATTGTGACAAAACTGCAGCACTCTCCAGCCTTTGTTCTTTCAATCCTTTATTCACCAGTACAAATAATGCGACGTTTCGATCTATGTGATCTTTCTCAAGCAATATCGCAGGGCAACATTCTTTGCCTCCTGTCTCCTCCTCTTCTTACTTAGCTTCCTCCTCCTCTTCTTCCACCTGCTCATCCAGTCAGCCACACACCTTCACCACCAACTTCAGCACAGCCCGGGGTAAACGTCAGCAGGCCGTTCTGAAACTCATATGTTTGGGGGACAGGCCCCACACCGCACAGGAGTTGTGGGGGGGTATAGAACAACAGACCGACGAGTGGTTGCTGCCGGTGAGCCTCAAGCCCGGCCTGGTGGTGTGCGATAAAGGGCGAAATCTCGTTGCAGCTCTGGGACTAGCCGGTTTGACGCACATCCCTTGCCTGACGCATGTGCTGAATTTGGTGGTGCAGAAGTTCATTCGCAAATACCCCGACATGTCAGAGCTGCTGCATAAAGTGCGGGCCGTCTGTTCGCGCTTCCGGCGTTCACACCCTGCCGCTGCTCGCCTGTCTGCGCTACAGCGTAACTTCGGCCTTCCCGCTCACCGCCTCATATGCGACGTACCCACCAGGTGGAACTCCACCTTGCATATGCTGGACAGACTGTGCGAGCAGCAGCAGGCCATAGTGGAGTTTCAGCTGCAGCACGCACGGGTCAGTCGCACTGCGGATCAGACACACTTCATCACCAATGACTGGGCCTCCATGCGAGACCTGTGTGCCCTGTTGCGCTGTTTCGAGTACTCCACCAACATGGCCTGTGGTGATGACGCCGTTATCAGCGTTACAATACCACTTCTATGTCTCCTTGAGAAAACACTTAGGGCGATGATGGAAGAGGAGGTGGCCCAGGAGGAAGAGGAGGAAGAGGGGTCATTTTTAGCACTTTCAGGCCAGTCTCTTCAAAGTGACTCAGAGGGAGGTTTTTTGCAACACCAGAGGCCAGGTACAAATGTGGCCAGACAGGGCCCACTACTGGAGGACGAGGAGGACGAGGATGAGGAGGAGGTGGAGGAGGATGAGGATGAAGCATGTTCACAGCGGGGTGGCACCCAAAGCAGCTCGGGCCCATCACTGGTGCGTGGCTGGGGGGAAACACAGGACGATGACGATACGCCTCCCACAGAGGACAGCTTGTCCTTACCTCTGGGCAGCCTGGCACACATGAGCGACTACATGCTGCAGTGCCTGCGCAACGACAGCAGAGTTGCCCACATTTTAACGTGTGCGGAATACTGGGTTGCCACCCTGCTGGATCCCCGGTACAAAGACAATGTGCCCACCTTACTTCCTACACTGGAGCGTGATAGGAAGATGCACGAGTACAAGCGCACGTTGGTAGACGCGCTACTAAGAGCATTCCCAAATGTCACAGGGGAACCAGTGGAAGCCCAAGGCGAAGGCAGAGGAGGAGAAAGAGGTCGCCAACGCAGCTGTGTCACGGCCAGCTCCTCTGAGGGCAGGGTTACCATGGCAGAGATGTGGAAAAGTTTTGTCACCACGCCACAGCTAACTGCACCACCACCTGATACGGAACGTGTTAGCAGGAGGCAACATTTCACTAACATGGTGGAACAGTACCTGTGCACACCCCTCCACGTACTGACTGATGGTTCGGCCCCATTCAACTTCTGGGTCTCCAAATTGTCCACGTGGCCAGAGCTAGCCTTTTATGCCTTGGAGGTGCTGGCCTGCCCGGCGGCCAGCGTTTTGTCTGAACGTGTATTCAGCACGGCAGGGGGCGTCATTACAGACAAACGCAGCCGCCTGTCTACAGCCAATGTGGACAAGCTGACGTTCATAAAAATGAACCAGGCATGGATCCCACAGGACCTGTCCATCCCTTGTGCAGATTAGATATTAACTACCTCCCCTTAACAATATATTATTCTACTCCAGGGCACTTCCTCATTCAATACTATTTTTAATTTCATTTTACCATTATATTGCGGGGCAACCCAAAGTTGAATGAACCTCTCCTCTGTCTGGGTGCCGGGGCCTAAATGTGTGACAGTGGCCTGTTCCAGTGGTGGGTGACATTAAGCCTGATTCTCTGCTATGATATGAAGACAGATTCTGCACTGACATAAGGCCAGATTCTCTGTTACGGGACCTCTCTCCTCTGCCTGGGTGCCTGGGCCTAAATGTGTGACAGTGGCCTGTTCCAGTGGTGGGTGACGTGAAGCCTGATTCTCTGCTATGACATGAAGACAGATTCTGCACTGACATAAGGCCAGATTCTCTGTTACGGGACCTCTCTCCTCTGCCTGGGTGCCTGGGCCTAAATGTGTGACAGTGGCCTGTTCCAGTGGTGGGTGACGTGAAGCCTGATTCTCTGCTATGACATGAAGACAGATTCTGCGCTGACATAAGGCCAGATTCTCTGTTACGGGACCTCTCTCCTCTGCCCTGCCTGGGTGCCTGGGCCTAAATGTGTGACAGTGGCCTGTTCCAGTGGTGGGTGACGTGAAGCCAGATTCTCTGCTATGGGACCTCTGTCCAATTGATATTGGTTCATTTTTATTTTTTACTTTTTATTTTAATTCATTTCCCTATCCACATTTGTTTGCAGGGGATTTACCTACATGTTGCTGCCTTTAGCAGCCCTCTAGCTCTTTCCTGGGCTGTTTTACAGCCTTTTTAGTGCCCAAAAGTTCGGGTCCCCATTGACTTCAATGGGGTTCGGGACGAAGTTCGGATCGGGTTCGGATCCCGAACCCGAACATTTCCGGGAAGTTCGGCCGAACTTCTCGAACCCGAACATCCAGGTGTTCGCTCAACTCTACTCCTAACCATCTAATTCACCTTAAGTCTGATTACATACAGCACCGACTGGCAAGTTTACCAAAGAGGATTTCTATGCCAGAAGGAGATGGCGAAGAGTTCAATATCTATCAGAACAGTTTTGGAATAGATGGAGGAAAGAGTACTTAGCCAATCTTATGCTAAGAAGTAAACGGCAAACACCCAGAAGAAATGTCCAAGTTGGTGAGTGATAGTGATGAGCGGGAGGTGCCATATTCGATTTCGCGATTTTTCGCGAATATTCGATTGAATTTTCGTCTTATATTCGTCGAAATCGAATATTCGTCATTATTCTCATTTATCGCGAATAATATGCGATTTAATTAATCGCGTATTGCAATTTTTCTTTTGACAGTATAAGGCAATGTTCCTATGACTAATTGACTATGGCTAGGCTAATATGTGTATTTTACGAATATTCTTAATATTGCTCTAACTTCGTCTTTTAGAATATTCGTAATATTGTAAAAGAAGAAGTTAGAGCAATATTAAGAATATTCGTAAAATACACATATAGATTGTAATTTAGCAAATATAGTGCTATAATCCTTTTTTTTTTTTGTCAATTTTTATTTGCCTCTTCTGTTTTGGAAAATATGTACACTATTGAAAAAATTACTTTAGCAGTATATTAGCTAAATTACAATCTATATGTGTATTTTACAAATATTCTTAATATTGCTCTATATTCGTAATATTCTAAAAGACGAAGTTAGAGCAATATTACGAATATTCTAAAAGACGGTTAGAGCAATATTAAGAATATTCGTAAAATACGCATATAGATTGTAATTTAGCTAATATACTGCTATAGTAATTTTTTTAATAGTGTACATATTTTCCAAAACTGAAATTCAGAAGAGGCAAAAAAAATTTGACAAAAAAAAAAAAAGAATTATAGCACTAAATTAGCTAAATTACAATCTATGTGTATTTTACGAATATTCTTAATATTGCTCTAACTTCGTCTTTTAGAATATTCGTAATATTCTAAAAGAAGAAGTTAGAGCAATATTACGAATATTCTAAAAGACGAAGTTAGAGCAATATTACGAATATTCTAAAAGACGAAGTTAGAGCAATAATATTCCACTTTGGCATACTGCTCCCTGACAAGCGTCCCCGTAACCATGGGAACGCCTGTGGGTTAGAATATACCATTGGCTCTGAGTTTTCACGAGCTCAGGGAAAACTCAGATCCAATGGTATTTTCTAACCCACAGGCACTCCCATGGTGACGGGGACGCTTGTGGGGGAGGTGTATGCCAAAGTTGATTAAATAACTAATATATTCACTATATTGCTATGTATTTGATTTTTCGAATATTCGTGAAATAATCGAAATCTTAATTTCGATTATTTTTTTCCAAATAATGTTCGAATTTTATATATATATATATTTTTTTTATTTGCTATCGCTGTCCCTAATTTAAAAAAAGCGGGTAACGTAAACGTGCGTGAAAAAGCGTAAGACGTAATTAGTACTAGAACCGCCCAGTGACTGTGACCAGTGTCTATAAATCATTCATCATCACTATTTGAACTTTACAAGTGAATGACTACAATGGCTACTGGAAGTACGTCAAAGTTCAGACACATATTTGAGAAAGATGAGGACATCATATTAACTGTAAGTAATGTTCTCTTAAAGCATATATGTTTGTGTAGATATTGCATGCAGCACAATGATTGTTCTGTAGATCACGAATTCTGAAATATTCGTAGCTGCGATTATTATCTATATTGATACGATTTTATTTTTTGGACTGTATGTCTCGTAGGGCATACGGTCGTGTGCAAGTGGCGTAAGTGTCTTAAGTAGCTAATAAATATAAACTACCCAAAAAAATAACATTAAACTGTATCCGAACTATCTCTAATCTAAAAAACACTATAATGACCATAAACATGTGTAACTTTTGGATTTAGATGTAAATCTTAAGTGTTTATACACCTACTCCACACAATGCACTAATTCTCTGATAAACTAAATTGCATTAATATTTTCTTTTCTTTTAAACATACAGTAATCAATAAATGCCATAAACGAATGGCCAAGTACTAGAAGGAGCAAGAAAAGGATCGATTGGCTCTACATAAGCTTCTGCGGCGGGTTTCAAAAAAGGTTCGGAGGGGGGCGGAGCCTGCGCCGGTCTGAGATGGCCGCTTGATTCTGAGCTCCGTGCTACAGTCTGTTCCATGCACTAGCAATCTGTAGTTTTACGCCTGAAAATGGTAAAAATCGGGAACCCCAAAGCAGGGGAGCACCCAGGCACCAACAAAAGTCACGCTGCAGGAGGAGATATGGACAGGGGAGGGCTGGCAGCCTTAGTCCTGGGGGGCAAATCCAGTCAAGTGGCCCATTTTTTAGCCCCGCCCATTATTAAAAGCCCCTCCTACATTTAATAGGCCACTCCCAACACACACTGTACAGCTGACATTCTATAGTTCAGGCCTGTCTACACATCATACGAAGAGGGGAGGACCTGTCCCGGCTGCACTGCCTGCTTATATAACAAGCTACAGCCAGGAAGCTCCTCCGTTCTCCTCCCTCCCCTGATCCTGCTTAAGGCTTGTGGTTCCCCCCACCATCTGCCACCCGCCCGTGGCCTGCTGCCCCCTTTCGTCATCCTCACCCAGCTCTGAATCATCCTTCTGCAAATGGCAGGGGGAGGAGCCGGAGCATCTCCTCTCCTACATAGCACCACATACCTCTTACATCTAATGTCACCTTTGTTGTAGACGTTCTTTTTCCTCATCTTCTCCATTCAGACCAGACCGCCATGATGATTTTTCAGCCATCTCCCGTCTCTGCAGAGATTAACAAACAGACATTAGTTTCCTGCCACCCCCAATACTATACTGCAGAAACAGTACCCCTGGGAATACTACTACCACACAGATAGTGCCCCCAATACTGTACCCGCTGTGCCCCCAATACTATACTGCAGAAACAGTACCCCTGGGAATACTACTACCACACAGATAGTGCCCCCTTAAACAATTATTGGCACACAGTGCTCTAAAAAATAACTGCGCTCAGACACTAATAGTATAAAGATAATGTCCCCCAAAAATAATAGTGCTAAGCTGATACTGTGCTAGGGTGCCCCCAAAGTAACAGTGCCCCCCAAAATCCCACCAATAGAAATAATTCTCTGCCAGAGCTCACTTAGTAGTAATAATGCCCCTATGGTGCCCTAGTAATCATGTTCCTCATAGCCCCCCAGTAGTAGTAAAGCTCCCCATAATACCATAGTACTAATTCTCCCTATAATATGACAGTATATGAAATACCCCCGCTTAGTGCCCGCAGTTGAGCTAATGTCCCCATAATGTATGCCAGTATAAAATACCCCTATATAGTGCCCCAGTAAATGCACTCATACTGCTCCTCTCCCCCTTCCCCATAGTGTCCCCCATAATATGCCAGTAAAAAAATGCCCCTTAGTACCCCCAGCAGATGCCCCTATAGTGCTCCTCTCCCCCACAATGTGCCAGTAAAAAAATTCCCCTTCTTAGTGCCACCATATGCCCCAATAGTGCTCCACTCCCCCATAGTGCCCCCAAATAATGCCCCATAGTGCTGCTCTCCCTTATAGTGCCTGCCATAATGTGCCAGTAAAAAATGCCCCCTTAGTGCTACCAAATGCCATAGTGCCCCCCATAATGTTCCAATACAAAAGGCCCCTTTAGAGCCCCCACTTCCCCATAGTGCCCCCAAATAATGCCCCTATAGTAACCCCAGATGCCCCATAGTGCTGCTCTCCCCTATAGTGCCCCCCCCAGAATGTGCCAATAATTAAAAAAAAAAGCCCCTTTAGAGCCCCCAGATACCCCCATAGTGCTCCTCTCCCCCATGGTGCCCCCCCATAATGTGCCAGCAAGAAATGCCCCCATAGTGCCAGCTCCCCCCCCCCCATAGTACAAGCCCCCCATAGTGCCAAGCCCCCCATAGTGGCAGCCCCCCCATAGTGCCACTTCGCCCATAGTGCCAGCCCCCTTATAGTGCCAGCTCCCCCATAGTGCCAGGTCCCCCCATAGTGCCAGCTCCCCCCATAGTGCCAGCTCCTACCCCATAGTGCCAGGCTGCCAGCCCCCTTATAGTGCAAGCCCCCTTATAGTGTCAGCCCCCCCATAGTGTCAGCCCCCCCATAGTGCCAGCCCCCCCATGGTGCCAGCCCCCCCATATACTAGTGCCAGCTCCCCCTATAGTGCCCCCCCATAGTGCTAGCTCCCCCAAAGTGCCAGATTCCCCCCCATAGTGCCAAATCCCCCATAGTGCCAGAGCCCCCCCATAGTGCCAGCTCCTCCCCCATAGTGCCAGCCCCCCCATAGTGCCAGCTCCCCCATAGTGCCAGCTCCCCCTATAGTGCCAGCCCCCCATAGTTCCAGCTCCCCCATAGTTCCAGCCATCCCTATAGTGCCAGCTCCCCCTATAGTGCCCCCCCCCATAGTGCTAGCTCCCCCAAAGTGCCAGATCCCCCCCCCCATAGTGTCAGATCCCCCCCATAGTGCCAGCCCCCCTTATAGTGCCAGATCCCCCCCCCATAGTGCCAGCCCCCGCAAAGAAGAAAAAAAAAACAACACTAATACTTACCTCCATCAGCAGCGATGCAGCCTCTTCTGGCCTGTGTCTCTGCTGTGTGCTGCCCGACTCAGGTGTCGCAATGATAATGACGTCATTGCTCTGCCTGAGCCGGCCTCTGATAGGCTGCAGGCATTAGTGCCTGCGGCCTATCAGAAGAACAGGGGAGGGACACGCCTCTCCCTCCCCTGCCCCACAGCACACAGCACGGCCGCAATGACATCCAGGGCCGCGCCGCCTGTGGTGATGATTGGCGGTGCGGCCCTGAAGAATAAAAAAAAAAAAAAAAATTTAAAAAAAAATGTTTTTTTTTTTTTTAAAGACGCGCGGCCCAGTGGCCGTTTATTTCGGGCGGCCTGGGGGGCAATTGCCTCCCTGCCCCCCGGCCCAGCCCGCCCCTGGATATGGACAAATTTATAAGAAAAGCGGCCGCTTCCTTTGTCGCTCGTGACTCCAAGATGGCGTTGGCCCAGCCTCATAAAGTCAGCCAGCAGGACAAATCAGAAGATGAAAGTGACAATGAGGAGTCGCAAGGTAGGGGGGCTCTTCCGATAACCAGAAACTATCTGAAAAACACCCTAAGCAAAGCCCTTGAACCCCTACTAAACGAATTTGCCGCTATGCGCCAAGATATGCGACATGTGGGTGATCGAGTTGAAGCACTTGAGAATCAACAGGCCCAGATACTGGACCATCGGAGGGCTACTTCAAACTCATTTAAAAAATGTGGCACCTACCTGAATGAACTTCAGAACGCATTAGAAGATCAGGAAAATAGGGGTCGCCGAAACAATCTGCGCATAAGAGGGATCCTGCCTGGAGACATTCCGGCTGCGGTTATATCCCTCTGCTCCTCGCTCCTTGGCCCAGAGTTTGCTCTAGAGATTGTGATAGAAAGGGCTCACAGGAGGGGCGTGGCCTAGCCGTCATGGTGTGAGGACGCAAGTCGTTTTAGCTCCGACATTATCCTGCAGTATCCTGATTGTCTGAGCATTTGGCCTGATAGAAACACCCCTATGTGATCCGCAACTCACGGTTTACCGGTAACCGGAGTTTCTGCTCTGTGGCTGCTGCGGTCGCTGTCTGCTGGATCTTTTTGAGCGAGGCCTGTGAGCGGAGCGTTATCCTGCACTGCGGACCCCTCGGTGAGAGCGGGAGAGGTGGGGACGCACGAATATCTTACTCACCGGTAGTGGTGATCGGGTGGGGCCTGGAGCTGCAGATCGGTGTGGCCCCCCGGCTCTCTCCCTGCTGGACTGCCGGCTTGAAGTCCCCCACGTGTCTGGCAGTGCGGGCGCCATCTTACCTGTGACGCTGGGAACAGTCATCTTCATGCTCCAGGACTGGCGCGGGATCTTGGCTCTCCTGTCTACATCCATCTGACCCATCTGACAATTGTATTGGGTGGAAAGTGCGGCTCAACTGAGTTGTAGGGCAAGTACATCCTGACTCCAGGAAAAGAATCTATATAGAGAGTGGTGCGACTGCTAACCTGTTGCCCCTGTGTGAGGGTGCTGTTTAAAGGGCCAGTACTCCTACTACTGGTGGAAGGGAGATCACCTTATGGGCCAGAAAACGGGCACCTCAGGGCCAGCTAATCCACCTAAACTAATGCTGGACAATATGAGCCAGACAGAGGATCGAGAGGTCGGGACCTCCTCTGAGCGCCCAGAAGTGGACCTTGCAAAAGTTATGGCGGCCATCACTAACTGCCAGACGGCGCTTACGGTCAAAATTGACCATGTCCAGGCTGATCTTACTCTCCTCAGACATGATATTGATAAGATTAGAGAGAGAACAACTGAGGTGGAAAGGAGGGTGAGTGATGTGGAGGACAGAGTTCAACGTGATGACTCTGCGATAAATGCTCTGCAGAATCAAGTCAAGACTCTGATGGCGAAGGTAGAAGACGCCGAGAACCGTAACAGACGGAACAACATCCGCATTATGGGTTTACCTGAAAGAGCAGAAGGGCCCTCTCCTGAAGAGTTTGTGGAACGTCTTATAAAACAAGTCTTTGATCCTATAAATCTATCAGGGACTTTTGCAGTGGAACGTGCTCACAGGATCCCCACTCGTCCCCTGCCTCCTGGAGCCCCATCACGTCCTTTCATCTTTAAGGTCCTAAATTACAGAGACCGAGATGCTATTCTGGCAGCAGCTCGCCGACTAAAGGACATTCATTTTGACAACACCCGGATCTCCTTCTACCCGGACTTTTCTACAGAAGTGCAGAAGCAACGTAGGCAGTTCACGGCGGTGAGAACCTGGCTAAGAGAGAAGGGACTTATTTATGCCATGATGTATCCGGCACGGCTCAGAGTGCAGGAGGGAGAGCAGGTGAAGTTCTTCGCTACCCCTGAAGAGGCATCTGACTGGCTTGACCGCAGGGGCTGAGTGCTACATATCTGATGTTTTGGGTGTCTCATCATATGTTTCAGATGATCGTAATATCAACGGAGCTGAATGTGTGAGGGTTGTGGTAACCTGCTGCATAGGTTCAGTTTTAGGTTTACCTAGAGCAGTGGGGTTAAGAATGGGTTCTCCGTTCCCCTTTTTCTACTAACGAGGCAAATGGGGGGAGGGCTTTTAGGCTTGGATAAGTTGGGGTCATCTGGGCAGGGTGGGGGGTATTGCCTGATGTTACGGGCATATTTAGGAGCTCTTGCTCTAAACTTTGGAAGTTGGTATGAATGTGTGAGTGTATGGCTTGGGTGGTGCAGTTACTTCTGGGGTTATTGTCTTAACAAGCCGCCATGATGTCGGTCTGTCGGTTTGTCTCCTGGAATGTCAGGGGTCTCAATGATAAAATTAAACGATCTCTGGTCTTTAATTTTCTGCGAAATCACAATCCTGACGTTCTGATATTACAGGAGACACATTTGCAGGGGCGGAAGCTTTTAGCGTTAAAGAGACCCTGGGTAGGTTCAGCATACCACGCTGTATATAATTCTAGGGCTAGAGGTGTGTCAATTCTGGTGGCAAAGTCCCTTCCCTTCCGATCATATTCTGTGCATACTGATACTGATTCTCCACGTTGCAATCAGGGGCATTGACTACCTTGTGGTGGGTCTTTATGTCCCCCCCCCCCCCTTCGGAGGGAAATACTGGATGAGATTATGGGAAAAGTAGCATCTATGCCCCCGGTGCCTCTGATTGCATTTGGGGATTACAAGGCGACTCTGGACCGGTCGTTGGATCGACTTCGCCCTAGTGATACCCATAATGAGGCGTTAAGCTCCTGGGCTGATGTATTCGATTTAACGGAGGGTTGGAGGTACTTGCATCCGGGATTGCGCCAATATTCCTGTTACTCTGCTTCACACGTTACGCTCTCACGGATAGACTTAGTATTCCTTAGTAGAGATCTATTGCCCTCTCTGGTGGTGGCTGACTACTTGCCACGAGGTATCTCTGACCATGCCCCTCTGTTAGTAATTCTGAAACAACCCCTGGCACCGGCTGAGAGAATATGGAGACTCAATAGTAAATGGCTGGAGGTCCTGCCTGTTGTTTGGGCTGTACAGCAAGGTATGAAGGACTATTGGGACTTCAATGAGGGCTCAACTAACCCGTTGATAGAGTGGGAAGCCTTCAAAGTTGTGATGAGGGGTACTCTGATTCAAGCGATAGCTACGTATAGGAAGGAGATGAGTGCTACTAGGACTAAGTTAGAGGGGGAGGTGGTAGAGAAAGAGCAGGCTTTTATTACAAATCCGGATGGAGAGGGCCGTAGATTATGGGATGAGGCTCAGAGGAAACTTAGTTTACACCTAACAGAATATACCCAGAAGAAGTTATTGTATCAAAGGCGTGTAATATTTGCTGATGGGGATAGGAATGGGAGTGCTTTGGCGTTCCTGGCTAGGACTGAGTCGCCTCAGACGGTGGTCCCACACATTACCTGTGGGGATGGCTCAAGGGTATACCGACCGGAGGGCATATGTGAGCAATTTGTTCAATTTTATGCGGACCTGTATAGCTCCAAAATTGGGATGTCCCCGGATGAGATCCAATCTTTCCTTCAGACCATCCCCCTCACACCATTGGCAAGGGCGGATAGTAAGTTTTTAGAGGCAGCTATTGATGTAGAAGAAATTAAAGCTGCGATTGGAGATATGGCAGTAGGGAAATCACCTGGTCCGGATGGGTTCCCAGTTGAATGGTACAGATTAGATGTTGAGTTGCACTCTACACGTCTACTGAAACTTTTTAATTACGCATATGACTCCGGTGGGTTGCCTTTTTTCCTTTGGAGAGGCTACCATTGTGGTAATTCATAAAACTGGGAAGTCTCCGGACCACTGTGCGTCATATAGACCTATTTCCCTACTGAATACTGACGCCAAAATCTTAGCTAAAATCTTGGCCAAGAGACTTAGTAGGGTAGTTTTATCCATTATTGACCCTGACCAATCTGGCTTTATGTCTGGAAAGACAACTGATATCAACCTTAGGAGATTATTTACGAACTTGCAGGTCAGGCATGATAATGCGGGTTCAAGGGTCCTGGCATCTCTCGATAATGAGAAAGCCTTTGACTCGGTAGAGTGGCATTTTATTTGGGAGACAATGTCCCGCCTTAGCTTCCCTCCCTCCTTCATTCAATGGGTCCATTTATTGTATCGGGCGCCTACAGCGCGCATCAGAGTAAATGGCTTTCTTTTCCGGCCATTTAGGTTATACAGAGGTACAAGGCACCCCTGTCCCCGTTGTTGTTCGCTCTGATAATGGAACCTCTTACTCAATTGATTAATAATAGCTCCTTGATAGAGGGGTGGACGATAGCTGGGATACAAGAGAAGGTATCGCTGTACGCGGACGACCTGTTGGTGTACTTGGCTGACCCTGGCCCCTCCTTAGAAACCCTGCTAGATGTGGTGAATGGATATGGTAGATATTCAGGATTGCGAGTGAACTGGGCTAAATCCAGTCTATGTATGGTGGACATAGAGGAAGGGATGGATATCTCTCCGGTATCCCCCTTGAAGGTGGTAGATAGCTTTCTTTATTTGGGGATTCACATACATAGAGACCCTCGGCAATTCTGCCATCTGAATCTGAGACCCACTATGGAATATGTCACACGCAAGTTAGAAGCCTGGGAAAATCTCCCCTTGACCTTAATAGGCAGGATTAACATCTTTAAAATGGTGTTGCTACCAAAACTATTATATGTATATAGAGAGGCTCCAGTGAGGGTCCCGAAGTCCCATTTTGATGTCTTAGATAAAGTTATGTCCCGATTCTTATGGTGCCACCGGGTCCCTAGGATAGCAAGGAAGACGTTGAAAGCCTCCTACTTACAGGGAGGTTTGCAACTTCCTGACTTATATGTTTACTATATAGCGACACGCCTGATGTATGCTTCCTGGTGGATTAGAGCAGATCCCAATAATCCGGCGGTGGTGCTGGAGGCTGCGCTAGTTGGTTCATATGAAGCTCTAACGAACTTGGTTTATAGGGGAGGTGGAGTTCTGGTCGGTGGGAGATACACAGAGGCTATGGTGAGGGTTATAGAAGCTTGGGCGAGGTTTGTGAATACACATATGGATACTCAAGCAGGGGACATCTGGTCTCCGTATATCCCACTATGGCGTAACAAGCATCTCCCTGAGCTTTTACACTTGCCAGATTTTGAATTTTGGCCTAGGAAGGGGCTTAAGTACTTGACGCAGCTATTCCAGGATGGGGTCTTTCGCTCCTTTGAGGGTTTGCGGTCAGACTTCCTGTTACCTCGGACGAGTTTTTACCGGTTCCTCCAACTGAGACACGCTTGTGATAAACAGTTCCACTCCTTGACCCTGAGCTTGGAGTGTGGTCCTCTAGAATCAGTAGCTAGGAGGGAACAATCATATAAACCAATTTCTTCCTTTTATGGTGAAATCATTAAGATGCAGGAGTCTCCTATCCAGCGATCATTTGTTAGATGGTCGGCGGAAATCCCAGAGTTGGAGGACTATCATTTGGAGGAATGGCGTCTGGGGTGGAGGAGGTCTGTCGTGAGCTCTCGAGATCAACTTATTCAAGTCAAATGGATGCATAGGGTATATCTGACCCCGGTGCGTCTATATCAGATGCGGCAGATACCGAGTCCTGGGTGCGACAGGTGTGGAGGTGATAGCGGATCCTTTTTCCACATGGTTTGGTTATGTCCGACTTTACAAATATACTGGAAGGGGGTGTGTAATTTCATTAATGTTAAGCTGGGTCTACCAGGGATCTGTGATCCTATAGTTTGTGTTATGGGGCTAGTTGCTGATGCGACTCCATCCAAGTATAGTAGAATATTGCTACGACATTTAATGTTCTATGGTAGGAAGAACATACTTTTGAACTGGAAACCTCCCAAGTGTCCCACGGTAAACCAATGGGTGCAACTTATTAACAAAGATCTTCAGATGTACAAATTGACTTATGAAGCGAGAGGGATCCCTGATCGGTTTGACAAAATCTGGGGTATATGGGTGCAGGCGGAGGGTACGGTTTGAGGCCCATTACTGGTTGGGACTGCGTCACCCAAGTGTGTGTTTGTGTGTGCGGATGTGAGTAAGTGAGTGCAGACCTCTGTTTCCTTCCTTTTTTGGCGACAACAGTGATGTTCTGTAATTAAATACATTTATGTCTCTTACTGTCGTACATTATGACATTGATGGAATTGTCTGGTCTTGCTTACGTGTGTGACTGTCATGCAGAATTGTTTTTTTCCCTTTGGGATTGTTGTATTAACTTGAAAAGTGTTAAATAAACGCTATTAAAAAAAAAAAAGGGCTCACAGGGCACTGCGACCCAAACCTAAATAAGAGGAGCCCCCAAGAGATATAATATGCAAATTTCTCAACTTTCAAGTCAAAACAGCAGTCCAAGAAGCTGCCATAAACAGACCAGACATCTCATTTGAAGGTGCTCAAGTGTCAATTTATCAAGACCTAGCCCCCTCCACCCTGAGGAAGCGCAAATCTCTCAAGCCACTGACGGAATGGCTACGGGCTAACAGGATCCTTTACAAATGGAATTTTCCCTTCGGACTTTCACTCTCACAAGGAGGCCGCCGCTTTAATATCACCACCCATGCTGATTTGGAAGCCGTATACGACCACTTACAAATTCCTCCCATGCCGATTGATAACTGGGACTTATTTCAGGATCTCATCGCCTTACCTGAAGTCCCGACGGTTGCGGCCTTTACCTTACAGCATACCCCTAAGGCTCACAAAGTGGGGAAGAGGAGTCGGCAACTAACACCCAAGAGACTATCTCAAGATTAGTTTTCCTCGAATTTTCATCTGCAATCTTCTTACCTAGAGGCGTTTTCTTCTTGGACTTTCTTGGATCTATCCAGATAATTTGCTTCTTCCTTATAAGAGGACTTTCGTTATTGTCTGCTTAAGACAGCTTAATACTGCTAGCAGATCCATGTTGAAGTCCAGCATCGTATAATATCGCTTCTGTCTTACATGCTCCTCTTACCTTTCCTCCCCTTTATCTCTTCAACTATTCCTCCATTGTCTTTCTGACTCCACACTCTTCCTGCTTTACTAGCTTAACCCGGGCCTGTCCAATTCTTCCCTTTCTTAAAAACCCGATAGTTGCTTGTACGAATATAAGCTACGTCTCAGATTGCAATTTTCTGTGCTGGACGGCATGTTCACTGGTCTTCGACCAATTTTTCCCCCATGCTTTACACCAGTGGGTCATCCCACACACTATGTTATTTTTTGGTTATTTGTTTTGTTCTCATCGTTTTCCCTTTCCCTTTCTTCAGTTCTAGGTACCTGATACAATCATCCTTGATTCCTTTGAGGAATATACAGGACTCTGGGGATCCGGCTTCTCCTCTGGACGGGGTGGAGATACCTCAAACTGTAAGTGTTCTCCCCTGGGGAACCAGCACACTCTCCACTCCTTCATCCACAATAACCCCTGATTATGGCTGATATCCACATAGCCTCCTATAATGTAAAGGGCTTCAACTGACCCTCCAAAAGAAGCCAAATTTTCACTATACTACGTAAGGAGGGTTCAGATGTGCTGCTCCTCCAGGAGACACATTTCAGGTTTAATCACTACCCCAATATGGAATTCTCTCATTACCCACTCTGGTTCCACTGTGGGGGGGGGGGGGGGGGGGGGGGGCTCTGCCTCGTCTGGAGGAGTAAGTATTGGGTTTAAGAGGAAGGTTCCTTTCAAATACGCTAATCATATACAGGACCCAGAGGGTAGATATATTATGGTTAAGGGTCATATTGGTCGCCAATTCTACACCTTTATAAATCTGTATGCTCCCAACACCAAACAGGCTAAATGGCTCTCCTCCATTGCCCCAACAATCACCTCCTTTAAGGAAGGTATAGTTGTTTTGGGTGGTGATCTCAATGTGGCCCTCAACCCCCAAATAGACTCCTCCTCATGCAAAACTTCCCATTCAAGGCGCTCTTTAAAGCTTATCAAAAACATTTTTTGGGACCTCCATCTAATTGATGTCTGGCGTACTCATTATCCCAATACCCCAGATTATACAGATTATACATTATACTCACATTTCCATAGCACTTATCACCGCATAGACTACCTTTTCATCTCAAAAGAGCACCTCCAATTATCCCCGACGGCCAAAATTGGGTCTATTCACTTGTCAGACCATGCTCCAATCTATCTCATGGTATCCTCCCCAATACGTAAAAACAAAAGCTTTAATTGGAGACTAAACAAATTTATTCTTGGCAATCCAGATTCTATTAAAAAAATTGCTTCGCTATTGGATGAATACTTCAGCTTGAATTCCCTACCAGAGCTCTCGCCCCAAACCATCTGGGACGTGCATAAACCCTTTATCAGGGGTGAGTTCATTAGCTTAGGTTCGCATTTGAAAAAACTTAGAGAGATTAACATTAGTAATCTCCTTTTTAAGATAAACAAGTTGGAATCTGTTCATAAACATACCCTCTCTGAAATCCAACTCCAAGAGCTCTCCAAAGCAAGAGCCGAATTAAAAGCTTTGCTACAAAACAACTCGGCCAAATATTATCTGAATTCTCAATACAAGTTTTTTGCGCATGGGGACAAAGCCACCAAATTTCTTATGAACAGAATAAAAACCAGAAGAGCAGACAATTACATACATCAATTGTCTTCCCCAAAAGGTGACCCAGTCTTTGCCTCATTTAAGATTGCCAAACAATTTAGGGACTTCTATGAAGCTTTATATAATCTCCCTTCCCCCCTTTTTCCAACATCCCACTCTTCGCTAGTTGACACGTTCCTGAAATCTACATCCTGTCCGACTCTAACAGCAGGTCAAAAACAATCACTTGAAGCCCCATTTACCATTGATGAACTATCCATAGTCCTGACCCAAATGCCCCAGGGGAAAAGTCCGGGCCCAGATGGATTCCCCGCATCCTATTACAAAACGTTCAGAAAGCAACTTTTGCCACGTCTACTTACTGTGTGCAATCAGTCCTTGCAAGGTATCCCTTTATCCAGGGATATGACGACCGCCCATATAGCTTTAATTCCTAAAGAGGGGAAGGACCCTAAGCTGTGCGCAAACTATAGGCCTATCTCTCTCCTAAACATTGACCTTAAAATTCTTGCGAAATTACTTGCGAACCGTTTGGCAGTCCTTCTTCCTCTTTTGGTGCATATGGTTCAGGTGGGCTTTGTGCGTAATAGGGAGGGTAGAGATAACACTACTAGAGTCATCAATGCACTCTGCTATGCTAGACATACCTCATCTCCTCTTGTACTCCTCAGCACTGATGCTGAAAAAGCGTTTGACCGCATAAACTGGAATTATTTAAGCCATGTTCTAGAGTTTTTTGGCCTGCCTGATCCATATATTGAAGCTATATTTGCTATGTACAACCAGGCCACGGCCCGCGTAATGGTTAATGGTGACCTATCCTCTCCCTTCCGAATTCACAATGGAACCCGTCAGGGCTGTCCCCTGTCCTCCGTCCCCCCTGTTATTCATCCTGGCTATGGAACCCCTCCTATCCAAGCTTAGAGCAGACACTGAGGTCAAAGGCCTATTCCTAGGTGGTCAGAGTCATAAACTTGCGCCATTCGCTGATGACGTTATGATTATGACATCTAATCCTAAAACCTCCCTTCCTATAATTCAGGAACATTTAAAGATTTATAGTGCAGTATCCGATTTTAAGATTAATGAGAGTAAATCTGTCATAATCAGCACCGGGTTATCCCTGCAACTTAAACGCTCTTTAATGGAAAATTCCCCATTTAATTGGTCTTCCCCAACCATTACCTATCTAGGAGTGAAACTTAGCCCCAACATTTCAGATCTCTTTGCACTTAATTATGTCCCATTAAAAACCTCCTTATTCTTAGCACTAGATAAAATCACTAAATCAGCCCCAACTCTTTCATGGTTTGGTAGGAAAAACCTCCTCTCTGCTCTTATTATTCCTCTGTTCTGTTCTCACAACATGTACCCCCGGGGTCTGTATGCAGTTCAACAGGCAGATATCACCATTCTACTAGTTAATAAGATGAGACTTGTTTCTGTAGTCTGTGGTTTTTATTAACCGGCAGTAGATAAGGTAAACTATAGGAAAATGAACATACAAGAACTGAGTATACAGTACAGTGTACACAAAACTAATACAAAAACATGAATTAATCCCTTACCGACGATGCTTAGTAGGAGACACACAATGAGTAGCTGCTCCTTCCATGAGGTGAAGAGAAAAGGAAGCAGGAGCCTGTCTCTTTCCCAGAAAGCACTGTGAGCAGGAAGTCAGGTGACCTAATGAATATGCATAACTTAACAAGGCAAAAGATGCACTTACAGATAAAGGTCACCAGATGGTGCTGAAGGCACACAAATGAACAGACTATGCAATAGTGAAGACAGCACACTCCCCGCTTGACATCAGCCGATGTCACTATTAGAGTCCTCAACAGATAACAGTAGGATTAGTTCGGAAGTAGGTCTGATAAACAGTTTGGTCTCATTTTGTTTGAAAATCTTGATCTCAACTTTACGGACATGTCCGTCTTCACTTGGAAACACTTTAGTAATGAGGCCCAAAGGCCAATGATTTCTTTGAGCCTGAGAGTCTTTAACAAGAACAATGTCATCAGGTCTTAGGTTGGGCTTAACTGTGTGCCATTTGGTTCTTGTCTGTAAGGTGGGAAGATATTGCTTCTTCCACCTATTCCAGAAAGTATCGGCAAGGCCTTGCACTTGTCTCCATTGGCGTTTGTAGAGATCTTTGGTGCCGAACTCTCCAGAAGGGGCACTCACTATTCCAGTCTTTTGGGTAAGTAGAGAGGCAGGTGTAAGCAGTATTGGATCTCCGGGGTCATTTGATATTGGAGCCAAGGGTCTGGCATTGATAATGGCTGAGACTTCGGCCATAAAGGTTGTAAGGCATTCATGAGAGAGTCTAGCATTGCCCACTTGTAGGAAGATAGAGTTCAAGATTCTGCGGGCTATACCAATCATTCTTTCCCAGGCTCCTCCCATGTGAGAAGAATGAGGGAAATTGAAAATCCAAGTGCATCCTTGCTCACGAAGGAATCTTTTTACACTGTTATTATCCAAGTTGGAGAGAATCTTTAGCTCATTAGCAGCTCCAACAAAGTTTGTGCCTCTGTCAGAGCGGATTTGTTTTACAGGACCTCTGATTGCTATAAAACGCCTGAGGGCATTTATGAAGCTAGAAGTGTCCATAGACTCAATAACTTCAATGTGGACGGCTCGAATTGACATACAACTGAAAATGACTGCCCATCGCTTGGAGCTAGCGTGGCTACTTCTTGTTTGGCGTGTGATAACGGACCAGGGACCAAACACGTCAAGGCCCACATTAGTAAATGGAGGGTCCATGCTAACCCTGTCGGATGGGAGATTGGCCATTTTTTGCGTTTGTAAACCCCCGCGTAGCTTGCGGCAAGTGATACATTTGAATATACATTTGTTAATACACCTTTTTGCACCAACGACCCACAGCCCAGCAGCTCGTAATGCTCCTTCGGTGTTTTATCTTACTGTGGTAGTGCTCAACAAGCAAGGAAGCTAAATGATGATGACCAGGTATTATGATAGGATGTTTCTCATTAAACCCTAATTTGGCCTCTTTAAGCCGTCCTCCCACTCTTAGCAGACCATTCTCGTCAAGGACTGGATCGAGCTTCACTAACACACTGTCTTTTGACACAGGTTTTTTGTTGTTGATGCAGTAGAGTTCCTTGGCGAATGTCTCTTGTTGCATGGAACAAATAATTAGATTTTTTGATTGTTCTAGCTCACTTACTAAGTATCCATTCTTACAATGGTGCCAACCTTTGCAGTTACATTCCATAACAAATGGGGCATGCTTGAAGGAACGGGCTACGTGTGCTAAGCAGGTGATAGCTCGCACGAGTGACTTCCAGGTGGAAAATCTGATGAAACGGTGGCTACCGAGCTGATTGTACGAATTTACAGTAAGTAGCACAGATACCTGAGGGCGGATTTCTTTGTCAGAATCTGCATCTAACAACTCATATAAGTCACAGGCAGAAGAATTTTCTGAGTTGTATAGAAAAGCAGGACCCCTGAACCAAACTGTGTCCTTAAGGTGATTGGCAGCAACTGACCTGGTTGCTAAGTCTGCTGGGTTATGGTCAGTAGGTACAAAGTGCCATTGCTTTGGGAAAGTGGACCTCCTGATTCTTAACACTCGGTTGTTAACGTAGACATAGAAACGCCTAGTTTGGTTGTAAATGTAGCCCAGGACCACTTTACTGTCTGTATAAAACTCGGTGTCTCGAATCTCTAGGTTTATCTCTGATGTAATTAATTCAGCTAGTTCAACGGCTAGTACAGCGGCACAGAGTTCTAGCCTGGGTATTGTATGTTCGAGAAGTGGTGCGAGTTTTGCTTTGCCCATGACAAACCCTGTGTGGCACTGACCTTTGTTGTCTATAGTTTTAAGATAAGCTACAGCGGCAATTGCTTTGACGGACGCGTCAGAATACATAGTCTTTGTGTTTTTACTTCTGAGGATGGCACAGGAGCGTAAGAACGTGGAACATGCAGGTTAGATAAAGTCTTTAGGGAGTTTCTCCACTCTATCCATATGTTTCTTTTTTCAGGGGAAAGTGGGTGATCCCAATCCAATGTCTCCTGAGTTAAGTCTCTAAGTAGTGATTTGCCCTGGATTGTAACAGGGGCCGTGAATCCCAAGGGATCATAAAGACTGTTTATGGCAGACAGGACACCTCTACGGGTAAAGGGCTTATCTTCCTGGCTGACTTGGAAGGTAAACGTGTCTGATTTTAGATCCCAGAGGAGACCAAGGCTACGTTGTATAGGAAGGGAGTCAGTCCCTAAGTCTAAGCTCTGTAGGTCGTTTGAGTGGTCTTGAGAGGGAAATGCTTCTATCAGCTGCTTACTATTGGAGGCTATTTTGTGGAGTCTCAGGTTTGAGCATGCGAGCATTTCTTGAGCTCTCTTAAGGAGACTTACTGCGCCCTCAACAGTGGGTAGTGATTTTAGACAGTCATCTACATAAAAGTCTCTTTCTACGAATTGTCTGACGTCTGACCCATATTCTAGTTCGCCTTCCTGAGCAGAGTGTCTGAGACCATAAGTTGCAACTGCAGGGGAGGGGCTGTTACCAAAGATATGTACCCGCATGCGGAACTCCGCGATATCTTTTGTGGGGTCATTGTCAATAAACCAAAGAAATCTTAAGAAGTTTCTGTGTTCCTCTTTAACGAGAAAGCAATGAAACATCTGCTGAATGTCCGCCATGAAGGCAACAGAGTCTTTACGAAAACGAAGCAGTACTCCTAGGAGCTTGTTGTTAAGATCTGGACCTGAGAGCAGGACGTCGTTTAGGGAGACGCCTTCATATTTAGCACTAGAGTTTCTTTGGGTGGTAAACCCCGAATATGGGTAAATACCAACATTCTTCTGAGTTTTTAAGTGTGGGAGCTACCTCAGCATGACCATTCTCAAATATTTTCCTCATGAAAGTAAAGAAGTGATCTTTCATTTCTGGCTTCTTGTGGAAGCTACGTCTTAGAGAGACAAAACGTCTGTAGACTTGCTCTCTGTTGTTAGGCAATCGTTGTCTTTGAGGCCTGAAGGGAAGGGGTGCGACCCAACTATTTGTTTCATCCTTAGTGATTTCCTTTTGCATGGTTTCTAAAAACAATCTGTCTTCGTGGGACATTGCTACCTGATTGTCCTCCTTGGTCCTTTGGAACACTGAGCAACCTAAGTGGTCTTCGTCACTGTCACAAGCTATGTCGTGGTCTACCGAGTCTATGAAAGAACAAGGTAGTTGAGTACTATGTGGCAGTTCCTTTATGAGGAAGTTGTTTTTACATGGTTGGAAAATAGAGGGACGTCCATTATCTAATGTGCTTGTGAGCATGCTATTAATGGAGGTTGGTTTGTGTATGCTTCCTAAGCAGACATCTCCTACTATGACCCATCCTAGGTCATGCCTTTGGGCATAAGGAGCATGATGTGGGCCATTAATCTGTTCTCTAGTTTTATGAACTTGTAAGATATCTCTCCCTAGGAGTAGGATTATCTGAGCGTTAGGATCGAGTTTTGGTAAGAGATGGGCTATACGCTGTAAATGGGGGTGATGTATGGCTACCTCTGGTGTAGGGATCTCGTGTCTATTATCAGGGATTTGGTTACATTCAGTAATAGTTGGTAAGGAAAGACACGTTTTACCATCTATGGATTCCATTAGGTAGCCACTAGCTCTCCTCCCCGCTGTTTCTACAGTACCCGCACAAGTCTTTAGAGAATAAGGAGTGTTAGGCCCTTTGATGTTGAAAATGTCAAAGAAAGTAGATTTGGCTAGGGATGCATTACTTTGGTCATCTAGGATAGCGTAAACATTGATGGCTTTGTCTCTGCAGCCCTTTGGGTATATTTTTGTTAGGCAGATTTTTGAGCAGGACCTGCCACCTATGAGTCCTTTACAGACTTCAGTGCATTGTGAAGTAACTGCTGGTGGGTTAGCTTCAGAGTTACTTTCCTCCCCGCCATGCTCTCTGGCACCGTTACTCTGTGATGAGGTCCATGGGAAAGGCCCAGGATGTAAGGCCGTGTTGTGATCTGAGTTGATGCATTCAGTGCATTTTACACTAACCTGACAGTCTTTGGCAATATGTGATGTTGATGAGCAGCACTTGTAGCAGATGCGGTTCTCCTTGAGGAAGGCTTTACGATCTCCTATGGACATTTCTCTAAAGGCTCTGCACTTCAGAAGAGGGTGTGGCTTCTTGTGTAGAGGGCACTGCTTACCAGGATCTTTGACTGTTTCGTGGCTGGCGGAGCTGTAATGCCTGTAGGAATCTGCAGGTGAAATGTTAGTTTTGTGCACTGCCACTGATCCTTTGTGTGGTCTGTGGTCATAGGGAGTGGCACAAGACTGTGATAGATCAAAGCTAGGGTCATTACGAATATTGGCCTCTAGCCTTACAAAGTCAACAAACACACTGAAGGGAGGGAATGGCACATTGTGGATATGTTTGTACCTTGACCCGTAAGAGACCCATTTCTCCTGCAGGTTGTGGGGAAGCTTTAATACAATCGGTTTGACACCTCTGGCAGTGTCGAGGAAAGCAAGCCCCGGTAAATCCCCTTCAGCTTTGGCAACCTGTAATTCCATCAGTAGGTCACTTAAATCCCTAAGTTTCTGGAACCCTTTGCTAGATATTTTAGGGAATTCGTCAATTCTTTTAAACAACGCATCCTCTATGACCTCTGCAGAACCATAAAATTCATCAAGTCTATCCCAGATCATTTTTAGGCCAGTCTCTGGGTAGTTTATATTAATATCCCTGATTCTCTTGGCATGTTCTACAGAGTCTTTTCCAAGCCGATCTACAAGGAAGTCTATTTCCTCACTGTGTGACAGACCCAAGTCTTTTGTAATGTTATAAAAGGAGGCCCGCCATGCTCTATAGTTTTCAGGGCGATCACTGAACTTCGCCAGTCCCTTTGTAACTAGCTCACGTTTAGTAAAGAACCTGGCAAAGTCTATTGTGCTCTGGTTACTACTAAGGTTGGTTGGAGGTGGAAAGTCACAGTGAGAGTGTGGTGGGCGATCATACCTGTATGGAGTCTCTGACTTAGGCCAGCCCATATCATACCGTCTTGTGGGATAAGGTGGCTCTGCAGGCTGGACTGGAAGCTGGCTTCCTCGGTGTGCAGGGAAGTTAGCTGGATTTTTGTCACGTGGCTCTGGGCTCTCTTGTTTGTAGGACTGGGTTCCGAGCGTGACTCTTTCTTTTGGACGGTATGATTCTTCTATGGCATAGGTGACGTCTTCGGTTCCTGGGAATGGGTCAGCATTGCTGTTTGGTCTAGAGTGTTGACGGACATACTCTGAAGTGCGTTGTACAGGATCTTGCTGGCCGAGTTCTGGGCTAAGCACACTGCGGTGACTTCCGGTTTTCGGGTATTCCATTGCTTCCAAGAACTCTGCTTCAGCTATGGCGGCTGCCGTTTCTTTCTCTACGGCGAGTTTCTCTAGCTTTGCATCTAAGAGGACCTTTTGTATTTCTAGTGAAGCCTGTAACTGTGCCTTCTCAGCCTTTTCTTCTTTCATCTTCATTTCTTGTTCGGCAAAGGCTGCTTTGACCTTCGCGGCTTCTGCTTTTGCGCGGGCAATGGCAGCCGCATTGCTAACGGAAGACGACTTAGTGGAACCATCCTTCCTTGATCTTGTCTTGTAGCTTGATACTGTGCTACGCGACATGGTGTTGGTGAAGACACTGCGTGGAGACTACCGTGCTGTGGAATGCCGGTCACTGCGCTTAGAGAGCGGTCACAGTATGCAATCAAATGTGTCTACATTGCTTGAAGCGGCTATCCCCTTGCAGCACTGGACTGTATAGAAGTCGCTGTGGTGTCCGTTTGCAGATATTGCGTGGACCGTAACAGACTTCTGTGTAGTCAGGTGCGTCTCTCTCGCTAGAAGTCGTCGTTTACTGTCCTGTTCTCACAACATGTACCCCCGGGGTCTGTATGCAGTTCAACAGGCAGATATCACCATTCTACTAGTTAATAAGATAAGACTTGTTTCTGTAGTCTGTGGTTTTTATTAACCGGCAGTAGATAAGGTAAACTATAGGAAAATGAACATACAAGAACTGAGTATACAGTACAGTGTACACAAAACTAATACAAAAACATGAATTAATCCCTTACCAACGATGCTTAGTAGGAGACACACAATGAGTAGCTGCTCCTTCCATGAGGTGAAGAGAAAAGGAAGCAGGAGCCTGTCTCTTTCCCAGAAAGCACTGTGAGCAGGAAGTCAGGTGACCTAATGAATATGCATAACTTAACAAGGCAAAAGATGCACTTACAGATAAAGGTCACTAGATGGTGCTGAAGGCACACAAATGAACAGACTATGCAATAGTGAAGACAGCACATCCTCGTCTCACCTATCTCCAACAAGTCCTCCCAATTCCCATTCCAAAGTCCTATTATACCTCTCTGAAACAGAGATTTAGAACATTCATATAGAATGGTAAGAAGGCTAGACTCTCCTATTCCTTTCTGTCTCGTTCTCGTTTGGCAGGGGAAATTGGGCTCCCAGACCCTGAACTTTATGGGAAGGCCATTCTTATGTCCAGAATTATTGATTGGTTGAGGAATACAAGTAGCAAATCCTGGGTGGCTTTAGAATAAAGTATTATTGGAATGCCAACTCGTGCTCTATGTTTGGGCCATCACCCCCCCCTAATCAATTTGCAGCCTTCCCAATTATTAAAGCTACAGTGGAAGCCTGGAAGTGGTGGAACTACTCTCATTGCTCTGTACCCTTTCCTTCTCCCCTTGTCACAGCTAGTGATATCCTTGGCTCATCTTCCATTGGGCCTCGAAACTCCTCTTCTAAATTAATTAGATCCTCTTCTATGCCAATCTCTTATCTCTTAGACTCCCAAGGCCCATCACCATCGAACGAAACCATCAAAACCCTTCTAAATCCACAACCATGTGACTTCACCCTCATTCCACTCATTAAATCCTTTGTCCATAGAAATAACATGAATGGTGAGCTCCTATGTCCTCTTACATGGTTTGAAGACTTAATAGTAAATCCTAACTCCCCAAAAAAACTATCTCTCTCATTAATAACAAATTAAGATCTCCCCGCCTAATTGTTAAGCCTGCATTCATCCGCTCTTGGGAAATGGAAACTGGATTAGATCTCCCTCTCCAAATTTTACCCACATTATTTGAAATCCCACACAAGTCATCTAGATGGTTGTGCCCCCCTATTAGCAAGTGGTGGGCATAAATCTTTCAGATTTGCAATCAAATTTGTTCCTCAGCTGTTGTTATTTCCCCCTATGGTACCCTGCTTTCTTTTTTCAATGACAAAACTACCCCTCCCCCTACCTTTCTCTTCAAACAGCTTTTGTTAGCGGCTCGTCTCTTGATACCCAAATACTGGTTACAGACTAGCTTACCCTCGGTGGAGCAGTGGAGGCTTAAGGTTGATCAAATTTATCGTTTCGAGGAGATGGCCTCTTGGGAATCATGAACACACCTGACATTTTTGAGAAGGTGGGCCCCCTGGACAAAATACAGGTTTCTTTAGTACCAAGCTACTCACCTCCACCTTTTTTATACCTTAGGCTCTGCCTTGTAAGTCCCTCTGCAATACAAATTGTGACTAAATTTGTTCTATGGCCAGAGGTAGGTAGGGAAGGTGAATCAGTTCGTCTCTGATCGTTGCATGCACCCTATGCGGATTGGAGTCGGTGATCTTCCCCTACTTTATTTCGCTCCTTTAATTAGGTCAACATTGTCTTGTCTTGTAGTAATTTGACTCTACCCCATATGTCTTGGTATATAACATATATATGCTGAGGTTCTCAACTAATGGATTGTAACTGCTATTATCCCCAATCCTTCCTGCACAACAGTATATTCGCATGTATATTTGTATGGTACCGATTTACACCAACATTACTGTTGGTGTTCTGTTTACACTGTATATTTTCTGAAAGCGAAAATAAAATATTTTAAAACTTAAAAAAAAAAAAAAAAAAAAAAAGGTTTGGAGGATGGATCAGAGGAACCGTAAAATAATAAAACATGCATTTCATGAAAAAAATAAAAAATAAGCCAAAAATGACTGTTATTGTTAAAATGTTTGATATTGTTATTGTTAAAATGTTATTAAAAACATTTATCTGCCACAGACTTGATGTGTCCAATCTTGAAAGTTCTATCACTCAATGGAATGCGTCATGTAGTGTGTAGATAATTTTGTACTTCTTTTTCTTGTTGTTTAAAAATTTTTATTTTTTATTTAAACAAAAATTTTAGAGAGTCAATTAGTGTAATTTTTTTCATGTTAGCCCATTCCTGCTGCACACTTACAACATGATGCTGTCAGAGGTGTCTTGGTTTATTTTCGGTGTTGTCCTGGTCTGGTAGGGGTCCATTTCTGGGAACGAATTCCTGCTGCACACTTCGAACCTGCTGCTGGCTGTCGTGCTGAGTAAGGCCGAGTTCACACGAAAGTGTGTGACCCGTGCCTGTGCTGCGGCCCGCAAATAGCGGGCCGCAATGCACGATCGCCGGCGTTGGTCAGCCGCATCGGATCGCGGACCCATTCACTTTAATGGGTCCGCTATCCGGCCGTTCCGCTAAAAGATAGGACTTGTTCTATCTTTTAGCGGAACGGAAGTACGGGACGTAACCCCACGGAGGCACTCCGTAGTGCTTCCGAGGGGTCCCGTCCCGTGCGGCCGTTCCGCGTTTCCGGATTTGCGGACCCATTGAAGTGAATGGGTCCGCATCCGTGATGCGGAATTCACACGGAACTGTGGCCGTGTATTGCGGCCCGCAACACACCAGCCCGGCACCCCCATAGAAATGCCTATTCTTGTTCGCAAGCTGCGGACAAGAATAGGACATGCTCTATCTTTTTGCGGAGTTGCGGACCTAAAGATCAGGGCCGCGCACCGCAAATGCGGATGCGGACAGCACACTGTGTGCTGTCCGGATCCATTCCGTCCCCATAGAGAATGAATGGGTCCGCACCCGTTCGGCAAAATTGCGGAACGGATGCGGACCCATTTTGCGGACGTGTGAATGGAGCCTTAGGCCGAGCTATGTGTAGGCCTTATACTGGACCCTTAACATCTACCTGCTGCTGATGCTGAAGTCTGTCCTGACCCTGATGACTTATGTGTGGGCCTTATACTCCACCGTTACCAATACTTGCTGTTGTAGGCCCTGACACTGCTGAGTTATGTGTGGGGCGTATACTACAGTGTTACCATGTACCTAATGCTGTCTGTTCTGCTGTCTGTCCTGACCCTGGAATAAAGGGGCCTTACAACAAATGTCTATAATTACACCGTAATATTACATAAAAAAAAAAAAACAACAACACACGTTATCAAACTGTAAAAAAAATTATTTATTATAACAAAAATAATAAAGAAAGCCTCTATGGCAACTTTTTCAGCTCCAATAATATTTTGTTCATTTTTTGGAGCTGGTGAAGGTTTTATTTTTCCTCCATTTGCCGCATCCTCTTATTAAAGCGATGCTGCATTTTCTTCAGCTCCGCTACATCTTTACTGAACTCCTTTTTGGTGGCCTCCAATTCTTTTATAGCCATGTTCACTACTGGAAAAAAAATATATTATAATTAAAATTAGGGTTACTTATAAGACAAATAGTGCATTTTTATTTTATTTTAATATAACACTAGTTTCTTTTGTCCCCTCATTGTTACCACTTTTAACCACTTCACGACCGGCCATTAAGCGTAGGCCTCAGCGGAACGTGACTTGATGCAGAAGGACAGTCTATTACGGACCAACAAACACCCTGCCCCCAGGCATAATCGTTTGTGAATCGGGGTGCAAATGCAACTCAGCTAAACAGGCAGCCATGTTAACTAAGGGCTGCTATTTGTCAGATTCATTACACATGTGCATTACAGCTCTGGAGATGCAGGGTGGTGGGGGGATCGTGGGATGCTTGTGAATATGTTATGTATATCAAATTATAGTAATGTGTGTACATATTTACCCTCCCGGTGGGGGGTGTCGACCACCTCTTCCTCCTCTTCTGGAGCTGGGGGGGCGGAATCAGGTGGCTGGGAAGGTCCGGCCTCCTCCTCAGTGGCCTCTGTATCACCTATATCCGGGGGTGAAGTGGCCTGCACATTTTCAACGGCATCCTCCACATTTTCTTCCTCCTCCTCGATCACCTTTTTTTTTTTTTTTTTTGTGGTGGCGGACCGAGGGAACAGGTTTACCTGTAATAATGACACAATGTTAGGAATTTACACAAACAACTCATAAACCATAACCAAGGTAAAGATCAAGAAATTCCTATATGGTGGAATCTGCATGGTATTATGAATTATACCAATTGTGGATTTACCTTTTAAAAAAATAAAATAAAAAATTGTCTAAGTTACAAGGTAGGATGAGGTAACATGGTATTTGTTAGGAAGGTGCCCTATAGGGTATTGTGACTGGGTAATGGATGTTTAGGTAAACCAAACAACAGTTCGAAAATTAGATAAGGGGTTATTGGATGGTGTTATGTTGGGTATATAATTTTTTTTGTGGCTGCCAGCGTTAGACTGTCTGCTAAACCGCATTTTGAAGATCTGCTGCCAAACCGCCCTCCCTCCCTGTTGATTTAGTTGTCAAGGTAACTTTATAATTAGAAGGAGGCTTAAAGTCTCCCCTTTAAGTGTCACTTTGACGGTGACCACCCCTTTAACAGTGACTTTGATGGTGACCGGCCCTAATACACAGTAACTTTCACGGTGAACGCCCCTTTAACTGTGAACTCCACAGTTCCCGTCAATTGGCAGTCAGGATTTAAGTGAAAGGCTGGCAGGCTTGTATTGGATAATACAGGTCATTTTATGGGAATATCTCGTGTACGTCGTAGAGAGCCGAGACCCTGCAAGATTTCTTTCCAGGTAGCAAGGGATGTGTATACCAAGTTTCGTTTAAATCGATGGTTGCGTTTTTGCGGAACATACATACATAGATCTATATATATATATATATACAGTCTTGTGAAAAAATTAGGACACCCTTTGAAAGCATGTGGTTTTTTGTAACATTTTTATTAAATGGTTATTTCATCTCCGTTTCAACAATACAGAGAGATTAAAGTAATCCGACTAAACAAAGAAAACTGAAGAAAAGTCTTTTCAAGATCTTCTGTAAATGTCATTCTACAAAAATGCCTATTCTAACTTAGGAAAAAGATAGGACACCCTTGCCCCTAATAGCGAGTGTTACCTCCTTTGGCTGAAATAACTGCAGTGAGACGGTTCTTGTAGCCATCTACCAGTCTTCGACATCGGTCTGAGGAAATTTTACCCCACTCCTCAATGCAGAACTTTTTCAGCTGTGAGATGTTTGAGGGGTTTCTTGCACGTACAGCCCTTTTCAAGTCACCCCACAGCATCTCAATGGGATTCAAATCTGGACTTTGACTTGGCCATTCCAGGACTCTCCATTTCTTCTTTTTCAGCCAATCTTTGGTTGATTTACTAGTATGTTTTGGGTCATTGTCATGTTGCATGGTCCAGTTCCGCTTCAGCTTTAATTTTCTAACTGATGGTCTCACATGTTCTTCAAGCACCTTCTGATACACAGTAGAATTCATCGTGGATTCTATGATGGTGAGCTGACCAGGTCCTGCTGCAGCAAAGCAGCCCCAAACCATGACACTTCCACCTCCATGCTTCACAGTTGGTATGAGGTTCTTTTCTTGGAATGCTGTGTTTGGTTTACGCCAAACATGTCCTCTGCTGTTGTGTCCAAATAATTCAATTTTGGACTCATCTGTCCAAAGAACATTATTCCAGAAGTCCTGGTCTTTGTCAACTTTATCGCTGGCAAATGTCAGTCTGGCCTCGATGTTTCTCTTGGAAAGCAAAGGTTTCCTCCTTGCACACCTCCCATGCAAGTTAAACTTGTACAGTCTCTTTCTGATTGTAGAGGCATGTACTTCTACATCAACAGTAGCCAGAGCCTGCTGTAGTTCTCGAGATGACACTTTAGGGTTTTTGGATACCTCTTTTAGCATCTTGCGGTCTGCTCTTGGGGTGAACTTGCTGGGGCGACCAGTCCTGGGCATGTTGGCAGTTGTTTTGAAAGCCCTCCACTTGTAGACTATCTTCCGGACAGTGGAATGGCTGATTTCAAAATCTTTTGAGATCTTTTTAAATCCCTTCCCAGACTCATAGGCTGCTACAATCTTTTTTCTGAAGTCCTCTGACAGCTCTTTTGCTCTCACCATGGTGCTCACTCTCACTTCAACAGTCAGGAGCACACCAAACTAAATGTCTGAGGTTTAAATAGGGCAAGCCTCATTCAACATGCAGAGTAACGATCTACTAATTATGTGCACCTGGTGTGATATACCTGTGTGAGATCTGAGCCAATTTAAGAGGGAATACATGTGAGGGTGTCCTATCTTTTTCCTCAGTTAGAATAGGCATTTTTGTAGAATGACATTTACAGAAGATCTTGAAAAGACTTTTCTTCAGTTTTCTTTGTTTAGTTGGATTACTTTAATCTCTCTGTATTGTTGAAACGGAGATGAAATAACCATTTATTAAAAATGTTACAAAAAACCACATGCTTTCAAAGGGTGTCCTAATTTTTTCACATGACTGTGTATATATATATATATATATATATATATATACACTTTTTTTGTGTGCTGCTTCTTTTCTTTTTACTCTATATACCCTTGGACCCAAGGAAGCCAAGCACCTGCAACATGGATCATACTACTGGATGTACATACTCAGATGTGTTTTTCTATACGCCTGAAGATGAGGAGAGAATATTGCATGATTCGGTGAGAGACGTTACCTTTTTATCCACATTTTCTGCCACTGATATTAAAAGGAAACTGGAAAATTAAACCAAACGCTTAATCAGCTTGGAATTACACCTTGCCACTTTAAGTGAATATCATCTTGCACATAGGATCCCTAGAGGGATGCGTTCTCACCTAAGACCAGATCTATTTGTTAATAACGCAGAATTTTGTGCTAGATTTGTGAAAATTTCAAACAAATATGCGTTTGATATTATCCTGTTAAATGTTGAATTTCTACAAAAAGAAAAAGCAACAGTAAAAGGGACCTTGGTTTAATTGACAGATAAATTGAAAATGTGTTGTCTATTGAGGACTTTGATACCTACATGTCCAATAGTGTGCCATATCTTGATAAATTTAAGGGAGACCTACAGAGCAAAAAACGCCGCAAATGGATGCGGGATGTGGACGACTATGCCATAGGCTTTGTCTACAACTGGCAAGGTGACCAAAAGGAGAAATCGCAGGACTCCAGGGGAGAAATATGGATCCAGGTCCCCGTCTACTACCAAGAAGCCACAGGGACATAACACCCGGGATAATGCCACAGCGCCCCAGTTGGACTCTAATTCCGCCATGTCATCCATCTCTTTTTTAGGGGAAACCCCCGGGTCGGCAGGACTCGCCGAGGGGGTAGGAGACAACGTAAACAGAGGAAAAGGGAAAAATATGCAGCCCCAACAGGGCAGGACTTTAAGACGCAAGATATAGTGGTAAATATCTCTTCAACACCTTTGAGCACTGCACAGTTATCTGTATTGAATAAGGGCCTGTCATATTGTCCCGTGAACACAACCAAATGGTTTGACCTAGAAATTGATCTGCAGAGATTTCTGCGCAACATTAAATTGAAGGTGTGGTTCGCGGAACAAGGGGACAGATCCTCATCTGAAAATATAAGGATCAGTGAGTTGACTTTGAAAAATTTGGGTTTATATGTTAAAAGTGATTTTACTCCAGCCATTGATCATCCTGCTATTGAGGCTTTTGGTCTCGCAGTCAAACGCGACATTGAGAGTCTCAAACAGGAAACATCTCAGCAACCACTCAAATTCGCTAATATGACTAAAACAGAGATGGCGGCACTTAGAGATCTGGCTTCGGACCGCAACCTCACCATCAAGTCTGCGGACAAGGGTGGTGGGGTTGTGGTCATGGACACCAGATCCTACGTAGCTGAAATCAGACAGCAACTTGCAGATACTAAGGTATATGAAAGGATCTATAACGATCCTAAATTTGTGCTATTGAGAGAGCTCAAGGAAATATTAATTTAAGCTAAGGAGAAGGTCATAATTGATGAGAATATTTTTGCTTTTCTATATTGTGATAAGCCTGCCACACCTATCCTATATACTCTACCCAAAATACATAAGTGCCTGACTTTACCCCCGGGACGTCCTATCGTCCCGGGGATGGATTCACTGTTCTGCAAGGCAGCCATTTTCCTTGATAAGATTTTACGTCCCTTTGCCCTATCCTCAAGATCGTACATTAGAGACACTAGTGACTTTCTGATTAAGATCGATGGTCTTTCCATCCCTAAGGGGGCTCTGTTGGCTTCTTTCGATGTGGTAAGCCTATATACCTCAATAGAACACGAATTGGGCATACGAGCCATTGAACAGGTTTTACAAAAAACACAATACAGTATTGACTGTCAACGATTTTTGAGTACTTTGTTGAGGTTCATCCTGACTAGAAATTATTTTCTGTTTCAGGATGACTTCTTTTTAGAGTTGCGTGGGACCGCGATGGGGTCCAACGTGGCGCCGACCTATACAAATCTGTACATGTCACATCTTGAGGAGTCTGGCATCTATGTGAGCCACCACTTCAGCCAAGTGCTGGGGTGGTGGCGTTACATTGATGACATTTTCCTGATTTGGGTCGGCGCCACGGAGGACCTCATCGCCTTCCATAGCTTTTTGAATACCATTGATCCCAGTGTTAAGTTCACATTGACACATTCAGAGGTATCTTTACAATTCTTGGACACTCAGGTTAATATCCACAATGACAAGTTAGTGACTGACTTGTATGTGAAACCTACAGACAAAAACACTTTATTGTATTATGAGAGTCACCACCCAAAACCTATGATAAGGTCACTTCCTTTTAGTCAACTCCTTAGGGTTCAAAAAATTGTCCAAGATCCGGTAAAAGTAGAGAACAGATTGCAAGAAATGGGGTCCAAATTCCAGACACGTGGATACCCGAAAAAACTGATTCAAGAACATATAAATAGAATTAAACCACTTACTATAGAAACCATTAGAGAGGGACTAGGTGACAACAAACGTTCCCAAGCTCGGATCCCTTTTGTGTCAGAGTTTAGTACCAACAGTGGTAGGATTGCTGCTATAATTAAAAAACACTGGCGAATTCTTACTAGCAACTTTGAGAAAGTGCATGAGTTTAAATTGCCACCTTTATGCTCATATCGACGCAGCCCCAACTTAGGTGATAGACTGGTGAAGTCTGACATAGGCTCCTCAAGGGAGACGTGTGAGAGCTATTTTGGTTCTACCCGTAAAGGTTGCTATCCTTGTTATAACTGTATTAACTGCAAATTGATGTTGAAAGGTGACTCTTTTGTGCACCCCACCCTCGGGACAGAGGGTTAAAATTAGACAATATTGAACATGTGACTCGTCTTATGTTATCTATTTGTTGATGTGCCCCTGTGGTCTTCTATATATTGGTGAAACTACATGGGACGTTAAAACTCGTCTCAACCAACACCGGTATTCTATCAGAAAACAAAAAATGGATCTCCCTGTGTCAAAACACTTCACCGAAGCTAAACACACACAAAATGATTTACGCTTCAGAATCCTGGAGCAAATATCCCCCTCAAGGCGAGGTGGCGATCGAATAAAATTATTGAAAAAACGTGAGCTTTACTGGATTTACACACTTTGCACCTTAAGGCCACAGGGTTTAAATATGGAGTTTAGGGTTGTCTAGTCATTGATTATGTGTGTTATTTTCTGTTTTGATGGCATATATGGAAAACAATATGTGCTATACACTAAACTGGCCTTTCTCTCTTTTTTCTTTCTTATAGGATATTATTTCGAAATATAAATTACAAATGGTCACGTATGGCGAAGACTGGAGGAACTGTGTTGGCGATCCTTCTTTATATATACATTTTTCATTTTTGTACTTTTTCATTATGTCGAGCTATTGTATGATGACAGCCCCTGTCTGCGCTATGGTGCGACTCCAGCCCCCCTTGGGACTTGGGTGGCATCTGTACAGACGGATGCTGCCATATGTAATATTAATATATTATGAGCCCCGATGCAGTTTGTCCGTGTCCTCCCAACTGATAGTGGTGTCGGACTCACATAATGTGCTGCCTGCCTACTGTGTGGCGGTGAGTGACATGGAGCGGATTTGCTGTCAATTCTGAACAGCGGGATGTTAACAGTATGACAACCGCATCACCCCGCCGATGCAGATATCCTATTGGTGACCGACGTTGATCCGCTGGCCCCCGATGTCTGGATCAGCTTTGTCTGCTGTACACTGCGGCGCTCAGACACTGTACAAGTGTTTGTCAATTCTATATGGGCGGCTATATTGGCATACGCATGCGCCCTAAAGCAAAGTTCAAAAGCGGCCATCTTTGATGTGGTCTGTACACAATGTACTATCTCTGTGAATCTCACGATGGCAATCAGAGCGGCGCACGTGCCGTCTTCTCTTCTGGACGCCAACAGTTTCCACCATGTCTACTCGGCCTAAGGTGACTCATTCAAAGGTTTTTAACTCTTTTTATCATTGTATTATGATAAACACATTTGTTCACTTGCCACACTTGATTAGTAATTATGTAATTTTGGCGATTTTATGTTATATTTATCACATCATGAAATTTTTATTATCACATTCATGTTGCTGCGACATTGAACTATGATGATATATTGATTACACTTGTAACATGGCTGTAATATTTATGCATTTGCACTTTATTATATGATGGATCAATTTGTAATTTGTTAATCACTTGTACTATTTATAAATGTAATTTTGCACATGTTACTCAGCTGGACAAAGGCTCCATAGAGAGAGCTGAAACGTTGCTGATGAGTGATTAAACCGTCCACTTTTTTCATCACTACTTGGAGTGCTGCCTTCTTTTGCTTTATTATATATATATATATATATATATATATATATATATATATATAAAATCTTGAATCCCATACAAATTAAGTGGGGGATGTATGTAATGGTCGGGGACGTTGACCGGAATGCTGAATGATGTTTGCAGTTTATGTAGATATAAACGTGTGAAACGTATGAAATCATCTGGTGACATCATACATCAGTCCCGCGCTGTGTGTATAACAATATATATACAATCTCAGCGAGGTAGAGATATATGATGAAACCAGAAGATTTTGTACATGTCACAACAGGTATTAAGTAATCATTTGAAAAGGGATGAAATACGGATGTAGTAGAGTTAACACACATGCTTTATGAGACGTGTTGTGTAAACTTAATGCAATTAAATACGTTAAGATATTTTAAAAATACCTTGTGTTTCAAGATTACGTGATGAGTTAAGAAATTTGAGTTAAGAGGTTGTGTGTTAACCCTATTACATCTGTACGGATTAGCAGCATAACTGAATATATACATTACTGAGTGTTGTAGAGAGAAATACAAAAATCATGTAAGCATTGTACCTGGGCATAATCGCCGACTATACTCATCAACCTGCTCTGGGTGTAGGCGCTTCAGGTTGCAATACTTTTTTTGAATGGCCTTGTGGTCGTGCCATATCCCACTTTTTAATTTTAATTCGGCCCGGACAGACCGTACGATGACATCTTTTTCTACCCTTTTGCTGGTCCAAGGGTATCCCTGCTCCAGAAATCACTGAAGGATAAAGATGAAAGCATATAATCACAATTTTTTTATTATACAAATATTCAAAGAAATATCAACAAAAAAAAAATAATCTAAAAGTAGTTACGTCTTTAACCCCTTCACACATTATGATGTAAAGATATGTCATTGCGTGACAGGGGATGTATGGAGCGGGCCTCTGCAGTGAGCCCGCTCCATAAGCACGATCTGCCGGCTATGTGATACAGCCGGCATCCGGCTGCACTAACAGGGAGCGGCGATCGCGCCGCCCCTGCCATTCAACCCCTCAGGTACCGCGATCAAGGCTCATCGCGGCACCTGTGACGTGATGCGCCTCCATCTTCCTTCCAATCGGAGCCCCTGCAGTGAAATCGCGGGGCTCCGATCGGTTGCCATGGCAGCATGGACGCTGCTGAAGCTATTCAGGCCCTCCATGGCTTACTCCATACAGAGCTATGCACGAGGCATAGCGCAGAATGGAATGTGTAAAAATCCTATTCACCGTAATAGATCTCTATTATCGTGAATAGGAGACGGGATCAAAAGATCCCATGTACGAGGCCCCTATGGGGGCTAATTGCTGTAAAAAAAAAAGTTTAATAAAGTTTCAATAAACACCACTATATTAAAAGTTTGAATCACCACCCTTTCCCAATTTTACATATAAAAAAAAATGTTCTACTACAAAACATGGTAAATTAAATGGTGGCATTAAAAAATGCATTTTGTCCCGCAAAAAAAAAGGCCTCATATAGCTATGTGAACTGAAAAATAAAAAAGTTATGGCTTTTGGAACATGACAGAGGACAAAACAATAATGTAAAAATGAAAATAGGCCTGGTCTTGAAGGGGTTAAAGGGGAAATATTCGATTTAAAGTTACCGATATAAGATCGGATTGTATTGCGATTATATGTATGTGAGGTCTGAGCAATTAGATATTGGCCAGCCAAGCTGCGATGTACCTGTCTAGTTAAGTGACGGTACGGTATGGTGTGTACTGCTGGTTCGCCTCCCCGTGGTGCACATCATGGACATAAATTTAAATCTATATATATATTGTGTGTATGGTATATAGTGTGTGGTATATATTGCATGGCAGGAAAACGGATCCGTTTGGCTGCGCACGGCCAGGCGGACACCCGAACGCTGCAAGCTGCGTTCGGGTGTCCGCCTGCTAAGCGGAACGGAGGCCAAGCGGAGCCAGACTGAGGCATTCTGAGCGGATCCGCATCCACTCAGATGCATTGGGGCTGTACGGATGCGCTCGGGGCCGCTTGTGAGAGCCTTCAAACGGAACTCACAAGCGGAGCCCCAAACGCAAGTGTGAAAGTAGCCTAAGTCAATGGGGACGGATCCGTTTGACATTGACACAATATGGTGCAATTTCAAACGGATCCGTCCCCCATTGACTTTCAATGCAAAGTCAGGACGGATCCGTCTGACTAACTTTTAGACTTAGATTTCTTTCTGAAATATAATGCAGACAGATCCGTTCTGAACGGATACCATCGTTTGCATTATAGGAGTGGATCCATCTGTGCAGACACCAGACGGATCCGCTCCGAACGCAAGTGTGAAAGTAGCCATGCTAAATATTGTTCTGACATGCATGCAATATGAAATAAAATACAGTGCTGTAATACAATATTACTTACAGTGAGAAGAATTTCTTCTTCTTCCTTTTGAAATCGAATTTTGCCCATTTTCGATCGCCGATTTTAAGACAGAATGAACGCCAAACTCCACTGGAAGCGATGCAAAACCGAAACTAGGGCACATGTCACGTGACATGATTACGTCACTCATAAGATCGATTCCTCACGCGATCATTCATAACATTCCCGATTTTCGGGTAAAAATCGGGAATTCGAATAACAAGATAGATTCCACCCTGCTTCTTACAATATAGCGAATATTCGAAAAAATCTATCGATTTAGATAATATAGTGGTATAATCTTATTTGTGGCCTTATTTGTGACTCATTGGCCCACAAGCAAGAAGCAGTGAGGGATCATGTTTTTTCAGATGTTTAAAATTTCCGAATATTCGATATAGCAAATATATAGCACAATATTTGCGAATTCTCGAATTTGCAATATTCGAGAAAAAAATTTGCAATTCGAATATTCACGCTCAACACTAATCTTTAGTGACATGTGTCTATGTTCCTTACAATATCCCGGGAAGGTGTCGTAAATGACCGCAGGTTGACATATGCTGCCATAAGCTCTGATTCAGATTCTTCTACCATATCACTCAAGTTCCCTGACATTAGAGTTCTCGGAGTAGGCAGCAACAGCGGGGAACTCAGTCCTTGGGCTGATCTGGGTACTGTCGTCAGTCCACTCGGTTGTGGCAGTTGCTACCTCCTCTTCCTAAAATGATGCTAAGAATGGCTGCGCATTTGGTAAGGTCTGTGAATGGATGGGGAAATAATTCCTCTGACTCGAGTGGAGGGGCTTTAGTGGTGGTGGTGTCTTTGGGGGTGCACACAGCAGAGAGTGAGGAGGGTGCAGATACAGAGGATGAGGAGGGTGCGGAAGCAGAAGGCTGAGTGAGCCACTCAACCAACTCTGTCCTTGAGTCCTTTGATGTAATCGCACGCACCTTATCCAAGTTCCCACTTATGCTCCGGCCCTGTGCACCTGCCCGACCTCTACCCCCCTGCCGAATGGGCTGCCTCTTCCTCTGTCCTTTTAAAAATAACCCTGTGACGAAGTCCCTATAGAAGAGCAGCATTTGTCAAAGCAGGTATATCGCAGGCCTCAATCAATATTTGGTGGAAGCCGGTATATCAATCCCCTCTATCAGTATTTTGTGGAAACAGGTATATAGAACCCCTTAATAAGTATTTGCTGGAAGTTGGTAAATCAAACCCCTTAATCAATATTTGGTGGAAGCCCGTGTATCACAGGCCTCAATCAATATTTGGTGGAAGCCGGTATATCAATCCCCTCTATCAGAATTTTGTGGAAACAGGCATATAGAACCCCTTAATGAGTATTTGCTGGAAGCCAGTAAATCAAACCCCTTAACCAATATTTGGTGGAAGTCGGTGTATCGCAGGCCTCAATATTTGGTGGAAACCGGTATATCAATACCCTCTATCAGTATTTTGTGGAAACAGGCATATAGAACCCCTTAACGAGTATTTCCTTGAAGCAGGTATAACTAATCAAACCCCCTAATCAATATTTGGTGGAAGCCGGTGTATCACACCCCTCAATCAGTATTTTGCGGAAGCAGGTATATCAAACCCCTTAATTCAGTATTTTGTGGAAGCAGGTATATCGCACCCCTTAATCAGTCTTTTTGGGGGGCAACAGGTATATCACACGAGTTGCAATTAGTTATTCCAATAGCGTTTGTCCCTCTATCAAACTGCGGTATCTCAGCAGAACAGCACACAACTGCTGCACAATACAAATGCGCTATAATACACTTTCTATGTTAGAAAGTATATTATAAGTTTATCACACCCATAGTATGTCACACCTATCGATAGCACACCTATACCAGTCCTTGAAAGTACTTTTGTGGCCCTATTAGCTAGCATTTGGTGTCCCTAACAGTCTGACCTTGCTCCACACAGCAACCTCTCGCTACACTGGGAAAAATACTATGTAAAATGGCTGCCAGATTGGGTTTATTAATAGGATAGGGGGTGTGTCCATGTGCTGAAACATCTAAATTTGCTGTCCTGTCCCACCTGATGGATGTGTCATGGGTCAAAGTTCGGCACAATGCAAAAGAATATGGCGCCAGCGGACATCACCATAGGGTCGTTTTTTTTGCCGGGGCGAACCGCAAGGCCATCTCTATTTGACAATGACCATCTGGATGATCCAGAGGAGGCATGGGAGAAAGTCCTGTGGTCAGATAAGACCAAAGTAGAACTTTTTGTTCTAAAAGTTGCATCCCAAGAACACCATCCCTACTGTGAAGCATGGGGGTGGTAACATCATGCTTTAATGGTGCTTCTCTGCGAAGGGGACAGGACGACTGCACTGTATTAAGGAGAGGATGAATGGGGCCATATATTGTGAGATTTTGAGCAACAACCTCCTTCCCTCAGTCAGAGCATTAAATATGGGTAGTGGCTGGGTCTTTCAACATGACAATGACCTGAACCACACAGCCAGGATAACCAATGAGTGGCTCCGTAAGAAGCATATCAAGGTTCTGGAGTGACCTTGCCAGTCTCCAGACCTAAATCCAATAGAACATCTTGGAGGGAGCTGAAACTCCTTGTTGCTCAGTGACAACCCCGAAACCTGACAGATCTAGGGGATATCTGTGTGGAGGAGTGGCCCAAAATCCCTGTTGCAGTGTGAGCAAACCTGGTCAAGAACTACAGGAAACGTTTGACCTCTGTAATTGCAAACAAAGGCTTCTGTACCAAATATTAACACTGATTTTCCCAAGTGTTCAAATACCTATGTTCAGCAGCATGCAATGCGATTTCCTGAATTTTTGTTTTAAATTCTGTCTCTCAGAGTGGGAATGCACCTACAATGTGAATGTGACCCCTCCATGATTTCTAAGTGGGAAAACTTGCAAAATTGCAGGGTGTTCATACTTCTGTTCCTCACTGTATATAATGGCTTCCTTTGTATTAGTGTACTGTTTGTATTTCATCTCTATAGTGTTTATAATGATCCTCCACCACCATAGTGCCCCCAGTACTGCCTGCATTAGCGTACACATGTAAAAAAAAAATCCCACAGACCTCTACTACCAGACTATAAATCCCACTAAGCATTTACTGTGTTAAATGAAAATATTGAATATCATATGTTCATTTTGGCTAACCTCATTTTCTGTTGATAACAGGGTGCTACCAATGCCAGCCCACCCTTGATCAATTTTATTTTCTCCTATACTGTAATTTAGTGCATCTCATCAGTGACATTTTATGCCACTGTCTATTTAATCTTTCTTAAAAAAAATAAATAGGGAAAGGTTAAGCTGTCGCGCTTCAGTGTGGGAGGGAAACACCACACCGAGCATAAGAGGGAAGGGGTTACAGAGAATAAGGCCTGAGAACTAGGGAAGGAAAATGGACACCACCACCTCCTGAAAACCCTATCCAAAATACTGACTGACTACCAGTATGAACATACCCCAGAGGTAGGTGTATTCATACGCAGGAATACCTAGAGTCCTATCTAGCCCTATAGGACCCTGCTACTAATGACAGGGACAAGACTACCTGTTCCTCCAAAAGGAAGGACAAACAGGAGTCTTCTTCAGGCTTAATTCAAACAATAGGGAAATGCAACACACAGAACCCGAACAAAATACAAAAAGGGAAAGGAAAGACTTAACTTCAAAAGGAGCGATGGAAGCACCAGGAACTCAGCAGAGATCCAACCGTAATCTATCCAAAAGTCCAAACAGAAGCTATAAACCGCACAACATTGTGGAAGAAGCAACTATAAATAAGGAAGGTTAAATGACCACATTAGCAACACCTGAGGCAAGGGGTGTGGCCATTACCAGAAACAACACAGACGCCTATTTATCCACAAGGAAACCGTCAAATCAAACCACGTGTTGCCAGTCTCACCGATCTCCTGCCACCTGTCGGGGGAAAGTCGGTGACAGTACCCCCTCCGGGCACCCAGGACCAACCTTATCCGGGTGAAACCTGTGAAAAGCTTTCACCAAACTACTGGCATTCACGTCAGATGCCGGTACCCACATCCTCTCCTCTGGTCCATAACTCTTCCAGTGAACAAGATACTGAAGAGATCTACGGAGAACTCGAGAGTCTATTATCTTGGCGATCTGAAATTCCAAACTACCGTCCACCATAACATTTCCTCTCCTGTCCCCTTCCAAGTTTCTCCAAGCCTCCTCCAGCATTTCCTCTAGCTTCCCCCAGCTTTCCCAAAGCATGGATCTTTTATTCCTTGAAAGATTTTAACCCCCATCCATGCCAACGCCCCATATCGGTTATCGGAGGGTCGCTGTGAGCCTGAATCTTGATCAACCAGTTATTTTAGCACTTCTCCACTATTGACACATTTTTGGTGCCTTACATATGCCGATTTGCAGAGAACAAAAGAGATACAGTATCCTACAAACGCAAAAACACAAATGCAATAGCACTCTGCAACCAGCACTCTGCCCTGCCTCTATGCTGGATGCTGAATGAAGCATTGGTGTAAATTTTGGCCAAAGCGTAATAAGCCACTCACCACGTCAAGGTCGCCTCTATGAGTGGTCCCTAACACTAGTTCCTACCTGTTTATGGGCCATAATAGCCACACAAAGTCCAGGGAGCGCAGGTACAGCATGCACGCCAGGCACACTCTGCTTTTAACCCCGTCCGGTGCCGTGACAGCTTTAATCGGATCCAGGGATGCAAGTACCACCATGCATGCTGAGCCCACTATATACTTCTCCTGGAGCCAAATGGCTATTGGTAGGCGCTGTAAAAGTAGACTCAGTTTTATACTGACTTTAAAATCAGCCTCCAGGGCAGACTAACTGGTCAGGGGTGTATGACTGCATGGAGATCGCCACGCCTCCAATATATACTACAAAGAAAAAATGTGGGGGATTCAGTCAGCACAACCCTGTATGCAGGTGCACATCGCTATGGCAAAATACACATACAAACGCAAAAACACAAATGCAATAGCACTCTGCAACCAGCACTCTGCCCTGCCTCTATGTTGGATGTTGAATGAGGCATTGGTGTACATTTTGGCCAAAGCGTAATAAGCCACTCACCAGGTCAAGGTCGCCTCTATGAGTGGTCCCTAACACTAGTTCCTACCTGTTTATGGGCCATGATAGCCACACAAAGTCCAGGGAGCGCAGGTACAGCATGCACGCCAGGCACACTCTGCTTTTAACCCCGTCTGGTGCCGTGACAGCTTTCATCGGATCCAGGGATGCAAGTACCAACATGCATGCTGAGCCCACTATATACTTCTCCTGGAGCCAAATGGCTACTGGTAGGCACTGTAAAAGTAGACTCAGTTTTATACTGACTTTAAAACCAGCCTCCAGGGCAGACTAACTGGTCAGGTGTGCATGACTGCATGGAGATCGCCACGCCTCCAATATATACTACAAAGAAAAAATGTGGGGGATTCAGTCAGCACAACCCTGTATGCAGGTGCACATCGCTATGGCGAAATACACATACAAATGCAAAAACACAAATGCAATAGCACTCTGCAACCAGCACTCTGCCCTGCCTCTATGCTGGATGTTGAATGAGGGATTGGTGTACATTTTGGCCAAAGCGTAATAAGCCACCCACCACTTTAAGGTCGCCTCTATGAGTGGTCCCTAACACTAGTTCCTACCTGTTTATGGGCCATGATAGCCACACAAAGTCAAGGGAGCGCAAGTACAGCATGCACGCCAGGCACACTCTGCTTTTAACCCCGTCCGATGCCGTGACAACTGAGTCTACTTTTACAGCACCTACCAGTAGCCATTTGGCTCCAGGAGAAGTATATAGTGGGCTCAGCATGCATGTTGGTACTTTCGTCCCTGGATCCGATGAAAGCTGTCACGGCACCGGACGAGGTTAAAAGCAGAGTGTGCCTGGCGTGCATGCTGTACCTGCGCTCCCTTGACTTTGTGTGGCTATCATGGCCCATAAACAGGTAGGGACTAGTGTTAGGGACGCCATTACTCAAACGCAAACTTAATGACCAGTAACTCTGTTACCCACATCATAATTTTTCTCTGCGGAAGAGATTTTTTTTTAATTTTTTTTAGAAAAAGGCACATGGATGCCATTTACCAGGCGATGGGCCCTGTGATAAAAATGCTCCTACCCCCACCTTGGACGCATCTGGCTGCACCAATATTGGGGCAGAAGAGAAGCATTCTTTAATTGCAGAAAAGGCTCACAACACCGATTCAGACTACACTGAGACATCTGTCCCTTTCTTAGTCATGTCAGTTAAGGGTTTTACTATTGTCGAATAATACATTTTTAGCATTAGTTGGTGAACCCTGAAAACCGCATGAGAGCCTTCAGAGTTTCGGGACGATCCCAGTCCAATACAGCACATATGTTCTCTGGATCCATTCAAAAACCTGAAGATGACAGCAGGTAGCCCAAAAACTGCACCTTGTGTACAGCAAAAACACACTTTATTGTCCTTTAGGATCTGTAACAACTGTCTAACGTGATCCTGATGTGTTTTCACGTCTGGAGAATAAATTAGAATGTCATCCAAAAATACACGACTACAAACCTGCCCACAAGGTGATGAAAAATGTAATTCACAAAATGCTGGAAAACTGCAGGAGTATTGGTCAACCCGAAAGGCATGACCAAGTTCCAAAAGTGCCCCTCAGGAGTAATTAAAGCAGTCTTCCATCCATCCCTTTCCTTGATCCTAACCAGATTATATGCCCCGCTTAAGGGTACTTTCACACTAGCGTTTTTCTTTTCCGGCGTTGAGTTCCGTCCTAGGGGCTTAAATCCGGAAAAGAACTGATCAGTTTTATCCCCATGCATTCTGAATGGAGAGTCAGTCCTTCAGGATGCATCAGGATGTCCTCAGTTCAGTCTTTTTGACTGATCAGGCTTTTCAGAAAAACGTAGCATGCAGTATTTTTACCTCCGGCCAAAAAGCCTGAACACTTTGACTGAACGCCGGATCAGGCCTTTTTCCCATTGACTTGCATTAACGCCGGATCTGGCACTGTGTGTTCAGTCAAAACGGATCAGGCTTTTGCATGTTAAACCCGAAAAATGTGAAAAAAAAGTTAAAGTCCATAAATGGCGGATCCGTTTTTTCCAATGCATTTTTTCATTGTGATCAAAATCCTGATCAGGATTCAAATGTAATCCGTTTTCACACGTTTTTCCGGATCCGGCGGGCAGTTCCGGTGTCGGAATTGAACGCCGGATTAAAACAACGCTAGTGTGAAAGTAGCCTAAGTCCAACTTGGAGAACACCTTGGCACCAATACTGGTTAAACAAATCGGGAATCAAAAGGAAGGGGGTAAGGATCACGGACAGTAATCCGATTGAGTTCACAGAAATACAGACATGGCCGAAGACCTCCGTCCTGTTGCCACTGGAGACTTGGAAGGTCTTATGTGTCCTTTAGCCAAACTCTCGGTAATCTCATGGCCAGTCTTTCAGGTTCAGAAAGGTTATACAACCTAGATTTTGGTAATTTAGCTCCAGGAATAAGATCACATATAAAAGAGGGTAATGTCTTAGTAGTTAAAACAGAAGCACCAGGAACTCAGCCGAGATCCAACCACAATCTATCCAAAAGTCCAAACAGAAGCTATAAACAGCACAGCATTGTGGGAGAAGCAACTATAAATAAGGAAGGTTAAATGACCACATTAGCAACACCTGAGGCAAGGGCTGTGGCCATTACCAGAAACAACACAGACGCCTATTGATCCACAATGAAACCTGTAAACCTATCAGATCAAACCACGTGTTGCCAGTCTCACCGATCTCCTGCCACCTGTCGGGGGTACGTCCGTGACATAAGCTAAAAGATTAGAGTGGTATTCCGTTCTTCTAAATGACAATGAAAGGAGCCTTAGCAATTTTGACCATGCAAGACTGTTGATTGCATTAGACAGTGGCAAGCAGGACAAGCATGCCTTTGTGGAGCTTTTATTATCAGGAGTAGTGTAAATATTAACTTTTATTCTGATAGGATCTGCTCCTGCAATTGCCCAGGAGGCAGTGTTTCACTGTGAGGTGCTGTGATCTCTTCAGTGAGCTGTTTCATAGCCCAATCCTCTGCTCTGAGTCACATCGGTACCATCCATCCACCAGACAATTATAGCTGTTATTCCTTGCAGAGTGATGGCTCTGTGAAGCAGCTCAATGCAAAAGGCACTTCACAGCAAACATTCCCCTCCTGGGCACTCGGGGAGCAGAAACTGGTAGAATGAAATTCATATTCAAACTACTAATAAAATAAAAGTAATCTGTATATATAAAAAAGGACGTGTATATATATGTGTGCATGTATGTTCCGCAATCACTCAAAGACGCAACCATAGATTTCAACGAAACTTGGTATACACATCCCTTGCTACCTGGAAAGAAATCTTGTGGGGGGGTCTCAGCTCTCTAGGATGTACCGTTCCTTAGATATTGCCAAAAAATGACCTCCATTAGCCAATACAAGCTTGCAAGTCTTTCTCTTCATATGCCAACTGCCATACACACGGTCACATGTCCCTTATCAGCCAATAGAAGCTTGCAGGCCCTTACTCTTCACACACACACAGCTTTACTCCAGGTTTCCATAAAAACCCTGCCAACCCAAGTCGCACGAAACATAGAGCACAACTACACTGCTACATGCATCCATCTAGGATGGATTTTTTGCGTCGCATCATGTCGCATGTCACAGTGCGACACCATAGCCTATCATTATTAAAATTGTTGACACGAAATGGACCCTGTCGAGGTCACTGTTAAAGGGGCGGGCACAGTGGAGGTCACTGTTAAAGGGACGGGCACTGGGAAGGTGACTGTTAAAGGGGTGGAGTGCTGTATAGGTCACTGTTAATGGGGGGTGCCCCTGAGAAGTTCAATGTCAAGGGAGTGAGGTGCTGTGAGCGAGGGCTGCTATGAAGCTCAAAGTTAAGGGGACGAGCTGCTGTAGACGTACCATTGTAAGGAGGCAGGGCACTATGGGGGGGGGGTCAGTGTTAAGGAGTGAGGGGCAGTGGAGTTCACTGTTAAGAGGGCAGGGTGCTGTAGAGGTCACTGTTATGGGGGATACTGTGGATATCTTTTAACGACACACAGAAACATCAAATGAAATGGATGAAGTATACCCATGCAAAGTCTGGTCCTTCTGCTAGTGAACTATTAAAAGCTCAACAAAATGTCTATTTGGACTGCTCTACTAGGAATGTAGCCGGTTTGGGATAGTCAAAACTGCTGACACATGCTTTTTAATTATATTTTTATTTTACTCATATTAGTTCTGTTCAGGATAATATAAAAAAAGAAGACTTCTTATTTATAGATTCACCAGGTCTCCATCTTAATGTTTGCAAGCAAAGACACAGTAGTGTTTTACAAGCACATTCAGCCGGACAGAATCAGCCTCTTCTCCAAGTATCTCTCGGAATCTGTAACAATAAGGTTTATTCAGCAACATTATAGAAATGGCATCAGTATCTTATACATGCTTATTAAACTTTCTACTGTGATATAAGTCTTCCAAAAGAAAATGTATCTTTCTTTATAGGTTATTTTTCATATACAATCAAACTGCCTAAAAGTAAATCTGTTTTAGTTGTTAATAGCAACCAATCTGAGCTCAGCTTTCATTTTTTCAAAGCCTTGTAAGAACTGAAAGCTGAGCTCTGATTAATTGCTATGGGCAACTAAGGCTACTTTCACACTAGTGGCAGGACAGATCCGACAGGTTGTTCACCCGTCAGATCCGTCCTGCCGCAATTTCGCAGTCCGCCGGACCGCCTCTCCGTCCCCATTGACTATAATGGGGAAGAGGGGCGCAGCTCCGGTGCAGCAAGGCAGTTTGCGGTGAGAGGCCGCTGGACAAAAAAGTCAGACATGCAGTACCTTTAGTCCAGAAGCCTTTCGCCGTGCTCCGCCCTGTCCCGATTATAGTCAATGGGGACGGAGCGGCGGTCCGGCGAAATAGCGGCAGGACGGATCCAACAGGGTGAACAGCCTGTCGGATCCGTCCGGCCGCTAGTGTGAAAGTAGCCTAAGGCCGATTTTTTATTCAGTTTGATAGTGGCCTATTGTGTCAGAAAGATGGTGTTCTCCCAGCAAATAGCGATTGTGGAAGGCTATGTGCGAAGCAGATCGATTAAGGAAACGCAAGAGACCTTTGCCGATAAGTACCCAGAAACAAAACCACCAGCTAAACCTGGTATTATTCAGAGTCTGGTTCAGAAATGGCGGCAAAATGGCTCTGTTGCAAACATGAAGTAAACGAGACCTACGGCTGAAGTTGTGCATAAGATTCAGCAGCAGATTGCATGTAGTCCCCAAAATTTAACTCAAAGACAGTCTCAGTAAGTTGGTGTATTACGAACGGCATGTCAGCAAGTGCAGAAATCTCTGAACCTGAAACCATGCCGAATAATGTGTGTGCAGGAACCGAAAGAGTCTGACAAAGCTAAACGTGTAAATTGCTGTACTTGGTTGCTGACAGACATTTGGACCCACTGCTGTACTTCATGACCGACAAAGCTTGGTTTCGTTTATCAGGTCATGTGAAATCCCAGAATATGAGGTTCTGGTCTGCTGAAAATCCCCATTTGACTCACGAAACACCACTTCATGACCAGAAAATTGGCATTTGGGGCTTAGTGTCAGGAACACGAATGGCGGCCCCAATTTTCTTAAAATCAACAGTGAACCGCAAATTAACCTGGAAATCTTTGAACAGTTTTACAACAAACTAACACCAAAAGAAAAAATGACCTGCTTTTTCCAACAAGATGGGTTAACATTTGTAACACCCCAGAGTGGTGTCACCACTACTGCACCCTGCTACTACTATCTCTAATGGGCTAATATAATGTCATCTTGTGTATATCTGTGCATTCCTAATCTGTTTGCAACTGTTATGTTCATGTGATATGCCTGGTTCATCAGCAGGTGGCAGCAAACACGGCAAAGCTATCTTAGATAGAATGGAACTTACCATTCCATTCTAACCCCCCTCTGGAGATAAGTGGGCTAGTCCTACTTCCTCCAGGAAGGGTGTGGACCAGTTAGAGTTAGTCTAGTTCACCCCCAACTAGGGGAAGGGTGTGCAGGCGCATGTTTCTGCTGGATGTGCCCATGCCAGCCAGAGCACCCTTAGCTCTGTTGGCCATGGAGGCTGAAGCATAGAAGCCTTTAAGAGCCCAGAGATTAGTTCCTCAGCTGAGAATAAGTCTGACTACAGAGAAGAAGTGCAGCATACAAAAGAAGCTGAGTTATACAGCCAGCCTGTCAGTACAGCAGAGTCAGAGAGAAAGATATAGCAATGTTGAGTTTGCCTCCAAGTTTAATGCTAAAGCCTGCTGGAAACAAGACAAAGCCTGAAACTGTCTGGAGAAATGTTTATTCAAGTAAATACAAATTACACTTTAAGTAGGATTCTGAGCGGCACACTCCACGTCTATCCCCCAACAACCCGGGACTGCAGATCCCACAAAGCTCTCCTTCAATATCACGATCTCAGTGGTGCACAAGCCCAAACAAACAATAGTCCAGGACATTATGCGCAGTATGCGCTTCGTCAGGCTGCTACAGGTGTGTGCACCTGCACTCCACCTCTTAAAGCACTTCACGTCAAGGCATCAGCTGTGCAATCAGTGACGCCCTCCTGGTGCTGATATACATTGGTTAAAAACAAACTGCTACATTCAACATATTTTGTCACAGAGCATTTATGCAAGTTACAACAAAACAATATAATCCAGTCTATCATTCAAGCCTGAATTTCCTGTAGCCTGTGTCCGCAATATCCATCGCGCTTCACACTGCAATAATTGGCGATGTCTATCTCCTCCATTCAAGGGGGGAGGAACAGACTCAATCCCTGAAAATTTTTATGAACTCACATCTCCATTGTGCACTTCCCTAAAATGTTCAATGAGTCTGGGGGAGCCCTTCCCTGTGTCTACTGAACTCACATGTTCTCTAACACGTTCAAACATGCAGCGAATCGTCTTGCCAATATAAAACCGTCCGCAACCGCAGGTCACCATGTACACAGCATATGTGCTGCGGCGGTTCATAAAGCTGCGAACTTTATAGTTCAAACCAGCCACCCTGATAAATTTTGACTGAGAGTTCCATCTACACAGGGAGCAGCCCCCACATCTGAAATTTCCTATAGGGACATTCCTAGTAAGCCAGGTGGTGTTTGGAGGAGTGACAAATCTTCTTCTCACTATTTTGTCTTTTATGGTATGGCACCTTCTAAAAGAGATATGGGGTTTATTCTTAGTGACCATTGCTAGGGATGAATCCCTCTCCAAAATATTCCAATTGCGGAAAATGACTGACCATATTTTTTTGGCCATCGGGCTGAACCTGAAGGTAAAGATAAACCTTAATATACAAGCAGCCTCTAATCTTTGTGGTTACTTATCGGCGCTGCAGATCCACCAAGCGACGTGGGTAAAGTTCGCTTCACAGTCAAAGTTCCAATAAATGTTGATTGCGCTTCCTATGAGTGTAGGGTTCCAATCCCAGATTCTTATTCCAAATGAGCAGGTGTTTCACCTTGTAGCCAAACAATCGGTTACCAGAGGCTGGTGCACTCACGTACACCTGCACCCCAGAGGGAAGTTATAACACAAATAGTGAAGTTCAACCAGGTAATTCCGCAATCAGCAAGTTTTATTCTACTTACAAAAGGACATAAAATTTCAGCCTTAAAATCAATATGCTTTCATCAAAAGTCCACCCGACCCGGGTTTTGCCGGTCTAGCTTCGTCAGGGGCAATGGTATCCTCTCGTAAAGGTGCGGTATTTATTAGACCAAGATCTCTTCATTGGACCGCCCATTGATACAAAACTTTTTCCTTTTTTATATTGGACACTCATCCGAACTCAAGCCATAAAGAATAGACAAAGTTTTCTGGAGCCCGCAAGGGCCAGCGGTATTCTAACACTTTCCCTACTTTACAGAGCGTATAATTCACACATAACAAATAACCCTCTACTTACTATTCATAAAAAAGTCGCATGGTGACACTCCGATCACATGGTTTCCCGAAACCAATCACAGCCCACTTTATTCTATTCATTCACAATACGCGGGCACAGGTATCCAATGACAGCGGCAATACACCACTCCCCCCACTTGCAAGATAAACTTGTCCAGTTCTTTATCCTCGTTTCCATGTCCCCTTTTCGTCAATTGTTTTTAATTTCCTTTTGATTTTTTTAATAAATCATGCTGAGAAAAATCACTCAGCACTTTTTGCATTCTTGCATTCACCTCATGCTCCGGGTACCCTCTGGACACCAACCGCTGCTTCAACTCTGTAGCTTGGCTTTGAACATTTTAGGGAAGTGCACAATGGAGATGTGAGTTCATAAAAATTTTCAGGGATTGAGTCTGTTCCTCCCTTCTTGAATGGAGGAGATAGACATCGCCAATTATTGCAGTGTGAAGCGCGATGGATATTGCGGACACAGGCTACAGGAAATTCAGGCTTGAATGATAGACTGGATTATAGTGTTTTGTTGAAACTTGCATAAATGCTCTGTGACAAAATATGTTGAATGTAGCAGTTTGTTTTTAACCAATGTGTATCAGCACCAGGAGGGCGTCACTGATTGCACAGCTGATGCCTTGACGTGAAGTGCTTTAAGAGGTGGAGTGCAGGTGCACACACCTGTAGCAGCCTGACGAAGCGCATACTGCGCGAAACGGCCGTCGCTGCATCCAGTGTGCAGGGAAGTGACTCCTAGCTCTGGTGCCGCGTGTGTTTTGCTTGATGTGGCAATAAAGCAATATCTATATTTCCACAATGGTGAGTGCCGCCTGCTTTCTTTCTATGAAGAAGTTTTATTCAAGTAAAGCTGCCATTGAACTTCATCTCAAGGTCTGGACTCAAGTTATTTTTTCAAATCCCTCAATTATTCTCCCTATTTATTGCTTCGGACCCAAAGCCTGGGGTCCAGCGGTATCCAGGTAGGAGAACCGCAACACACTTAAAGAGACATTTTAGGCCGCAATATACAACTCGACATTTCCTACACCTGGGACGAGTGATATAGAGGGCCCTGGGGGGAGGCCGCCCGTTGCAGATGCCACACCTCACAGAACTCACTGGCACCGGTTCATGAACGGTTTATGGAAAAACGAACTTAGAGCAATAGGTTATACCCACCACGTTCCCCAGATTTGTCTACATGTAATTTTTATATGTGGGGAAATTTAAAACAGAAAGTGTCCGCTAACCATCCACATCCCCTGGATGAACTCAATAAGAACATTACAAACACTATCCGCAGCATCACAAGCAGTATCAGCCAACAGAATCCGATTAGCCCAAAGATGCCTAGACGTGAACAGGGACCACTTTCAGCATATTTTGTGACTTGTGGGCAATTAAAAAAAACAATCCACTTGCTCGTTCATCTTGTCATACCATCCCTGCAGGATGGCTACTTTTTTGTAGGACACCCTGTAGTATTGTGCAACGTGATGATTTTCCTAGATATTAAAATTTGCAAACACAGGGTTTTTAAGGGAGTATTTTATTGCATTATGTCCACTACAAATGGACAAATTCCCCTTTTCCCATTCTATCCTCCATTACATTCTTCCAGCCTTCTACTGTATGATATCACTCAAGTTTACATATGGCCATTTAGGAAATAGTGATTTTGATAATTCATTCAGTAGCCTCAGTGGTGGTGTGTTCTTAGAAGGCATATGGCTGCCTCAGTGCTGGAACAAACCAGTGGGGAATAGGTGCGTGGAATTTTTTTACCTTCTGTTAATCTTTTTCTGAGTTCTAATTAACATTTGACTTAAAATAACAAAATACGTAAAAATAAATAAATAATCTTGATCTAATAGGAAGAGGTCCATATGGAGTAGGAGGTTGAGGAGGCGGTTGATGTGGCGGTGTAGGTGGAAGCGGAGGTAGCCAACACTGGTTTTTGTTTTTTATTTTATTGTATTATTATTATTATTTTTTTTGTTTAAATTTAGGTAGACACCAAAACATTGGGAAATATAAAAAATAAAAGAGAAGGTGCGCTGGAGTACAACAATGGCTGGGTGAGGCCGGTATACATGTCTTTTCTGCCCAAGGTACGGAAAAGTCCTGTGGGGTCCCTGCCTGGTTCATTTTAATGAACGTGAGCTTGTCCACATTGGCTGTGGACAGGCGGCTGCGTTTCTCTGTGATAACGCCCCCTGCCGTGCTAAACACACCTTTAGACAATGCACTGTCTGAAGGGCAGGCCAGCACCTCCAAAGCGTTAAGGGCAAGCTCAGTGCCCAATTTGGAGATCCAGAAGTTGAAGGGGGCAGACCCATCAGTCAGTGCATGTAGGTCTGTGCACACATACTGCTCCACCATGTTGCTGAAATGCTGCCTCCTGCTAAGACATTCTATATTAGCTGATGGTGCTGGTTGTTGTGGCGTGCTGACAAAACTTTTCCACATTTCGGCCATGCTAACCCTGCCTTCTGAGGTGCTGGTGGTGCCCCAGCTGCGTTGGCAACCTCTTCTTCCTCCTCAGCCTTCGCCTTTTGCTTCCACTGAGCCCCCGCTGTCAGGTGGGAATGCCACCAGCAGCGCATCTACCAGCGTGCGGTTGTATTTGCGCATCTTACGATCACGCTCCAGTGACGGAATTAAGGACGGTACGTTGTCCTTGTAACGTGGATCCAGCAGCGTGGCCACCCAGTAATCAGCACAAGTTAGAATGTGGCCAACTCGGCGGTCGTTGTGGAGACACTGCAGCATGTAATCGCTCATGTGTGCCAGGCTGCCCAGAGGCAACGACAAGATGTCCTCTGTGGGAGGTGTATCGTCTTTGTCCTCTGTTTCCCCTCCAGCCACGCACCAGTTATTGCCATGAGCTGGTTTGGGTGCCACCCTGCTGTGAACACGGTTCCTCCTCCATCTCCTCATCCTCCACCTAGTCATCCTCCAGAACTGTGACCTGGCTGGAAAATTGTGTACCTGGCGTATGTTGGTGCAGAAACCCAACCTCTGAGCCACTTGTGAATGACTGGCCTGAAACCCTTGTAAATGATCCCTCTTCCTCCTCCTCCTGTGCCACATCCTCTTCCATCATCGCCCGAAGCGTTTTTTTAAGGAGACATAGAAGTGGGATAGTAACGCTGAGAACCGCGTCATCGGCACTGGCCATGTTGGTGGAGTACTCGAAATTGCGCAACAAGGCACACAGGTCTCACATGGAGGCCCACTCATTGGTGGTGAAGTTGTGCTGTTCCGCAAAGCGACTCACCCGTGCGTGCTGCAGCTGAAACTCCACTATCGCCTGCTGCTGCTTGCACAGTCTGGCCAGCATGTGCAAGGTGGAGTTCCACCTTGTGGACACGTGGCATATGAGGCGGTGAGCGGGAAGGCCGAAGTTACGCTGCAGCGCAGACAGGCGAGCAGCAGCAGGATGAGAACACCAAAAGCGCGCACAGACGGCCTGCACTTTCTGCAGCAGTTTTGACATATTGGGGTAATTTTTCAGAAATTTCAGCACCACCAAATTCAGCATATGCGCCATGCAAGGGATGTGCGTCAAACTGGCTAGGCCCAGAGCTGCTACGAGATTTCGCCCATTATCGCACACCACCAGGCCGGGCTTAAGGCTCACTGGCACCAACCACTCATCGGTCTGTTGTTCCATGTCTGTCCACAGCTCCTGCGCGGTGTGCGGTTCGTCCCCCAAACAGATAAGTTTCAAGACTGGCTGCTGTCGTTTACCCCTGGCTGTGCTGAAGTTGGTGTTACGCTGACCGAATGAGGAGGCGGTAGAGGATGAGGTAGCGGAGTAGGAAGAAACAGGAGGCAAAGAAAACGACCTGCAATCCTCGGTGGTGGAAGGACATGCGCCAAACTGCTATCCGCCTCGGGCCCAGCGCGCCGCTGCATTTACCCAGTGTGCTGTTAGGGAGATATAACATCCCTGATGGTGCTTACTGGTGCATGTATCCGCAGTTAGGTGGACCTTGCCACGGATGGCGTTGCGCAGTGCACACCTGATTTTGTCCCCCACTTGGTTGTGCGGGGAAGGGATGGCTCACCTGGAAAAGTAGTGGCGGCTGGGCACAACGTACTGTGTTACAGCCACCGCCATCAGATTCTTAAAACTGTCCATGTCCACCAGATGGAATGACAGCATTTCAAAGGCCAGGAATTTGGAAATCCTTGCATTCAGGGCCAGGTATCGCGGGTGGGTTGGGAAATAGACAGCTGAACGCTTCCATGGGACATTTTGGAGATGCTTGGCGACCGAGATGGTGGTGTTGCTGGCACATCCTCTGTTTGCGGGGTGGCAGGTGCCACTGTCACTCCAGAGGGGGATGAAGAGGCAGAGACTGCAGCAGAAGAGGAAGCAAGAGGAGCCAGAGGTTCTTGAGGTGTCTACTCCACTGCAGCTTGTGCTTTGCACTTAGATGCCTGGTCATGCAGGTTGTGCTGTGGTTTAAAACGTTTATGCCTCACTTCAGGCTCTTATTGCACAGTGTGTAAACCACTCGTGTCTTGTGGTCAGCACATTGTCCGAAGAAATACCATGCCAGGGAACTCCTTGGAGCTGGTTTTGGTGTGCTCGGTCGCTTGGTGCGGTGGGCAGTAGCAGGCGTACTGTCTAGGGGACGGCCGCTCCGCTTTTGCACCCTGCTCGCATGACCTTGATTCCATGTGGGGTCGAGGACCTCATCATCCTCTACATCATCTTCCACCCTGTCTTCACCCCTGCCCTCCTTGTCGGTCTGAACACTGCAGAAAGCCACAGCAGTTGGCACCTGGGTTTCGTCATCATCCGAGACGTGCTGCGGTGGTCCTCCCATGTACTCATCCTGAAACATAAGTGGTTGGGCATCGGTGCACTCAATCTCTTCCACTTCTGGGGCAGGTCTATGTGGATGGCCCTGGGAAACCCTGCTAGCAGAGTCATCAAAAAGCAGAAGAGACTGCTGCATGACTTGGGGCTCAGACTGCTTGGCTGATTTGCAAGGGGGTGAGGTGAAAGACTGAAGGTCATCATCTGCACGTGCCAAATGTGGTCTTTCAGCAGGAGACGGGGTGGGAGACAATGTGAAGGAACTGTATCCACTGTCAGCAACCCAATCTACTATCGCCTGTACTTGTTTAGGCCTCACCATTCGTAGAGCCGCATTCGGTCCTACCAAATAACGCTGAAGGTTCTATCGCCTACTTGCACCTGAGGAAGGTGTTTCAATTAGGTGTGTAGCTGGCACAGATCGACCACGTCCTCTCCCTGCAACAGGAGCTCTACCAACACAAGCAGCACCACGACCAGGGCCACGTCCCTTGTTTGACACTCTCCAAATTTTTTGTGGTTACCCAGCAAATTAAGTTCCTTGTGAACAATACAGAGCAGGTGTTTTTTATAGGCCAAAATGGGTTAATGTCACCCAACAATGGAACAGACGAATTTTTTAAATTTTGGTCAATGTCACCTAGGCAGAGCAGGTGTTATTGGACGGGAAAAATGGGTTAATGACACCCAACAATGGAAAAGACAAATGTTGATTGCCCGGTCTGCTATGCAGTGCAGGCAGCAAAGGTACTTTATTGCCAAAAAAAAGTTTCTCTCACACACAATGAAACAGATGGATTTAACTGTATTTCTTTAACTACGAGAAATGCAGCACAGGGCAAAAAGGTACTTTATTGCCCCAAAAAAAGTGTTTTTTTTTTAACCCTAAATGAAACAGATGGATTTAACTGTGATTATATTTCACTCTCACAAATGAAGCACAGGGGTTTTTAACATAACAAATGGTGGATCTGTCACCCCTACAATGGAACAGATGGATTTGCTGAATTTATGTGCCTGCCTGTCACATGTGCAGGCCTCAGAGGTACTTTGCACCCAAAAATGGGAATTTTAAGCCCAAAAATGTAACAGCAGTATTTAATGGTTTTATTTGACTGACAGGAATGCAGCGTAGGCCGCAAATGTACATTATAGCAACAAAAAATTGAATTTTTCAGCAAAAAATGTAACTGCAGTATTAGGCGGTTTTATTGGACTGTCCGAAATGCAGCACAGGGCAAAAAGGTACTTTATTGCCGCTCCAAAAAGTTTTTTTTTAACTCTAAATTAAACAGATGGATTTAACTGTGATTATATTTCACTCTCACAAATTAAGTACAGGTTTTTTTTTACTTAAAAAATCGTGGATATGTCACCCCTACAATGGAACAGAAGGATTTGCTGAATTTATGTGCCTGCCTGTCACATATGCAGTGCAGGCCTCAGAGGTACTTTACAACAAAAAATTTAAATATGTCACCCCACATTGGAACAGATGGTTTTAACTGATTATATTTAACTCTCAGAAATGCAGCACAGGGGTACAACTAGTAAGAGCAGAGTGACGTGCGGCACTACGTGACTCCAGCTTAAATAGAGGCTGGGTCACATGCTGCACTTCGCTGTAATGGCTTCTAAGGGTACACTAGTTAAACGCCATTTAATCGCCGAACTTAAACTTTTGCAAAAATGTTCGGGTAGAAAAAACTCTAAAGTTCGGTACGAACATCATTGAGCAGGCACCCTGGGGCACCCTCAAATCAGACCTGCGGTTTGTGGCGTTTACGGGAGTTGCGGCGGGCGGTTGGAGATGCCATTGGGTCCCCGTGCGGCTGTAATGGGGACCCGATGGCATGGAAGGCAGCGCGATGCCTTCCTTAGGCATCGGCACTGCCTTCCAATGAAGAGCCTGAGAGATCCAGCCCCCTGGATCTCACAGGCAGGAAGCTGTATGAGTATTACTCATATAGCCAAAGCATTCCAATACAGAAGTATTCGAATGCATTGTAAAGGGGATCAGACCCCCAAAAGTTGAAGTCCCAAAGTGGGACAAAAAATGTAAGTGAAAAAAATTAGAAAAAATAACGTTTCCCCCAAAATTTTAAAGTTTCAAGTAAAAAAAACAAAAAAACAAAACCTAATTTCCCCCCAAAAAAGTAAAAAAAAATTGGTCAAAAATAGGAAATTTTTTTAAAAAGTTGACATATTAGGTATCTCTGCATCCATATCAACCGGCTCTATAAACATATCACATGACCTAACCCCTCAGATGAACACCATAAAAAATAAAAACTGTGCTAAAGAAACAATTTTTTTGTCACCTTAGATCACAAAAAGTACAACAGCAAGCGATCAAAAAGGCGTATGCCCACCAAAATAGTACCAATGTAACCGTCACCTCATCCTGCAAAAAAAGAGCCCCTAACTAAGACAATCGCCTAAAAAATAAAAAAAAATATTGCTCAGAATATGGAGACACTAAAACATCATTTTTTTGGTTTTAAAAAAGCTGTTATTGTGTAAGGGTACTTTCACACTAGCGTTTTTCTTTTCCGGCGCTGAGTTCCGTCCTAGGGGCTCAAATCCGGAAAAGAACTGATCAGTTTTATCCCCATGCATTCTGAATGGAGAGTCAGTCCTTCAGGATGCATCAGGATGTCTTCAGTTCAGTCTTTTTGACTGATCAGGCTTTTCAGAAAAACGTAGCATGCAGTATTTTTACCTCCGGCCAAAAAGCCTGAACACTTTGACTGAACGCCGGATCAGGCCTTTTTCCCATTGACTTGCATTAACGCCGGATCTGGCGCTGTGTGTTCAGTCAAAACGGATCCGGCTTTTGCCTGTTAAACCCGAAAAATGTGAAAAAAAAGTTAAAGTCCATAAATGGCGGATCTGTTTTTTCCAATGCATTTTTTCATTGTGATCAAAATCCTGATCAGGATTCAAATGTAATCCGTTTTCACACGTTTTTCCGGATCCGGCGGGCAGTTCCGGTGTCGGAATTGAACACCGGATTAAAACAACGCTAGTGTGAAAGTAGCCTAAAACTTGCATAAATAAATAAAAAAGTATGCATATTAGGTATCGCCACGTCCGTAATAACCTGCTCTATAAAAATATCACAAAACCTAACCCCTCAGGTGAACACCGTAAAAAATAAAAAATAAAAATGGTGTAAAAAAAGCAATTTTTTGTCACCTTACATCACAAAAAGTGTAATAGCAAGCGATCAAAAAGTCCTACACACCCCAAAATAGTGCCAATCAAACCATCATCTCATTCCGCAAAAAATTAGACCATACCCAAGATAATTGTCCAAAAACAAAAAAAAAATATGGTTCTCAGACTACGGAAACACTAAAACATGATTTTTTTTGTTTAAAAAATGAAATCATTGTGTAAAACTTACATAAATAAAAAAATTGTATACATATTAGGTATCGCCACGTCCGTGACAACCTGCTCTATAAAAATACCACATGATGTAACCTGTCAGATGAATGTTGCCTCACAAAAAGTGTAATATAGAGCAAACAAAAATCATATGTACCCTAAACTAGTACCAACAAAACTGCTACCCTATCCTGTAGTTTCTAAAATGGGGTAACTTTTTTAGAGTTTCTACTCTAGGGGTGCATCAGGGGGGCTTCAAATGGGACATGGTGTAAAAAAAACAGTCCAGCAAAATCTGCCTTCCAAAAACCATATGGCATTCCTTTCCTTCTGTGCCCTGCCGTGTGCCCGTACAGCAGTTTACGACCACATATGGGGTGTTTCTGTAAACTACAGAATCAGGGCCATAAATATTGAGTTTTGTTTGGCTGTTAACGCTTGCTTTGTAACTGGAAAAAAATTATTAAAAGGGAAAATTTGCCAAAAAAGTGAAATTTTTAAATTGTATCTCTATTTTCCATTCATTCTTGTGAAACACCTAAAGAGGTTAACGACGTTTGTAAAATCAGTTTTGAATACCTTGAGGGGTTTAGTTTCTATAATGGGTGGTTTCTAGTGTTGAGCGCGAATATTCGAATATCGAATTTTTTTAGCGAATATCGGCACTTCGCTAATTTGCGAATATTTCGAATATAGTGCTATAAATTCGATATTTCAAATATTCTTTTTTTTTTTTTTTTATTGTTATATTTTCTTCTTTCCCACTTCCCAAAAGTAGTTCTTACCTGTCCTTAGGATTCCTGGCTTCCTTGGCTGCTCCAGTCAATGCCCGTTGCCGCTTCTGACGACTTCCGTGCTCATGTAGCGTCCCCATCACCATGGGAATGTCTCCATACTAGAATGTACTGTCGGATTTGAGAATTATGTTGAAATCGCAATTCGATTAATTCATGTTATAATAATCGAATTGCGATTACAACTTAGCACTGCTATATTCCATATTAGGCTAGAATTAACGAATATGGAATATAGCAGTGCTAAGTTGAAATCGAAATTCGATTATTATAACTTGAATTAATCGAATTGCTATTTCAACTTGGACCTGGTTTACTATGGTTGGCTTGGTAGAATTAGCGAATATGACGAATGTATTCGTCATATTCCTCAAAACGAAGATAACGAAGTATTCTCCATTTTCGTTTTAGCTCCATATTCGTCAACTTTGCTAATTCTAGCAATCAAATAGGAAAGTTGACTATAGAGACAGTTAAGTTTAATTCGCTATGCGATTATATTACTTTGCTTTTTTTTAAAAAAAATTGAATAGTTAAACACTTGATTATTATAATGATTCTATTTATAAAAAAAAAAAAAAAGCAAAGTAATATAATCGCATAGCGAATTAAACACTGCTATCTCTATAGTCAACCTTCCTATTTGATTGCTAGAATTAGCGAAGTTGACGAATAGGTAGCTAAAACGAAGATGGAGAATATTTCTTTATCTTCGTTTTGAGGAATATGACGAATACATTCGTCATATTCGCTAATTCTACCAAGCCAACCATAGTAAACTAGGTCCAAGTTGAAATAGCCATTCGATTAATTCAAGTTATAATAATCAAATTTCGATTTCAACTTAGCACTGCTATATTCCATATTAGGCTAGAATTAACGAATATGGAATATAGCAGTGCTAAGTTGAAATCGAAATTCGATAATTATAACTTGAATTAATCGCATTGCTATTTCAACTTGGACCTGGTTTATTATGGTTGGCTTGGTAGAATTAGCGAATATGACGAATGTATTCGTCATATTCCTCCAAACGAAGATAACGAAGTATTCTCCATCTTCGTTTTAGCTACCTATTCGTCAACTTCGCTAATTCTAGCAATCAAATAGGAAGGTTGACTATAGAGACAGCTGTGTTTAATTCGCTATGCGATTATATTACATTGCTTTTTTTTTTATAAATAGAATCATTATAATAATCAAGTATTTAACTATTCAATTTTTTTTTTTAAAAAAGCAAAGTAATATAATCGCATAGCGAATTAAACTTAGCTGGCTGATTGCTAGAATTAGCGAAGTTGACGAATAGGTAGCTAAAAACGAGTTAAAATCGCAATACGCGATTATTTAAATCGCATATTAATCGCGATAACTAGAATAATGACGAATATTTGATTTTGACGAATATAAAAACTAATATTCTATCGAATATTTGCGAATTTCGTTAAAATCGAATATGGCACCTGCCGCTTATCACTAGTGGTTTCTATTATGTAAGCCTCACAAAGTGATTTCAGACCTGAACTAGTCCTTAAAAAGTAAGTTTTTGAAAATTTCTGAAAAATTTTAAGATTTGCTTCTAAACTTCTAAGCCTTGTTACATCCCCAAAAATTAAAATGTCATTCCCAAAATGATCCAAACATGAAGTAGACATATGGGGAATGTGAAGTAATAACTATTTTTGTAGGTATTACTATGTATTATAGAAGTTGAATAGCTTGCTGCTATTTCAAATGCTGCTGTTATAAGTGCATTGGAGATATTCAGGAGATACTCAGGAGGTAATCTGGAGGTGGATACAATCTAAACAAGTAAGATTTGTTTGTTTAAAATCTTTCCCCTCTTTACAATGGCAGATTTGGTTCTGTGCAGGAATTGTTGTGCTTTTATTTCAGGTTCCACTCTTCAAAGGTTTGGATACTGTCTGATCTGTAGACAGCTCTCCATAATGCAGCAGGAAATTACCTTTTTGAAATATGAAAATTTTAAATTAACCACTAAACAAACTCAGGCAAAGAAAACATTGCAATGCCACTGCCACAGAGGCCCCCTAGAAATGGAAGATGGGTTACTGTAGGTTCAGGTAGACTGAGAGTTGTGGATAGAAGGCATGTCCCACAGTCTGTGGCTCTCCATAATTCATTTGCAGCACTTTCAGAGTGCAAGAGCAACATGGAGGATGGCTCAAGCACAGTGGGTGAGAAACAATCATCTCCCATGCCTAAAGTATGTAAGACTGCAGCCAAAGACAAAAAGGAGAAGGTAAGGATTGATAGTAAGCAGCTGTTGGTGGGCGATTCCATCATAAGAGGTGTGAAGTTTGAGGAGAATGGTGTTGTGAGATGTCTCCCTGGTGCTACCGCTAGCAGGGATAGACGACGGATCCTAAATATTGTTAGGCAAGCAAAGCAGGAAAGGGAAGTGGATGTTATTCTCCATCTTGGGACAAACGATCTGGCTTGCAATGAGGTTTCAAAGGTGAAAGAAGCTTTTCATACACTTGGAAAGGATATACGGGAGGTTGCATCAACTGTTTCATTCTCTGCAGTTTTGCCTGTGCATAACCTTCAGCATGACAGGAAGATGCGCATTAAGGAATTCAATGTATGGCTTGGTGAATGGTGTCTGAACCAAGGGTTTGGCTTTGTGTCTCATGATAGCTTTGTTGGAATGGAAAAGAACTGTACAAGAAAGATGGTTTGCATCTTTCTCTCAAGGGAACGAATGTCCTCGGTGAACAGTTCCAAGTATTTGCTAAGAAGCATTTAAACTAGGAAAGGGGGGCAAAAGAGTGATAATCCAGCAGTCTGACTGCCCCCCGGAACAATGCCAGAAGAGGCCAGTAGCACAAAGGTTAAGAAATTACAAGCTCAGAGTCTTGTCTACAAATGCTCGCAGTCTAGGGAATAAGATCAATGAGCTTGAGGCTATAATGGCATCTGAGAATATAGATGTAGTGGCTGTTACTGAGACGTGGTTCAAGGGGAGTAATGACTGGGATATATCAATACCAGGGTTCTCTCTATACAGGAAAGACAGAGAAGGCAAGAAGGGGTAGGGGTGGCCCTGTATGTGAAAGATAGCATAAAATCTAATTTGATACAAGTTAGCGAGAACAATTTAGAGTCAGTTTGGGTTACCTTGCAGCTTGATAATCATAAGGTAACTCGTGTAGGTGTTATATATAGACCACCTACCCAAGTCAAAGAATTAGATGATCTACTAGTTGAGGAAATAGCTAAAATGACATTGAAGGGGGAAGTTATCATTATGGGAGACTTCAATCTTCCAGATGTAAACTGGAAAACCAAAATAGCTAGTTCTGCCAAGAGTACAGATATTCTAAATTCCCTACTGGGATTATCTCTACAGCAAGTAGTGGAGGAGCCAACCCGGAAGGAGGCCATTTTAGATTTAGTATTCACAAATGGGAATTTGGTATCTGATATTACTGTAGGGGAAAGCTTGGGATCTAGTGATCACCAGTCAGTGTGGTTTACTATAAGTACAGTGACTGAGTCACACCACACAAAGACAAAAGTTTTAGATTTTAGAAAAACTGACTTTTCTAAAATTAGATTAGTGGTATACGAGTCCCTATCAGACTGGAACAGTTTAATTGGAGTCCAGGAGAAATGGGACTACTTAAAAGTGGCACTATTGAAGGAAACAGAAGATTGCATTAGGCTTGTCAGTAAAAGCAAAAAAAGGAAGAAACCACTGTGGTACTCAGCAGAAGTGGCCAAAATCATTAAAAACAAAAAGATAGCATTTAGGAATTATAAAAAAAAAAAAAACGAGGATGACAGACAAATTTATAAGATTAGGCAGAGAGAGGCCAAACAAGTTATAAGAGCTTCTAAAGCACAGGCAGAAGAGAAATTAGCTCAGTCAGGGAAAAAAGGCGATAAGGCATTCTTCAGATACATAAATGAAAAAAGGAAACTAAAACAAGGAATTACCAAATTAGAAACTAAAGAAGGAAGGTATATGGAAGAAGATAAAGAACTAGCTGACTGCCTCAATGAATACTTCTGTTCAGTTTTTACAAAGGAAAATGAAGGAGAAGGACCTCAGTTGGGAAAGAAGACTAATGAATCTTTTGACGCATGTGTCTTTACAGAGGAAGAGGTTCTAAGTCAACTGTCTAAAATTAATACAAATAAGTCACAGGGGCCTGATGGGATACACCCAAAGCTATTAAAAGAGCTCAGCGGTGAACTAGCAAAACCATTAACAGATTTATTTAACCAATCACTGGCAACAGGAGTCGTCCCAGAAGATTAGAAATTAGCAAATGTTGTGCCCATTCACAAGAAAGGTAGTAGGGAGGAATCGGGAAACTATAGGCCAGTAAGCCTGACATCAATAGTGGGGAAATTAATGGAAACCATACTTAAGGAGAGGATTGTGGACCATCTAAAATCCCATGGATTGAAAGATGAAAAACAGCATGGGTTTACTTCAGGGAGATCATGTCAAACTAATCTTATTGATTTTTTTGATTGGGTGACTAAAATAATAGATGGAGGAGGTGCAGTAGACATCGCTTATCTAGACTTTAGTAAGGCTTTTGATACTGTCCCACATAGAAGGCTTATCAATAAAGTGCAGTCATTGGGCTTGGACTCCCATATTGTTGAATGGATTAGGCAGTGGCTGAGGGACAGGCAACAGAGGGTTGTAGTCAATGGAGTATATTCAGACCAAGGTCTTGTTACCAGTGGGGTACCTCAGGGATCTGTTCTGGGACCCATATTGTTTAATATCTTTATCAGCGAAATTGCAGAAGGCCTCAATGGTAAGGTGTGTCTTTTTGCTGATGACGCAAAGATTTGTAACAGGGTTGATGTTCCTGGAGGAATACACCAAATGGAAAAGGACTTAGGAAAACTAGAGGAATGGTCAAAAATCTGGCAACTAAAATTTAATGTTGATAAGTGCAAGATAATGCACCTGGGATGTAAAAACCCAAGAGCAGAATATAAAATCAGTGATACAGTCCTAACCTCAGTATCTGAGGAAAGGGATTTAGGGATCATTATTTCAGAAGACTTAAAGGTAGGCAGACAATGTCACAGAGCAGCAGGAAATGCTAGCAGAATGCTTGGGTGTATAGCAAGAGGAATTACCAGTAGAAAGAGGGAGGTGCTCATGCCGCTCTACAGAGCACTAGTGAGACCTCATTTGGAGTATTGTACTCAGTACTGGAGACCATATCTCCAGAAGGATATTGATACTTTGGAGAGAGTTCAGAGAAGAGCTACTAAACTGGTACATGGATTGCAGGATAAAACTTACCAGGAAAGATTAAAGGACCTTAGCATGTATAGCTTGGAAGAAAGACGAGACAGAGGGGATATGATAGAAACTTTTTAAATACATAAAGGGAATCAACAAGGTAAAAGAGGAAAGAATATTTAAAAGAAGAAAAACTGCTACAAGAGGACATAGTTTGAAATTAGAGGGGCAAAGGTTTAAAAGTAATATCAGGAAGTATTACTTTACTGAGAGAGTAGTGGATGCATGGAATAGCCTTCCTGCAGAAGTGGCAGCTGCAAATACAGCGGAGGAGTTTAAGCATGCATGGGATAGGCATAAGGCCATCCTTCATATAAGATAGGGCCAGGGGCTATCCATAGTATTTAGTATATTGGGCAGACTAGATGGGCCAAATGGTTCTTATCTGCCGACACATTCTATGTTTCTATGTATGTTTCTATGAGAAATTGAAACTTAAAAATTTTAAAATTTTTCCCAATTTTTGGTACATTTTTATATTTTTTTAGAAATAAAAATTAATTTTTTTGACTCCGTTTTACCAGTGTCATGAAGTACAATAAGTGACGAAAAAAACAATCTCAGAATGGCATGGATAAGTCAAAGTGTTTTAAAGTTATCACCACATAAAGGGACACTGGTCAGATTTGCAAAAAATTGCCTGGTCTTTAACCACCTCAGCCCCCAGTGCTTAAACACCTTGAAAGACCAGGCTACTTTTTACACTTCTGACCTACACTACTTTCACAGTTTATTGCTCGTGCATGCAACTTACCACCCAAATGAATTTTACCTCCTTTTCTTCTCACTAATAGAGCTTTCATTTGGTGGTATTTCATTGCTGCTGACATTTTTACTTTTTTTGTTATTAATCGAAATTTAACGATTTTTTTGCAAAAAAATGACATTTTTCACTTTCAGTTGTAAAATTTTGCAAAAAAACGAGATCCATATAGAAATTTTGCTCTAAATTTATTGTTCTACATGTCTTTGATAAAAAAAAAATGTTTGGGTAAAAAAAAATGGTTTGGGTAAAAGTTATAGCGTTTACAAACTATGGTACAAAAATGTGAATTTCCGCTTTTTGAAGCAGCTCTGACTTTCTGAGCACCTGTCATGTTTCCTGAGGTTCTACAATGGCCAGACAGTACAAACACCCCACAAATGACCCCATTTCGGAAAGTACACACCCTAAGGTATTCGCTGATGGGCATAGTGAGTTCATAGAACTTTTTATTTTTTGTCACAAGTTAGCGGAAAATGATGATTTTTTTTTTCTTTTCTTACAAAGTCTCATATTCCACTAACTTGTGACAAAAAATAAAAACTTCTATGAGGAATGTGTTTTGGGGTGTCTTTTTACATATACCCATGCTGGGTGAGCTAAATATCTTGGTCAAATGCCAACTTTGTATAAAAAAATGGGAAAAGTTGTCTTTTGCCAAGATATTTCTCTCACCCAGCATGGGTATATGTAAAATGACACCCCAAAACACATTCCCCAACTTCTCCTGAATACGGAGATACCAGATGTGTGACATTTTTTTGCAGCCTAGGTGGGCAAAGGGGCCCATATTCCAAAGAGCACCTTTCGGATTTCACAGGTCAATTTTTACAGAATTTGATTTCAAACTCCTTACCACACATTTGGGCCCCTAGAATGCCAGGGCAGTATAACTACCCCACAAGTGACCCCATTTTGGAAAGAAGAGACCCCAAGGTATTCGCTGATGGGCATAGTGAGTTCATGGAAGTTTTTATTTTTTGTCACAAGTTAGTGGAATATGAGACTTTGTATAAAAAAAAAAAAAAAAAAAAAATCAGCATTTTCCACTAACTTGTGACAAAAAATAAAAAATTCTAGGAACTCGCCATGCCCCTCACGGAATACCTTGGGGTGTCTTCTTTCCAAAATGGGGTCACTTTTGGGGTAGTTATACTGCCCTGGCATTTTCCAGGGGCCCTAATGTGTGGTAAGTAGGTAAATGACCTGTGAAATCCTAAAGGTGCTCTTTGGAATATCGGCCCCTTTGCCCACCTAGGCTGCAAAAAAGTGTCACACATGTGGTATCGCCGTATTCAGGAGAAGGTGGGGAATGTGTTTTGGGGTGTCATTTTACATATACCCTTGCTGGGTGAGAGAAATATCTTTGCAAAAGACAACTTTTCCCATTTTTTTATACAAAGTTGGCATTTGACCAAGATATTTCTCTCACCCAGCATGGGTATATGTAAAATGACACCCCAAAACACATTCCCCAACTTCTCCTGAGTACGGCGATACCAGATGTGTGACACTTTTTTGCAGCCTAGATGCGCAAAGGTGCCCAAATTCCTTTTAGGAGGGCATTTTTAGACATTTGGATACCAGACTTCTTCTCACGCTTTGGGGCCCCTAGAATGCCAGGGCAGTATAAATACCCCACATGTGACCCCATTTTGGAAAGAAGACACCCCAAGGTATTCAATGAGGGGCATGGCGAGTTCATTGAAATTTTTTTTTTTGGCACAAGTTAGCGGAAATTGATATTTTACATTTTTTTCTCACAAAGTCTCCCTTTCCGCTAACTTGGGACAAAAATTTCAATCTTTCATGGACTCAATATGCCCCTCACGGAATACCTGGGGGTGTCTTCTTTCCGAAATGGGGTCACATGTGGGGTATTTATACTGCCCTGGCATTCTAGGGGCCCTAAAGCGTGAGAAGAAGTCTGGAATATAAATGTCTAAAAAATTTTACGCATTTGGATTCCGTGAGGGGTATGGTGAGTTCATGTGAGATTTTATTTTTTGACACAAGTTAGTGGAATATGAGACTTTGTAAGAAAAAAAAAATAATAATTCCGCTAACTTGGGCCAAAAAAATGTCTGAATGGAGCCTTACAGAGGGTGATCAATGACAGGGGGGGTGATCAATGACAGGGGGTTGATCAATGACAGGGGGGTGATCAATGACAGGGGGGTGATCAGGGAGTCTATATGGGGTGATAACCACAGTCATTGATAACGCCCGTGTAAGGCTTCATTCAGACGTCCGTATGCGTTTTGCGGATCCGATCCATCTATCAGTGCATCCGTTAAAATCATGCGGACATCTGAATGGAGCTTTACAGGGGGGTAATCAATGACAGGGGGGTGATCAGGGAGTCTATATGGGGTGATAACCACAGTCATTGATCATGCCCCTGTAAGGCTTCATTCAGACGTCCATATGCGTTTTGCGGATCCGATCCATCTATCAGTGCATCCGTAAAAATCATGCGGACATCTGAATGGAGCTTTACAGGGGGGTAATCAATGACAGGGGGGTAATCAATGACAGGGGGGTGATCAGGGAGTCTATATGAGGTGATCACCACAGTCATTGATCACGCCCCTGTAAGGCTTCATTCAGACGTCCGGATGCGTTTTGCGGATCCGATCCATCTATCAGTGGATCCGTAAAAATCATGCGGACGTCTGAATGGAGCTTTACAGGGGGGTAATCAATGACAGGGGGTTAATCAATGACAGGGGGGTGATCAGGGAGTCTATATGGGGTGATCACCACAGTCATTGATCACGCCCCTGTAAGGCTTCATTCAGACGTCCGGATGCGTTTTGCGGATCCGATCCATCTATCAGTGGATCCGTAAAAATCATGCGGACGTCTGAATGGAGCTTTACAGGGGGGTAATTAATGACAGGGGGGTAATCAATGACAGGGGGGTGATCAGGGAGTCTATATGGGGTGATCACCACAGTCATTGATCACGCCCCTGTAAGGCTTCATTCAGACGTCCGGATGCGTTTTGCGGATCCGATCCATCTATCAGTGCATCCGTAAAAATCATGCGGACGTCTGAATGGAGCTTTACAGGGGGTTGATCAATGACAGGGGGTAATCAATGACAGGGGGGTGATCAGGGAGTCTATATGGGGTGATCAGGGGTGATCAGGGGCTAATAAGGGGTTAATAAGTGACGGGGGGGGGGTGTAGTGTAGTGTAGTGGTGCTTGGTGCTACTTTACTGAGCTACCTGTGTCCTCTGGTGGTCGATCCAAACAAAGGGGACCACCAGAGGACCAGGTAGCAGGTATATTAGACGCTGTTATCAAAACAGCGTCTAATATACCTGTTAGGGGTTAAAAAAAACACATCTCCAGCCTGCCAGCGAACGATCGCCGCTGGCAGGCTGGAGATCAACTCTCTTACCTTCCGTTCCTGTGAGCGCGCGCGCCTGTGTGCGCGCGTTCACAGGAAGTCTTGCGTCTCGCGAGATGACGCATATATGCGTGACTGTGCGCAGCGCTGCCACCTCCGGAACGCGATCCTGCGTTAGGCGGTCCGGAGGTGGTTAAGGTGAAATATGGCCGTGTCCTTAAGGGGTTAATATTAATATCCATCATCATATAGTCTAAGATGGTTATGGGTTAATATCTAATATCCCCAGTGGCATAGGGTGGTTTATTGCAGTATATAATAACGTAATGCTATAGCTGTGAATTAGTTTAACAGTACAATGGAAAAGACCTAAAAGGTAATTTTTTTAAACAGCGCCCCCCCCCCCCCCATCAAATTTTCGACTTTTAACCTCTCCAGAACACAGCGGGTGTCGGAGCCACCGAACTTCGGCTGTTTTAAACAGCAGACACTCAGGGCTAATGTCCATGATTGGCAATAATACCGATGACAGACATTTAACCCCTCATATGCCATGGTCAATTGTTCACACGACATCTGAGGCAGTTTTTCCTGGGAGCACTGAACTCCTGGGACCAAGACGGTTCTACCGCAAAGCAATCAGGGGAGCTGATTGTTCCTTTCGGTAGCCTCAGTCCCTCTGAAAGATCCAACGCTACCCCTGTGGCAGGGCGCCGTAGAATCAGGGGTGCACCTAGCCTTTCTGCTACCCAAGGTGAAAATTGAAACAGAGCCCACCCCCCACCCCCATACCAAATTCTCAATCTAACACCTTTCCTCCTAACATTACGTATATAACTACAAAACATACAGGGAAATACAGAACTACATACCTCTTACATCCAGTGATGTCTCCTCTGTTGAAGATGTTCTCTTTCCTCATCTTCTCCTTTCAGACCAGACCACCATGATGATTTTTCACCCAACTCTTGTCTTGTTTGACAAAATAAAAATATTAGTTACCTACTAGGGTTGAGCGAACCCGAACTGTAAAGTTCGGGTTCGTACAGAACTTTAGGATTTTTGGACCCCAGACCCGAGCATATCAGTAAACGTTCAGGTTCGGCTTCGGTGTTTGGCTATTTCTTGGCGCTTTTTGAAAGGCTGCAGAGCAGCCAACCAACAAACGTTTAACTGTGTGACCTTAGAAGCCATTACAGCCATGCCTACTAATGGCACGGCTGTGATTGGCCAGTGCAGCATGTGACCCAGCCTCTATATAAGCTGGAGTCACGTAGCGCTGCACGTCACTCTGCTGTTAGTTAGGTGGGCAGCCATTTTATGCAAGCTCAGTGCACCAGCACTGCATCTGAGCTTTTGTGACATTCAAATCCACGCTTGAAATACTGCACTAATAATCAGGTTTTTAAGAAAACACCCTTTTTTGGCAGTATACAACACCTGGAGCCTTTACAGGATTAGTCAGTGTGCAATTTAAGCTAGAAATACAGCCATAATTTTCTGGGTTTTTAAAAATACCCTTTTTTGCCAAAATACACAATTTTACAGCCCTTGCAGCATCAGCACGTGCGAAATTCAATGGTTATATACTGCTGTCATATTCAGTTATTAAACAAACACCCGTTTTGGGCAAAAAACCTAATTTTGCAGCCTTTGCTGTTTATGTCATTGTGAGATTCACACTTTAGATACTGTGGTTCTATTCAGTTATTTGAAAAACAAACTTTAATTGCGGCCTAGTCTGGATCAGTCCGTGTGAGATACACACTTTAGATACTGTGGTTATATTCTTCTATTAATAAAACACCCTTTTTGGGCAAAAAACTTTAATTGCGGCCTAGTCTGCATCCCTTCCCTGCACAACCAAGTGGGGGATAAAATCAGGTGTGCACTGCGCAACGACATCTGTGGCAAGGTGCACCTCACTACAGATACGTGGCCCAGTAAGCACGGTCAGGGACGTTATATCTCCATAACAGCACACTGGGTAAGTGCAGTGGCGGCTGGGCCTGAGGCGGATAGCAGTTTGCCGCATGTCCTTCCACCACCGAGGATTGCAGGGCACTTCAATTTGCCTCCTGTTGCTTGCTCATCCTACTCCGCTTCCTCATCCGGTCAGCGTAACACCTTCACCACCAACTTCAGCACAGCCAGGGGAAAACGATAGCAGGCAGTTAAAAAAATTATGTTTGGGGAACAAACCCCACACCGCACAGGAGCTGTGGACGGGCCTTGAACAACAGACCGATGAGTGGTTGGTGCCAGTGAGCCTCAAGCCCGGCCCGGCAGTGTGCGATAATGGGCGAAATCTCGTAGCAGCTCTGGGATTTGCCGATTTGACACACATCCCTTGCCTGGCGCATGTGCTGAATTTGGTGGTGCAGAGATTCCTTAAAATCCCGATATGTCAGAGCTGCTGCATAAAGTGCGGGCCATCTGAGCGAGCTTTAGGTGTTCTCACCCTGCTGCAGCGTAACTTCGGCCTTCCCACTCACTGCCTCGTGTGCGACGTGCCCACAAGGTGGAACTCCAGACTGTGCGAGCAGCAGCAGGCGATAGTGGAGTTTCAGCTGCAGCACGCATGGGTGAGTCGCTCTGCGGAACAGCACCACTTCACCACCAATGACTGGGCCTCCATGCGAGACCTGTGTGCCTTGTTGCGCTGTTTCGGGTACTCCACCAACATGTTCAGTGCCGATAACGCCGTTCTCAGCGTTACTATCCCATTTTTCAGCGTTACTATCCCATGCCTCCATGAAAAACCGCTGCTGGCGATGGTGGAAGAGGGGATGTGGCACAGGAGGAGGAGGAAGAAGAGGGATCATTTTGTAGGGTTTCCGTCCAGTCATTCACAAGTGGCTCCGAGGGTGGGTTCCTGCACCCTCAAACGCCAGGTACACAATTATCCAGCCAGGGCACAGTTTTGGAGGATGACGAGGTGGAGGATGAGGAGGAGGAGATGGAGGAGGAGGAACCTTGTTCACAGCAGGGTGGCACCCAGACCAGCTCATGGCCATCACTGGTGCGTGGCTAGGGGGATACAGAGGACACAGACGATACACCTCCCACAGAGGACAGCTTTTCGTTGCATCTGGGCAGCCTGGCACACATGAGCGATTACATGCTGCAGTATCTCCGCAACGACCGCCGAGTTGCCCACATTCTCACTTGTGCTGATTACTGGGTGGCCACGCTGCTGGATCCTCATTACAAGGACAACGTATCGTCCTTAATTCTCTCACTAGAGCGTGATCGTAAGATGCGTGAGTACAAGCTCACGCTGGTAGACGCGCTGCTGGTGCCATTCCCACCTGACAGCGGGGGCTCAGTGGAAGCACAAGGCGAAGGCAGAGGAAGAGGTCGCCAATGCAGCTGGGGCACCGCCAGCACCTCAGAAGGCAGGGTTAGCATGGCCGAAATGTGGAAAAGCTTTGTCAGCTTGCCACAACAACCAGCACCACTAGCTGATATGGAACGTCTTAGCAGGAGGCAGCATTTCACCAACATGGTGGAGCAGTATGTGTGCACACGCCTACATGTACTTTATGATGGGTCTGCCCCCTTCAACTTCTGGGTCTCCAAATTGGGCACATTGCCTGAGCTTGCCCTTTACGCCTTGGAGGTGCTGGCCTGCCCTGCAGCCAGTGTATTATCACGTTCATTAAAATGAATCAGGCATGGATCCCACAGGACTTGTCCGTACATTGTGCAGAATAGACATGTATACCGGCCTTAACCAGCCATTGTTATACTACAGCACAATTGCTCATTTTTGTATTTTGGATATTTCACACTCTGTTGGAGTGTACCCTAATAAAAAAAAAATTTAAAACAAAAAAACAGTGTTGGCTACCTCGTCCTCCTCCATCGCTGCCTCCACCTACAACACTCCTCAAACTCCTACTCCATATGGACCTCATAAATCACTTTTTTTTTGTTTGATTTGTACATATTTTATGTTATTTCACTACTTTGTCTGTTACATTTTCGGGTGAAATTTACCAATTTTTGGGTTTGATATACCACTGCTATACTTAGTAGACAGGTTAAAAAAATTAACAAATTTGTCTGTTACATTTTCGGGTGAAATTCATCAATTTTTGGGTGTCATATACCACTGCTATACCTAGTAGACAGGTAAAAAAAAAAAATCACTAATTTGTCTTACATTTTTAGGGGAAATTCACCAATTTTTGGTTGTAATATACCCCTCCTCTACCTAGTTGACAGCTTAATAAATTTCACAAATTCTTCTTTTACATTTTCGGGTGACATAAAAAAAAAAAAATTCTGCCATAGACCCCTGCTCTACCAAGTAGACAGGTTAATAAATTTCACTAATTTTTCTGTTACATTCTTGGGTTAACATTTTACAATTTTGGACGTGAATAAACCCCTGCTCTGCATAGATGACAGGGAATATAATTTTATAAATTCTTCTTTACTTGATGCGCGCCACCTCCTTTCATTCAATGCTTAAACTTTAACAAGTTGTGCCACATTTACGCTTTAATAATTTGTCCCACATTTGTGCTTTAATAATTTGTCCCATATTTGTGCTTCAATAATTTGTCCCACATTTGCACTTCAATAATAGTCCTTAAAAGGACTTTTGGGTCTTTGAAAAGTATTTCTATAAAAATATTCCTATATCACTCCCTACACTGTCTGTTTCTTCCTCAGCACAGCTCTACTTGACTACGACTGAGCTGAACACGAGTCATCGGGTGCTATATAGCACCAGATGACACGTTCCGGCCAGCCAATCTGTAACGGGGTTCCGAAGGTGCACTCGGTCCCCCATTGCCCGCAGAACTGTTGCTTCGCTTTGGGAATGAGGATCTGTGTTTGTCCTCATTCCCAGGGTGGCTTTACTGCTGGGTGGCTCCCTGCTCCTAAGTCTGCCTTGAGCGCCAAGCTGATCACTCGGTGCTCAACTGGTTGGTCTGTCGGTCATGTGACGCTGGCCACGTCACATGACCCTCACTCCCCACTATAAATACAGGCAGCCTGCTAGCCACAGGTTGCCTGTTAATTTCTAGGTTCCTGGCTATTTGTTGGACTACTGAATACTCACCTGATTCCGTTCCCTGATGATCCTTTTGCCTGCTCATCCTGTACTGCGCATCCGTCCTGGTATTGTGACCTCGGCTCCCACCTGACTACTCTCTTAGGACTCCTCTTGTACTTCTCTACTCTCCTGGTATTTGACCCCGGCTTCTCCTGACCATTCTTTGCTTAACCCTTTGTACTGCGTAGCTCTCTTGGTTCTGACCCGGTCCGTTCATGTTCCGTATTTTGTCTTGTCTGTCTTCCCTGCACGTATTCTAAGTTAGGGACTGTCGTCCAGTTGTCCCCTGTCATCAGGACTCGTGAGGCAAGTAGGCAGGGCCAGGGGTGAGGGTGGAGCGCAGTGGTCACTATCCTTCCCCCTGTGTGTGTGTGGACGTGACCGTTACAGATTAACAGGACCAATAACCACTGTATCATAAATCCTCTTACTACCCTGACTGACCATGTCTCTAACTTGACACAGAGGGTGCAGGAGCTAGGAGAGAAACTCTGTTCTTGTGAGTTAGGGCAAGGTTCTTCCACTCCTCTGTCCTCCAGTCCACATTTTGAACCCCAGATCAAGCTCCCAGAACCCTTTTCTGGAGACCGGAAGAGGTTTCTCTCCTTTAAGGAGAATTGCAAACTCTACTTCCGTTTGCGCCCCGTGTCCTCCGGTCCCGAGAGCCAACGCGTGGGGATTATCATTTCTCTACTACAGGGTGATCCCCAGGACTGGGCATTTTCGTTACCTCCTGGGGCCAGTTGTCTAACTTCTGTGGAGGTTTTTTTTCAGGCCCTGGGTACCCTCTATGACGCACCAGACAGGGCCCTGGTAGCCAAGACAGCTCTTAGGGCACTGGTTCAGGGCCATCTCCCTGCGGAGGAGTATTGCACACAATTCAGACGGTGGTGTGTCCCCTCAGGATGGAATGAACCAGCCCTGAAGAGTCAGTTTAGGTCTGGTCTATCTGATAATTTAAAAGATCTATTAGTCAATTACCAAATTCCTGAGACCTTAGAGGAGATGATGACCCTAGTTGTCCGACTTGACAGACGAGTTAGAGAGAGACGACAAGAACGACAGTTCTGTTCTCAGATGGTGGTCCAGCCAGAGGCCTTTTCCAGGGACAATACTGAGGTCTCCACCAAGGAACCCATGCAGGTTGGCATGACCCGGGGTAATCTTCGTCGCAAACGCGGAGAGTGCTTCTACTGTGGAGATCCTGGCCATTGGATCAACAAGTGTCCTAAGAGGGTCCTCTCTGACAAGTCTACTAAGGCAAGACAACCTAAAGACCAGGTACACCCTGATTTTCTCAAGGTAAGCTTTTGGTACCCATAACAATTTCTCTGGGGGTTAATAAGTGGCCGGGTAAGGCCTTTATTGACTCCGGTTCAGCGGCCAGCTTTATTGACTTTGAGTTTGCTTGTAAATTGGGTATTCCAATGTTTGCTTTACCTACACCTATCCATGTCATGGCTATTGATGCTACTCCCCTGATTGGTGGTACGGTGAGGTCATGTACCTCTGAAATTTCTCTGTCCGTGGATGTGTGCCACTCTGATAGATGTTCTCTTCTAGTCCTGGAGAACCTACCGGTTGAGGTGGTACTAGGGTTGCCTTGGCTCTGTTTACATAACCCCACAATTGATTGGTCCAAAGGAGAGTTGGTGAAATGGGGAACTAAGTGTGACTCATGCTTGTCCGTGGTCCAGGCTGGGGTTTCAGTAAGGTCTAATACATTACCCTCGGTTATTAAGGAATATTCTGATGTGTTCTAGTCCCTTACTCCAGAGGTTCTACCCCCCCATAGACCTTATGATTGCGCCATAGAGCTAATTGAGGGTGCCGAATTTCCTAAAGGTCGAATTTATAATCTTTCAGGGCCCGAATGCAAGGCTATGGAAGATTATATTAAGGAGAGCCTTGCGAAAGGGCATATTAGACCTTCAGTCTCTCCTATGGGAGCAGGGTTTTTCTTTGTTAAAAAGAAGGATGGTGGTCTTAGGCCTTGTATTGATTACCGGAAATTAAATAAAATCACTGTCCAAAATAGATACTCTCTCCCATTGATTCCGGATTTATTTAACCAGGTTTTGGGGGCAACCTGGTTTTCCAAGATTGACCTGAAAGGGGCATACAATCTAATCCGAATCAAGGAGGGAGACGAATGGAAGACAGCGTTCAATACTCCGATAGGACACTTTGAATATCAGGTGATGCCTTTTGGACTCAGCAATGCCCCAGCTGTGTTCCAAAACTTAATGAACGATATTCTTAGGGAGTTCTTAGGTAAATTTATTATTGTCTATCTTGACGACATTTTGATATTCTCTCCTGATTTCGAATCTCATGTGTCCCATGTCAAACAAGTATTAGAGGTGTTGAGGGAGAACCAGCTATCCGCTAAGCAAGAGAAATGTGTCTTTGGTGTACAGGAGATACTGTTTCTAGGGCATGTTTTGACTCCTCACGCCTTTAAGATGAATCCTGGTAAGGTTTTAGCAATTAAGGAATGGGTAAGGCCTTCATCCTTAAGGGCTTTACAATGGTTTTTGGGTTTCGCTAATTACTACCGTAAATTTATCATGAATTTTTCTGTAATTGCTAAGCCATTGACCGACCTTACTAAGAAAGGGGCGGATTTGGAGAATTGGTGTCTACCAAGGCCATTTCTTCATTTGAAACATTAAAAAAGGCATTTAGTAGCGCTCCCATTCTGATCCAGCCTGATCAGGAGAGACCCTTTATTGTGGAGGTGGATGCGTCCGAGGACGGCACAGGAGCAGTCCTTTCACAAGGTCCTGCTAGCCTCACTAACCTGAGACCGTGTGCCTTCTTCTGTAGGAAATTCTCTCCCACGGAGAGAAACTACGACATAGGGAATAGGGAGCTGCTGGCTATTAAATGGGCATTTGAGGAGTGGAAAATAATATATGTCTTCCCAGGATAAGAGACTGCGGGGGCAGTTCGCCTGGGTACCGCTCAGGAAGGAAATGCAAAATGAGATGAAGGGGAGCAGTAACAATTTAAAATGTAACTTTTAATGTGTCTATTCCCACACGGGAGTAAAAGACCCCTTACAAACAAAAAAATATACACACATACATACAAAAGACAGACGAGACGCCTGGAGGAGTGCGCCGCGTAAACCACTGCGCATCGATCCAGGTGTCAACCTCCCTAGGTCTATGATGGATGGTACAGGCCTATAGGAGGGGCCGTGTGATTCCTATTAACTATGAAATAGTAGGGAATCGGATGTATAAGAAGTGGAACGGTCTTACCAGTTCTTACGAGAACCTCACTTGAATAACCATATGGAATAGGTTAATGCAGGAGAAGGTCACAGGGTGTAGGTGGATGCTCCGTCAGATGTCCAATGGTGGTAGAAACATCCACGGTATCCAAACGGCTGGGTACGAGAGTAGCCTCAAAGATAAACTAACCCTAGTACCTCCCTGCTTGGCCTAAGCTAGCCCTAATGACCTATCACGGGGTCCGTGCCCCGCAAGGGGTGGCCCCGTCCGGAACCTTGCCCTGTTGTGAAAGCCCTAGGTAACCCTAACAAGGGTAGCTAGGGACAGGAGGCTAGTAACAAGGCCGGTAAAGGTACTAAATCAATAAGGTCTCAATAGACCGTGGGAAATGAAAGTAAGCGCATAAAGTGCGTATATGTAGATATGTATACGTGTCCCGACGCGTTTCTTTATTGTCACATATCTTAGATACACTTATATACCAAAAGGCCCCAAAAAAGTCATCAGGGGACAAGGGGCTTGGTATTGAAACTCCTGCCGATCTAGTTAACGCCACTGTCTATGGTATCTCAGTGTAGCAAAAAATGGGGGTAATTGTTTAAAGAAACAAGTAATATACTCCACATCAAAAAGGATCATTGGCAGTGTGAGGCATGCACAGTAGTGTACCTATGGAGAAACATAGATGGAGACAATGCAAATAAGTATCTAAGTCAAAGGTACCCCTGCTGCCCACACGGTGGTGGGTGCGAGCAGGTACTCACATAACTGCTGGAGCGGTGTCATCCGATATCCAGAGGGGGCGGCATGGAGATACACCACGTCGTCCGTCTATATGGCACGCCTAGCAAGTGTGCAGAGGCGCGTTGTATTTAAATGGAAGGAAGGGGGGAAGGCCGGTCAATGCGCCTGCGCCATGCATGACGCCGCCCCACGTGACCGGACCAAGTCACATGATCGGGTCAGATGGGGGTGCGGCGTTCCCACAGGGCGCCTGCGTACATTGACACGGCGATAGAGGAGCAAGGCCGAAGGGGAGGCATCTGTTGTGACGCGACAGCGTCGTCATGCCAACCGGGCCGCCCAATGGGCGCAACTGAGATTGGGGGAGTGGCCAAAGGTCCTCAAACCACCTCAGAGTAGTGCGTCGCTTACAGCAATAGCTGTAGATAGGGGGGGGGTGGAGCAGAACCTGGAGAAATAAATTATAAACCGGGTGGCTACTAAACAAACCGTCCCCAAGGGGGGAGAGGTAAACCCCTCAATATAAGTGACAAATAGGACATTTTGGTGGGCTAACATACCACCTAGCCTGGAGGGGAAAAGAGACAAGCGGCTAAACAGGAAAAAGTAATATTGCAGTCTGCAGAGATATAGGCAAAGCACTATGAGTGAAACTCACATAGCTCCACTCATAAGTGAAATTCATCATGACTGGCACAGTGATGAGCGGTTTATAGATAGCATCCAAAGTGTAATTGTTCGTTCAAACCAAGGGGGTGGGATGTAATGAGTTTGAAAATCCACCAGCATTCACGCTGGAGGATCCGTCTGTCCCAGTCCCCCCCACGAGATGGTTTATTAACACGTTCGATACCCATAAATTTGATGGCAGATGTGCGGCCACCAAGTACCGAAATGACATGCCTGGCTACCGGCGTGTCCCTTCCGTTACGGATGTCTCCTAGATGCTCGCCCATTCTTTTACGCAGTTCCCTCCGGGTTTTGCCTACATAGCGTTGGCCACATTCACAGCTAAGTAGGTAGTTGATAAACTGTTTGATCGTGTAGGCATTATCCGGAGGGTTCGTCGCAAAAGATTTGCCCTTGACCAACCATTCACAAAAACTACAATGGCCACATTTATAGCAACCCATAGTACTTCTGTCCAGCCAAGTCCCTTGGGTCACAGTGGGACTGAAATGGCTGTGTACTAATTTGTCCCTTAGGTTGACCCCCCTCCTAAATGTTACTGAGGGTTGTGGGCTCAGGATTTCGGCTAGGTCTGGGTCCATCAAAAGCGTCTCCCAATTGCGTCCCAGAATATCTTTCACTTCGGTCGCAGCCGAGTCAAAGGTGCCGATTATCCTTATTGTTTTTGTTGAAGCTGTGCTAGTGCGTATGGTTGGATATAGGAGAGTAGTTCTACTACGTGCCAAAGCCTTTTGGTATGCCTGTTTCAATATTCTATCTGGGTAGCCCCGTTCTAAAAATCTAGCTCTCATGATGGATGCCTGTTGTTTAAATTCTCTATATTCCGAGCAATTGCGTCTGAGACGAATGTACTGACCAAAGGGGATTCCATGTTTCAGTGGCGCGGGGTGGCAGCTATCCCACCTCAGTAGTGAGTTCGTTGCCGTTGGTTTGCGATATATCGTTGTTTTTAGCCCGCCCACATCATCCCTAGAAACAGTGATGTCTAGGAAGGGGAGATTGTCCCTCATGATGGACGAGGTGAACCTCAGTCCAATGGAGTTGAGGTTCAACTCCTGGACGAAGCTATCAAACTGCCCTTCGGTCCCGCCCCATAGAATGAAAATGTCATCTATGTAGCGGGACCAAAGGGCAACATGCTCAGTGAATCCGCATGGAGTATCACCAAACACTACCGTCTCCTCCCACCAGCCCAGGAGCAGGTTGGCATACGACGGTGCGCAGGAACTGCCCATTGCCGTGCCCCTGAGCTGGTGGTACGTGCGGCCATCAAAAAGGAAGAAATTCCTAGTTAAGACAAATTGAAGGAGTTCCAGGACGAAATTACTATGTGCCGAATGTTGACATCCCCTTGCTTTAAGGAAGTGTGCGGCAGCCCCCAGGCCCTTGTCGTGGGGGATGGAGGAGTATAGTGCCTCGACATCAATCGACGCTAAGAGCCAATCAGGTTCTATGCAAATGTGCTCCAATTTCGTAAGGAGATCCCCCGTGTCTCTGATGTAGGAGGGCAGTGCTTGCACAAATGGGCTAAGAAGGCGGTCGATATAAATGCCCACATTCTGTGAAAGACTGCCCACTCCTGACACGATGGGGCGTCCCCTCATTGGTGTAGTGTCCTTGTGGACTTTCGGAAGACAGTAAAATGTTGCTGTCACCGGATGAGGGGGATACATAAATGCGAATTCATCTCCGTTAATAAGTTGGGCAGTTTTGGCACTGGCAAGTATCGCACATAGTTCGCCCTGGAATCTCGGCGTTGGGTTACCCTGTACGGTTTCATAGCCCTTTTTGTCATTCAAGATGGCCCGACACATCAATTTGTATGCTGAAGAATCCATGAGGACGATATTTCCCCCTTTGTCGGAAGGTTTAATCACTATATTTTTGTCACCCTCAAGTCAACTGGTGATATCCCTTTCTTCTCTGCTACAATTGAACCGGGTAGTGGTGGATTTGAGAGAGCAGAGTTCAGCTACGGTTTGTTTGATGAAGACATCGATACATGAAATCTCGCCCATTGGGGGCATTTTGGTACTCTTCCTCTTAAGATTTGTGAAAGGACCTCTCCCCTCTGATTCAGCAGGTGCTGTGTCCAAACTGTAAAGAAGATGGACATCGTCAAGGATCTCCACCGGGATGCCCAGCTCGCGACTCTCTTTATGATCTTTAACTCTAAAGTGCTTGTGCCACTTCAGCTTGCGGGCAAACAGGTGGAGATCCTTGACCCAGCGGAAGGCATCATACTTCTGAGTTGGAACAAACGAGAGTCCCTTTCTTAGAAGGCTATTCTCTTTGGTAGTCAACGGGCGGGAAGACAAGTTGATTACCAGTCTGTCATCCTCTGATCTTATGCGTTGTGTGACGTGGGGTTTCGGTTGCGCAGTGGATAGTGTGTCCCCTGATCTAAAAAAGAGGAGGAGGACGGTTGTGCAGATGAGGGCGGTTGGGTAGAGGGGGGACATTGTGGTTGGTTAGAGTATTGACCTGTATTATATCTACCTCCTCCCCGTCTCCTACCTCTATATCCAGCCCTGCCTCGACCTCTGTTCCTGGGGTATCTGTCCCTGTCAGTATCCGAGGCCTCCGTGTCTGTGGAGGACAAGTCAGTTTTTTGAGACGTACCTGGATTCGCAAGAAACAAGTATACCTTGTTATCTCTAAAATCCTGTAGGTCCCTGGCAAACTGCTTGTGCTTGCGCTCCTCAAGATGAAACTGGTAGCACTCTAGTGTGTTTTGTAGTTGACTCTCCTTAATGCTGAATTCTGTGTCAGAATGAAATTTCTTAACAATCTCTATTTGTTCAGCTAGATTGGTGTCCAACCGTGCAAGTATGGTCCTTTCTTCGTCTATGAGAATTTGCATGACTGCAGGGTGGCTCCCTGCTCCTAAGTCTGCCTTGAGCGCCGAGCTAATCACTCGGCGCTCAACTGGTTGGTCTGTCGGTCATGTGACGCTGGCCACATCACATGACCCTCACTCCCCACTATAAATACAGGCAGCCTGCTAGCCACAGGTTGCCTGTTAATTTCTAGGTTCCTGGCTATTTGTTGGACTACTGAATACTCACCTGATTCCGTTCCCTGACGATCCTTTTGCCTGCTCCTCCTGTACTGTGCATCCGTCCTGGTATTGGGACCTTGGCTCCCACCTGACTACTCTCTTAGGACTCCTCTTGTACTTCTCTACTCTCCTGGTATTTGACCCCGGCTTCTCCTGACCATTCTTTGCGTAACCCTTTGTACTGCGTAGCTCTCTTGGTTCTGACCCGGTCCGTTCATGTTCCGTATTTTGTCTTGTCTGTCTTCCCTGCACGTATCCTAAGTTAGGGACTGTCGTCCAGTTGTCCCCTGTCATCAGGACTCGTGAGGCAAGTAGGCAGGGCCAGGGGTGAGGGTGGAGTGCAGTGGTCACTATCCTTCCCCCTGTGTGTGTGGACGTGACCATTACACAATCAATTTAATGCCAGTAACCAACATGGCTACGGCATTACAGTGAGGGCAGTACTTACCTGCAAGTTTTTTGGCTGCGTAGCAGCCAAGAAATGTGTAGGGAGGAGACTCGAGCATTGCGCTCGAGCACATTCAGTATTCGGCCTAATACCGCCATGTGCCAAGCATTGAGATGGTGTTCGGCCGAGCATGCTCAATCAACACTAGGAAAGATCATTCAAAGTGTAGGAAAAGGATAGAAAGGCATTATCCACACTCCCAGGCCCATGTGACATTGCTTGACCCAATCCCTAACCCCCACGGCCCTAATACCACTTCTTTTAACTATTAACCTCTTCCATTCCTACTCTCCCCTGTAAACCCTGCCATGTCGGGCCTGCAGTAGCTTCGCCCTTTTTGGCCCTCACTTGTCTAGAGTATTGCAGATTAGGAGAATCTACCTAACTGTAAAATAACCAGTCTTGACACCGTGTGACAATGGAAAAGGTTGACCACAGCAGCCACTTTATTAATGAACATGTTATAAACATCATGAACATCATGAAACATATTAAACCCAGACACGTTGTCAGGAGAGGTTTCGCTGACATCCCCAGTCGCAACACACCGACTCGGGGATGATAACTTCTGGTATCCGGAAACCGATCCCTTAAACCACTCGTTGTTGGGGAGGGGGGACGCCATCTCTCCAATGGTTCCCCAACTACCACCTCAATCGATTCAATGCATGACCTCCTCCTTGCCAAGAAGAGTAGACATGACCCCTTGTGCCTGCGAATCCCACCACACCCTGACAGCCATCTCCACCCCTTCCTGTAAACAGATATTCCAAATGTCCATGCCCACCTCATTCAAATGTACACCATCTGATCTCATCATAGCTCGATCAGGCACTTTGAGGTCTTTGTGGCGAACCACCACCCCACCGTTACGGGAAACAAAATGGGACACCTCCTTATTAATCCTACCCCTCGCTCTATTGAGTTTCTCCACTGAACGAGCATACCTCCACCGCAAACGGGCTACCATTTCCGACCATACCAACAAGATACCTGGAAACAAGGATAACAATCTCAGGATATCAAACTTAATATCCCAGATCAGCTGCCTGGAAGAACCAACCCCGAGGTCATTCCAGCATGTAAAACCAAGACATCAGGTGCCCTTGTCTAACCGTGAGTAAAAATGCAACTCTGGAAGCACTCCACTCCATAACAAGCCTCACACTTCGATCCAACGGAGGCTCACCTCACTCCTAGGGAAACCAAGCTGACTGCCATCTGGGTGTACATCGGCAAGCAGGGCTCCCCAGTATACATAGGAGTGGCCCACGATCCAAACTAGGAAATGTCCAGAGGCTAAAAAGAAGAAAAGTTAAAATTAAATCCAGGAACAGAATATAATGAATTTACAAACTAGACAGACGCACATAGGACAGGATTCTCCCAGACTCCCACCACCAGTCCTGCGAACAATCCCATCGGACAAACCCCATTTAGCCACTTCCGTGGTGGCCCCAGTCCTGAATGAATGAGAAGCATACTCCCTAATATTCAGGCCATGCCTAGTAATACACTTTTAAAAAACCACCACAAATTGAAAAAGGGAAAGGGCCCTACCGTCGTCATGTAACAACAAAGAGCCCCCATGGAGGTCCTGCCGGACCGCCAAAAACTCCTGGACACATCGCACAGGACAGACGCACGAACCATTGATAGCAAACAGCTCAATCATACGCCCCCTTCCCTGCTGATCGGACTTTCCGTAATTTTCACTTTATAAGACGCACCCCAGATTTTAGAATAGAAAAATAAGAAAAATAAGATTTTTTTTTTTTTTATCAGACCTCATATCAGCCCAGATTAGCCCATCAGTATCCCCAGACCTCAGATCAGCCGATCAGTACACCCAGACCTCAGATCAGCCCATCAGACCTCAGATCAGACTAAAATAAAAAATCATCTTACCTGTCCTGCGCCGCGGCTCCTCTTCAGCTGTCGTGCTCTCATCTTCCCGGCATGTGCTGCACTGTCACATGAATGTGTGCAGCATCAGGTCATAGTGCGCGTACTACGTCCTGACGCTGTACAGGGTCAGGACAGTGCAGCGCAGACTGAAGAAGATGACAGCACAGACATTTTCCCCCCACTTTGGGGGGGGGAGTGCATCTTATAAAGCGAAAAATACGGTAGATTTCCTCAAACAGCACGACACCCGATCAGCGTGAAAAGAAACATCCGTCCATTGTAAGCCATCATGAGACGCACAGGTGCGACTAATCAGCTCGCTGATGCGAAAAGCACCAAAAAATGCAAGGACAAATGCCGCCGAAAACAATAGGCGCTCGTAGATGGACACGCAAACATACTGTAAATCAGCGACTAGGGCCACTAACAAATGAAAAGTAACTGGACGACGACCATCGAGAGAAGAAACAGACTTGCGGTAGCCCTTTAACGCTTGAATCAGGAATATTTAAAAGTTAAAACCTGTAAGCTAAGCCCGCTAACTGTTTCGATATAATGGAACCTGAGAAACCCGTCTCGTAGGCAAAAACCTATGAAAAACAGCAACAATCGGATTAAATCCCCACTAACCCCACAACCTGCATGACCAGGCATTCAAGTGCAAAGCATGAGCTGCAGTGAAGTAGACACCTCAAAAACCAAGAAAGGTCTCTGACTCCTTATGCTTCCTCTTCTGCTGCAGTCGCGGCCTCTTCATCCACCTCTGGAGTGACAGTGCCACCTGGCACCCCGCAAACAGAGGATCTGGCAGCAACACCAACACCTGGGTCACCAAGCATCTCCACAATGTCCCACAGAAGCGTTCAGCTCTCCATATCCCAAACGCTGGAGAGGAAGAGGATCCCTAGCCCTGAATGCCAACATTTCGAAATTACTGGCCTTTGAAATGCTGTCATTCAGTCTGGTGGAGACTAATAGTTTTAAAGGCCTTATGGCGGTGGCTGTCCCACAGTACGTCGTGCCCAGCCGTCACTAGTTTTCAAGGCGAGCCATCCCTTCCCTTCACAACCACGTAGGGGACAAAATCAGGTGTGCACTGCGCAACGCCATCTGTGGCAAGGTGCACCTGACTACAGATACGTGGACCAGTAAGCACTGTCAGGGCCATTCTTCCTGAGGCTTGCTCTACTAAGTGTGCTTCTTATTAAGTGGAGTTAAAAAAAAGGAGTTCTAGTGCGGAGTGTGATTTTGTGGGAGTGAATGCAGGTGGCTGAGCGTGGTTTGAAGCAGAGATCCTTGAAAGTTACGTTTTTGCATTTTAGTACTGCCATTTACAACTTTTATATTTTTTTTCTCTGCTGGGTGTTGCTATTTAAACCCATTTTTTTTCTCTGCTTGATTAAGGGGAGTGGCCTGGGCAACCAGGTGCTATAAATTGAACCACTAGACTCTCTAGAGCCTGCTCTTCCTGAGGCTTGCTCTACTAAGTGGGCTTCTTATTAAGTGGAGTTTAAAAAAAAGGAGTTTAAGAAAAGGAGTTGGAAACTAAGGTTGGATATATTTTACTTGTGTGTTTGCTTAATTCTAGGTAGTCCTTCAACTACAGCAGACAGGGTCTAATTCTAAATCATATTTACTGTTTTACTTTTTTACTGTTGTAATCCCCATTTAGTATGTGTTGCACAATTGACAATGCAGTCCAGTGCACATCTTGCATCATGTATGCAGTCCTGGAACAGCCGTTCGAGGGTGTATATCTTTGTTCAAGATGTGAGCAAATTACCCATCTGGAATCGCAAATCGATTCTCTAAACGGGCAAGTTGCAACACTGAGAGGCATTGACAATTTGCAAAAGAGTTTGCTTCTCACCGAGCAAGCACTCTTTGGGGTAGATGAGGGGGAGGGTGACAGAGAGGAGGCTGAGGAAAGTGAGGTAGCTAGCTGGGTAACAGTTAGAAAGCGGGGTAGAGGGAAGAGTGCCAGGGAGGCTAGCCCTGATCTGACACACCCCAACAAGTTTGCACGTTTGGCAGATGAGGGGGATGTCAGTCCAGGGACGGCACTGCTGCTGCCGGACACTTCCTCTGCCAGTCAGGGGAATGTCAGCTCCAGTAAGCAGGGAACCAGGAGAGCAGGGCAGGCCAGACAGGTGCTGGTAGTGGGAGACTCCATTATTAGGGGAACAGATAGGGAAATGTGTCACAAAGACCGTGATCGCTGAACAGTGTGCTGTCTTCCTGCCGCTAGAGTTTGACACATCGCGGATCGGGTTGACAGATTACTGGGAGGGGCTGGAGAAGATCCACCGGTCATGGTCCATATCGGAACCAATGACAAAGTTAGAGGTAGGAGGAGAGTCCATAAAAATGATTTCAGGGATTTAGGTCAAAAGCTTAGGGCAAGGACCTCAAAGGTAGTATTTTCCGAAATACTGCCTGTACCACGAGCCACACAAGAAAGGCAGTGGGAGATTAGGGAGGTTAACAAGTGGCTCAAGAACTGGTGTAGGAGGGGTTTGGGTTCCTGGAGAACTGGGCCGACTTCTCTATCGGCTACAAGCTCTATCGTAGGGACGGGCTGCACCTCAATGGGGAAGGGGCAGCTGTGCTGGGGAGAAAGATGGCTAGAAGGTTGGAGGAGTGTTTAAACAAGGGACTGGGGGGGAGGGAAATGACATTATAGGAGGGGAAGATAGTGCAGATAGAGACCGGGTTCAAGGTAGTGGGACTGGGGGAGGAATGGAAGGAGGGACTAGAACAGTTCAGAAGGAAAGGTGTAGGGTAAAAAATATATATAAACCTCTCAAATGTATGTATACTAATGCCAGAAGCCTGACTAATAAAACTGGGGAACTGGAATTAGTGATGTGTGAGGAGGACTATGACATAGTGGGAATAACTGAGACATGGCTGGATGATAGCTATGACTGGGCAGTTAATGTACAAGGTTACAATCTGTTTAGAAAGGATCGTCAAAACCGAAGAGGGGGAGGGGTTTGCCTTTATGTAAAGTCCTGTCTAAAGCCCACACTCCGGGAATATATAAGTGAGGGACATGAACATGTGGAGTCACTGTGGGTAGAGATACATGGAGCTAAAAACAACAATAAATTACTAATAGGAGTTTACTATAAACCACCTAATATACCAGAGTCCACAGAAAATCTACTACTAAACGAGATAGACGAGGCGGCAAATCATAATGAGGTGGTTATTATGGGGGACTTCAACTACCCAGATATAGACTGGGAAACTGAAACTTGTATATCTCATAAGGGAAACAGGTTCTTGGCAATAACTAAAGACAATTACCTCTCCCAACTGGTTCAGGACCCGACTAGAGGGACGGCCATACTGGACTTAGTATTAACCAATAGACCTGACAGAACAACAGATGTGCAGGTTGGGGGACACCTGGGAAATAGTGACCATAAAGTAATAACCTTCCGATTATCATTCAAAAGAGCGTTTCTACAGGGAGGAACAAAAATGCCAAACTTCAAAAAAGCTAAATTTAGCCAACTAAGAGAGGCCATAGGCCTAACTAACTGGGACAAAGTCCTCAAAAATAAAAATACAGCCACAAAATGGGATATCTTTAAAAACATCCTAAAATCTCATTGTGAGAGGTACATACCGTATGGGAATAAAAGTTTAAGGAACAAAAAGAAACCAATGTGGATAAACAGAACTGTAAAGAAAGCAATAAATGACAAAAAGAAAGCATATAAATCACTAAAACAGGAGGGTAGCACAGAAGCACTGAAAAACTATAAGGAAAAAATAGAACATGTAAAAAACTAATAAAAGCGGCCAAACTAGAAACCGAGAGATTAGTTGCCAAAGAGAGTAAAACTAACCCTAAAATGTTCTTCAATTATATAAATGTTAAAAAGTATAAATCTGAAGGTGTCGGACCTTTAAAGAGTATTGAGGGGGGAGTCGCAGAGAGCGACGAGGAGAAAGCAAAGCTGTTAAATATTTTTTTCTCCAATGTATTCCCTGTGGAAAATAAACTGTCAGATGACATGCAGAATGTAAAAATAAATTCCCCATTAAAAGTGTCCTGTCTGACCCAGGAAGAAGTACATCAGCGACTTAAAAAGATTAAAATATACAAATCGCCAGGAACGGATGGCATACACCCTCGTATCCTAAGGGAATTAAGTAATGTCATAGCCAGACCCTTATTTATGATATTTGCGGACTCTATACTGACAGGGAATGTCCCACAGGATTAACGCATGGCAAATGTGGTGCCAATATTCAAAAAGGATCCAAAAACAGAGCCTGGAAACTATAGGCCGGTAAGTTTAACATCTGTTGTGGGTAAACAGTTTGAAGGTTTTCTGAGAGATGCTATCTTAGAGCATCTCAACGGAAATAAGCAAATAACGCCATATCAGCATGGCTTCATGAGGGATCGGTCATGCCAAACTAATTTAATCAGTTTCTATGAGGAGGTAAGTTCTAGACTTGACAGCGGCGAATCAATGGATGTCGTGTATCTGGACTTCTCCAAAGCATTTGACACTGTACCACATAAAAAGTTAGTATATAAAATGAGAATGCTCGGACTGGGAGAAAATGTCTGTATGTGGGTAAGTAACTGGCTCAATGATAGAAAACAGAGGGTGGTTATTAACGGTACACACTCAGATTGGGTCACTGTCACTAGTGGGGTACCTCAGGGGTCAGTATTGGGCCCTATTCTCTTCAATATATTTATTAATGATCTTGTAGAAGGCTTGCATAGTAAAGTATCAATTTTCGCAGATGACACTAAACTGTGTAAAGTAATTGACACTGAAGAGGACAGTATACTGCTACAGATGGATCTGGATAGATTGGAGGCTTGGGCAAATAAGTGGCAGGTGAGGTTTAACACTGACATGACAAATGTAAAGTTATGCACATGGGAAGGAATAATGCAAGTCACCCGTACATACTAAATGGTAAAACACTCGGTAACACTGACATGGAAAAGGATCTAGGAATTTTAATAAACAGCAAACTAAGCTGCAAAAAACAGTGTCAGGCAGCTGCTGCCAAGGCCAATAAGATAATGGGTTGCATCAGAAGGGGCATAGATGCCCGTGATAAGAACATAGTCCTACCACTTTACAAATCGCTAGTCAGACCACACATGGAGTACTGTGTACAGTTCTGGGCTCCTGTAAACAAGGCAGACATAGCAGAGCTGGAGAAGGTCCAGAGGAGGGCAACTAAAGTAATAACTGGAATGGGGCAACTACAGTACCCTGAAAGATTATCAAAATTAGGGTTATTCACTTTAGAAAAAAGACGACTGAGGGGAGATCTAATTAATATGTATAAAGGGGTCAGTACAGAGATCTATCCCATCATCTATTTATCCCCAGGACTGTGACTGTGACGAGGACACATCCTCTGCGTCTGGAGGAAAGAAGGTTTGTACACAAACATAGAAAAGGATTCTTTACAGTAAGAGCAGTGAGACTATGGAACTCTCTGCCTGAGGAGGTGGTGATGGTGAGTACAATAAAGGAATTCAAGAGGGGCCTGGATGTATTTCTGGAGCGTAATAATATTACAGGCTATAGCTACTAGAGAGGGGTCGTTGATCCAGGGAGTTATTCTGATTGCCTGATTGGAGTTGGGAAGGAATTTATTATTCCCCTAAAGTGGGGAGAATTGGCTTCTACCTCACAGGTTTTTTTTTGCCTTCCTCTGGATCAACTTGCAGGATGACAGGCCGAACTGGATGGACAGATGTCTTTTTTCGGCCTTCTGTACTATGTTACTATGTTACCCACCCGCGATCCCTAGCCCTGAATGCCAGCATTTCGAAATTACTGGCATTTGAAATGCTGTCATTCAGTCTGGTGGAGACGGATAGTTTTAAAGGCCTTATGGCGGTGGCTGTCCCACAGTACATCGTGCCCAGCCGCCACTACTTTTCAAGGCGAGCCATCCCTTCCCTTCACAACCACATAGGGGACAAAATCAGGTGTGCACTGCGCAACGCCATCTGTGGCAAGGTGCACCTGACTACGGATACGTGGACCAGTAAGCACGGTCAGGGATGTTATATCTCCATAACAGCACACTGGGTAAATGCAGTGGTGGCTGGGCCTGAGGCGGATAGCAGTTTGGCACATGTCCTTCCACCACCGAGGATTGCAGGGCGCTTCAGTTTGCCTCCTGTTGCTTCCTCCTCCTACTCTGCTTCCTCATCCTCTACCAGCTCCTCATCGGGTCAGCATAACACCTTCACACACCAACTTCAGCACAGCCAGGGGTAAACGACAGCAGGCATTTTTAAAACTTATCTGTTTGGGGGACAAACCCCACACCGCGCAGGAGCTGTGGACGGGCCGTGAACAACAGACCGATGAGTGGTTTGTGCCAGTCAGCCTCAAGCCCGGCCTGGTGGTGTGCGATAATAGGCGAAATCTCGTAGCAGCTCTGGGATTAGCCGGTTTGACGCACATCCCTTGCCTAGCGCATGTGCTGAATTTGGTGGTGCACAGATTCCTTAAAAATTACCCCGATATGTCAGAGCTGCTGCATAAAGTGCGGGCTGTCTGTGCGCGCTTTCAGCGTTCTCACCCTGCTGCTTGTCTGTCAGCGATGCAGCGTTACTTCGGCCTTCCCACTTACCGCCTCATATGCGACGTGCCCACAAGGTGGAACTCCACCTTGCACATGCTGGCCAGACTGTGCGAGCAGCAGCAGGCGATAGTGGAGTTTCAGCTGCAGCACGCACGGGTGAGTCGCTCGGCGGAACAGCACCACTTCACTACCAATGACTGGGCCTCCATGCGAGACCTGTGTTCCTTGTTGCACTGTTTCGAGTACTCCACCAACATGGCCAGTGCCAATAACGCCATTCTCAGCGTTACTATCCCACTTCTATGCCTCCTTGAAAAAACGCTCCTGGCGATGATGGAAGAGGATGTGGCACAGGAGGAGGAAGAGCGATCATTTCGTAGGGTTTCCGGCCAGTCATTCCCAAGTGGCTCCGATGGTGGGTTCCTGCACCCACAAACCCAAGGTACACAATTGTCCAGCCAGGGCATAGTTCTGGAGGATGACGAGGTGGAGGATGAGGAGGAGGAGATGGAGGAGGAGGAACCATGTTCACAGCAGGGTAGCACCCAGACCAGCTCATGGCCATCACTGGTGCGTGGATGGGGGGATACAGAGGACACAGATGATACACTTCCCACAGAGGACAGCTTTTCGTTGCCTCTGGGCAGCCAGACACACATGAGCGATTACATGCTGCAGTGTCTCTGCAACAATCGCTGAGTTGCCCACATTCTAACTTGTGCTGATTACTGGGTGGCCACGCTGCTGGATCCCCGTTACAAGGACAACGTACCGTCCTTAATTCCGTCACTGGAGCGTGATCGTAAGATGCGCGAGTACAAGCGCACGCTGGTAGACACGCTGCTGGTGCCATTCCCACCTGACAGCGGGGGCACAGTGGAAGCACAAGGCGAAGGCAGAGGAAGAGGTCGCCAATGCAGCTGGGGCACCGCCAGCATCTCAGAAGGCAGGGTTAGCATGGCCATAATGTGGAAAAGCTTTGTCAGCTTGCCACAACAACCAGCACCACTAGCTGATATGGAACGTCTTAGCAGGAGGCAGCATTTAACCAACATGGTGGCGCAGTATGTGTGCACACGCCTACACGTACTGAATGATGGGTCTGCCCCATTCAACTTCTGGGTCTCCAAATTGGGCACATGGCCTGCTCTTGCCCTTTACGCATTGGAGGTGCTGGCCTGCCCTGCAGCCAGTGTATTATCTGAACGTGTGTTTAGCACGGCAGGGGGCGTCATCACAGACAAGCGCAGCCGCCTGTCCACAGCCAATGTGGACAAGCTCACGTTCATTAAAATTACCCAGGCATGGATCCCTCAGGACTTGTTTGTACCTTGTGCAGAATAGACATGTATACCGGCACTAAGCAGCCATTGTTATACTGCAGCGCAATTGCTCATGTTTGTATTTTGGATATTTCACACTCTTTTGGAGTGTACCTTAATTTTACAAAGTTAAATTAAAACCAAAAACCTGTGTTGGCTATCTCGTCCTCCTGCACCGCCGCTTCCACCTACTCCGCTACGTCCACCGCCTCCTCAACCTCCTACTCCATATGGAACTCCCCCTCATAAATAATAATTTTTTTTTTGTACGTGTTTTATTTTATATCATTTCACTACTTTGTCATTTTAAATTTTTTGGTGAAAAAAAATTCTCATTAACATTTTCGGGTGAAATTAACCAATTTTTGGGTGTATAGTACCACTGCTATATCTAGTATGCCGGTTAACAATAAAAATATATTTGTCAGTTACATTTTCAGTTGAAATTCAACAATTTTTGGGTGTGAAGTACCACTGCTATACGTAGTAGACAGGTTAAACAATAAAAAAAAATTGTCTGTTACATTTTATGGTCAACTTCACCAATTTTTTGGTGTGATTTACCACTGCTATACCTATTAGACCGGTAAAAAAAAAACAAAAAAAACATTTGTCAGTTACATTTTAGGGTCAAATTCACCAATTTTTGGGTGTAATATACCCCTCCTCTACCTAGTTGACAGCTTAATAAATTTCAATAATTTTTATTTTACATTTTAGGGTGACCATAAACAATTGTTTTCTGTCATAGACCCCTGCTCTACCAAGTAGACAGGTTAATTAATTTCTGTAATTTTTCTGTTACATTCTTGGGTTGACATTATACAATTTTGGACGTGAATAAACCCCTGCTCTGCATAGGTGACAGGGAATAAAATTTCTGAAATGCTTCTTGATGCGCGCCACCTCATTTGATTCAATGCTTAAACTTTAACAAGTTGTACCACATTTAAGCTTTAATACTTTGTCCCACAATTCCGCTATACTCTTTTGGCCAACATTTGGGCTTCTGTAATTTGTCCCACATTTGCGCCTCAATAGCTTTTCCCACATTTCTTCTCGATCCCAATTTTTTTTTATAACTTTATCTCCCTTAAATTTGGTCTCTTTTTCTCACGCTCCCTCTCCGGCCTGGAACCCGGATTCCCCGCCACCCGTAATCACCATGGTAGGCGCATAAAAGAACATCGAAAGTTGATAGAGCAGATATCAAATTGGATCGTGAACATCATGGGGACGTGCAACATGGTGGGGCAGTAAGTATGCACACGCCTACACGAACTAACTGACAGGGGTCAGCCCCTGCAACTTCTGGGTCTCCAAATTGGGCACATGGCCTGAGCTTGCCCTTTACCCCTTGGAGGTGCTGGCCTGCCCTGCAGCCGGAGTATTGTCTGAACATGTGTTTAGCATGACTGGAGGGTTATATTTCCCAATGTTTTGGGATGTACCCTAATTTAAAAAAAATAAAATAAAATTTTAAAACAAAAAGCAGTGTATGCTACCTCCTCCTCCTCCACTGCCACTTCCACCTTCACCGCCAGATCCACCGCTTCCTCAACCTCCTACTCCATATGGACCTGGTCCTCCTAGATCAAAACTATTATTTTTTATTTTTACGTATTTTATGTTATTTTAAGTCATTTCCCTATCAACATTTGTTTGCAGAGCACTTGCCATGCTCTTAACCACATTTTGACGACATTTGCAGCCCTCTAGCCCTTTCCATGACATTTTTACAGCCATTTTAGTGCTCAAAAGTTCAATGGGGTTCGGGGTCAAGTTCGGGTCCCGAACTCTAACTTTTTTCCGAAGTTTGGCCGAACCCGTACATCCAGGTGTCCGCTCAACTCTATTTACAGTATGTCAGACAGACATGTGACAGGCCCTTCAAAGGGAATGGGCAGTGGCTAAAATGTTTCTGGCACAGGCAGAAATAGAAGCAGAAGAAGGAGGGGTGGGAGCAGGAGTCGCAGCGAGGAGGTAAACATGGTTATTTGCCGAATCTGTGGTTAGAAGGTGAAGGGTGGCTAGGGTGCCAATGTGGGCACCACATCCCCTGTCTCAACACATGCAGCGTCACCATAGAGTGGCTCCGATTACCAACCCTGCCGCAGCAACCACTACATCACCCAGTGGCCCGCAATCCTTTTTCTGCAGTCAAGGCTCCACCACCTCAGCCAAAGGGAGCTGTCTTTCCTTTTCATCATCTACTGGTCCTGATGCTCCTGCTCCTCCTACTCCCCGTCATTTAGTCAGCAATTGATCACCGAAGCGATTGCAAAAATACAGCAGTACGCGTGCACTTGTAATGCCCCAGAGGTGCATTACCACCTTTTACACCCCCCACTATGTTCCTATGGTTGATTTAATGTCATCATGCGTATTTATTCCAGGTCCTGCACATTGTGTATTTGTATTCCTGATTTTGTAACTGTTAAAATGTAATGTGCCTGGTTCACCAGCAGATGGCAGTAATTGCACAGCTAGTTTACCTGGAATGGAGCCTTTCTTTCCATTCTAGTCCTCTCTAGAGAGGGAGGAGTTTTAGTTTGTGAAGAGCATTTGAGAGTACCCCCTCTAAAGGGAAGGAAGCAGGCCCTTGTCCCAGCTGAACGGGCCCTGCTAAAGCAGCATCAGCTCTGCTGGACCTGGAGGCCCAAGCTACAAGCCTCAGGAGCCAGGAGCAACTGATGTAGCAGAGCCAAGTGTGCTTGCCTGCCAGAATTCATGCCAAAGTCTGCTGGTGACCAAGACAAAGCTGGAAGATTGTTTCCTGATGAACGGTTATGCAAGTAAGGCTACTTTCACACTGGCGTTTCTGGGTCCGCTTGGGAGATCCATTTTTTTACGGCTCTCACAAGCGGACAAAAAAGGATCAGTTCAGCACCAATGCATTCTGAATGGATAAGGATCCGTTCAGAATGCATCAATTTCGCTGTGTTTGGTCTCCGTTGCGCTATTGAGGCGGACACTAAAACGCAGCTTGCAGTGTTTTGGTGTCCGCCTGACGATGCAGAGCCAAACGGATCCATCCTGACTTACAATGTAAGTCAATGGGGACGGATCAATTTTCACTGACACAATATGGTGCAATTGAAAACGGATCCGTCCCCAATTGACTTTCAATGTAAGTCAAGACGGATCCGTTTTGACTTAGACTTTTTTTTTATGAATAATGCAAATGGGTCCGTTATGAATGGATACAAGTGTTTGCATTATCGGTGCGGATCCGTCTGTGCAGATACAAGACAGATCTTCACCGAATGCCAGTGTGAAAGTAGCCTAAAGCTGTTGTTCAACGTTATGCCAAGTCTGGGCTCCATTTTTTTCTCCATTCCTTCCAATTACCCCTTGACTTTGCTTTGCACGACCGAGCCTGGGATTCCAGCATATCCAGGTAGGAGCACCGTGACAAGTTCAACACCTTTAAGGGACATTAGGCCCCCCTATACTACTCTGGCATTCCTACTCTGGGTACCATCCACATCACTAAAAGGGGACTCTGTCCCTTGTTGCTTCAATGCAACTGGCGTCACAACAAACACTTATACCATCTTAAAGGGATCCCATGGACGTTAACTTCTGTGTGCTGCACACTCATCCAGCGGTGCAGAAACTGAATGCGCTCCTGGCCAAGTGGCTGGTACTGAAGTCCCTCCCTTTCCAAGTGGTGGACTCTGCACCTTTCAGAGAACTGATTGCTTGTGCCGAGCAGAGGTGGAGAGTCCCAAGCAGTGGCGTACATATAGGGGTCGCAGTTGCGACCGGGCCCGGAACCCCAGGGGGCCTGGCCACCTGCGGACCCCTGCAGCTACACTGCGTGTGCGCTAAAGTAGTTCAGATCCGAATCCGAATGAATCTCTCTTCTAAGTTCTTGCGGTCAGCCATCAGCGCCGGGCAGGAGCGAGCACGGCGTCGGCGTCAATCCCGCGAGACCTGTGAACTCCTGCGGCAGGTCTCGCAGGGAACATGCGTGCGCCTGAACTCATGCAGCAGACGGGACCTGGACGGGAGAGAGACGGAGAGCGAGGAGAGCAAGGAGACAGTTCACTTACCTTCCCCTAGTGCAGCGCCGCAGCAGCCAGTAAGGAAAAGCCCTCTGCTCTGCCGACTGCCGCGAGTTGGAGTAGTGAGGGCCCTGGGGGCCCTGGCCCGCAATGACCAGCCCGGTTGGGGGGGGGCTGAATTTATTGACATATAATGTACATACCTCCCAACTCTTACCCCTGGCAATTCGCTCAGAGGTAGAGCTTGGCAGGACAGCAAGATTGGCATTTAAAATCAGACTTTACCGCATAAATTGGTACTATTGGGACTGGAGGCATGTTGGGTGAATGGTAGGGGAGGCAGTGGGGGTGGGTGCGGCGGCAGGTTGGGGGGGGGGGGGGCATGGATCAGTTTTGCACCGGGGCCCCATGGATTGTGTGTACGCCACTGGTCCCAAGCCATCATTTCTTTGCACACATGTTGAACAGAAAGTAGGCCAGTCCTTGAGCCTGTCTGTGTCCGCAAAAGTTCACGGCAGCACCAACGTGTGGTGGAGCTATAACTACGGTCAAGGACAATATATGTCCTTTACTGCACACTGGGTAAATATGATTAATGCCCAGCCACACCAGCAACTTGGCTAGGTGACACCACTGCCCCCTCCACATTCTCAAGCTGTGGGTCCTGCGCCAATGTCCGCCAATGCCTCCTCATCCTCCACTGCAGGGACAATTCACAGTGCTCCTCCATTATACCACATGTGCAGGGCATGGCGGTGTCACACTGTTCTGCACCTACTGTAGTTTGCCTAGGTGAATGGAATCACACAGGGGAGGAACTGCTCCATGTCCTCCATCAAGAAATCAAATCCTGGCTTTCTCCTCTCCAACTCAAAATCGGAAACATGGTCACTGACAACGGGAAGAACGTGGTGTCGATGCTGCATCAAGGAGGGCTGAGCCAAGCGCCCTGCATGGCGCACGTGTTTAATCTGATTGTAAAGAGGTTCCTGAAGTCTTACACCCATCTGTAAGACATCTTGAAAATGGCCAAGAAACTGCATGCACTTCTTAAACTGCAAAGCACACCCTCCTTGAGCTGCAAAGGCAGAATGGTGTTCCCCAACATCAGCTGATATGCAATGTTTCCACCCGTTGGGGCTCCACCCTCCATATCTTGTACCGATTATATGAACAGAGAAAAGGCCATAATCAATTTCTTGATGATACAGGCGGACAGAGGTACTCCCCTGTATAACTTTGATGTTAGCCAGTGGCAGCAGAAGCTTGACATCTGCCGTTTGCTCGGGACCTTTGAGGAGGCCACTTTATTTGTCAGTCACCAGGACTATGGGCTGAACAATATAATTCCACTGGTTCATGTCCTGGAACAGATGCTGCTAAATCTGGCTTTCCAGGGGACAGGAGACGTGGGGACTACATCTCACGGCCACATAAGCCCTGTGGCGGCTGAACTGGATGAGGACATTCGTGCAAAGGCAATGTGTAGAGAAATGGGTGTTTTTTCCCCACAGGTGACAAAAGAGGAGGAGCAGGCACAGCCGGAGGAGCTACAGAGTGATGAGGAAGGTGAGGCAGATGACCCAGACACACCCTGGCAGTATGCAGTGGTTATCGAGGCAGGGAGTCCCTCCGAGTCACTTTCTCAAATAGCACGATGCATGCTCAGTTGATTGCGTCGTGACAGCCGAATTGTCACCATTCGGCAGAGGGATGACTACTGGCTCTCCATTAGGTTAGACCCTCGTTACCGGTTCAAAATGAGGTCCTTTTTTCCACCTGCTCAAAGTGATGACAAACTCACTACTATCGAGACATCCAATGTATTCAGTAGGCCACTGTCTATGTGTGCCATCGCCCATTCTCATTAAGGTCTGACCGGTGGGCCCTCTGCGCTCACGTTCCACTGCGATGACTGCTTTGGGGGCGGGTCAGGAGCAGTACCAGCTCCATCAGGAGCAACTTAAGTCTAGAGTCTCTGATGAGCAGTTTTCTTCACTCGCCTAGTGAAGAAACTACTCAATAGCAGCAGCAGCTAGACATGGAAAGACAGAAACATGCAATGCGACAATAAACTGCAATATAGAGTACAAAATTGCGTAATAATAACAAGTGCTACACTATAAGTGCGAGATACTTGGCAAATCGTTTTGTACAAAATTATTTGAGCCCGTCTGCCGAGCGTCAAGGCGATCTCTGTTAGACGGGTTCCTACGCTAAATTCTACCTGTTAGGTGCCATGACGGCTACCATACACTTCAGGGAGTGTAGGTTCCACGTACCTGCATTGAATACTACCTGTTAGGTGCCATGACGGCTACCATACACTTCAGGGAGTGCAGGTTACACAGCAGGCCCACTCCACGACACCACCGGCGCCAAACGGCTACCAAGGATTGCAGTGAGAGTCCACAAACTATCTCACTCCTGGTGCCATGGCTTCAGTGAGTGAGGGGGAGCAGGCCTGACTATGTACTAACACTAATTAAAATCAGCCTATAGGGCAGACAGGATGGTCAGGAGTGCATGACTGAGGAGGCAGCCACACCTCCAGTACAAACTGCAAAGAAAAGCCAAAAAAGGGGGTCAGTCAGCACATACCAAACCGCAGTAGCACATGCTATGGCAGGGAACAACATTAAAAGACAGAAACATGCAATGCGACAATAAACTGCAATATAGAGTACAAAATTGCGTAATAATAACAAGTGCTACACTATAAGTGCGAGATACTTGGCAAATCGTTTTGTACAAAATTAGAGAACAACCTGAACCAGCAGGTAGTATACTTGGACTGCACCCTGACACCCCACATCAAAGATCCCCTGGACTACTAGGCAGCCAAACTTGATTTGTTGCCGCAGCTGGCTGAGTTTGCCATGGACAAGCTTTCCTGCCCGGCCAGTAGTGTGGCAACAGAGCAGGTGTTTAGTGCGGTGGGGGCCATAGTTACCCCAAGGAGAACTCTCCTTTCCACCCAAAATGTGGAGAAACTGACCTTTATGAAGATGAATCAGGTGTCGATCAGCCAGGATTTCCACACACCAGTGCGTGATGCATCAGACTAGATCATCCATGGTGCCACACCCAAACTTTGTCAAAAGAGAACATTCAGAGAAAACAGAATCTGTGGATCACTCCAGCTGGACAATATGGAACAGGTGCTCTTGGTCTGAGTGGCCCACCCAGCCACTAAAGAAATTGGTAAACTTTGTAGAGATAGACCAGGCACTCAATATATGTTACCAACAGACGAGATATTTATTATAAAATCAGTTATCTAAAATAGCATAAAATAACAGCATACAATAGCAGCATATAAAAGTATCACTAAAATATCAGTAATGGCAATTAAACATATAAAAATTAGCAGCAGTAAATGGCAAATAGCATCAGTTAGCAGTGGATATATCAAATAACAGTGGAAGTCCGTCTACATAAGCCACAGATATAGAACGTATGTTACGTATATTCCTCTTTGACTGCAGCAGAGGATATGGCGCCAATTAAGGACCAGATGAAAAAAATGTCTTTTCTCAGTTTAGCTTTCCCGTATTCCGGGTCAAGGTATCTTATAGTCTTTACAGTCCCACTCCTGGCTAGTTTTATTTGCGCATTTGTAGATCGCCAGTCTTTACAATATTACAGAGAGAGAAGGAGGTACAATGCAGTGAGCGAGGTGGCGTCCCACCTAATTGTATGTGCTCATTCAATGTTACCTTGCTTGTATTCCTCTCCTGTTTCTAAGTGTCGACTCGGCGTGGATGTCAGCTGACTCTGTATCCAGTGTCGTCAGCAGATTTTGCGCTTGATGAAGTTTGAATATTGCCAGGGTCTTTCGTTCCAGGAGCTTAGATTAGGTTCAGAGGGGACTCTCTGCCAGCATGCCGGTGCAAGGTATAAACCATACGCGTTTCGGGGACGTGGCCCCTTCCTCAGTGGACATTGACCTGTAAGGCTGAGTTCAAACTTGAATTATTTGGTCAGTTTTGGCCCTGTAACTGACCAAATAAGTGAAGTGTGAAGTGATTCTAAGTCCACTTTCACACGGGCGAGTTTTCCGCGCGGGTGCAATGCGTGAGGTGAACGCATTGCACCCACACTGAATCCGGACCCATTCATTTCTATGCGGCTGTGCACACAAGCTGTGATTTTCACGCATCACTTGTGCGTTGCGTAAAAATCACAGCAAGCTCTATTTTGTGCGTTTTTCACGCAACGCAGGCCCCATAGAAGTGAATGGGGCTGCGTGAAAATGGCAAGCATCCGCAAGTGCAGATGCGGTGCCATTTCCACGCACGGTTGCTAGGAGACGATGGGGATGGGGACCTGATCATTATAATTTTCCCTTATAACATGGTTATAAGGGAAAATAATAGCATTCTTAAAACAGAATGCATAGTACAATAGGGCTTGAGGGATTAAAAAAAATTAAAAATAATTTAACTCGCCTTAATCCAGCTTCTCTTCTGTCTTCATCTGTGAGGAAAAGGACCTGTGGTGACGTCACTGCGCTCATCACATGATCCATCACCATGGTGCTGGATCATGTGATGGACCATGTGATGAGCGCAGTGACGTCACCACAGGTGCTTTTCCTCACAGATGAAGACAGAAGAGAGCTGGGCTGGGCGAACAAGTGGATTAAGGTGAGTTTATTTTTTATTTTTGTTTAACCCCCTCCAGCCCTATTGTACTATGCATTCTGTTTTAAGAATGCTATTATTTTTCCTTATAACCATGTTATAAGGGAAAATAATACAATCTACACAACACCTAACCCAAACCCGAACTTCTGTGAAGAAGTTCGGGTTTGGGTACTAAACATGCCGATTTTTCTCACGCGCGTGCAAAACGCATTGCAATGTTTTGCACTCGCGCGGAAAAAGCGCCCATTTTCCCGCGACACACCCGCATCTTATCCGGGCCAAAAACATGACGCCTGTGTGAAAGAGGCCTAAGAGTGACGCCTGTCCTCTGCGTGTCATACTGACTGAAGTACTGTTTCACTACCATAGTGGACTCCCTATGCATGTTTCTGCAAGGCACAGTGTTCTTCATCACTATACAGGCTCCCTGCAGTCAGGAAATAGCTGTTTTTTAACCGATTCGTCACAAATAAATTTGGATTGAATAAAAAATTTTGGCAAAATTTAACAAACCAACCGAACTGAATTTTTTAGAAATTCGGTCATCTCTATATATAATGTAGTGAGAACCTTGGAAAAAATTCTAAATGGTATGAAGTTGAAAAGAAAACACTATTCTGCCACGGTTTCATGGGTTTTATTTTTAAGGTGTTTCCTATGTGGTAAAACTCATCTGTTACCTTTATTCTCTGGGTCTGTATGATTTAATGATACCACATTTGCTCATCACTGGATGTAAGAGGTATGTAGTGCTGTATTTCCCTGCATGTTTTGTAGTGATATACGTAATGTTAGGAGGGAAGGGTTTAGGTTGAGAATTTGGTATGGGGGCAGGGGGTGCCGTTTCAATTTTTGCCTCAGGCAGTAGAAAGGCTAGGTGCACCCCTGATTCTATGGAGTCCTGCCACAGGACTGATCTTTTAGAGGGACTTATGCTACAGCAAGGAACAAACAGCTCCCCTGATTGCCTTGCGGTGGAGCAATCTTGGTCCCAGGAGTTTAGTGCTCCTAGGAAAAACTGCCTCAGATGTCGTGGGCACAATTGACCATGGCATCTGAGGGGTTAAATGTCTGTCATCGGCATTATCGCCAATCATGGAACATTAGCCCTGGGTGTCTGCTGTTTAAAACAGCAGAAATACGGTGGCTTTGGCACCCACTGTGCTCTGGAGAGGGTTCCACCTTTAAGCAACTTTAAAGAGAGGTTTCAAGGTGCTAAACTCAGTTTTGTGTGGCTATCATTTGTAACACATTTTCCAATTGTTACACAATGTTTGGTAAGCTTGATGCATCTTTAAATGTCACACTTCTGTCTTGAGATGCTAAGGCTCTTTCACACTTGCGTTCTTTTCTTCCGGCATAGAGTTCCGTCGTCGGGGCTCTATGCCGGAAGAATCCTGATCAGGATTATCCCCATGCATTCTGAATGGAGAGAAATCCGTTCAGGATGCATCAGGATGCCTTCAGTTCTGGAACGGAACGTTTTTTGGCCGGAGAAAATACTGCAGCATGCTGCGCTTTTTGCTCCGGCCAAAAATCCGGAACACTTGCCGCAAGGCCAGATCCGGAATTAATGCCCATTGAAAGGCATTAATCCGGATCCGGCCTTAAGCTAAACGTCGTTTAGGCGCATTGCCGGATCCGACGTTTAGCTTTTTCTGAATGGTTACCATGGCTTCCAGGACGCTAAAGTCCTGTCAGCCATGGTAAAGTGTAGTGGGGAGCGGGGAGCAGTATACTTACCGTCCGTGCGGCTCCCCGGGCGCTCCAGAGTGACGTCAGGGCGCCCCACGCGCATGGATGACGTGCTAGCATGGATCACGTCATCCATGCGCATGGGGCGCCCTGACGTCATTCTGGAGCGCCCCGGGATCCGCACGGACTGTAAGTATACTGCTCCCCCGCTCCCCACTACTACTATGGCAGCCAGGACTTTAATAGCATCCTGGGTGCCATAGTAACACTGAACGCATTTTGAAGACGGATCCGTTTTCAAATGCTTTCAGTTCACTTGCGTTTTTCCGGATCCGGCGTGTAATTCCGGCAAATGGAGTACACGCCGGATCCGCACAACGCAAGTGTGAAAGAGCCCTTACTCCAGTTTTTCTTCCACTCTTTTGCTGGAGTAAGATTGTAGCAATTTTTGTGACTTAGTAAATGTCATAGTTGATGAATCTGCCTTCACTCAGCTGGACAGGCTAACTACTCCTACTTTCCCACACACTTTTCAAAACTGGATTAAGTGGTGTAAAAAGGTAAAATGTCACAATATTTTTTGCTGAAATAAGCCCCGAAGTAACAAAGCCCTACCTTAAGACTTTTTGAGGGCAGAGTTATGTAGTGTAGGGCTTGATACATTTCCTCCAAAGTCTTTTGTGATTAAATAAACATGATTAGCCCGGATTTACTAATCGTATAGATGAGGTAAACTTACACAGGCTATCTAGACCTGCACCAGATTTATCACAGGGGCTCAGGCTGGATGATAAACGTGGTGCAGGCATAGACACTTTTTTTTTACTTTATTCCAACTATTTGTTGGCTTACTTTGAGACAGCATCGTGGAGCAAAATGGCTCATCTTAGTCCCCAACTCTTTTACGTGAAGCTCTGCCTCCTTTCCGCTAAGCCTTGTGCCCTTATCTTGCATGTCAGAAAAATGTGTAGAAATTTTAGATGAACCAAATAATGCAACTTTTCTAGGCAACTGTTTTTATTTAGTGCATTTATATGAATCCACATATGTATGCTTCGTCTTCAGTAGGGATGACAATTTATTTTTCCTTTGTCATTCCTCCCAGAGGAGACTCTGTGGTGAGCAGTAAAGTGAGATAGGTGACAAATTATCATTGAAAACATGAAATGTTAAGGTACGGCAGGGGCGTTGCTAGAGTCTCAAAAGATCCGGGGCCCAAGCCCCAATGAATATGGCCCAGTTCTCTAAAGCTACTTTCACACTGGCGTTTTGAATTTCGTTTGTGAGATCCATTTCAGGGATCTCACAAACCGTTCAAAACGGATCAGTTCAGCCCCAATGCATTCTGAATGGATAAGGATCTGTTCAGAATTCATCAGTTTGGCTCCATTCCGCTCTGGAGGCGGACACCAAAACGCTCCTTGCAGCGTTTTGGTGTCTGCCTGGCAATGCGAAGCCAAACGGATTCGTCCTGACTTACAATGTAAGTCAATGTGGACGGATCCGTTTTCACTGACACAATATGGTGCAGTTGAAAACAGATCTATCCCCCATTGACTTTCAATGTAAGTCAGGACGGATCAGTTTTCACTTTGTTCTTTATAATGCAAACAGATCCGTTCTGAACGGATACAATCATTTTCATTATAGGTGTGGATCCGTCTGTGCAGATACCAGACGGATCCGCACCTAACGCAGGTGTGAAAGTAGCCCAAGTCCCCCCCCTCCCCCACAGACCGCATTTTGCTGTACTTGCTATATAGCAGCACATACCGGTCACATCCAGTGCATCCAGGTGACATCTCCGATGTAGATCTTCTCTTTCATTATCTTCTCCATTTGGTCCGCACAACTTCTTTCAGCCGCGCCTTGTCTCTGCAGAGTGTGACCTCACATTTCTATCATCTCCCAGTCCCCACAATGTTATCCTGCTGCTCACTGTGCTCCCCAATACTATCCTGAATAAAAATTTGTGCCCCCATAGTAATAGTGCTACTTATAGTCCCACCAATAGTAGTTCCCTTCTAGAATGCCCTCCTTAGTAATACTGTCCCCTACAGTGCCCCAACAGTGATAATGATTCCCAAGAATGTCCCCATTAGTAAGACTGCCCACTATAGTGCCCCAACCTTGATAACCCTCCCCAAGAGTGCCCCCATTAGTAGAAGAGCCCTCCAGTATTAATACCCTCACAGAGCCCCCAGTAGAAATAAGGCCCCTCTAGTGTTCCCCCAGTTGTAATAAAGCTCTCTTCAGACCCCTCAGTAGTAATAAATCTCCCCATAGTGCTCTTAGTAGAAATAAGCCAGATCTATAAGTCCCTCCTATAGAGCCCCCAGTAGTAATAAGAACGCCTATAATGACCCCTGGATTTATAATACCCCTACAGTGCCCCCAGTATTTATTTATTATTATTATTATTATTTATTTTTTATGAACTGTGTTTTATTATTTTGGGAATCTATAAAAACATCCATTATGAACATGTCCAATTACAATTAAACCCCTCCTTGGGGCGCTAAACATTAATGAATGAAACATGACATGCCCGCAAGTAACATGTTACCAGTATTGCGTCATACTGGTAGTTACAATCTTTTGACAATATATTCATCAACATACTTAATATGCAATAAAAGACTAATAATTTTGAAACATTGGTGCACATAAATAAGCTAGTGAGAGCGGTGGAAAAATAAGAATAGAATAAAAAAAAGTAGAAGAAGAGATAATGGAAAAGGGGGGGGGGGGTATATCCAGAAGTGACTCATGAATCTAATCCACTCATAATTTCAGGAAGAGAGATTGGCTTGTGAATCCTTACAATATGATGAGTTTAACCATGGAGTCCAAGTAATGAGAAACTTATGGTGTGCACGACATGATCTACTGGACATCTCCTCGAACCTACAAATTTGATGCAGTTTTCCAAACCATTCTGCGATAGTGGGGGGAACAGTACTAAGCCACTTCAGGGGAATTAGAGACTTGCTGCAGCTAGGAAGTGAGTATTCAAGGATGAGGAAGATTGTCGTACATCCGACAGAGAACAGCCCAGCAAAACCAAAGCCGGGGTTAAAGTAAGTTGTGTACCCAAGACATCTCTTGTTATTTTCTCTATTTTAGACCAGTAGGGACGGATAACCGAGCAGCTCCACCAAATATGGGTATGCGTGCCTACTTGCGAGTTGCATCTCCAACACATGTTAGTGGTAGAGAGACCATGCGTGTAAAGAAACTCAGGGGTTTTATACCAACGAGCAAGAATTTTGTAGTGAGATTCCTGCAAACGTATACATCTTGAGTAGCCATGGGAATTTTGAAGGATTTGGTTAATGTCACGACTGTGACTGATCCAGACAGGTCTGGGAGGAGAAGGTCGCAGCGACTTGCTACTCGCGATAGCTTGTGAGTTTGCTCCGTGGTTCAGGGTATGTCATCTGGGTTTTGCCTTGTGAACCTTTTTGTCCTGACTGGGAGTTTGTAGGCATCCTTCTCAGGTGAGTCCTGTCTGCCACTCCCAGCTACTATATTAGTTTCACTTTCACTTGCAGTCATTGCCAGATATAGTCCTTACTTCCAGTTCTATTCTGACCTTTGAAGGAGATCGTTTGATGGTGTTGCTGTGGAGCTCTTGTCCGGCGTGGACTGTCGTGATTGGGATCGCCTTCTCTGCTCGTGACTGGATAAGTCTATCTCTGATATAGTTTGTTTGTTGCTGTCTTCCCCTGCTGTTCTCCTAGACATGAGTGATGGTGACTAGTGCTCCCATCGGCCTTTATACTGTCACGACCGCTACCCCAGCAGCAGTCGTGTCGCACCAGACGGAGGGGAAGGGGGAACCTATCTACGGATGGGAATAGTATGGCCACCCCTGACTAACCCTAAGCTGGCACCTGTCTGCCCTGATACCCTAGACAGGGTGTGAACCCGTGCGGCGAGCAGGATGCCTAAACCATCAGTCACCCTAAAGCCTAGAGTGGGGAAAGGCCGATGGGAGCACTAGTCACCATCACTCATGTCTAGGAGAACAGCAGGGGAAGACAGCAACAAACAAACTATATCAGAGATAGACTTATCCAGTCACGAGCAGAGAAGGCGATCCCAATCACGACAGTCCACGCCGGACAAGAGCTCCACAGCAACACCATCAAACGATCTCCTTCAAAGGTCAGAATAGAACTGGAAGTAAGGACTATATCTGGCAATGACTGCAAGTGAAAGTGAAACTAATATAGTAGCTGGGAGTGGCAGACAGGACTCACCTGAGAAGGATGCCTACAAACTCCCAGTCAGGACAAAAAGGTTCACAAGGCAAAACCCAGATGACATACCCTGAACCACGGAGCAAACTCACAAGCTATCGCGAGTAGCAAGTCGCTGCGACCTTCTCCTCCCAGACCTGTCTGGATCAGTCACAGTCGTGACAGTTAATTTCCAGGTTAGTGAAGGAAAGGTCCAACTCCTTTTCCCAGGAAGCAATGAACCCAGGGCTACTCAAATGTTTCACACTTCTCACAGTAGCTAATACTTTAGAGAGTTTATTGGACCTGGGGGTCGGGGATGATAACTAGTTCAAAATCAGTGAGCTCTCTAAAGGGATATTTAACTCTTATAAAATCCATACAGCACCTGTTGAAATGCGAGATGTGTAGAAAGGTGAGAGTGAAGTTCGGAAGCAGCGCTTGCAGTTCTGATCGGCTGGGAATCCCCCCGCTCGGGAACAGATTCGAAACTGGAATGTGTGATAGTTGGTCCCACATGGGCTTAAAGGTCATTGATTCTCTACCGACAACCACAGGTATTAGGCTGGAGGGCAGTAATGGCGAAGTCTCAGGAGCCAAAAAAGATGACATTGAAGTCCAAATGTTAGAAGCACCTTTAAAAAGCAAGTTAATGTCAGACGGATTATATGTGATACGTGTTCTGGGGGGAATCCACATATCTCGTATTATATCACCTTTGTATGCCTTAGCCGACCATCTAGATATAATATGTGGATCAGAGAAGGCAGTTAGGTTGATCCATCTTCTTAGCTGGATCGCTTTGTATAATGTTTGCACATCTGGTAGACCAATACCTCCCTTACTCACAGGCCTAGTCAGTAGTTCATGCGCCAGCCGAGGACGCTTCTGCTTCCATAAATAACGCGAGAAAAGTGACCTTATTCTAGTAAAGAAGGTTTGTGGTAGAGCTATTGGTAGCATTTGTAACTGGTATAGGACCTTGGGAAGAACATATATGTTTGAATGACATTTTTCCTACCAATCCATGAAATCAGAGGAATATCATAATCTGTGAGGATTTTTTGAATCTCTAAGAGAAGTGGGCGGAAGTTCAAGTCATATATTTTATGTATGGAAGAGGGAATATGTACACCTAGATATTTGAGGGAGGAATGGGCCCAGACAAAAGGCGAAGCTTTCTTAGCTCTCAAAAGGCTTTGTTTTGCAAGGGAAATATTCAGTAATTCCGACTTTGTGACATTCACTTTGAAATTTGACACTACCCCGAAACTTTCAAACAGCTTAACCAGACAGGGTAGCCCCATCCCCGGATCAAATAATAGAAACAGGAGGTCATCTGCAAAAGTCAGCATTTTCAAATCTCCCTCTGGTGTAGAAAAACCTTTAATGTTCGGGTGCTGTCTTACTTTTTGCAATAAAGTTTCCATCACTAGAACAAAAAGTGTAGGGGAGAGAGGGCAACCCTGTCTCGTACTCTCGTTATCTCAAAGGGGACTAACAAATAGTCATTAACCAAAAGAGAGGCCGACGGCTGGGAATAGAGCGAAAAGATCGCTTCTATGAAAGCAGGTGGGAAACCAAACTTTAAAAGGGTAGAGTGCATGAATTGCCAGTTAACTCTATCAAAGGCCTTCTCGGCGTCTACTCCGAGAAGAACCAGTGACCTAGCTTCAGCATGTGCCTGATGTATTGCTGTGAGTAGTTTGGTCGTATTGGTCCTCCCCTCCCTCCCCGGGACAAATCCTGATTGCTCCTCGCCTATCAGATGGGGTAGAAGCTTCTTTATTCTTAAGGACAAGAGCTTAGCCCATATTTTCAAATCTAAATTTAGAAGCGATATGGGTCTGTAGCTTCCACACTCTTCTGTATTTTTCCCTTGTTTAGCTATAAGGGTAATGTGTGCCTCTTGTGACTGCTTAGGTAAGGGATCTCCTCTAAAAAGCGAGGAACAGCATTCTAAAAGATGGGGCATGAGCACGTCTTGGAACTTTTTGTAGTATAGCAAGGGAAGCCCATCTGGGCCCGGGCTTTTTCCTGGGGGGAAGGAGGCGAGGACCGTAGACACTTCCTTCTGTGTGATAGGGGTAAGCAGGGAGTTAATCATAGCTTGATCTAACTGTGGTAAGCATATATCTCTTAAGAAGCTATCAATTAAATATTGTTTTTGATCTTTACCTTGCGTAGTATCTGTTTTGTCTATGTTGTATAGTGCTGAGTAAAACTTGTGGAACGCCTCAGCCATTTCTGGGAGGGATGATGTTATTTTTCCTGTGTGATCTTTAATCCCATGAATATGTTGCTTGGCTTTTTCTTTTTTAAGCAGTGTAGACATGAGCTTTCCTACCTTATTGCCATGGGCATATAACTTATGTCTAAAATGTAAGTAAGCTTTGGCAGATTTATTCTGTAAATAAGTGAGGAGTCTTTCCCTCAAAATTCTGAGTTCCCCCTGTGTTTCAGGTAAGCTAGAGCTCTTATGCTCTTTTTCTAAGATGGTAATTTGTTCTAACAACTCGTCTATAACTTTTTGCCTTTCCTTCTTTAGTTTGGATCGCCATGAGATGAAGAGTCCCCTGACAAAAGCCTTGTGTGTTTCCCACACTATTGGGGGCTTGGGACCTGAATGTTTGTTTTGATCAAAGAAGACGGAGATTTGCGCTTGTACGTCTGAAAATGCTTCAGTGTTTTCTAAGATCTGCTCATTAAGTCGCCATCTCCATGTTGTGGTAGTAGCATTGGTTAGAGTAAGGGAAAAGTAGACCGGTGCGTGGTCCGATATTGTGATAACCGAAATACCTGTGGTCGTTACACGTGATAGTAGAGAGGCATAAACCATTAGATAATCTAACCTTTGATGCGAGTTATGCACTTGGGAGAAGTATGAATAGTCCAGAGTGGGGGGGTTCTGCAGCCGCCAGATGTCTGAAAGGGAAAGTTCAGAGAGTTTAGATCTCAATTTAGCTAGGGCACGTTGGGAAACACTGGACCTAGAGGTTGAGGAGTCAAGTGTAGGATTTAAAGTGACGTTCAGATCACCTCATAATATGATCGGACCATCAGCAAACAACTTGAGTTTGTCTAAGGCTTCTAAAAGCCAGGGTACCTGTGCGTGATTGGGTGCATACAAATTCGCCAAGGTAATCTTGGTAGTATATATTTGAGCTATCAGAAATAATATCCTCCCCTCTAGATCCGTGTATCATTGCAGTATCTTAATAGGGATAGATTTGTGCACTGCTATAGAGACTCCCTTGGAGGCTGAGGAAGCATGACATGAGTGGTACCAATTGGTGAATTGTTTAGATGGTAATTTGGGAATTTTGTTTTCCTTAAAATGGGTCTCTTGTATGAAGAGAATGGAGGCTTTGAGTTTCCTGAGCATGTCCAATACATGATGTCTCTTGTTTGGGGTATTTAAGCCCCTCACATTGAAGGTTGCGCATCTAATTTCGCACATACTCCTGGGGACCCTTTTTTGAACAGGAAGAGCAAGAATTTAGGAAAAAAGAAAAAGAGGGGGGAGGGGGAGGGTTATGGATAATAAGGGGTGGGAAAGTAAAGGTGATATAAGTAGAGAGGACAAAGACTCACCAGCCCTCAGCAAGAGCAGCCAATAGGAAGGCTAGTTAGGAGGATAGAAATAGGACTAAGTGGGGAAAAGGGGTGTGGTGAGAGAAAAAAAAGAGCTTTAAGGCTATGAAGCCAATTAAAGGATGAGTTAGTGACTCAAGGGCGGGGGGTGAGAAAAGTGTCTTGACCTGTGGTGTACAGACACATAACATTATGCATAACATAATTAACAAATCGCCAATGATCATGAACCTTGACCAAATTATCAACTTTGCTTCTGGGGGGGGGGGGGGAGATTGGATGTAGGGAATATAAAGGGGAGGGGGGGGGGTAGAATGATTACCCTATAGCTGTAAATCTTATACACTCTAGACTACCCTAAGCCTGTCAAATTGATATTAAGTGAGACACTTTAAATGGAAGAGGGCAGAACAGGGAGAACAGGGAGAGGAGGGGGGGTGCATCGGGCTGTTCTCGGAACTGCCTGCTCCCGGTGACCGCATTTATTTCAGACCGGCTCGCAGCATAGGCACAGGTAAGGGCTTACCTGTGCCTCACTGGACTTGTGAATTAAGATGGCAGCCCGCATGTGTTTGCGGGCGAACACGGCAAACTGGCCATCACTGCTTAATATTTATATTGATTGTCAGTATTGCAAGTAAAATGTCTGAACCTAGTATTGCCATGCCACTGTTAGAGGATACAACGATCGATAGAGTAGAGGGGGAAGAGCAAGGGAACCTGTCTGAGGTAGAAGAGTCTGATGCAGCATTAGTCTTGCCTCAAACAAATATAGCCCAAACAGATGAACTAAGATGTTCATCACGTGCCAGAAAACTGACCCCAAAGATGCTGGAAAATTTGGAGCAAGAAGCAGCACTGAAAGGAAAAAAGTTTGCCAGAATGTAATCTGAATCAGAGCTTATGGCAGCATATGTCAATTTGAGGTTGTTTACGACACCTTCCAAGGATATTGTAAGGAACATGGACACATACTGCGGTCACTAAAGATTTAGTAAAACTCATGAGAGAACTATCATCTGCAGCAAACTATGATGAAGTTAAAGAAGTAGAATGAAAAAGCTTTTTATGAGAGACTATGCTAGATCCTTAGAGGGAACCACAATCTCTAGTGTGACTTCCTTAGCTAGCAGAAGTGTCACCCACATATCAGAGTCCTCAAATACTTCAGCCAAAAGAAAGGAATTAGCTGAACAACTTGCTGTCAAGAAAGCAGAAATTGAGATGGAAGCTGCCATCTAGGTACAGCGTCAACTGATGGCTGAAAAGCAAGCTGAAATGGATGCACAACGCCATCAGATGGAAGCTGAAATGGATGCACAACGCCATCAGATGGAAGCTGAAATGGAGACACAGGGCCATCAAATGGAACCTAAAATGGAGGCAGAGCGCCATCAAATGGAAGCTGAATTGAAAAGTACGGAAAGGCAGAAAGAAGTTAAGATCATAGAAGCCAGACTCAGAGTACATGAAGGATATGAGTCAGAGTAGTCATAGGTTCAAATCTGTACTAAGTGAAGAAAAAGACTCCTACTTTCCTTCATAGGCCTAGGAGAATGGAAGGAAATCTCCAGCATGTAGTGAAGAAATAAGTTATTATCATTCCATCCCTGCTCATAAAAACATTTACCCGCTATCCCTCTATTTACCCTCTATCTCTACCAGAAAAGATAAAGAAAAGGACTCACCTAATTCAGAACTAAGTGAGAAAATAGAACTGGATGATTCTATTCCTAGATGTCACGGCAATGCTTAGGAGAGTGTTACAACTATTGTCCCAACAGGACAACAGAAAATAGTCCTCGCTATACTTCCTTTGCCGGAACCCACTGTATTTTCAGGAGACGTACTGATGTTCATAGAGTGGAAGTCAAGTTTTGAAATGATCATTGAGCATCATTGCTTCAGTCCAATCGACAAGTTATTCTACCTTCAGAGATATGTTGGTGGGGAAGCAAAGAAAGTTCTTGAAGGTAACTTCTATAGAAAAGACTAAGAAGCTTACAAGCAAGCTTGGAAAAATTAAATGAAAGATATGGTCAACCTTTCTCTTAGTACAAAGAGCTTTTAGAGATAAATTGAATAACTGGCCTAAAATAGGTCCTAAAGAACACTTCAGACTCCAAGAACAGTGACTTACTGCAAGCATGCAGCAATGCCATCCCACACGTTCAAGGACTGAAAGTACTGAACGACTATCTAGAAAACCACAGGATGCAAAGTAAGCTACCTGAAGAAGTTGCTTCTAGATGGAATAGCTATGTGACTAAACAGTTTGATCTAGGTAAGGACTTTCCAAGTTTTAAAGAGTTCTCTGAGTTCATCAATAGGGAAGCACAGATAGCATGTAATCCAGTAACAACATCTTACGTCTTAAAATCCTTAGAAAAAAGGCCTGCAAGAGATATAAGACATGCAAGAGCAACTAGCTTTGCAAGCAACACAGCAGCTAAAGGTCCAGATACCTACGAGAGCAAGTTCAAAGTCACTACAGTATAGAGACAGAGCCGACAAATCTTCAGACTACCTTCAAGTGTATGTTCTGTGGAGAGAACTGCTCCATACACAAGTGCCAACAATTGAAGGCGAAGTCCCCAGAAGAAAAGAAAGAATTTGTGCTGAATAATGAACTGTGTTTCGGATGCCTAAGAAAAGGCCATGTTACTAAGGTAAGAAAAAGGCCACATGCAGCATTTGCAAAGGACGCCATCCTACACCACTACACGAAAAACGTCCAAAGAAAGATAAATCAACAATAACTAAAGATAATGAGGAAGGAAAGAAAGTATTGGTATTCACTTGCAGAGTAAGGGAAGGAGAAAGCAATGCACATCAATGGTTGTACCATTGTGCATAATCAATCCTAAAAGGAGGAACAAGAAGATATACACCTATGCGCTACTGGATGTCCAGAGTGATGTCACCTTCATTGATCAAGAAATCTGCAAGAAATTACAAGTGGCTACAGAACCAGTGAAGCTCAAACTCACCACAATGACAGGGAGAGACACATTAGTGAACAGTTAAAGGGTCAAAGGACTGAGAGTTAGAGGACTTCATTCAAACTGCACATTAGATGTACCTCCAGCTTATAAAAAAGACGATATACCTCTAGATTGAGATCGCATACCTACCTGTGAAACAGCCAAAGAATGGGAGCACCTATCTGTCTATCTCATTAAATGAAGGAGTTTGGTGTTGGACTGTTCATAGGCTATGATTGTCCCAAAGCCTTGGTACCACGAAAGTTAATCACAGGAGGAAAGGGTGAACCCTATGCTGTTCAAAACGGATCTAAGATGGGGTGTTGTTGGAGGAAAACAGCAGATCGCAAACTCAAGACAGGTGACAGGATTGTGTCATCGAATATCTGTCCAAGAGTTACCAACTGTAAGTCCAGAAAAAGTAATCAAGATCCTTGAATCCAACTTTGCAGACATAAGTTCTAAAGAAAAGAGTGTATCTCAAGAAGACAAAGTTTGTACACTCTAGAAGAAAGTATTCAGCAGAATCAACAAGGTCATCTTGAAATGCCCTTACCTTTTAGAGAACGACCTCCTCTGCCAAATAACAGAAATCTTGCCCTAGCAAAATTTTAATGTTTGAAGAAAAAGATGGGAAGAGATCCCAAATTTAAGCAGGATTATTAGAAATTCATGGAAGGCATCCTTGAAAAAGGACATGTAGAGAATGTTAGTAACCAACCTAAAGAAGAAGTGTGGTACATCCCACATCAAGGTGTTTACCACTCAAAGAAACCAGATAAGATTAGAGTAGTATTTGATTGCTCAGCAAAGTACAATGGTGTTGCATTGAATGATCATCTACTAAAAGGATCAGATCTTAAAAACGCTCTGCCTGGAGTACTCTGTAGATTCAAAAAGTATCCTGTAGCGGTCATGTGTGACGTTGAAAAGATGTTCCACCACTTTCATGTGAAAAGTGAAGATAGAAACTTCCTGAGGTTTCTATGGTGGGAGGACAGAGATACAGATACAGAACCAGCAGAATACAGAATGAAAGTACACTTGTTTGGAGCCGCATCATCTCCAGGTTTGCGCCAATTATGGTATGAAGTACCCGGCCTATCAGAATGAAAAGGATTGCCCATAAGCTGCAAATATTCTGAAGAAAAACTTTTATGTAGATGATGGTCTCATAAGTCTAGAGTCTACAGAATCTGCAATCAAACTAGTGAAAGAAAGCCAAGAGTTATGCGCAAGAGGAAACCTGCGCCTTCACAAATTCATCTCAAACAGAGAGGTACTGGAATCCATCAGTGACTCTTAATGTGCAGCAACAATGAAGACTGTAGATCTCAATTATGATCATCTTCCAGTTCAGAACGTACTTGTATTGGGATGGAATGTAGAGAATGACAAGTTCTTCTTTGAAGTATCTATTGAAGAGAAAGTTGCAACTAGACGAACCATTCTTTCCGCAGTGGCTTCTATATTTGATCCATTGGGATTCTTCGCCCCAATAATCCTCAGAGCAAAAGAAATACTACAAGAATTATACAGACAGAAGTTGGGATGGGACGAGCCCATACCTGAAAATTTGAGGCCAAGGTGGGAGATTTGGACAAGAGACTTGAAAAACTTGAGAGAATTTCGGATACCCAGATGTTTTGTACCTCATGATTTCGGAAAGTACAAGAAAATACACTTTTCAGATGCCAGTCGTTATGTTATGGTCAGTGCTCCTACATCAGAGTAATAGGAAAAGAAAAGATACACTGTGCCCTGGTTATGGGGAAGACCAGAGTTGCACCTACCAGTATTCAGACAATACCAAGACTTGAACTGACAACAGCCGTAGTTTCAGCATCAGTAAGCAGGTTTCTGAGAGAAGAATTTGAATTGGAAATAGATGAAGAATATTTTTGGACAGACTCACAAGTTGTCCTAGGATACATAACCAACGAAGCTCTAAGATTCCATATCTTTGTCGCCAACAGAGTTGAGAAAATTCGGGAAATAACAAATCCGGAACATTGGCATCACTTTGACACAAAGCATAACCCAGCAGATTATGCTTCAATAGGCCTGAATGTAACAGAATTGAAAAATTCAAATTGGTTCACTGGTCCAGAGTTCTTTTGGGAAAAGGAAATCACAACCAGTAAAGATTACACATAATTGTCTATGGGTGATCCAGAAGTAAAAGTTGTACAAACATTGAGCACTGCTGCCAAGTGTCAAGATGACATACTTGAAAGACTAGCCAGATGTTCAAAATGGAATACAGTCATAAACATAGTAGCTCGAATTCAACGTTTGGCAAACAGAATCAGAAAGAAGGAATTGTTGAATGTAGAAGAATGAATGAAAGGTGAAGAAACAGTCATAAGACTCATTCAACAGAGATTCTACAGTGAAGAGTTAAAGAGACTTAGTCAAGAACCTAAAAGGCTTCCAAACAACCACCCAATGTACAAGCTTAATCCTGTTCTGCAGGATGGTATACTGAAGGTGGGAGGGAGACTGGAAAATGCGTAGTTATCTAGCAGAGTGAAGCATCCAGCAATTCTACCTAAAACTCTACCTTCACAAGATTGATTATTGATCACTACCACAACATATCCTTGCATCAAGGAAGAAGCTTTACCCAAAGCTGTTTGAGAGAAGGTGGTTACTGGATTGTGAAAGGATGCAAAGTTATAGCAAAGTATATAAGTAAATGTATAGTCTGCAGAAAGGCACGTAGACCTATCGAAGAACAAAGAATGGCAGATTTACCGGCAGATCGTGCAAACCCATCACCACCATTTCTTTATAGCAGAATGGATTGCTTTGGCCCATTTATCACCAAACAGAACCGCAAGGAGTACAAGAGTACAAGGAGTACAAGACATTTACATGTCTAAGCTCCAAAGCAATTCACCTAGAAATGTTAGAAGATATGTCAACTGATGCATTTATCAACGCCTTAAAGATGTTTCATAGTCATTAGAGGTACTGTCAGAGAGCTTAGATCTGACCAAGGATATAATTTTGTCAGAGCAAAGAATGAATTGAAGAAAGCTCTAGAAGAGATCGATCAAGAAAAAGTAACTGAGTATTTGTTAGAGAAACAGTGTGATTTTCATATGAATGCTCCACATGCAAGCCATACTGGAGGAGTTTGGGAAAGACAAATCAGAACTGTGAGAAATGTGTTAAGTTCAGTGTTGAAAAAGAACGCCGGAAGAATAGATGATGCTTTACTTAGGACCTTATTCTATGAAGTAATGTCTATTGTTAACAGTTGGGACAAAGTACAACAATGCTTACAAAAATTATGGTGCTAATACTACGCTTATTTATAAAAGCGAGATGCTTGGTCAATGCATTTTGTACAAAACCATCTAAGCCCGTATGCCAAACGTCAAGGCGATCTCTGTTACACGGGTCCTAACACTAAATACTACCTGTTATGCGCCATAATGACCGCCATAAAATTCAGGGAGTGTTGGACCCACATGCATGTTGGATCCACTCTGCCTTTTTCCGTTTTTTGTGCCAAAATGGCCTCCATTACAAGGGATGCAGGTACCAACATGCATGCTGAGCCCACTCTATACCCTTCCTGGTGCTAAACAGCTTCCAATGAATGTAGTGAGAGCAGGCCACAGCTTTATACTGAAAATAATTAAAATCAGCCTATGGGGCAGACAGGCTAATCAGGAGTGCACGACTCGCTGGAGTGCCACATCTCCAGCATTGTAAATCTGCAAAAAAAGAGGGTTAGTCAGCACCTCCCAGTGCGCAGGTGCACGCCGCCATGGCAAAGACCTAGAGGAAAAAAAGGAGACAATGCGGCAGCACTCTGCAAATCAGACAAAGTACAACAATGCTTACAAAAATTATGGTGCTAATACTACGCTTATTTATAAAAGCGAGATGCTTGGTCAATGCATTTTGTACAAAACCATCTAAGCCCGTATGCCAAACGTCAAGGCGATCTCTGTTACACGGGTCCTAACACTAAATACTTCCTGTTATGCGCCATAATGACCGCCATAAAATTCAGGGAGTGTTGGACCCACATGCATGTTGGATCCACTCTGCCTTTTTTCGTTTTTTGTGCCAAAATGGCCTCCATTACAAGGGATGCAGGTACCAACATGCATGCTGAGCCCACTCTATACCCTTCCTGGTGCTAAACAGCTTCCAATGAATGTAGTGAGAGCAGGCCACAGCTTTATACTGAAAATAATTAAAATCAGCCTATGGGGCAGACAGGCTAATCAGGAGTGCACGACTCGCTGGAGTGCCACATCTCCAGCATTGTAAATCTGCAAAAAAAGAGGGTTAGTCAGCACCTCCCAGTGTGCAGGTGCACGCCGCCATGGCAAAGACCTAGAGGCAGAGTGGATCCAACATGCATGTGGGTCCAACACTCCCTGAATTTTATGGCGGTCATTATGGCGCATAACAGGTAGTATTTAGTGTTAGGACCCGTGTAACACAGATCGCCTTGACGTTTGGCATACGGGCTTAGATGGTTTTGTACAAAATGCATTGACCAAGCACTGGGAGGTGCTGACTAACCCTCCAGCGAGTCGTGCACTCCTGATTAGCCTGTCTGCCCCATAGGCTGATTTTAATTATTTTCAGTATAAAGCTGTGGCCTGCTCTCACTACATTCATTGGAAGCTGTTTAGCACCAGGAAGGGTATAGAGTGGGCTCAGCATGCATGTTGGTACCTGCATCCCTTGTAATGGAGGCCATTTTGGCACAAAAAACGGAAAAAGGCAGAGTGGATCCAACATGCATGTGGGTCCAACACTCCCTGAATTTTATGGCGGTCATTATGGCGCATAACAGGAAGTATTTAGTGTTAGGACCCGTGTAACAGAGATCGCCTTGACGTTTGGCATACGGGCTTAGATGGTTTTGTACAAAATGCATTGACCAAGCATCTCGCTTTTATAAATAAGCGTAGTATTAGCACCATAATTTTTGTAAGCATTGTTGTACTTTGTCTGATTTGCAGAGTGCTGCCGCATTGTCTCCTTTTTTTCCTCTAGGTCTTTGCCATGGCGGCGTGCACCTGCGCACTGGGAGGTGCTGACTAACCCTCTTTTTTTGCATATTGTTAACAGTTGTCCACTTACAGTTGATAACATCAACGATCCAACACGTTTGGACCCTTTAACTCCCAACCATCTACTTCACCTTAAATCTGATTACATACAGCCACCACCTGGCAAGTTCACCAAAGAGGATTTATATGCCAGAAGGAGATGGCGAAGAGTTCAATATCTATCAGAACAGTTTTGGAATAGATGGAGGAGAGAGTACTTAGCCAATCTTATGCTAAGAAGTAAATGGCAAACACCCAGAAGAAATGTCCAAGTTGGTGACATAGTGTTAGTGAAAGAAGATTTACCTAGAAGTCAATGGAAATTGGCCAAAGTTCTAGAAGTTCAAAAGGATGAAGACAAACTAGTAAGAAGAGTGTTGTTACAAATAGGAGACTCAAAACTTTACAAAAAAGGAAAACGTCTCACTACTCCACTCAGGTTGGAACGTCCTATACAGAATTTAGTTGTTCTACTTGAGAGTGATAAAAGACACTTGGAAGTTGAGAACCTGATGAAAAACTCCTCAAATTCATGTTGAAGTCCTAGCACTAAGAACATAGAATTATAGGTAATTTTGGTGGAAGGGTTGCTGGCCAGCTAAGACCTGTCCTAGGTTGCTAGTATAGCTTATATGTGTATACAGCTAAACCTGCCAATAGCCTTAATACAGTTCCTATGTTTATGGGTAAAAGACAAAAGCAGAGTCATTTACTGTGACATCATGTTTTGGATGTCATATTACTGTTATATTTTGTGTTCACAGAAGCAGAAAAAGATAATATGCCTTTAAGATTCATTTTGTAATACAAGGTAAACTCAGTGACACAGCAGAAACAGAAAGCATAGTGTTAATCTGTTGTTACTGGGCTATAGTCTAGACCAATCACAGCCAGCTTCTCATACAGCAAGAGTTTTCACCAATCACAGCCAGCCTCACACACAGCCTGTCTGGGAATTCCCCCAGCTCCTGCTGCTAGAATCATTATTCACCAGAGACAGGAGCTGAAGAGACATTCCCTCCACTGAGAGCAGAGTTTTATGGGAACAAGAGGCCAATATAGGTATTTAAAACAGTTATATAATGTTCATATTGTTAGTATTATGTTTACAACTGTATACTGAACTAGATGAATATGTGTTTGCTTACAGTTCCACCAAACTACAATTGCAACCATACAATTGCAAAGTACAAATACAAATTGCAAGCTACAGTTGCAAACTGTGAACTACTACAAATACCATACAAAACATATTACAATCCAAATTGCATACAACCATACCAGATCATACTCAACCAATCTGCAAATAGTTACTGCTAACTGCATACCACCATTTTGAGATATCTTTTCAACACGTGTTTTGTACATGAACTATCTGCTGCGGCAGTGTTATATATGAAGAAAAGTTGAAGTTAATAAAGAATAGTGTTGATCACAAATACCAGTTCATGCAAATTTTTATGTGAATATTTTATGCGAATTTTATGCGAATTTTCGCAATCAAGAAAATAATATCTGGAGATCATGAATTCGCGAATTCTCGAATATATGGCGAATATTCACCCAAATATTCGCGAAATATCTTGAATTCGAATATTGCCCCTACCGCTCATCACTAATAAAGAAGTTATTTTTGACCCCTTAAGGACTCAGCCCTATTTCACCTTAAAGGGTTTCTACCACTTTGTTTTCACATAATTAGCTTTCAGACACTAGCGTTCCGCTAGTGTCTGCTCTGCCAAACAATCCTAATATAATAGCTTTTGGGGCAGCCGTTTTGCTAAAAAAAGAACTTATATTGATATGCTAATGAGCCTCTAGGTGCTATGGGGGCGTCATTAGCACCTAGAGGCTCGGTCTACCTTCACAAACTGCCGCCGCCCAGTGCATCCCTCCAGCCCGCCCATCTCCTCCGGTAATGCGATCCTCCCTGTGAGCCAGCGGACGAATTCTCGCGCATGCGCCGTGCGCGTATGTATTCGGCGCATGCGCAGTGAATGTCTGACTGCTTTCTGCACAGACATCTCCACTGCGCCTGTTCCTCGGAGCACTATGACGTCATCGGCGCAGGCGCAGTGGAGATGTCTGAGCAGGGAAGCGGTCAGACATTCACTGCGCATGCGCCGAATACAGACGTGCACGGGGAGGATCGCATTCCGGAGGAGATGGGCGGGCTGGAGGGACGCGCTGGGCGGCGGCAGTTTGTGAAGGTAGACCGAGCCTCTAGGTGCTAATGACGCCCCCATAGCACCTAGAGGCTCATTAGCATATCAATATAAGTTCTTTTTTTAGTGAAACGGCTGCCCCAAAAGCTATTATCTTAGGATTGTTTGGCAGAGCAGACACTAGCGGATCGCTAGTGTCTGAAAGCTAATTATGTGAAAAAGAAAAGTGGTAGAAACCCTTTAAGGACTTGGCCATTTTTTGCAAATCTGACCAGTGTCACTTTAAGTGGTGATAACCTTAAAACGCTTTGACTTATCCAGGCCATTCTGAGATAGTTTTTTCGTCACATATTGTACTTCATGACACTGGTAAAATGAAGTAAAAAAAAAAATTTTTTTAGCATAAAAAAATACCTAATTTACCAAAAATTGGGAAAAATTAGCAAATTTCAAAGTTTCAGTTTCTCTACTTCTGTAATACATAGTAATACCCCAAAAATTGTGATGACTTTACATTCCCCATATGTCTACTTCATGTTTGATTTATTTTGGGAATGATATTTTATTTTTTGGGGATGTTACAGGGCTTAGAAGTTTGGAAGCAAATCTTGAAATTTTTAAGAAATTTACAAAAACTTAATTTTTAGGGACCACTACAGCTCTGAAGTCACTTTGCGAGGCTTACATGATAGAAACCACCCAAAAATGACACTATTCTATAAACTACACCCCTCAAGGTATTTAAAACTGATTTTACAAACTTCGTTAACCCTTTAGGTGTTGGACAAAAGTTATTGGCAAATGGGGATGAAATTTGAGAATTTCATTTTTTTGCCTAATTTTCCATTTTAGCCCATTTTTTCCACTAACAAAGCAAGGGTTAACAGCCAAACAAGACTGTATCTTTATTGCCCTGACTCTGCCGTTTACAGAAACACCCCATATGTGGCCGTAAACTACTGTACGGCCACACAGCGGGGCGTAGAGTGAAAGGTGCGCCGTTTGGTTTTTGGAAGGCAGATTTTGCTGGACAGGTTTATTTACACCATGTCCCATTTGAAGCGCCCCTGATGCACCCCTAGAGTAGAAACTCCATAAAAGTGACCGCATCTAAGAAACTACACCCCTCAAGGTATTCAAAACTGATTTTACAAACTTTGTTAACCCTTTAGGTGTTGCACAAGATTTAATAGAAAATAGAGATACAATTTCAAAATTTCACTTTTTTGGCAGATTTCCATTTTAATATTTTTTTTTCCAGTTACAAAGCAAGGGTTAACAGCCAAACAAAATTCATCATTTATGGCCGTGATTTTGTAGTTTACAGAAACACCCCATATGTGGTCGTAAACTGCTGTACGGGCACACGGCAGGGCGCAGAAGGAAAGAAATGCCATACGGTTTTTGGAAGGCAGATTTTGCTGGACTGTTTTTTTTGACACCATGTCCCATTTGAAGCCCCCCTGATGCACCCATAGAGTAGAAACTCCAAAAAAGTGACCCCATTTTAGAAACTACGGGATAGGGTGGCAGTTTTGTTGGTACTAGTTTAGGGTACATATGATTTTTGGTTGCTCTATATTACACTTTTTGTGCGGCAAGGTAACAAGAAATAGCTTTTTTGGCACCGTTTTTTTTTTTTGTTATTTACAACATTCATCTGAAAGGTTAGATCATGTGGTCATTTTATAGAGCAGGTTGTCACGGACACGGTGATACCTAATATGTATACAATTTTTTTTATTTATGTAAGTTTTACACAATGATTTCATTTTTAAAACAAAAAAAGTTTTAGTGTCTCCATAGCCTAAGAGCCATAGTTTTTTCAGTTTTTGGGCGATTATCTTAAGTAGGGTCTCATTTTTTGCGGCATGAGATGAATGTTTGATTGACACTATTTTGGGGTGCATATGACTTTTTGATCGCTTGCTATTACACTTTTTGTGACGTAAGATGACAAAAAATGATTTTTTTTACAGCGTTTTTATTTTTATTTTTTTACGGTGGTCATCTGAGGGGTTAGCTCATGTGATATTTTTATAGAGCCGGTCGATACGGACGCGGCGATACCTAATATGTATACTTTTTTTTTATTTATGTAAGTTTTACACAATGATTTCATTTTTGAAAAAAAAAAAAAATCATGTTTTAGTGTTTCCATAGTCTAAGAGCCATAGTTTTTTCAGTTTTTGGGTGATTATCTCGGGTAGGGTATAATTTTTGCGGGATGAGATGACGGCTTGATTGTTACAATTTCGGCATACATGCGACTTTTTTGATCACTTTTATTACCTTTTTGTGAAGTAAGGTGGGCAAAATTTCATTCATCATAGTTTTTTATTTTTTAGTTTTATGACGTTCACCGTTCAGGTAAAGTAACATGACCGTTTTATAGATCAGGTCGTTACGGACGCGGCGATACCAAACATGTGTAGGGAATTTTTTTTTTTCATTTTTAATCAGTGATAAATGTGTTTTTTGATTTTTACTTTTTTTTTACTTTTTTAAACTTTTTTTTTGACCCAGACGCACTTGGTTCTTGAAGATCCAGTGGGTCTGATGTCTGTATAATACAGTACAGTACAATATATATTGTACTGTACTGTATTTTACTTACACTTTGTCTGAACAGATCTATGCCTTTAGCATAGATCTGTTCAGCACCATGGACAGCAGGATGCCTGAGAAGGCGTCCTGTTGCCATGGGAACCTTCCCCGTCTTCTCAGTTGTGGCCACAACTTCGCAGACGGGGAAGGGTAAGGACGGGGGCTTCCTCCCTCTGTAACCCCATCCTGTCGGGGGGCTGCAAAGGCACAGCAGCCCCCCGATGGGAGAGGGAGGGAGCCGCATCTTACTGTTAACTCTTTCCATACAGCGGTCCGTACGGACCGCTGTATGGAAAGGGTTAAACGGCTGACATCGCATCACAGATATCAGCTGTTTATACCAGAGTGTCAGCAATGTGCTGACACTCTGGTATACCACTGTACACCAACTATTATTCAAGGGGAGGCGGGTGGGGGATCGCGATCCTGCCTGCCGCACCGCCCGCCTCACGCACCGCCCGCAACACCCCTTCTGCACCACCCTCCGCCATAAAACCATTCAGGGGTGCAGGGGGGGGTGGAAAAAAATGTATATAGGGGCATTTTTAAGTTTGATCCCCGCGGCCAGGGACCGCGGGGATCAGAATCAGCAAAAAGCGCAGCAAACCGCAGGTCTGAATTGACCTGTAGTTTGCTGCGATCGCCGATACGGGGGGGGGGGGGCTCATATGACCCCCCTTCCCGGCATTGTGACAGGTTGCCGGCTGAATGATTTCAGCCGGCATCCTGTTCGGATTAACCCCAGCAGCGCCGCAATCTCATTTTAAACTCATGACGTATCGGTACGTCATGGGTCCTTAAGGACTCGGGAAACATGCCGTACCGGTACGTCAAGCGTGCCTAAGGGGTTAAGTATTTGGTGTGCTCTTTAAACCTGCTGTTTCCATAGACCGTCGCTAGAAGAATTACAGAGTTACAGACAGTCTGGTTAGACTAAAAGTCAGAGATATCAAAATTCTTCTAATGCCAATAGGGCAAAAGGCACTTCATATTGCTGCGCCTGCCACACCCTTGTAAGGAAACAGAAAGCATGTGTTTATACTGCACCTTTTTTCAGTCTGTATAAGAAACTGTTCTGCTTTTTTCGCATCTTTCTCCATGAATGCGTCATACATACAAATTGACTGGATAAATCCAATAATTTCAGAAATGGACATCTGAATTGTGACCGGTATATTCGTGATCCTGTAAGAAAAAAAAAAAAAGTGCTTGCAATATACACTGTAGTATCATTTTAAAAATAAAAATGAATGGTAAGAAATTTTTAAAAATAGAATAAACACAATGTTTCCCTTCAGCAGATTTACAACTAATTATTACCCTTTAAAGGGAACCTGTCACTAGTGTTGAGAGCGAATATTCGAATAGCAATTTTTTTTAGCGAATATCGTCACTTCTCTAATTCGTGAATATTTCGAATATAGCGCTATAAATTAGTTATTTCGAATATTCGTTTATTTTTATTTTTTTTATTGTTATATTTTTTTCTTTCCCACTTCCCAAAAGTAGTTCTTACCTGTTCTGAGGATTCCTGGCTTACTGGCTGCTCCAGTCAGTGCCCGTTGCCACTTCTGCCGACTTCCGTGCTTATGGAGCGTCCCCATCACCATGGGAACGCCTCCATACTAGAATGTACTGTCGGATTTGAGAATTAAGTTGATTGAAATCGCAATGCGATTAATATAACTTGAAGTAATCGCATTGCGATTTCAACTTAGAGCTGTGTTTCTAATGGGTCAGCTTGCTAGTATTAACGAAGTTAACGAATATGGAATATAGCAGTGCTAAGTTGAAATCGCAATGCGATTACTTCAAATTATATTAATCACATTGCGATTTCAACTTAGCACTGCTATATTCCATATTCGTTAACTTCGTTAATTCTAGCAAGCTGACCCATTAGAAACACAGCTCTAAGTTGAAATCGCAATGCGATTAATATAACTTGAAGTAATCGCATTGCGATTTCAACTTAGACCTGGTTTACAATGGTTGGCTTGGTAGAATTAGCGAAGATGAGGAATATGACGAATGTATTCGTCATATTCCTCAAAACGAAGATAACGAAATATTCTCCATCTTCGTTTTAGCTCGATCTTCGTCAACTTCGCTAATTCTAGCAATCAAATAGGAAAGTTGACTATAGAGACAGCTAAGTTTAATTCGCTATGCGATTATATTACTTTGCTTTTTTTTTAGATAAATAGAATAATTATAATACTTGATAATTATTATAATTATTCTATTTATTTAAAAAAAAAAGCAAAGTAATATAATCGCATAGCGAATTAAACTTAGCTGTCTCTATAGTCAACTTTCCTATTTGATTGCTAGAATTAGCGAAGTTGACGAAGATCGAGCTAAAACGAAGATGCAGAATATTTCGTTATCTTCGTTTTGAGGAATATGATGAATACATTCGTCATATTCCTCATCTTTGCTAATTCTAGATATCAAACCAATAGGAAAGTTGCCTTAAGTTAAAATCGCAATACGCGATTATTTAAATCGCATATTAATCGCGATAACTAGAATAATGAATATTCAATTTCGACGAATATTCTAGCGAATATTAGCGAATTTCGTCGAAATCGAATATGGCACCTCCCGCTCATCACTACCTGTCACCTCCAAACACCATCTGAAGCTGCCAGCAGTACCTGAGAGTAGCGAGCAGTGTGTTTCTGACGATTGTTTTGTTCCTGAAGGTAGATGCGGCAAAAGCTCTGCCCCTGTGACTGACAGCCGGCAGTTTGGCTGGCTTTGCCGAACTCTCTGCATAAGCGCCATCAGTCACAGCAAAGGGGCAGGGAAGGGGGCGTGGGTTACCTTGACTTCAAGCATGTCCAGAGAAGCGCGCTGGCAGGGGATAAAGGAATGTTTCCGAGATTTTGCCGCCTCTGCCTTCAGGAACAAAACAATCGTCAGAAACGCACTGCTGGCTACTCTCAGTTACTGCTGGCAGCTTCAGATGGTTTTTGAAGGTGACAGGTTCCCTTTAAGTGTGCTTGGGAATTGGTTTCAGAAATTTCAGGTACTGAAAATTATTTCCATTCATTTGAATGAGGTAGAAAGCACATGGATTTCTGCAAGCCCAGTTCGGGTGAATGGAACTGATTTTCAGTCACGGAAATTTCTGCAACAAAATCTGCAGCGTGCGAAAGTCACGCCACGTGTATGGCCACATGAAGTCTAAATACTACAGATAAAAATATGTGCTTGCATTATAGTTATCTTTGTAAAAATAAAAATGGATAAAAATAAATATTTTTAAAAATATTACAAGATACAATATTTCCTGTCAGCAGATTTATAAGCAATTAATAATGCTTTTAGGGTAAAACCACATGTTGTATAAATACTGTGAGTTTCATTCAGAAAAAACACAACATTTGAAGAACAAGCAAAGTAGCTGACATTTCAGATCTCTCATCCACGTGCTGCTGAGAAAACCCACAACACAAACTGACATCTACTCCGTGCATTGGTGAATTGAACAGTGCTACTAGACAGGGTCAAATTTTGAAATAGTAAAGTAATAAAAATTAATCTGTTTATTAGAGTTGAGCGAACACCTGGATGTTCGGGTTCGACGAGTTCGGCCGAACTTTCGAAAAATGTTCGGGTTCGGGATCCGAACTCGACCCGAACTTCATCCCGAACCCGAACCCCATGGAAGTCAATGGGGACCCGAACTTTTGGGCACTAAAAAGGCTGTAAAACACACCCGGAAAGGGCTAGAGGGCTGCAAAAGGCAGCAAAATGTAGTTAAATCCCCTGCAAACAAATGTAGATAGGGAAATGATGAGTTAACATAAAATAAATAAAAATGAAACAATATTAATTGGAGTGAGGTCCCATAGCACAGAATCAGGCTTCAAGTCACCCACCAATGGAGAAGGTCACTTACTATTATTTTGACCACAGCACCCAGACAAAGGAGAGAGGTCCTACAGCAGAGAACCAGGCATCATATCACCCACCACAGGAGTAGGCCACCATTTAGTTACTTTGACCCCTACACCCAGACGGAGGAGAGAGGTTACACAGCAGAGAATCAGGCATTTAGATCACCCACCACAGGAGTAGGCCACCATTGAATCAGACCCCGGCAACCATGTCAGATGGCACAAGCATAAGCTTTATATCAATCAGCACAGGAGAAGGCGACTTTGACAGACTTTGACCCCTACACCCGGACGGAGGAGAGAGGTTTCAAAGCAGAGAATCAGGCATTTAGATCACCCACCACAGGAGTAGGCCCCAATTTAATGGGACCCCGGCAACCATGTCAGATGGCACAACCATCAGCTTCATATCAATCAGCACAGGAGAAGGCGACTTTGAAAGACTTTGACCCCTACACCCAGACGGAGGAGAGAGGTTTCACAGCAGAGAATCAGGCATTTAGATCACCCACCACAGGAGTAGGCCCCCATTGAATCAGACCCTGGCAACCATGTCAGATGGCACAACCATCAGCTTTATATCAATCAGCACAGGAGAAGGCGACTTTGAAAGACTTTGACCCCTACACCCAGATGGAGGAGAGAGGTTTCACAGCAGAGAATCAGGCATCATATCAACCACCACAGGAGAAGCCACCATTTAGTTACTTTGACGCCTGCATCCAGGAAGAGGAGAGAGGCACCACAGCACATATTCTGGCATCATATCAGCCACCACAGGAGAAGCCACCATTGAGTTACTTTGACCCCCGCACCCAGGAAGAGGAGAGAGGCACCACAGCACATATTCTGGCATCATATCAGCCACCACATGAGAAGCCACCATTGAGTTACTTTGACCCCCGCACCCAGGAAGAGGAGAGAGGCACCACAGCACATATTCTGGCATCATATCAGCCACCACAGGAGAAGCCACCATTGAGTTACTTTGACCCCTGCAACCAGGAAGAGGAGAGAGGCCCCACAGCACATATTCTGGCATCATATCAGCCACCACAGGAGAAGCCACCATTTAGTTACTTTGACCCCTTCACCCAAACAGAGGAGAGAGGTTCCACATCAGAGAATCAGGCATCATATCAACCACCACAGGAGTAGGCCACAATTTAATGGGACCCCGGCAACCATGTCAGATGGCACAACCATCAGCTTCATATCAATCAGCACAGGAGAAGGCGACTTTGAAAGACTTTGACCCCTACACCCAGACGGAGGAGAGAGGTTTCACAGCAGAGAATCAGGCATTTAGATCACCCACCACAGGAGTAGGCCCCCATTGAATCAGACCCTGGCAACCATGTCAGATGGCACAACCATCAGCTTTATATCAATCAGCACAGGAGAAGCCACCATTGAGTTACTTTGACCCCTGCACCCAGGAAGAGGAGAGAGGCCCCACAGCACATATTCTGGCATCATATCAGCCACCACAGGAGAAGCCACCATTGAGTTACTTTGACCCCCGCACCCAGGAAGAGGAGAGAGGCACCACAGCACATATTCTGGCATCATATCAGCCACCACAGGAGAAGCCACCATTGAGTTACTTTGACCCCTGCACCCAGGAAGAGGAGAGAGGCCCCACAGCACATATTCTGGCATCATACTAACCACCACAGGAGAAGCCACCATTGAGTTACTTTGACCCCTGCACCCAGGAAGAGGAGAGAGGCCCCACAGCACATATTCTGGCATCATATCAGCCACCACAGGAGAAGCCACCATTGAGTTACTTTGACCCCCGCACCCAGGAAGAGGAGAGAGGCACCACAGCACATATTCTGGCATCATATCAGCCACCACAGGAGAAGCCACCATTGAGTTACTTTGACCCCTGCACCCAGGAAGAGGAGAGAGGCCCCACAGCACATATTCTGGCATCATACTAACCACCACAGGAGAAGCCACCATTGAGTTACTTTGACCCCTGCACCCAGGAAGAGGAGAGAGGCCCCACAGCACATATTCTGGCATCATATCAGCCACCACAGGAGAAGCCACCATTGAGTTACTTTGACCCCCGCACCCAGGAAGAGGAGAGAGGCACCACAGCACATATTCTGGCATCATATCAGCCACCACAGGAGAAGCCACCATTGAGTTACTTTGACCCCCGCACCCAGGAAGAGGAGAGAGGCACCACAGCACATATTCAGGCATCATATCACACACCACAGGAGAAGGCCTCTTTCAGTGATTTAGGCCTTTGGACCCAGACAGAGGAGAGAGGCACCACAGCACATATTCTGGCATCATATCAGCCACCACAGGAGAAGCCACCATTGAGTTACTTTGACCCCTGCACCCAGGAAGAGGAGAGAGGCCCCACAGCACATATTCTGGCATCATATCAGCCACCACAGGAGAAGCCACCATTTAGTTACTTTGACCCCTGCACCCAGGAAGAGGAGAGAGGCACCACAGCACATATTCTGGCATCATATCAGCCACCACAGGAGAAGCCACCATTTAGTTACTTTGACCCCTTCACCCAAACAGAGGAGAGAGGTTCCACATCAGAGAATCAGGCATCATATCAACCACCACAGGAGTAGGCCACAATTTAGTTTATTTGACCCCTGCACCCAGGAAGAGGAGAGAGGCCCCACAGCACATATTCTGGCATCATATCACACACCACAGGAGAAGGCCTCTTTCAGTGATTTAGGCCTTTGGACCCAGACAGAGGAGAGAGGTCAGAGATTAGCTTCATATCCCCCAGCACAGCAGAAGACCGCTTTATTTGACTTAGGCCTCAGCACCCAGACAGAAGACAGAGGTAGCATGGCAGAGGTTATGGCTTCATGTCACCCGTTAGTTTAACCGGCCACTTTCATCTGGTTAGGCCCCGGCGCCCAGACAGAGAAGAGTTTCATTCAACTGTGGGTTTCATAAAATTTGTATCAAATAAAGAAGTGGCCCGTAGCACAACAAGACATGTTTTAGGCAGTTAATAAGGACTACTCTGCACAAGGGAGGGACAGGTCCTGTGGGATCCATGCCTGGTTCATCTTTATGAAGGTCAGCTTGTCCACGTTGGCTGTGGACAGGCGGCTGCGCTTGTCAGTAATGACGCCCCCTGCCGTGCTGAATACGCGTTCAGATAAAACGCTGGCCGCCGGGCAGGAAAGCACCTCCAAGGCATAACATGCTAACTCTGGCCACGTGGACAATTTCGAAACCCAGTAGTTGAATGGGGCCGAACCATCCGTCAGGATGTGGAGGGGTGTGCAGACATACTGTTCAACCATGTTAGTGAAATGCTGCCTCCTGCTAACACGTTCCGTATCAGGTGTCGGTGCAGATAGCTGTGGCGTGGAGACAAAACTTTTCCACATTTCTCCCATGCTAACCCTGCCCTCAGATGAGCTGGCCGTGACACAGCTGCGTTGGCGACCTCTTGCCACTCCTCTGCCTTCACCTTCCACCTGTTCCCCTGTGACATGTGGGAATGCTCTCAAGAGCGCCTCTATCAGCGTGCGCTTGTACTCGCGCATCTTACGGTCGCGCTCCAGTTCAGGAATTAAAGTGGGCACATTGTCTTTATACCGGGGATCCAGCAGGGTGGCCACCCAGTAGTCTGCACACGTTAAAACGTGGGCAACTCTGCTGTCGTTGCGCAGGCATTGGAGCATATATTCGCTCATGTGGGCCAGGCTACCCATGGGTAAGGACAAGCTGTCCTCTGTGGGAGGCGTATCGTCATCGTCCACCGTATCCCCCCAGCCACGCACCAGTGATGGGCCTGGGCTGCCACCCCGCTGTGAACTTGCGTCATCCTCGTCCCCCTCCACCTCCTCCTCCTCATCCTCCTCGTCCTCCAGTACAGTGCCTTGGCTGGCGACTTGTGAACCTGTCCTCTGCTGCTTAAACAAACCTCCCTCTGAGCCACTTCGAACAGACTGGCCCGAAAGTGTTAGAAACGAGCCCTCATCCTCCTCCTCCTCCTCCACCTGGGCCACCTCCTCTAACATCATTGCCCTAAGTGTTTTCTCAAGGAGACATAGAAGTGGTATTGTAACGCTGATAACAGTGTCATCGCCACTGGCCATGTTGGTGGAGTACTCGAAACAGCGCAGCAGGGCACACAGGTCTCGCATGGAGGCCCAATCATTGGTGGTGAAGTGGTGCTGTTCGGCAGTACGACTGACGCGAGCGTGCTGCAGCTGAAACTCCACTATGGCCTGCTGCTGCTCGCACAGTCTCTCCAGCATGTGCAAGGTGGAGTTCCACCGGGTGGGCACGTCGCATATGAGGCGGTGAGCGGAAGGCCGAAGTTCCGCTGTAGCGCAGACAGGCGAGCAGCGGCAGGATGTGAACGGCGGAAGCGCGCACAGACGGCCCGCACTTTATGCAGCAGCTCTGACATGTTGGGGTAGTGGTGAATGAACCTCTGCACCACCAAGTTCAGCACATGCGCCAGGCAAGGGATGTGCGTCAAACCGGCTAGTCCCAGAGCTGCCATGAGATTTCGCCCATTATCGCATACCACCAGGCCTGGCTTGAGGCCCACCGGCAGAAACCACTCGTCGGTCTGTTGTTCAATACCCCGCCACAACTCCTTTGCGCTGTGGGGCCTGTCCCCCAAACATATGAGTTTCAGAATGGCCTGCTGACGTTTACCCCGGGCTGTGCTGAAGTTGGTGGTGAAGGTGTGTGGCTGACCGGATGAGCTGGTGGAAGCAGTGGAGGAGGAAGCCGAGTAGGAGGAGGAGGCTACAGGAGGCAGAGAATGATGCCCTGCGATCCTAGGGGGCGGAAGGACGTGCGCCAAGGAACTGTCCGCCGGGGGCCCAGCCGCCACTACATTCATCCAGTGTGCAGTTAGTGAGATATAGCGTCCCTGGCCGTGCTTACTGGTCCACGTATCTGTGGTTAGGTGGACCTTGCCACAAATGGCGTTGCGCAGTGCACACTTGATTTTATCGGACACTTGCATGTGCAGGGAAGGCACGGCTGTCTTGGAGAAGTAGTGGCGGCTGGGAACCACATACTGCGGGACAGCCATGGCCATCAGCTGTTTGAAGCTGTCTGTGTCCACCAGCCGGAATGACAGCATTTCAAAGGCCAGCAGTTTAGAAATGCTGGCGTTCAGGCCAAGGGCTCGAGGGTGACTCGGGGGGAATTTGCGCTTCCTCTCTAAGGTTTGAGATATTGAGAGCTGAACGCTGCTGTGTGATATAGTGGAGACGCTAGTTGACGGTGGCGGTGGTGTCGGTGGCACATCCTCTGTTTGCTGCTCGGCAGGTGGCAACATTCCTCTCGAGGCGGAAGCCGAGGCAGCAGCGGTAGAGGGAGCAGGGGGAGCCTCAGCGAGTGCCTGGTTTTTAAGGTGTGTACCCCACTGCAGTTCATGCTTTGCATGTAGATGCCTGGTCATGCAGGTTGTGCTGAGGTTCAGAACGTTAATGCCTCGCCTCAGGCTCTGATGGCAGAGCGTGCAAGTCACTCGGGTCTTGTCGGTAGGACATTGTTTAAAGAAGTGCCATGCCAGGGAACTCTTTGAAGCTGCCTTTGTGGGGCTGGGTCCCTGTTGGCGATGTCCAGTAGCAGGCGAACTCTGGGGGCGGCGGCTCGTCTGCTTTGGCCCCCTGCTCCCTCTTTGGCTTCGCTGTTGTCTCGGTCTCACCACTACCTCTTCCTCTGAACTGTGAAAGTCATCGCCACGACCTTCAGTCCATGTGGGGTCTAAGACCTCATCGTCCTCTGCATCGTCTTCCACCCAGTCTCCCTCCCTGACCTCCTCCTGTTCAGTCTGCACACTGCAAAAAGACGCGGCAGTGGGCACCTGTGTTTCGTCATCATCAGAGAGTCGGTGACTCTGCTGTGGTGGTATTCCCATGTCCTCTTCATCTGGAGACATAAGTGGTTGTGCGTCAGTGCATGGTATGTCTTCCTCCACTGGGGAAGGGCTAGGTGGACGCCCCTGGGAAACCCTGGAAGCAGAGTCTTCAAACAGAAGAAGAGACTGCTGCATAACTTGTGGCTCAGACCGTTTCCCTGATATGCTTGGGGGTGATGTGACAGACTGATGGGCTTGGTTTTCAGGTGCCACCTGTGCGCTTTCCGCAGAAGACTGGGTGGAAGACCATGTGGTGAACGTGCTGGAAGCACTGTCGGCCACCCAATCGATTAATGCCTGTACCTGCTCAGGCCTTACCATCCTAAGAGCGGCATTGGGCCCCACGAGATATTGCGGTACATTCTGCCGGCTAGTTGAGGGAGTTCGTTCCCTACTGTGTGCGCCTGGGGCCGAACGGACACGTCCTCTACCAGCAACAGAGGCTCCACGGACACCACCACGACCGCGTCCTCGTCCCTTAATAGTATTTTTCTTCATTGTTGCGATTCAACTCGCACCACAATGAAATATATTATTTTTTATAAGCAAAATCCCCTCACTGGAATACTTTCAGTCTTTTGACTGTATGGATTACAGATGGAATGACTGTTATATGTGAGTACCGCTTTCTTTGACAGATTCTAGTATGGGTACATATATGTTTTCCCAACCCCAGCACATTAGTTTGCTAATTCCAGATGTATGAAACGCAGGCCTAACTGTATCTAGTATATTGAACGCCAGATAAACTAACTTGGCCTTTTTTAAATAAAAAAAATCCCCTCACTGGAATACTTTCAGTCTTTTGACTGTATGGATTACAGATGGAATGACTGTTATATGTGAGTACCGCTTTCTTTGACAGATTCTAGTATGGGTACATATATGTTTTCCCAACCCCAGCACATTAGTTTGCTAATTCCAGATGTATGAAACGCAGGCCTAACTGTATCTAGTATATTGAACGCCAGATAAACTAACTTGGCCTTTTTTAAATAAAAAAAAAATTCCCTCACTGGAATACTTTATGGCTTTTCACTGTATGGATTACAGGTGGACTGGTATTAGTAGGGGTGACACAAGCACACCCAAGTCCCTGATGTAGGATTTCTATGGCACAGACCACTATTACAAGTGATTAATGGACGTTGGGAGAGATTGTGCTGCAGCACTAGTCCCAAGATAGCCGCCGCCTATCAGCCCAGTAACATGTGCCACAAAATGGTCTGCACAACCTTTAAAAAAAATAGCCTTGGACTGTGCTGCTAAATCGCTATTGGTCTGAATCCCAGGTGTAGATGTCTGACTTGTTTGGAGCTTTGGAATGCACACTGTGGCAGCTTCTGCTGCAGCACTACAAGTCGCAAAATGGCGGCCGGCGGTCAGCCCAGGTACATGTGGATGGAAAAATCACTCTGGCCACTCTAAAAATAGCCAATCCCTATCAAAAAAGCAGCTCAGCTGCAGTTGTTCAGATGAATCACAGGTGGAGGAGAGAAATTTGCTTCCAGTTATTCAATTATCCCTGCCTATTCTCGCCCTAGCATCAGCTGCGTCTATCCCTGTTCTATTCACATCGGGAGTGAGCACGTCCCGACGTGCGCACAAGCTTATAAAGAGGCTGAGTCACATGCTGCACTTGGCCAATCACAGCCTTGCCAATAGTAGGCATGGCTGCGATGGCATCTTAGGGCAAGTAGTATGATGCATGTTGATTGGCTGCTTTGCAGCCTTTCAAAATGCGCCAAAATACATGCCGAACGACGAACCCGAACTTTTACGAAAAAGTTCGGGTTCGGGTCCGTGTCACGAACACCCCAAAATTCGGTACGGACCCGAACTATGCTCGAACTGTTCGCTCAACACTACTGTTTATGTATCACCTCTGTGTTATGTTAAAACCATAGAGAAAACTTTGTGGAGGACTTTTTCTCCTGTCTAAAATAACGGATCCTCTGCCAGAACTGACAAAAATGGATGCAAAATTAGCAGATGCTCAAAATAAAGGATAGAAAAAAAAAAATTGGTTCTGATAGATAAGGAGAACAGACATTTTAGACTGTCTCCTACCACTGAGCACAAGCCTGACCAGGGTGCCAACCATTAACTTTTAATAGGACTGGGCATGATTGCCCGATGCAGACTGAAGGAGGACATCATTTGGAAAAGAACAAAAAAAATCTGCACAGTACATGCTATGTAACACAAGTCACCTGTTTTGTCACTAAAATTTTATATATTTTTTTATTTTTGCATAAAACATTTAAAGCCTGTGCAATGTTATGTTAACAACTATTGTGTGAACTTATGTGCTTTGGGTCAGAGATGTTATCTTCTCCCATTTTGACGAAAAACATGGTGCCATGGGTTCTAAATGTAGAATAAGGCTGTGTTCACGTGTCATTTCATATTGCAAATATTACACAATTTTTTACTACATGACAACGTACAAGATAACAGGTAAAGAGTGGCTGTTTTAGTTGAGCCCGCCAGTAGGTAAATTAACGCTTTTACCTTCAGCATCCACAAGAGTGCGCCACGCTGTGCAGCACAAGGGTCTCAGCCATATGGCTGGTTGTATGTCAATTTTAATTGTGCGTTACCAGCATTTGTAGTCGTGCTCATTACCACGTTTAAGTCAAATACTGTTTTGGAAAAGCTGGTGTTGAAGTTGCTTTCCTCGTTCGTGACTTCGTTGTATCCTGGGGAGCCCACCCCAGTACGCGGTTTACATCGACACTCAAGCATGTGCAGGGTTGAATTCCAGAGAATTGGAACGTCACAGATTAAGCGGTGTAGCTGCTTACAATTCAGACACTGCAAGTCCAGGAGAGGGTTTCTCACCACGTGAGATTGGCTGAAAAGAGGGACAGTCTACTAGACACTGCCAGAACCTTGTGCAAGCCAGTGCATTTTTTATTTTTTAAAGACCATGCAGGGAGCATGTGTTTTTCCTCCAGGTTCTGGGCAGCCAGGAAGTTGTGCCCATTGTCACTGACCACCTTGCTCAGTTGTGGTTTGAATGAGATACACAAGGGAGAAGGTCAATTAAACGGAGTTCATCTGACCAAGGGAGATGGAGAAACGTACGAAAGCGCCAATCCAAGCTGAGAGTGGGTGGAGAATGTAATGTCTCGGTGGTACAGTAGTACACAATAAAAAATATAAATATTGGGAAGATTAAAACAGACAGACAGACAGACAGACAGACAAAGGTCACTTCCCGCAATGGTATCAGCAGGAGATTAAAAACACAAGGTTAAAAACAAGAAATAAAAGCATGAGATAAAATGGATGGGAAACATCCAGTGAGTAGAGATGGCCCGAACTATCCGACGGCGAACAGTTCCCGGCGAACATAGCTTGTTCGCGTTCGCCTCTGCCGGGCGAACACATGCGATGTTCGGTCCGCCCCCTATACATCATCATTGAGCAAACTTTGACCCTGTACCTCACAGTCAGCAGACACATTCCAGCCAATCAGCAGCATACCCTCCCTCCCAGACCCTCCCACCTCCTGCACAGCATCCATTTTAGATTCATTCTGAAGCTGCAGTCTTAGTGAGAGGAGGGAGACTGTAACTGCTGCTGATTTAATTGGGAAATCGATAGCTAGGCTAGTGAATTCAGTGTCCACTCCAGTCCTGAAAGACTCATCTGATCTCTGCTGTAAGGACAGCGTCCTGACAGCACCCCAAAAAGCCCTTTTTAGGGCTGCAACATTAGTCTGCTTTTTTTTTTTCCTTTATATACATATTGCAGTTGCCTGGCCTGCCTGTGTGTGAGGAGCTGCAGGCCCACAGACTGTAGTGTGCCCACTGCCAGTGCTCACCCCTGTCATTCCGTGTGGCACAGGACTTTGCTTAAAAAAAGGCACTTAATTTTTACACTTTAATCTAAGGTTAGTTGCCTGCCAGTGTGTGTCAGGCTGACTTCCACTGACTGTAGTGTGCCCACTGCCAGTGCCCACCACTCATACCGGCTGGCACAGGACTTTGCATAAAAAAGGCATTTAATTTTTACACTTTAGTGTAATTTCAGCTGCTTGCCTGCTGCTAGTGTGTGTCAGGCCGACTTCAACTGACTGTAGTGTGCCCACTGCCAGTGCCCACCCCTGTCATCCCGTGTGGCACAGGACTTTGCTTAAAAAAAAGGCACTTCATTTTTACACTTTAATCTAAGGTTAGTTGCCTGCCAGTGTGTGTCAGGCCGACTTCAACTGACTGTAGTGTGCCCACTGCCAGTGCCCACCCCCGTCATCCCGAGTGGCACAGGACTTTGCTTAAAAAATAGGCACTTAATTTTTACACTTTAATCTAAGGTTAGTTGCCTGCCAGTGTGTGTCAGGCTGACTTCCACTGACTGTAGTGTGCCCACTGCCAGTGCCCACCACTCATACCGGCTGGCACAGGACTTTGCTTAAAAAAGGCATTTAATTTTTACACTTTAATGTAATTTCAGCTGCTTGCCTGCTGCTAGTGTGTGTCAGGCCGACTTCAACTGACTGTAGTGTGCCCACTGCCAGTGCCCACCCCTGTCATACCGAGTGGCACAGGACTTTGCTTAAAAAATAGGCACTTAATTTTTACACTTTAATCTAAGGTTAGTTGCCTGCCAGTGTGTGTCAGGCTGACTTCCACTGACTGTAGTGTGCCCACTGCCAGTGCCCACCACTCATACCGGCTGGCACAGGACTTTGCTTAAAAAAGGCATTTAATTTTTACACTTTAATGTAATTTCAGCTGCTTGCCTGCTGCTAGTGTGTGTCAGGCCGACTTCAACTGACTGTAGTGTGCCCACTGCCAGTGCCCACCCCTGTCATACCGAGTGGCACAGGACTTTGCTTAAAAAATAGGCACTTAATTTTTACACTTTAATCTAAGGTTAGTTGCCTGCCAGTGTGTGTCAGGCTGACTTCCACTGACTGTAGTGTGCCCACTGCCAGTGCCCACCACTCATACCGGCTGGCACAGGACTTTGCATAAAAAAGGCATTTAATTTTTACACTTTAGTGTAATTTCAGCTGCTTGCCTGCTGCTAGTGTGTGTCAGGCCGACTTCAACTGACTGTAGTGTGCCCACTGCCAGTGCCCACCCCTGTCATACCGAGTGGCACAGGACTTTGCTTAAAAAATAGGCACTTAATTTTTACACTTTAATCTAAGGTTAGTTGCCTGCCAGTGTGTGTCAGGCTGACTTCCACTGACTGTAGTGTGCCCACTGCCAGTGCCCACCACTCATACCGGCTGGCACAGGACTTTGCTTAAAAAAGGCATTTAATTTTTACACTTTAATGTAATTTCAGCTGCTTGCCTGCTGCTAGTGTGTGTCAGGCCGACTTCAACTGACTGTAGTGTGCCCACTGCCAGTGCCCACCCCTGTCATACCGAGTGGCACAGGACTTTGCTTAAAAAATAGGCACTTAATTTTTACACTTTAATCTAAGGTTAGTTGCCTGCCAGTGTGTGTCAGGCTGACTTCCACTGACTGTAGTGTGCCCACTGCCAGTGCCCACCACTCATACCGGCTGGCACAGGACTTTGCATAAAAAAGGCATTTAATTTTTACACTTTAGTGTAATTTCAGCTGCTTGCCTGCTGCTAGTGTGTGTCAGGCCGACTTCAACTGACTGTAGTGTGCCCACTGCCAGTGCCAACCACTGATACCGGGTGGCACAGTAGCTTGCCGATAAATAAGGCATTTAATTTTTAGACAGTAGTCTAAATTCAGTTGCTTGCCTGCTGCCAGTGTGTGTCAGGCCCGCTTCCACTGACTGTAGTGTGCCCACTGCCAGTGCCAACCACTGATACCGGGTGGCACAGTAGCTTGCCGATAAATAAGGCATTTAATTTTTAGACAGTAGTCTAAATTCAGTTGCTTGCCTGCTGCCAGTGTGTGTCAGGCCCTCTTCCACTGACTGTAGTGTGCCCACTGCCAGTGCCAACCACTGATACCGGGTGGCACAGTAGCTTGCCGATAAATAAGGCATTTAATTTTTAGACAGTAGTCTAAATTCAGTTGCTTGCCTGCTGCCAGTGTGTGTCAGGCCCGCTTCCACTGACTGTAGTGTGCCCACTGCCAGTGCCAACCACTGATACCGGGTGGCACAGTAGCTTGCCGATAAATAAGGCATTTAATTTTTAGACAGTAGTCTAAATTCAGTTGCTTGCCTGCTGCCAGTGTGTGTCAGGCCCTCTTCCACTGACTGTAGTGTGCCCACTGCCAGTGCCAACCACTGATACCGGGTGGCACAGTAGCTTGCCGATAAATAAGGCATTTAATTTTTAGACAGTAGTCTAAATTCAGTTGCTTGCCTGCTGCCAGTGTGTGTCAGGCCCTCTTCCACTGACTGTAGTGTGCCCACTGCCAGTGCCAACCACTGATACCGGGTGGCACAGTAGCTTGCCGATAAATAAGGCATTTAATTTTTACACTTTAGTGTAATTTCAGTTGCTTGCCTGCTGCCAGTGTGTGTCAGGCCCGCTTCCACTGACTGTAGTGTGCCCACTGCCAGTGCCAACCACTGATACCGGGTGGCACAGTAGCTTGCCGATAAATAAGGCATTTAATTTTTAGACAGTAGTCTAAATTCAGTTGCTTGCCTGCTGCCAGTGTGTGTCAGGCCCACTTCCACAGACTGTAGTGTGCCCACTGCCAGTGCCAACCACTCATACCGGGTGGCACAGTACCTAGCACGCGTAGTACCACTTATCTAAAAAAAAAATGACAGGCAGAGGCAGGCCACCCCGCAGGGGCCGTCGTGGTCGTGGTGCTGTGATTTCCACTGTCCCTGGAATAATGCCCAGTTTTCAGAGGCCACGTACCCTGAACCCGAAAAATTCAGAGGACGTAGTTGACTGGCTTAGACAGGACACCCAATCTTCAACAGCTTCCGCTAAGAACCTTGACGCACCATCCTCCTCCAACTCAGCTTCGGTCACCTGCTCTCAAGTTACCACGCACCCGCCCGTCGCCACTACCACCACAGCCACCACAGCCGCTTCACTTGATCCGTCAGAGGAGTTATTTACACATCAGTTGGATGCAATTAGTGATGCGCAACCATTATTGCCAGATGATGTAGATTACGGGGATATGTCTCAGTCAGGCAGGATTACACACATGGACGTACAGTGTGATGATGATGATGTTGTACCCGCTGCTGCTTCCTTTGCTGAGGTGTCAGATACAAGTGAAGCGGTTGATGATGACGATGTGTCCACGGATGCCACGTGGGTGCCTGCTCGAAGAGAAGAAGAGGGGGAAAGTTCTGAAGGGGAGACAGAGAGAATGAGGAGACGAGTTGGAAGCAGGGGGAGGTCGTCGCAAGGAGTTAGTGGCACAGTCAGACAGCATGTATCGGCACCTGGGGTCAGCCAGACAGCACGCCAGTCAACGCATGCTGTTGCCACCACTAGAATGCCGTCATTGCAAAGCTCAGCAGTGTGGCATTTTTTTTGTGTGTCTGCCTCTGATAAAAGCAATGCCATTTGCAACCTGTGCCAAAAGAAACTGAGTCGTGGGAAGTCCAACACCCACCTTGGTACAACTGCTTTGCGAAGGCACATGATCTCACATCACAAACGCCTATGGGATCAACACATGAGTACAAGCAGCACACAAACTCAAAGCCACCATGCTCCTCCTGGTCCTGCATCTTCAGCCACGTCAACCACTGCTGTCCTCCCTGCCCCCTCTCAACCACCCGCCACTCCATCTCTCACCTTCAGCAGTTCCTGCTCATCTGCCCACAGTCAGGTGTCTGTCAAGGACATGTTTGAGCATAAGAAGCCAATGTCACAAAGTCACCCCCTTGCCCGGCGACTGACAGCTGGCTTGACGGAACTCTTAGCCCGCCAGCTTTTACCATACCAGCTGGTAGAGTCTGAGGCCTTCAAAAAATTTGTCGCTATTGGGACACCACAGTGGAAGGTACCCGGACGAAATTTTTTTTCAAAAAAGGCAATCCCAAACCTCTACCATGTCATTGAAAAGGAAGTCATGGCATCTCTGGCATACAGTGTTGGGGCAAGGGTCCATCTGACCACTGATACCTGGTCTGCAAAGCACGGTCAGGGCAGGTATATCACGTATACTGCGCATTGGGTCAACCTGCTGACGGCTGACAAGCATGGAATGCGTGGCTCTGCAGCGGAGTTGGTGACACCACCACGACTTGCAGGCAGACCTACTGCCACCTCCTCTACTCCTACTCCATCCTCTTTAATTTCCTCCTCGGCTGAGTCCTCTTCTGCTGCGGCGTCTGGCTGCACATCAACTGATTCCCCCCAGCTCCCCAGGGGCTATTCCACATCCCGGATACGACAGTGTAACGCTATCTTGGGGTTGACTTGCCTGAAAGCAGAGAGCCACACAGGACCAGCACTCCTGTCCGCCCTGAACGCACAGGTGGATCAGTGGCTGACCCCGCACCAACTGGAGATCGGCAAAGTGGTGTGTGACAATGGAAGCAATCTGTTGGCGGCATTAAATTTGGGCAAGTTGTCACATGTGCCGTGCATGGCACATGTGTTGAATCTCATCGTACAACGTTTTGTGTCTAAGTACCCAGGCTTACAGGACGTCCTCAAGCAGGCCAGGAAGGTGTGTGGCCATTTCAGGCGTTCCTACACGGCCATGGCGCACTTTTCCGATATTCAGCGGCGAAACAACATGCCAGTGAGGCGCTTGATATGCGACAGCCCGACACGTTGGAATTCAACACTCCTAATGTTCGACCGCCTGCTCCAACAAGAAAAAGCCGTCAACGAGTATTTGTATGACCGGGGTGCTAGGACAGCCTCTGCGGAGCTGGGAATCTTTTTGCCACGTTACTGGACACTCATGCGCAATGCCTGTAGGCTTATGCGTCCTTTTGAGGAGGTGACAAACCTAGTCAGTCGCACCGAAGCCACCATCAGCGACCTCATCCCATTTGTTTTCTTCCTGGAGCGTGCCCTGCGAAGAGTTCTGGATCAGGCTGTAGATGAGCGTGAAGAGGAAGAGGAAGAGTTGTGGTCACCATCACCACCAGAAACAGCCTTGTCATCATCGCTTGCCGGACCTGCAGCAACGCTGGAAGAGGAGTATGAGGAAGAGGAGTCAGAGGAGGAATGTGGCGGCTTTGAGGAGGAGGAAGACCAACCACAGCAGGCACCCCAGGGTGCTCGTTGTTGTCACCTATCTGGGACCCATGGTGTTGTACGTGGCTGGGGGGAAGAACAGACCGTCAATGACATCAGTGAGGACGAGGAACGGGAAATGAGAAGCTCTGCATCCAACCTTGTTCAAATGGGGTCTTTCATGCTGTCATGTCTGTTGAGGGACCCACGTATAAAAAGGATAAAGGAGAACGATCTGTACTGGGTGACCACGCTACTAGACCCCCGGTATAAGCAGAAAGTGGCAGAAATGTTACAAAATTACCGAAAGTCGGAAAGGATGCAGCAGTTCAAAACCAAACTAAAAAATATGCTTTACACAGCTTATAAGGGAGATGTCACAGCACAACGGGAATCTAACAGGGGAAGAGGTGAGTGTAATCCTCCTCCTACCACGGCGGCAAGGACTGGACGATTTACAGATGTGTTGTTGATGGAGGACATGCGGAGCTTTTTCAGTCCTACTCATCGCCACAGCCCTTCGGGATCCAGCCTTAGAGAACGACTCGACCGACAGGTAGCAGACTACCTCGCCTTAACAGCAGATATCGACACTCTGAGGAGCAATGAACCCCTTCACTACTGGGTGTGCAGGCTTGACCTGTGGCCTGAGCTATCCCAGTTTGCGATAGAACTTCTGGCCTGCCCTGCTTCAAGTGTCCTGTCAGAAAGGAGCTTCAGTGCAGCAGGAGGCATTGTCACTGACAAGAGAAGTCGCCTCGGTCAAAAAAGTGTTGATTACCTCACCTTCATAAAGATGAATGAGGCATGGATCCCGAAGGGACTGACAGTGGGGGATACGTTTGACTAACAAAAGGCCTGATTACATGCCTTGGCCTCAAAATGGTCCCCACGCTGCTGTATTTAATGTCTGCATACCGGATGACTTTCGTGAATTCTCCACCACCAACTAGGGTTCAAGCCGTAATGTTTTAGTCACTTTTCTGCCTGGAAAACATAAATTTTTCCGGCCGCTGCTACAATAGCGTCTGCAACAGTGCCATTATTTTTCAGGCATGTGTACATGCCTAATTTTTCTGTCCTATGGTGCAGCACTGTGGCTGCAAAAACAAACCAAAAAAAAAAGGCACATACAAGTGTCAATTCCCCTTCGTGATCGTTACCTTGTTGTGGTGAAGGGGCTTGCGTATCACAATGAAGCAATCATCATCACCTCTATAAAAGTGTGTTGGCAATGTTGCCACACCCCAGATGATAAGGCCGTTGCTTCATTATGGTCAGACCAAAAGCGATCGGGTGGCCACGCTACTAGACCCCCGGTATAAGCAGAAAGTGGCAGAAATGTTACCAAATTACCAAAAGTCGGAAAGGATGCAGCAGTTCAAAACCAAACTAAAAAATATGCTTTACACAGCTTATAAGGGGGATGTCAATGGGGGATTCGACAATGGTTAATCAATTCGACCGGATAGGGTCCGTAACAGGGATTAAACTGATAGCAATAGTACTAGTTAAGACACCACTCATATAGGGTGTCACAGCACATTGCTCTGTGCACGCGCAGTGCCCCAATTTGGGAGTAAGAGGACCGACCAAGCTGCTTTTTCCATCTCCCGGTTCCTGAAATCAATTCAGTTTAGTGTATGAGAGTTTGGTCTGTCACTGTGAAGGCAGTCGAAGGTACCCGGCCTAAATTTTTTTTCATAAAAGGCAATTCCTGATATGGGACGTAACAGGGATTAAACTGATGAGAATAATACTACAGAAAATACCACTCATATCGGTGGAGGGAGCCAGCGTTTTTTTAACCATCTCCCCGTTCAAAAAATCTATTTAATAAATGGCCCCCAGATTGGGGATGTTAGAGGGATTAAACTGATGAGAATAGTACTACAGAAAATACCACTCATATCGGGTGTGACAGTAAATTGCACGGCGCAGATGCAGTCACCGTGGTTTAAAACAGAGTGGAGGGAGCCAGCGTTTTTTTAACCATCTCCCCGTTCGAAAAATCTATTCAATAAATGGCACCCAGATTGGGGACGTTAGAGGGATTAAACTGATGAGAATAGTACTACAGAAAATACCACTCATATCGGGTGTGACAGTAAATTGCACGGCGCAGACGCAGTCACCGTGGATTAAAACAGAGTGGAGGGAGCCAGCGTTTTTTTAACCATCTCCCCGTCCGAAAAATCTGTTTAATAAATGGCCCCCAGATTTGGGAAGTCGGGGACGTTAGAGGGATTAAACTGATGAGAATAGTACTACAGAAAATACCACTCATATCGGGTGTGACAGTAAATTGCACGGCGCAGACGCAGTCACCGTGGATAAAAACAAAGGGGAGGGAGCCAGCGTTTTTTTAACCATCTCCCCGTTCGAAAAATCAATTCAATTGACCTTTCGGGGACCCTTGGTGTTGTACGTGGCTGGGTGGAGGAAGAAACCTTCAATGACATCACCGGGACGTGGCTAGCTTGGTATCCAACCTTGTGCAAATGGGGAGTTTGCGGTTGTGCAAATGAACTGTTTGCGGTGCATTAAAAGGGGAGTTTGGTCTGTCAATGTCTGTGATGCGGGCGTAACCCTTACACTACCTGATCGATACAACATCATACCTGATCGTATACACACACTGGATGTTTTAAAGCACGTTATTCCAAACAATTTAGGAATGTTAGTTGATTTATGCCCTTTATGGATTAAAACCCGACTCTGCGTCCACTACGTAATTTTCCATGGGAGTTTTGCCATAGATCCCCCTCCGGCATGCCACAGTCCAGGTGTTAGACCCCTTGAAACAACTTTCTCATCACTATTGTGGCCAGAAAGAGTCCCTGTGGGTTTTAAAATTCGCCTGTCTATTGAAGTCTATGGCGGTTCGCCCGGTTCGCCAGTTCGCGAACATTTGCGGAAGTTCACGTTCGCTGTTCGCGAACTGAAAATTTTATGTTCGCGACATCACTACCAGTGAGGCACTTACTTCACTGGGGGGTCGTCAGCAGGATAAGCACATGACACCTGTGACGGTTCCCCCCTGGCCAGGATCGTGTGTAGAATCTCAGTGAATGATGGCAGCGAGGCACAGCACTTCTGATCAAATCACCTTTATTGTACAATATATGGCTCAATGCGTTTCGGGGATCAAGGTTTCCCCTTCATCAGGAGCAAGAAAGATACAGTGGTACTGTTGGCATGTCAGGTCTATAAATACACAGATCAATTACGAATTTGGCGCAAAAAAGACCGAAACCGGAAGTGGTGGGGTGTCACTTCCGGTCAGTGGAAAGCAGACTGCGTTCCAAAGGGTGGAAAGGAAGTGATCATATGAGACAAGAAATAATAATAAAGAAATAATAAAGTGCAGTATAATAAAGTTAGGGTATAATCTAGTGGAGCGCTTGTAGTTGAATGTGCGGGCTATGGGGACGTGGCAGAGGACAAGTATTATTGCGGAGGGATGTAGCGATCCGATGCAATTCCTCCCCGTGGAACGCTTGGTGGAACGCACGTTTGGGGGGAGCGGGGTTTACTGGTGGTTCCGTGCGCATGTCTCTATCCGGCAGCACGGAGGGGCCGGTGGGTGTGTGAGGCATTGCCTGTGTGGTCATGTGATATTGGTCACATGACCGGGATAGGTGCCGAGTGTACTTACGGAAAGCTGATGTGTGAATCATTTTGCATGCTGTAGAAGGTGGCAGGTAATAGATATACATAAAAATACATAAAGACCTAACCCCGTTCGGACTCAATGAATCCCTGGAATATCTCAATTACTAACCTACCCACCCCACACCCTAGTTTTACTATTCCTCTATTACACAGGAACAACAAACCAGACAGTATTCCATTCCCAGCAGCAATGAATGGAATGATCGTCCCCCTATGGGACACGAGATTGAACCTCCTTGGCCCATGTCCACTCTAACTTACACTCTTCTCAAAATATTCACCCCTATTAGCTCCCCTTCTCCCGCCAACAGCGTATAAATACTTATATAAATACTTATATAAATATAAAATGCTTTGCTGCATACCTCTGTTGTAACGAGTGGTTATTTCAGTCAACGTTGCTCTTCTATCAGCTTGAATCAGTCGGCCCATTCTCCTCTGACCTCTAGCATCCACAAGGCATTTTTGCCCACAGGACTGCCGCATACTGGATGTTTTTCCCTTTTAACACCATTCTTTGTAAACCCTAGAAATGGTTGTGCGTGAAAATCCCAGTAATTGAGCAGATTGTGAAATACTCAGACCGGCCCGTCTGGCACCAACAACCATGCCATGCTCAAAATTGCTTAAATCACCTTTCTTTCCCATTCTGACATTAAGTTTGGAGTTCAGGAGATTGTCTTGACCAGGACCACACCCCTAAATGCATTGAAGCAACTGCCATGTGATTGGTTGACTAGATAATTGTATTAATGAGAAAAAGAACAGGTGTTCCTAATAATTCTTTAGGTGAGTATATAAAGGATGCACTGCAGCTGGAAAAAGTACAGAGGAGAGCAACTAAACTGATAAGGGGAATGGAGGGTCTTAGTTATGAAGAAAGATTAAAATAATTAAATTTATTTAGTCATGAGAAGAGACGTCTAAGGGGGGACATGATTATCCTATACAAATATATAAATGGGCCATACAAAAAATACGGTGAAAAGCTGTTCCATGTAAAATGCGCTCAAAAGACAAGGAGGCACTGCCTCCGATTGGAGAGGAAAAAGTTCAGTCTCCGAAAGCGTCAAAGCTTCTTTACTGTAAGAACTGTGAAGCTGTGGAATAGACTTCCTCAGGACGTGGTCACAGCAGGAACAGTAGACAGTTTCAAAAAGGGTTTAGACAAATTCTTAAAAGTAAAAAACATTAATGCTTATGAAAAAGTGTAGAAATCAGAGTCTCAATTCCTTTTGGGATTTGCATCCCCACCTATCCCTTGGTTGAACTTGATGGATCTATGTCTTTTTTCAACCGTATTAACTATGTAACTATCCACAGGCAGTCCAGTGTCCTTGTCACCACTTACTGCTCAGTCTCCTACTCCGCTTCGTCGTCAGCCATTAATAACAGAATGTGTGGCCAGGAAACAGCTCTACAGGCTCAGCAATCTAATGGTGCACAAGCTTAATTCCCACCTGGACAAGTTACTGGTGCTGCAGCCACTGCCGTAACATTTAGTGGAGTATGCTACCTTTAGGGAGCTAATGGTGTTCCTTCAGCTTTGCTGGAAGATGCCTAGCCGGCATTATTTCTTCCTACACCTCCTCCTCCATGGACATCCTCCTATCCCCAACAGCAGCAGGGCAGAGCATTACTTACACTCTCAATCCCTCCTATCTCATATGTAAAGTCAAGCATTGCCATGCGGTATTAGAGCTTATCAGCCTGGGCGAGAGTAGCCACACAGCTGATCACTCGCTAATGTGCATTAAGTAGCAATCATCCCACTGGCTCTCTTTCTACCAACTCCAACTGGGTAGGGTGGTTAGCGACAATAGCTGCAACATCATGGCCATACTGAACTTGGGTGAAAACCCTGCTCCCGTGATAAATCTCGTCATGCAATGCTTTTTAAAAACTGGCTTGTGGAAAGTGCTGGCAATGTCTAGGAGACTGTCCTGGCTTTTCAGCAATTCTTAATTGGCAAAGAACTCCCTCCTGGACTTGCAGCGACAGAATGGTCTGCCGTTAGACTGCTTAATCCGCTATGTTCCAACTCCCTGGAATTTTCCTTTGCACATGCTAGAGCATCTGCGCAAGAAGAGTAAACACAACATACTTACCTAATTCATTTGCTCCTGATGGGCCATCCGCTGCCATCTTGATTGAAGATCTTGTATAAAATACCGTATGGGCTGCATGAGATTTCGCGCTAGATCTTCAATCAAGATAACGACAGCCGACCCTTCGCGAGAAAATGGATGAGTTAAGTGATTTTTTTTATTTATTTGACACTCTGTTTTATGCTTCCAACAGCTAAAAAGCCGGACTGGGGATAAAAACCAGCCCTGGAAAAAGTTGCATACCAGCCCCACAGCATTGCGTCATTATTTACTTGTTTATAATAGGAGAATCATTCATTTTAAAACACGTGTGTAAACACGAATATGAATTTTGCCCCACGATAGCTCTTTTGTAGCACCCCCATTGTTCATATTATCACAGTGTTTTCCCAACCAGGATGCCTCCAACTGTTGCAAAACTACAACTCTCAGCATGCTCAGACAGTGTTTTACCACGCCCTTTGACCCGCCCCTTTTTTGTTGGCCACCTATTTAATGATTGTTGCATGCAACATTTTACTTGATCAGCTACGGCAGTCCTGTTACAATCCCCCCCAATGAGCCTTTCGACCAAATAATAAAAATATTATTATCATACCATGGGGGAGTAATAAAGCCCACCATAATGCCCCCCCAGTAGTAATAATTCTCCTTATAATGTGCAAAACATACCCCTTTGTAAGGCCCCCAGTTGAACTAATGTTCCCATAATGTGCCAATATAAAATACCCCTTCTCAGTGCCCCCGTAGATGACACCCATAGTGCTCCCCCCTTCCCCATAGTACCCACTATAATGTGTCCCAGTATAAAATGCCCCTATACAGAGCCCCCCATATAAAATACCCCTTCTTTTTAGCCTCAGTAGATGCCCCTATAGTGCCACCCAATAATCTGCCAGTAATAAGTGCCCCAATAGATGCCCCCAATCATGCGCCAGTAAGATGTGCCCCCATAGATGCCCCCAATCATGTGCCAGTAATAAGAGCCCCCCACCATCATGTTCCAGTAGCCAGAGCCCCCCCATATCATGTGCCAGTAGCCAGAGTGCCCCCCCATCATGTGCCAGTAGCCCCCCTTATTATGTGCCAGTAACCCCCCTTATTATGTGCCAGTAACCCCTCCTTATTATGTGTCAGTAACCGCCCCTTATGTGCCAGTAGCCGCCCCTTATCATGTGCCAGTAGCCGCCCCTTATGTGCCAATAGCCCCCTTATGTGCCAGTAGCCCCCCATCATGTGCCAGTAGTCCCCCTTATGTGCCAGTAGCCCCCCATCATGTGCCAGTAGTCCCCCTTATGTGCCAGTAGTCCTTCCTATGTGCCAGTAGCCCCCCTTATGTGCCAGTAGCCCCCCTTATGTGCCAGTAGTCCCCCTTATGTGCCAGTAGTCCCCCTTATGTGCCAGTAGTCCCCCTTATGTGCCAGTAGCCGCCCCTTATCATGTGCCAGTAGCCGCCCCTTATCATGTGTCAGTAGCCGCCCCTTATCATGTGCCAGTAGCCGCCCCTTATCATGTGCCAGTAGCCGCCCCTTATCATGTGTCAGTAGCCCCCTTATCATGTGCCAGTAGTTCCCCTTATGTGCTAGTAGCCCCCCTTATGTGCCTGTAGTTCCCTTTATGTGCCAGTAGCCCCCCTTATGTGCCAGTAGCCCCCTTATCATGTGCCAGCCCAGTAGTCCCCCCTTATCATGTGCCAGTATTGTACCTATATAAAAAAAAAAACCACTTATACTTACCTCCAGCAATGCGAGGCAGACCTCTTCCGGCCTGTGTCCCTCGCTATACGGCTCAGGCGGTGCGATGACATCATCACGCCGCCTGCATCGGCCTCTGATAGGCTGCCAGCACTTGGCTGGCAGCCTATCAGAGAAACAGGAGGGGACACACCTCTCCCTGCCCTGCCGCAGCATAGACATCTGTATCACTGTCCTGAGGACGGCGATACAGATGACTATGGAGATGAGCGCTTCCACTTGTCACCAGGGCAGCGGCCTTGCGGCACTCAGGCCTGCCGGCCTAGTGGGAAATTTCCCGGTATCCCGGCAGGCCAGTCCGGCCATGATCAGCTATGAACGTATGGAGGAGTATATTTCACCCAGAATGGGTGAGAAAAGGAATTTTGAAAGCCAAGTTGTCTCAGCAAAGCAGTTTGTTGAAACAGGTTATTTAAGAATTTATGGACTGGACTCAAATGAAGTGGCATACAGGTTTGGCAGTGGATATGCCACTCCCTTCCCAATTCAGTACATCACTTTTCCCAGTCTGAGGCAATCTCAAGTTCGTCTACAGGGATCATCACTGGTGAATAAATAGAAGCCTCAGTCAGTGTCAGAGCATGGTGGCTGTTTGACCATGTGGCTGTGCAAAGTCAGATACATTCACCTCCCCGACATGCTGAAGGTATACAGAAGTTCTCTATATAGTTAGAGCCCCTATGGGAAGGTGCTCATTTGATATTTTTGTGTTTTGCTTTATGTGCTGTGTCTTCACCCCAAGAGACAGTTAACTTGGAACCTGTATTGTGTTGTGCTGGATGAAAAATAATTTGCTAACTGGTGGTCCCTAGGGACCTATTTACGTTTTTGGATCCAGTACTGTTTTTTCTTTTAAAACTTCACTTTTATTTCATTATTTTAATAAATACGATCCTTTTATTCAAATATTTATATTGTTACTATGTTACAGACATGTTTAAAACTATCAGTGATGCGGAATATCTCTAAATTCTTTACTCTTGGTGATATATATTCTTATATTGGTGCATATCATTTACTGCGACCTTCTTAGTAGATGGGGGGAAGGGGGAGTGGGAAAGGGGAGAGGGGGACAAGGAGGAGGGAGGGTGGGGGGATATTATCTATTACCCTCGCTATTGGGACGATACATTAGAGGAGCGTCACGATCTATTGGCTGTTACTGTTCCCTTAGATATAGGGACATGTATCATGCTATTCCACTAGTGGTAACACCTATTATTTTTCTTTATTGAGACGTTCCTCCTCTCACTTTTTATCAGTCACTCTCTATCTCCTATGTACGTTCCTCCTCTCACTTCATATCAATCTATCTCCATCTCCTATGCGCTTCTAGTAGCCACTGCCTCCTATACTAACTACATCTATTCCGGTCTAAGCTCTATAGTTCGCTGCTACTATGGCGTTTTCTTTATTGTCACTGTTAGTAGAGCTTTTCCGCATATCACTGCCTAAAAAACACTAACTCTCACACGCCCTGCATCCCGACATGTTTCGCTGTTACACAGCGTCTTCAGGGGATGATGCAGGTGTGAGTGTTGGGGGCGGGGTCCAGCCTTTGAAGGCTCGCTTTGGGTCACATGCTTCCAGCTTCCAATCGCTTGCTGGTACGTCATGCCCATATGTGTCTTTGATTCACACCCTCTTTTTTAATTGGCTCCCCTCCGTCATGTGCTGGTGACTCACAGACACGCATCACGTCACTGGGATCGTAATGCACGGCATTATAATTTATTCACACCCTCTTTTTCAATTGGCTCCGGTCCATCATGTGATCGTGACTTGCATTTGCATGTCACGTCACTATGATCATGTTTCACTGCGTTGCCGCGAGACCTCCGCTATATATTTATTGACTACCCGATCCGCGCATGCTTGCGGACTTAGGCTTTGACAGTTTGCTTCTATTCTATCGCGTTATCGACGCAGGCGCGGACTCTTAGCTGGATTACCCTGACCTTTCATCGTTTCTATGATACTTCATTCTTTATACTGGTACTGTATGCAGTTTCTGATCAGAACTTATCTTCATTATATTTTACAGGTTTGGGTTTTATCTCCAGTTGGTCCTCCTGTTTTCTAACTTGGTCTCAGTTAGGATGTCATAACTAAGGGTGATCTTAGCATAATGATATATATATGGTGGTGTATATGTATTATCACACCTACACCATGTATGTATACCTTCCTTTACACCGGAGTTGCATTTTACTTTCATTTCCTTCATGTTTAGCATTCTTTTCTTTATAGGGGGTGTTTATATTGTATATATATTCATTTTTTCTTCTTCTTTCTTTTTAAACCAGCTCATTGACCTCTTTGATTTTGTGGTTACTATATCATTCTCATGGTAGGCTTATGCATGTATGTACCTATATCTATGCCTATATACGCTCATCAAGGTGGGGATTGATTTTTTTGGTGGGATGGAGATAGAGGGAGTTTTTTATTGTCCTATTTTTCGATGTTTACTTTGGAGAATATGATAATTTATCATTTATGTTCATTTCACTAACCACTCATACCCACAACACATTTATATTTTTTATTTAGGACCATACCTCCTCATGTATATTTTCATCTCCAACAACTCCCCCCACTTCAAGATGAGCATCCAAAGTGGACCTCCCACGGTCTGGACCCCTTCATCCGTTCATATGGTAAGTATTTCCATATTATTAGTCATTTTTTTATTTATTTTTTATATTTTTTGAAATGTTTTCTAGTTCTTTTTTTATTTCTTTTTTCCTTATTTTAGATTTTTCACTTTTTATTTATTCATTAAACATATAAATGTCTTTTCAATTCACTCGGATGATCTTACTTTGCCCCTCTAACTAGTCTATCTACATAGCCTTATTATTGATACTCTAAAGATGCTTTAGATCTATTATTTATTCATTATTTTTCCTTTTTTCTTTTTACTGCTAAATTGCTTTATAAGAACGGTTGGAAGGTAAATCCTTCATTTATTCCTATTGGTGACAGGGATTTCAGCCGGTAAATCCACTTAGCCTCTTCCTGCTGTAGTTTATTGTCCACATCTCCTTGTCTAGGGCCCAATTTAACCTTCTGTATACCCCAAACTTCTAGACCTGCTGGATTTCCCTTGTGATATTTATTCATATGTCTCACTAGGGGTGTATCATCATCAGTGTTGAGGGTACTTAGATGTTTCAAAATCCTCCTCCTCAATTCCTGTATCGTTTTTCCAACGTAGATTTTAGGACATCTACATTGTATCGCGTAGACTACGCCAGTACTTTTACAATTGATGTACTCCCTGATGGTGTACTTTTTCCCATCATGTGGGTTTGTAAACTCTTTCTTTGGTACCATATATTTACAAAATATACATCCCCCACAAGGGTATGACCCCTGTGTGGATAACCAGTTCTTTTTTGTGCACGTTTTTTTCTGGAAATGGCTATGAACCATGAGATCTTTTAGGTTCTGTCCTCTCCTGTATGTCACCGATGGGTTAATGGGCAGCACTTCCTTCATATCTTTATCTGAGGTCAATATATGCCAATATTTTTTAAGTATCCCATATATTCTCTGATGTTGATAATCAAACGTGCCTATACATCTTATTGTTCTATCATTTTTTGGTACCTTTCTTTGGAACAGGGGCATGAGCCGACAAGTGGGGAAAAACAAGCCCTAGAGACTTTAGAAGAACTATCCAGGGAAGGAGCTACGACCTAAATCTAGATATACTCCGTCAATAGTATATAAAAAATATAAATGTGTTGTGGGTATGAGTGGTTAGTGAAATGAACATAAATGATAAATTATCATATTCTCCAAAGTAAACATCGAAAAATAGGACAATAAATATATGGTACCAAAGAAAGAGTTTACAAACCCACATGATGGGAAAAAGTACACCATCAGGGAGTACATCAATTGTAAAAGTACTGGCGTAGTCTACGCGATACAATGTAGATGTCCTAAAATCTACGTTGGAAAAACGATACAGGAATTGAGGAGGAGGATTTCGAAACATCTAAGTACCCTCAACACTGATGATGATACACCCCTAGTGAGACATATGAATAAATATCACAAGGGAAATCCAGCAGGTCTAGAAGTTTGGGGTATACAGAAGGTTAAATTGGGCCCTAGACAAGGAGATGTGGACAATAAACTACAGCAGGAAGAGGCTAAGTGGATTTACCGGCTGAAATCCCTGTCACCAATAGGAATAAATGAAGGATTTACCTTCCAACCGTTCTTATAAAGCAATTTAGCAGTAAAAAGAAAAAAGGAAAAATAATGAATAAATAATAGATCTAAAGCATCTTTAGAGTATCAATAATAAGGCTATGTAGATAGACTAGTTAGAGGGGCAAAGTAAGATCATCCGAGTGAATTGAAAAGACATTTATATGTTTAATGAATAAATGAAAAGTGAAAAATCTAAAATAAGGAAAAAAGAAATAAAAAAAGAACTAGAAAACATTTCAAAAAATATAAAAAAAATGACTAATAATATGGAAATACTTACCATATGAACGGATGAAGGGGTCCAGACCGTGGGAGGTCCACTTTGGATGCTCATCTTGAAGTGGGGGGAGTTGTTGGAGATGAAAATATACATGAGGAGGTATGGTCCTAAATAAAAAATATAAATGTGTTGTGGGTATGAGTGGTTAGTGAAATGAACATAAATGATAAATTATCATATTCTCCAAAGTAAACATCGAAAAATAGGACAATAAAAAACTCCCTCTATCTCCATCCCCCCAAAAAAATCAATCCCCACCTTGATGAGCGTATATAGGCATAGATATAGGTACATACATGCATAAGCCTACCATGAGAATGATATAGTAACCACAAAATCAAAGAGGTCAATGAGCTGGTTTAAAAAGAAAGAAGAAGAAAAAATGAATATATATACAATATAAACACCCCCTATAAAGAAAAGAATGCTAAACATGAAGGAAATGAAAGTAAAATGCAACTCCGGTGTAAAGGAAGGTATACATACATGGTGTAGGTGTGATAATACATATACACCACCATATATATATCATTATGCTAAGATCACCCTTAGTTATGACATCCTAACTGAGACCAAGTTAGAAAACAGGAGGACCAACTGGAGATAAAACCCAAACCTGTAAAATATAATGAAGATAAGTTCTGATCAGAAACTGCATACAGTACCAGTATAAAGAATGAAGTATCATAGAAACGATGAAAGGTCAGGGTAATCCAGCTAAGAGTCCGCGCCTGCGTCGATAACGCGATAGAATAGAAGCAAACTGTCAAAGCCTAAGTCCGCAAGCATGCGCGGATCGGGTAGTCAATAAATATATAGCGGAGGTCTCGCGGCAACGCAGTGAAACATGATCATAGTGACGTGACATGCAAATGCAAGTCACGATCACATGATGGACCGGAGCCAATTGAAAAAGAGGGTGTGAATAAATTATAATGCCGTGCATTACGATCCCAGTGACGTGATGCGTGTCTGTGAGTCACCAGCACATGACGGAGGGGAGCCAATTAAAAAAGAGGGTGTGAATCAAAGACACATATGGGCATGACGTACCAGCAAGCGATTGGAAGCTGGAAGCATGTGACCCAAAGCGAGCCTTCAAAGGCTGGACCCCGCCCCCAACACTCACACCTGCATCATCCCCTGAAGACGCTGTGTAACAGCGAAACATGTCGGGATGCAGGGCGTGTGAGAGTTAGTGTTTTTTAGGCAGTGATATGCGGAAAAGCTCTACTAACAGTGACAATAAAGAAAACGCCATAGTAGCAGCGAACTATAGAGCTTAGACCGGAATAGATGTAGTTAGTATAGGAGGCAGTGGCTACTAGAAGCGCATAGGAGATGGAGATAGATTGATATGAAGTGAGAGGAGGAACGTACATAGGAGATAGAGAGTGACTGATAAAAAGTGAGAGGAGGAACGTCTCAATAAAGAAAAATAATAGGTGTTACCACTAGTGGAATAGCATGATACATGTCCCTATATCTAAGGGAACAGTAACAGCCAATAGATCGTGACGCTCCTCTAATGTATCGTCCCAATAGCGAGGGTAATAGATAATATCCCCCCACCCTCCCTCCTCCTTGTCCCCCTCTCCCCTTTCCCACTCCCCCTTCCCCTGTTCAAAATAGTTGCCACACATGAATAGGAAGGAAGAAAGAGCCATCTACTAAGAAGGTCGCAGTAAATGATATGCACCAATATAAGAATATATATCACCAAGAGTAAAGAATTCAGAGATATTCCGCATCACTGATAGTTTTAAACATGTCTGTAACATAGTAACAATATAAATATTTGAATAAAAGGATCGTATTTATTAAAATAATGAAATAAAAGTGAAGTTTTAAAAGAAAAAACAGTACTGGATCCAAAAACGTAAATAGGTCCCTAGGGACCACCAGTTAGCAAATGTAAAGTCTAAAACGTTGACAAGTACTGTGAGGTCAAAAGCTTTAAAAATTTGCGGATGAAAAATAAAACCCCATTTGGACTATTAACCACTGAAGTCTGAGAGTCTACTGTTGCAGCAACATGCCACGATTACTCTACCCTTTCCACATCTACACTGTACTCCTGCAGGGAGAATTTTTCTAGACTTTTACATAATGAGCCACTCTTTCTTCTGACAATTAGCAGTTGTGCATGTATAGATACAGGAAAGCATTCTGCCCCCATTAACGTATAATTTTTGGATACCTGTTCCCAACAAGCCACTTTTTCTTCTGACAAGTAACAGTTGTGCGTGTTATATGGGAAGGCATTCTGCCCCCATTAAGGTGTAATTTCTCATAACACCGTAGTTGTATTTAATCATTATCTGCCCCCAATACATTTTTTTAAATAATTTTTGGAAGCTTTTTATTATGAAAAGGCATAACTTATGTGATGGTGCAGTGTTTTTAAATAAGCTGTTAAACCATCAACCATGCGTATACCCATAGCTATGTATGTCAGTCAGTCATTCAGACATGATTTACTATTGATGTCATTGAATTCAAGAGCTTAGGGAGGCGGGGGGTAGAAAAAAAATACAAAAATTCATTAAATAATTTAAATTTTTTCCTAGGAGATTAGATGGAGCCATATGACAATTTTCAGGGCAATTGGAGCAATTTTGGATTGGGTAGAATAGATTTAGGTCCAAATCAAACTTTTTGAAAATGTCGCCAGACCTGAATCAAACCGAATCACAAAAGGTTCACTTATCTCTGCATTAATTATGTAAAAACTTACAATTCCTTGTCCTTTAGTGGAATAGCCTCGTATATATTTTGGTAATGGCAAAGCAGGTGCTGTATTATGCTTTTTTGACCATACTGGAGCAAAGTATCCCATACCTGCAAAAAATACAATCAATAAAAAATTTTTATGAATGATTACTTTCATGAGGGTTGGACTGATTCTCAATCCTATTATCAAATATTTAGAAAAGGCTCCACCAGCAAACTACTGGAGCTCAGCCTTTCAGTTACCAGCTGAAAAGAAGGAATAAATCAATAGTAATATAGGCTGGCTCACAGTATTTTTGCATAAAATTTATTGATACACTGGATCAAAACAAACTGACTTAGTGTCAGTATCAGCATACATACATAAGTAAATGTGTAAAATAGGTATATAAGTGCGGAGCTCACGCACAAACCTAAATAACTGGAGTACTCCTAAGAATAAGACCTAAGTGCTAGAGTTAGGCTGCAAGGGGTATTCAATTGGACCGCTCAAATGTCCATGACTTTAAATGCCAATTTGCCGGATAGTTGGAACCAGAAAGGTTCAAGAGTGTCCTTGTTGTAATTTCCCGCAAGGGAGACTCTGTGTTCAAGTGTCGTCTGACAAATAGTAACCGCACTTCCTCCGATCTGCCGTGCTCCACTTACTTGTTACTTGCGGAGCAAACCTTCAGACCCGCTCGCTCAGCGTCCCACGTGTCCAGCCAGGTAGTCGATCGCTGGTTTGTGACGCAGGCGCCTAGAGCCGTCAGGCCAACGAAAGCTGGTAAAGCTGAGCTGAGCTGGTGATTGCCTGAACCTGTCAGACCAGCGGGAGTGGACACAGCAGAGTTTACCTTGTGTTTGCGGCAATATTGGATATATCAACACAGTTTCAGTCCACTTAGTAGATCTTTGGTAGATTAAATCTTTTGCAGCGGTGTAGAACGTCTTCTAATACTTAAAAAAAGGATTGAAGAAAAATGGTTGGAGAAAAATCCTCTTGCGTTTTTATGAAAAACCGCACCGGTAGCCTGGTCTTTATACACACTACACTCGTTTCGGAAACAAGTTCCTTCCTCAGTAGATAATTATAGAATGCTGAATACAGACACAGGTCATGACTTTAAATACCCTTTTTGGGTTTAATATAAAATATGGGTCGGATTGCGGACTGGGCTAGCTGCACAGCCGCAATCTTCACCCTTAATAACATAAACAGTAATTAACCGCAAATGTATTACAACATATATCTTACTATCACATTATATTTATACATGTGCAGGATACATGCTAAAAATAAAAATAAAAACTGTTAAAATTAAATTGTAACAGATGCTGGAATGACTGGGTTGTGGCATTAGGAAAATTTGATAGAAAATATGGGTCGGATTACGGACTGGGCTGGCCACACAGTCTCAATCTTTGCCCCATATTACATAGATAATCAGTAAACTCCAGTACATTGCTGCATACATTTTGCAATGGTACATTACATAAATACATATTTAAAATAGATACTCACAGTATAAAAAATGTGATTAAAAATAAAAATAAAATAAAATAAAAATTGAAATAGTAATAATTATATTATATCACATGCTGGGATGTCTGGAATATGGCATTGGGGGGGAGAAGGGAAGGGATGCAGGAGGGGTCAATGCGCTGAAAAACAGCCCGGCATTGACTCCCAGTGTAAACCAACCCATCTCACCTAGAGGAACCCAAAAATTTCAATCTCCGAGTTGAGACCCTGAGGCATCAAGAACCCAAGCTCAAATATTTTCTTGGACTCCTGTCTAGACATTTTGGCCACAAAATCACTTCCTCTCCAGTCTTGTTTGACCGATTTCGGCTATTCTGGTCTTAAATACCCTTTTTGTACGGCCGATGTACTGCTTTGGGCATGGGCACTGAATAATGTAAATTACTGCTCTACTATTGCATGACAGGATTTCTTTGATTTCCCATTTAAAATTATTGGACGTTGATATTATCTGTTTGATGTTTCTATCAAAGTGTGTCTGTCTACAATTTTGACAGCACCCACACCTGTAGAAACCTTTTAGATTAGCCCATGGGGTTATCAGTGATTTAGTTTGATGTTTTCTTATAGTGGGAGCCACTTGTAGTCCCAAATCGGGAGCCCGAGTATAAACTATTGGTGGATGTACCGGGAGTATAGGACCCAAGAGTTTATCATCCTTCAATAAGTGCCAGTGGTTATGGACAATACTGCTCACCATCTTGTAATCTTTGTTATATGGTAGGATTATTTTAGCTGTAATGTCTGGTTCTTGTATGGTAGTAGATACTTCTTTGGGTTTGAAGAATAGGGCTCTATCAAGTTGTCTTACCCTTTGTATTGAGTTCTCCAGTAACTTATTAGGGTACTCTTTTAGTAGGAACTGTGTTTTCATATTCAGTGCCTCTGCCTCAAACTGCTCATCTGCCGTACAATTTCTTCTTAAACGCCCAAATTGGCTATAAGGGACATTCAAGAACCACCTCGGAAGGTGACAGCTTGTATTCAGAATGAAGCTGTTTTTGGCCACATCTTTTTGATAAGTGCTACAGGCAAAAGTTTCCTCTTTCTTTTCAATATGCAGATCCCAAAAAATCACTGTATGTGGATCAATATTGGCTGTAAATTTCAAATTTAGCCTATTAGTATTGATATTGTTTATAAACTCTAACAGTGATGAATGGGATCCCTTCCAAATGATCCTCAATCCTTTAGTGAGCCAAGGCCCTGACACAATATATCAGGTCTCCAAAGGTACAATAAAACCTCATTGGTGTCATTCACAAAAAACCTATTAGACCTTATGGATATAATGCACAACCTATGATAACAGATTGCAATTAAACATGGACACATGTTCTGTATAGGTGGAGGATGTACCCTCAGAATTAATTGCTCTGATGGGCCCAAGAATCCTGACTCCATATACAAATAAAGCACAGAATTCTAGTATACACAAAAAAGATGTACAAATTATATCTGCGTTATCACTAATATTCATCAGCATGTTACCTCTGACATTACTGCGCTCAGATCACATGACAAATCCTTGTATTCAATCTCAGTGGCCAGATAAAAAGCATGTAAAGCCAGGCAGCCATTTGTCTTCAGTACTCGAACTGACTCATTGAGAAACTTGTCTATTGTAAACCAATGTGCAGCAAGTCCGGCATGCACCAGGTCCACAGAATCATTCTTCACAGGTATCTTCTCCGCTGAAGCCACCCTATAGACAGAAGAGAGATTCTCAGGGTGACTGAGGCCATCTAATCCTCTCATTATATTACTAGAACTAGTAATTCCAGCGCAGTACTCACATGTATGACACATTATTTGCGGATGTACTTTGTTTAGCCACATTTATTTGGGATTCACTAATGTCTATTCCCAGGACCTTCTCAAAGTGAGGAGCTAGAGGTAAAGTGTAGCGTCCAGTCCCACAGCCAACATCCACCAGCATTTCAAGGGGCTGCTCATTTGTCTGTAGAGAAGGGAAGAGGATATTTTGTAAAGCTGAAATTTTTTCTAAACACATTGCTTCAGTTTTACTAATCAGGTGTAGTCAAAAAATGCAACAGATTAATCACATTTGTTGATGCGGGATGATTAATCCCGCTCACCTTTCAACTATCTAGGCTGAGTTTATCCCATCCATTATCTTACCTCATGCCACAATTTAGCAAAAAGCACATTTCAAGTAAATACTGTATGCAAAACTAGTGATATCAGTTTTTGCCCCTGCCTGTCCTACAATCCTCCTCGTCAGTGTTTGCTTTCCTGGGTGCAGCAGTGACGTCCTGTACACCCAGTATCACCACTGCAGCCAATTACTGCTTCAGCACTCGTGTGTAGTACTCTGCTGAGGCAGTGATTGGTTGTCCTTTGACATAGTGTGTTCTGTATGGGACATCACTGCTGCAGCCAAGAAGATGACTTCATCGGTGTAGGACCAGAGCACAATGTTGGATTAGGCAGGGAAGAAAAATGGTGAGTATCAATTCTTCCTTCTATTACTTTATCACATTTACTATTGAAAAAGTTTTAATTGAATGCAGACAATCCCTTTAATATATGTGGTGCCCAGCAGGTAAGCCATTTTTTTTTTTACAAATGTTGGTGCATAAATCTCCCACATTATGTTTATTATAATGACAGCAGTAAATGGTACATACAATTGTCATTTGGTTTGTGTCTGTACACTTCCATACATTGTCTTTTCATTTGAGAACATTAGGGCACATTTGTAAAGAAATGTCTGTTTACACAAATGAGCATCATTAATCCCGTCAAGCCATTTTTCATCCTCCTGAATCCTGACCCTGGCTATTTCTTGCAAATCTGACATGTGTCACTTTATGTGGTAATAACTTTGGAATGCTTTTACTTATCCAAGCGATTGAGATTTTTTTTGTAACACATTGTATTTCATGTTTGTACTTAATGTTTTATCTTTATTAAATACCAAAATTATAGAAAATTTGGAAAAAATTACCAGTTTTCAATATTTGAGTTTCTCTGCTTTTGAGACTGATACTGCAGTAAGCCCTGGAGGAGCTGGTGTGGAGGATGGGAGTAGAAGTGTCCCTGATGAAGTATAAGGCCTCATTCACACATGTGAAAGTCCGTGAAAACCCGGCCTGTCGTCCTGCTGAGTGCACGGCGTTATTGGTTGCTATGACGCTGTGCGCTTCGCGCCGCCGCCGTTGTACAGTAAAACACTAGCATAAATCATACGAGTGTATTACTGTACAGCGGTGGCACGAAGCGCATGGCGTCATAGCAACCAATGACGCTGTGCGCTCGTATACTCAGCAGGACGGCAGGATGGGTTTTGACGGACCGTGGTCGGTGAAAATCCACGTATATGTGTGAATGATGCCTAACGCTGTACTCCCTCAGGCCATTGCTCCCTGAGTATTGGTGATGTGGAAATGTAGTATTAAAGAACTAGGCCAGAATTAAACGTAACAAAGTCTTTATACTAAGTGCAACATAGAACTTCAAATGCATTCTGTGGCAGCAGACTAAATGCAAATCTTCTCTTGCACCAGCAAAGATTACAGAGGAAGGTTGGATGGTGGCAGTTTAGCACTTAGGTTGTACAGACTTAGTATTGTTTTAGGTGGTGGGTGTCCTGGCTGTAATCCCTCACCTTGCAGCACTGTCTTTAATGCTGGTCATAGCAGTTCACTCTGCTGTCTAATATTTCAAGACTTTCCTTGAGGAAGATGAATGATTGATCTCTTGGGAGAATTAAGAGCAGGAGCCCTGACTTGAGCTTCATCTCCACTCCGTCTCTGGACAGAAACTCCCCCCTCCTGGCAGAAAGCAGTACCAGCCCACCCCTACCAAGAGGGGAGGAACAGGGTGGTTAGCCCTGTTCCCTGTTAACCCTTTGCCATCCATATCCTGCTGTAGCATACAGTCATAACAATAAAACAATACAAAATACATAATGCAAATTTTATACAAATTGTAGTACCCCCAAGGTCTGAGGAGCTACAATACTCCATAAAATAATAACTTAACATTCACTGTATTTATACTTTATGTTGGCATCATTTTGTAAATGTAATTTTATTTTTTTAGGATGTTAGATGGAAGGCTCAACATTTTAGAAGCAATTTAAAAAAAATTCCAGAAAATGTCCTAAACCGAATTTTTAAAGGACGATCTCAGGTATGAAGTCATTTTGTGGGGCTTACGACATAGAAACCACCCATAAATGACATTTTAGAGACTACACCCCTAACATTATTCAAAACTGATTTTGCTAACTTTATTAGCCCTTTAGGTGTTCCACAGGAATTAAAAGGAAAATAAGGGTGAAATTTCAAAATGTTCTCCATTTTAATTCATTTTCTAGTAACACTGTGTTAGCCAAATAAACCTCAATATTGATTAATCATATGTTTTTGGAGGGAAGATTTCATTGGAATATTTTTCAGGCACCATGTCACATTTGAAGACACCCTGAGGTACCCAAAAAGTGAACCTATTTTGGAAACTGCACCCCACACAGATTTTGTAAAGGTGTGTAGTGAGTAGGGACAAGCGAACCCGAACTGAAAGATTCAGATTCGTACCAAACATCGAGGGTTCGGGCACTTGAAACCGAATTTTGTCACTGAAGTCTGTGTTCAGATGCTGAATAAAGTTTGTTGAAAGGCTACAGTACAGCCAATCTAAAAGCTTTTTAGCTGTGGGTACTTCAAAGCCATCACAGTCATGCCTAGTATTGGCATGACTGTGAATGGCCCGCGCAGCAAGTGACACAGCCTGTATAACTGCCAATTCACGTGTGGCACCGCCATTCTGCTCTAAATAGTGTAGGAGACAGGACACAGCTCGAGTGAGGCACAGTATTAGGCAAAAAGGCTCTGGGTACAGTCGGCAATAAGGCTCTGGGTGCAGTCGGGAATAAGGCTGTGAAGGGGCAGTCTGCAAAACCGCTTTGTAGGGAGAGTGTGCAATAATGCTCTGGTTACAGTCTGCAAAATGCTGTGTCACAGCCACTATCTCTGGCTGTGACCTTCTGTCATTGCTTGTTCGGCACTCCTCACTGAAGTTCTGTTTCTGTGTATTTGTGGTTCTTTATGGGTTAACTCCCCTGTGTTCATATCAGGAGTTAATCCTCTGTCTGCTCCATGGGTGTGGTCTCTCTGCTGCACCCATGGAACCTGTATATAAGGCTGAGGTTTCCTCAGTTCTGTGTCAGCTCTCTTGGTGTGTGTAGTCTTGTCCTGTCCTGCTCCTGGTTTGTGCTTTCTCTCCCATGCTGCTGACCTATGGGATCTGTGTCTGTCTGTCTGTGCTCTGTGAGTTTCCCTACTTGTTCATTTGCGTCTTTTTCCCTGTCTTTCTGTTCTGCCAGTTATGTTTTAGTTACTTTGTGTTTATTCTGATGTCTGTGTTCAGCAAGCTTTTGCAGCAGAGTGGCATGACAAGGCCATGCAGTTTAATACTGGTGGAGCAAGTCCTTCTCTGCTCATTGCCACTCCTGCTCCCTTGCATGAACTCCTGCTTGTGTTATTTGCTCTGTTTTGTATTCATATGTCTGTGTTCAGCAAGCCTTTGCAGCATAGTGGCATGACAAGGCCATGCAGTTTACTTCTGGTGGAGCAAGTCCTTCTCTGCTCATTGCCACTCCTGCTCCCTTGCATGAACTCCTGCTTGTGTTATTATTTGCCCTGTTTTGTATTTGCCTGTCTGTTATGTTTGCCTATGTGCCGTCGGTACCTTCTGGTACCTGTTGTCCATTCGCTCCTGCTGTCACTGTCTAGGTCACGCTCCAGAGTGGACCCTGGCAACTTTCTGCGGCTAAGTCTAACCCTACCATCTAGGGCTCTAGTGAAAACCAGGAGTTGCTTAGTTACGCCCCTCTGGAGTATTACTAGACAGTGGCGCAGTGGGGATTTTCTCCCACTGTGCTGACGGTACATAGAGCTCTTGTTTTGTCTGTGCTGCCTTCCCTGTTTTGTTTGTGCAATAAACTCTTATGTGTCTGTACCTGATTTCTGTTTGTTTATTGCATGACGACGCGGTGGTCTCTCCTGGGACCTCCAACTCGTGACATGCTGTGTGTGCAGTCTGCAATAAGGCTCTGCACCTGTGAAACAAATACTATTGTTCATCTTTATGTTAATTCTGTGTGTGACCTATAGACATTTTTTGGGGTGAGATACACCTCATTTGCACCTGTGACACAGAAATACAATTGTTCATCTGTCTGTCAATATTGTTGGTGACAAATAAGGAATGCGACCATGGTCGTGGTGCTGCTGGTATTGGTGGAGCTCCTGCTGCAGGGAGATGATGTGGCTGATCTGTGCCAGCTACACGCTCAAATGAAACACCTTCCTCTGGTGCACGCGTCATTTTGTAGGCCCAAGTACCGCTGTACGAATGGTGAGGAGAGAACAAGTAGAGGCGGTATTAGATTGGATGGATGAGAGTGCCTCCAGTTCTTTCACATTGTCTTCCAGCTAGTCCACTGCTGTAAGTGCACAGTTGGCACCGGCGGCTCACGGACATCAGTCTTCCACCTCAACCCCTTGCACATCAGCCAAGCAGTCTGAGCCCCAAGTCATGCAGCAGTCACTTGTGCTTTTTGATGACTCTGCTGGTGGGGGTTCCATAGGCCATCCATCTAGCCCGGCCCCAGAAGTGGAAGAGATTGAGTGCATTGTTGCCCAACCACTTATGTTTGAGGATGAGGATATGGGAGGACCACTGCAGCACGTCTTGGATGATGACGAAACACAGGTGCCAAATGCGGTACGCCAGACCTGCAGGGTAATGCGATCGTGAGGTCACGGTCAATGGCAAGCGAGGGTCACTCACAGTTATATATGGACACCCTGGGCAGGCATACAGCAGTGAAGGAGAGGCTGGCACAAAAGTCCTCTGGGGCACGCTCGGTATTTAGGGACCAGGCCTGGTGTTGGATGAGGTGCCCTGGATGTTGCAGGTGTTTTATGTGCCTGGGGCAAGGTCCCTTTAAGGTTCGTGACGCCAGTGCCAAGTAACGGTGGCACACCGTTTGCTGATAGCAGGAATAACTGAGGAACCACGTGATGATAAAACAGAACTTGAATTTTACTTGATCTTAAGTAGTCATCATACATGGACATAGATGGAAGCGCAGTTCCGTTGAAGACAGTTGGTTTCGGTACAAAAATGCAGGCAATATATAGCAAGGTGATCTCAGAGGGTTAAATACAGGACTTGCAGTACAGGCGGCTTGCACTCTATTCCTGACTGATCCTGGAACATGGAAACTATTCCCCAAGGCCCAATGCCTTAGCTCTGGCGTATATCCTTGGGTCTGTAATTATCAAGTACCTCCTCTGCTGTCTTTAGTACCTCTTGCTTTCCCAGACTTGCCTCTGCCTCTCTCAGTTTCCTCAGGCTGGTTAACCGTGGTGTTCCTGCTTCTGCATATATGGACTCAGGAGGGGAACCTTCTCCTTGGATCTGGAACCCGGTTACAGGGACTGCAACACCCTCTCCTAGTCCGCAAGCTCCGGGCCTGCTCTGCTTTCACAGGCTCTTGGCCTGGACTTAACTCAGACATAGTCTGATCTCCAGCACAGTCTAAATTCCCTTTGCCTCTCCCTGACTGGGCCTTATATAACCTAGGGCTCCCTAGCTCCCTCTAGTGACTCAGAGCTGGAATGACACCCCTAGCTGGCCTGCACACGCACATTTCACAGTAACAGGGAAGTACATAGCATTACATTACATTATATTTTATGAAGATGACTTACACCAACCTCCCCATAAATAAGGGGAAAACGACAGCACACAAGTGACCCTTCTGTAGTGACGGGCATTACAGCTCCCGTACACTACACAAATGCTGCGGATTTCTGCAGTGTGCAGACCAGCAAGGGGAGGGGAGTGGGTGAAAGATGATGTGGAGGAAGCGGTGCTGGTCACGCAGCACCAGCAACACAGCAAAAGAGGGAGTAGGGTGCAAAAGCACAGTGGCTGGCCCCTAGCCAGTATGCCTGCTACTGCCCACCACGCCAAGGGACTGAGCACACCAAAGCCAGCTCTAAGGAGTTCCCTGGCACAGCATTTCTTCAGGCAGTGTGCTGATAACAAGACAAGGGTGGTTAGCACTCTGTGAAGTCAGAGCCTGAAGCCAGAGCCTAAAGCAAGGCATAAATGTTCTAAACCTAAGCACCACCTGCATGACCAGGCATCTAAATGCAAGGCACGAGCTGCAGTGGAGTAAACACCTGAAAAACCACAAAAGATCTAAGGCTCCTCCTGCTCCCTTTTTTGCTGCAGTCTGGGCTTCTTCATCCCCCTCTCTCGAGTAACAGGGCCTCCTGGCTCCCTGCAAAGAGAGGATGTGACAGCACACCAGCAGTGTCACCGAGCATCTCCACATTGTCCCATGAAAGCGTTCAGCTGTCCATCCCCCAAAGGGTTCATACACATGAACATATTTTCTTTCTGTGTCCGTTTTTTTGCGGACCGTATGCAGAACATTTTATTTCAATGGGTCCACAAAAAAAAAAAGGAAGCTACTCTGTGTGCATTCTGTGTCCTATTATTGTCTGCATTATTGACAAGGATAGTACTGTTCTATTAGGGGTCAGCTGTTCATTTCCACAAAATACTGAATAAATACGGATGTCATCTGTATTTTTTGCGGATCCGTATTTTGCGGGCCGCAAAATACTACGGTTGTGTGCATGAGCCCAAACACTGTGTTTGTGTTTTGACTAATGGAGCACCAAGTCATGACCGATCAGGTTTTAATCCTGGGACTCCATGCACTTACCAGCATAGGGATGGTTGACCAGTTGTGGACTTAGGGCTTGCTCTGCAAGGGTTAACAGCCACACAAAACTCAATATTTATTGCCCTGATTCTGTAGTTTACAGAAACACCCCATATGTGGTCGTAAACTGCTGTATGGGCACACGGCAGGGCACAGAAGGAAAGGAACGCCATATTGTTTTTGGAGGGCAGATTTCACTGGGATTTCACTTTTTTATTTTATTTTCTGTGGCGTTCACCCTGCGGGGAAAGTAACATGACCCTTTCATTGATCAGGTTGTTACAAACACGGTGATATCAAACATGTGTAGTATATCTTATTTTTTAAATGTTTAATCAATTATTAATGTGCAGCTATAAGAAGAAATTATTATTTTTTTTTTTACTTGTTTCCCCTTTTTTTTAACATTATTTTTAACCCAGACCCACTTTAGCTGCCATGTCACATTTGAAGACCCCCTGATGCACCCCTAGAGTAGAAACTCCAAAAAAAGACCCCATTTTGGAAACTACAGTATAAGGTGGCAGTTTTGTTTGTACTATTTTAGGGTACATATGATTTTTGGTTACTCTATATTACACTTTTTGTGAGGCAAGGTAACAAAAAATAGCTGTTTTGGGCCTGTTTTTATTTTTTGTTATGTACTGTGTTTATTTGACAGGTTAGATCATGTGGTATTTTTATAGAGCAGGTTGTTATGGACGCGACTATACCAAATATGACTACTTTTTTGGTTGTTTGATTCAGTTTTACATAATAAAGCATTTTTGAAAAAAATGATTTTTTTGTGTCTCCATATTCTGAAAGCCATAGTTTTTTTTTTGGCGACTGTCTTATGTAGGGGATCTTTTTTTGGTATGAAATAAGGCTTTGATTGATACTATTTTGGAGTGCATATGACTTTTTGATCACTTAGTATTACACTTTTTGTGATGTAAGGTGACAAAAAATAGCTTTTTTTTCACGGTGTTTACCTGAGGGGTTAGTTCATGTGATATTGTTATACAGCAGTTTCTTACGGACGCGGCAATACCCAATATGTATGCCTTTTTATTTTTATTTTACTTTAACACAATAACAGCATTTTAGAAAAAAATTATTCATGTTTTTGTGTCTCCATTTTCTGAAAGCCTAATTTTTTTCATTTTCTGGGCGATTGTCTCACATAGGGGCTCATTTTTTTCAGGAAGAGGTTACGGTTTGATTGGTACCATTTCAGGGTACATACAACTTTTTTGATCACTTTTATACCTTTTTTGGGGAAGTGAGGTGGGAAAAAAAATTCAATTCCATCATAGTTTATCTTTTTTTTTTTTTTCTGTGGCGTTCACCGTGCGGGGAAAGTAACATAACCCTTTCATAGATCAGGTTGTTACGAACACGGTGATTTTAAACATGTGTAGTAATTTTATTTTTTAAATGTTTAATCAATTATTAATTTACTTTTTTCCCACTTTTTTTAACATTACTTTTAACCCAGACCCACTTGGTTCTTGCAGATCCAGTGGGTCTGATGCCTCTATAATACACTGCAGTATGCTATATACCGTAGTGTACTGCAGTGTATTGTGACTTTACACAGCTTGATCAGCCTCCTGCCTTTAGCAGGAGGCTGATCAGGCTTAGCTATACCATGGCAAGCCGGTTGCCTGTGAAGGCGTCCGGTTGCTATGGTAACCATCGGGACTGCCAGCACCAATGTCAGTCGTTTCAAGCACTATGTGCTGACAATCTGCTAACTGCTCTGGCCATCTTGAAAATGGGGGAGGAGGGGCAGGGGATCGCGCCCGGCCATCCTGAAATTAGGGGGGTAGATCAGGAGCTGCAGGGGGGGGGGGGTTAATTATTTTTTATATATATATATATATATATATATATATTTATATATACACACACACACATATATGACAGCCAGCATTAGAATCCTCCGATTGCCTAGTCTGTACAGACTAGCCAATCAGAGCGATCGCTGGCCCGGGACCGCCCTCATTGGTCCCGGGCGGTTTAGCTGACTTCCCTGGCTGTGTGTAACAGCCGGGGTCTCAGCGCTGTCACCATGTCTGCAGACATGTCAGTGATGTAGCGTGGGGGGGGGGGGGGGCGGGGGGCAGGCGCCAGACTGCAGGGGGCCGCTGGCTGGCCACTGGAGCAAAAAACACTGACTTAATGTTTTCGCTCCGCTATGCTGCACTGCGCAGAGCGAGCGAGGAGCGGTAAACTGTCAGCTGAAGGAGCGCACACCCTGATGAATCACCAGGGCGCGCACGGCAGTACGCACTGATATAGGCTCCGCCAGGGCCGGACTGGCCTGTCGGGATACCGGGAAATTTCCCGCTGGGCCGGCAGGCCTGAGTGCCGCAAGGCCGCGGCCCTGGTGACAAGTGGGGGCGGCCGGCGGCAGGGCACAGCAGCAGGAGATGAGCGCTTCCATTGTGGAAGCGCTCATCTCCATAGTCATCTATATCGCCGTCCTCAGGACGGCGATACAGATGTCTATGCTGCGGCAGGGGAGGGAGAGGTGTGTCCCCTCCTGTTCCTCCGATAGGATACCGGCCTAGTGCTGGCAGCCTATCAGAGGCCAGTGCAGGCGGTGCGATGACGTCATCGCGTCGCCTGAGCCGTATAGCTAGGGACACAGGCCGGAAGAGGCCTGCATTGCATCGCTGGAGGTAAGTATAAGTGTTTTTTTTATTTTTTATATATAGGTACAATACTGGCACATTATAAGGGGGGACTACTGGGCTGGCACATGATAAGGGGGGACTACTGGCACATAAGGGGGACTACTGGCACATGATGGGGGACTACTGGCACATAAGGGTGCTATTGCCACATACGGGGGACTACTGGCACATGATAAGGGGGGCTACTGGCACATGATAAGGGGGGCTACTGGCACATGATAAAGGGGGCTACTGGCACATGATATGGGGGCTACTGGCACATGATATGGGGGCTACTGGCACATGATAAGGGGGCTACTGGCACATGATAAGGGGCGGCTACTGGCACATGATAGGGGCGGCTACTGGCACATAAGGGGCGGCTACTGGCACATAAAGGGGCGGATACTGGCACATAAAAGGCGGCTACTGGCACATAAAGGGCGGCTACTGGCACATAACGGGCGGCTACTGGCACATAAGGGGTGGCTACTGGCACATAAGGGGCGGCTACTGGCACATAAGGGGCGGCTACTGGCACATAAGGGGGGGCTACTGGCATATAAGGGGGGGCTACTGGTGCAGCACGCCAGACCTGCAGGGTATTGCGATTGTGATGTCACGGTTAATGGGCAAGCGAGGGTTACTCACAGTTCTGTAGAAAAACCCTGGGCAGGCATACAGCAGTGAAGGAGAGGCTGGCACAGGAGTCCAGACCAGGCTGCACTATTCCTCAGTTGTTCTGGCTGGCTATATTCCAAGGCCCATATGCCCTAATGCTGGCTTTTATCCTTGGTAAACAATCTTGCTCAGGTATTTATCCCTTGCTTTAATTCAATGATTCTTCTGCCCTTCAGCTTATTTGTTTAGCTGGAACACTGGTTCTGCTCTGCTTGTGGGAACTGTAGGTTTCTCCCAGGAGGCAAACTCTTCTCTTGGGGTGAATCTTCTGAGCTAACAGAGGCTCAGGAACTTCAGGCAGGCTAGACTGCACTACTAGCCACCTGGAATGCACTACTCTCCCCTGTCTGGACGTACCTATATATACTCAGGGCTCTCTAGCTCCCTCTAATGTCTAGGAGGCTGAACTACACCCTAACAGGCCTGACACCCAGATAACACAGGGAAATGAACATAACACATTAATGCGACAGACATATTAACCCTTGTGTAGTGCCCACCTTTACCTAGTGGGACACTACACTGGCACATGATGGGGGGGCACTCTGGCTACTGGCACATGATATGGGGTGGCTCTGGCTACTGGCACATGATGATGGTGGGGGCTCTTATTACTGGCACATGATTGGGGGCATCTATGGGGGCACATCTTACTGGCACATGATTGGGGGCATCTATTGGGGCACTTATTACTGGCAGATTATTGGGTGGCACTATAGGGGCATTGGGTGGCACTATAGGGGCATCTACTGAGGCTAAAAAGATGGGGTATTTTATATAGGGGGCTCTGTATAGGGGCATTTTATACTGGGACATATTATGGTGGGTACTATGGGGAAGGGGGGGAGGAGCACTATGGGGGTCATCTATGGGGGTCATCTATTGGCCACCAATGTGTTAAATACAAGGGAGGGAGGGGGGGCCGGCCGCACTGGCCACCAATGTGTTAAATATAAGGGAGGGAGGGAGGAGGGACCGGGCCGCACTGGCCACCAATGTGTTAAATACAGGGGAGGGGGAGGGAGGGGGGGTCGGCCCCCTGCTGCCTGGCAGCACCTGCCAGGCAGCAGGGGGCAGTCATGTCCACCAGGGGCGGACATACCGCATGTGCAGCCGGTTCGGGGCCCAGAGCAGGAGGGGGCCCCTTCTTACCGGCTGCAGGGGGAGATCAGCTACTCCCTGGGCCGTCTTTAAAACGGGGCAAAAGGGGCAGCTGCCTCGGGCCCAGTTGCTCCTGGGGGCCCCAAGCAGGGGCGTACGGGCCTGGCGTAGGGAGGGGGCCCGCTGCACTCCCATGTAATGGGAGCGCTCTGACCGGGCCCAGCATGAAGTACAGCGAGAATGCCGGGCACAGTCAGAGCGCTCTTCAAACATGAGGTGGCGCAGAGGGAAGGAGGAAGGGGGGGGCGCACTCACCCGGCCCGGCAGTTCTTGTCACTGCCGGGCTGTTCATTTCTATGGTGAAGCAGGGAGACCTTTCTGCTCCCTGATTCACTGATTATCGGAGCTCAGGCGCTCCCCCTGCTGGCCGCACATTGCGCTGTTGGCTGTGGGAGGAGCGCTGAATGCACGGGAATCTGCCATCAGCACAGCCAGCAGCGCAATGTGAGTGTGGGAGCCTGTCATCAGGGAAGAAAGTAAGTATTAAGTTGTTTTTTTTTCCAGCTGCAAAAAGGGGGCAACCACTAAAGTGAGGGGGCACAAAAGAGCATAACCACTGTGAGGGGCACATATCTAGGTATAACAACTACTCTGAGGGGGCACAGATATGTAGGCATAACTACTGTGAGGGGCACATATCTGGCATAACTGTTGTAAGGCAGCTCATATCTGGCATAACTGTAGGCACATATCTGGCATAACCACTGTGAGGGGCACATATTTGGCATAACCACTGTGAGGGGCACATATTTGGCATAACCACTGTGAGGGGCACATCTGACATAACTGCTGTAAGGGGGCTCATATCTGGCATAACTAGGGGCACATATCTGGCATAACTGCTGTGAGGGAGGCACATATCTGGCTATAACTACTGTGAGGGGGCACATATATGGGCATAACGACTGTGAGGAGGCATATATCTGGCTATAACCACTGTGAGGTAGGCACATATCTGGCCATAACTACTGTGAGGGTCATATAATTGGCATAATAACTGTGAGGGGGCACATATCTGGGCATAACTACTGTGAGGGGCACATATCTGGCATAACTGTTGTAAGGCAGCTCATATCTGGCATAGCCACTGTGAGGGGCACATATTTGGCATAACCACTGTGAGGGGCACATCTGGCATAACTGCTGTAAGGGGGCTCATATCTGGCATAACTAGGGGCACATATCTGGCATAATTGCTGTGAGGGAGGCACATATCTGGCCATAATGACTGTGAGGGGGCACGTATCTGGGCATAACAACTGTGAGGGGGCACATATCTGGGCATAATTACTGTGAGGGAGGCACATATCTGGGCATAATTACTGTGAGGGAGGCACATATCTGGCCATAACTACTGTGAGGGAGGCACATATCTGGGCATAACTACTGTGAGGGGGCACATATCTGGCATATCGACTGTGAGGGAGGAACATATCTGGGCATAACTACTGTGAGGGGCACATATCTGGCATAACGACTGTGAGGGGCACATATCTGGGCATAATGACTGTGAGGGGCACATATATGGCATATTGTCATGACCATGGTTATGGTCGTGACTTCTGGATCCGCATGCAGTTGCCTGCGGTTTGGTTTTATTGTCAACCACATGGTGAGGGCTGCTGTTCTGTTGCCTCACATGTGGTTGCCACTGGTAACATGTTTGTACTTGGCAGTATAGCAGCCTGAGCTGTTGCTAGGCATCTTGCTGTCAAGTGCATGCGGTTACACCTGGTTCGGTGTGTGTGTGTGTGTGTGTGTATGTCTGTGTATGTCTGCACTTTCCATGTTTGGTGTGCACGGGGTTGTTTGTGTGTTCACTTCCCCTTTAAGTTGCTGTCTTCCCTTGTCTGGTGTGATAAGGGTTAATTCCCTTCCTAGACTGTGAGCACTGGGTGTGTCTGTGTGCGTGTGGCTACTTGGGCCTATATAGCCTCTGCTGAGAGCAGTGGTCAGAGGGGCACTTCAGCCATGGTCTGCTGGAGTCAGCCTTATACCATCTGCCAGTGAGGGCCACCCTTGTGGTCATAGCAAATGTTATGTGATGTTTAGTCGATGTTGTTTTCCTTCTGTTATTTAATGCAGCTATGGATCTGGGTTCCTGTCTGTATGTGTGTTGGCTGTGTCCTTTTAAGTATGGTTTGGACGTCAGCGTGTCAGCACAGGGATCCAGTCAGCAAGGCTGTGACAGGTAGGTGGAACTAGTGCAGTTCACCTGCCATATCCATAGGTCTGTTTTTGTATCCCTATTCCTTGCAGCTTGGCTAGTGAGACTCCTGTTCCTCCGTGTCTAGGAGGAACGGGCTGTCTACCCAGTTCCTAGCTCAGGGATCGGCGGAGGGTCAGTAGTGATCCGAGGTTCCTGAGCATGAGCCCTCCTACCTTCAAGGTTGGCTCATGCAGCTAGGAGTCAGATTAGGGAAGCTCTAGGAGGTGACCTGCTCCCTATTTCTGTCATCCTGGCCGAGCAGCCATTAACATCTTCTGGCATCGCATGGCTGAGGATTTCCCCCATCCTCAGCCGTGACACATATCGACTGTGAGGGAGGCACATATCTGGGCATAACTACTGTGAGGGAGGCACATATCTGGGCATAACTACTGTGAGGGAGGCACATATCTGGGCATAACTAATGTGAGGGAGGCACATATCTGGGCATAACTACTGTGAGGGAGGCACATATCTGGGCATAACTACTGTGAGGGAGGCACATATCTGGGCATAACTACTGTGAGGGAGGCACATATCTGGGCATAACTACTGTGAGGGAGGCACATATCTGGGCATAACTACTGTGAGGGGCCACATGGTGGACATAACTATTTTGACGGCTTAATTACTGTGAGGGGCCACAATGTGGACATTAGTACTGCATGTTAGCACTAGATTACCATGCTATACATTGGGATGGCTCAGTCTTACAGGCCAGCACAGCGCCCCCTGCTGGCGATTTCACAGGGGCAGTCACCATCCCTTCCTTATGTGATTTATTCTTTTTCTCTATCACCACAGGGACCTTGTTCTGGATCCAGTGGACATCACGCCGATGCCAGCGGCACCCTGTATGAGGTAGGACCATATTTGATTAGGACTGGGTGAGTGTAGCCATGCATTGGGCTTAGGGCTCTTTCACACGAGCGGATGCCGTGCGGGTAAACCGCTGCGTGAAAGAGAGCCAAGCCCTGTTCTGGACAGCAGAGACACGGAGCAGTAACATGATTGATAATGCTCCATGCCTCTCTGTGATCCTTTTACTACAAAATCACAGTGACACTGTATGTTTTGTATTGCTATAAGTAATGTTAGGACAGAATTGGTTATGTTGAGAACTTGGCTTGGAGGGGAGGGGGCCCAGGCACATTCTTTGCACAAGGGCCCTCTGCTGTCCGTGTCCGCCCCTGATGTACACAGTTTTTTTAGTATATTCTAACCTGAAGCATCCCCATCACCATGGGAACGCCTCTGTTAGAATATACTGTCGGATCTGAGTTTTCACGAAGTGAAAAATCAGATCTAAAAAGCTTTTATGCAGACGGATCAGCGGATCCGTCTGTGTGAAAGTAGCCTACGGACAAGGATGACGGACGCGGATGGCAATCTTGTGTGCATCCGTGTTTTTTCACGGACCCATTGACTTGAATGGGTCCGTGAACTGTTGTCCGTCAAAAAAATAGGACAGGTCATATTTTTTTTGACGGACAGGAAACACGGATCACGGATGCGGCTGCAAAACGGTGCATTTTCCTATTTTATTTTATTTTATTTTTTTCATTTTTTTTTTCACGGACCCATTGAAAGTCAATGGGTCCGCGAAAAAAAATGGAACAACGGCCGTGGATGCACACAACGGTCGTGTGCATGAGGCCTAAGGAGAATTATTACTACTGGGGGAGGGGGCATTATGGTGGGCTTTATTACTCCCCCATGGTATGAGCCCCCTAGTAGCAGCACCAGCCTCTCCCTGCTCTGCTATCCCTCTGCCCATTCTCCAAATCCTTATTATGAAATCTTTCTCATTAGGATAAAGCACAACATCAGCTCCACCGAGCCCCCGGCCAAGTGTTGAAGTGGAGTCCAAGATCCCCAAGGGCCAAGCCAAGTAACTAAGTTTTTATGTGAAATATGTTTGTTTGTAGTTGATCTTTATTATCGATTTTACATTGCAGATTTTTTTATTTTTTTTGCAGCATATGGGTGAGATTTTATAAATATTTTTATTATTTGGTCGAAAGGCTCATTGGGGGGGGGATTGTAACAGGACTGCTGTAGCTGATCAAGTAAAATGTTGCATGCAACAATCATTAAATAGGTGGCCAACAAAAAAGGGGCGGGTCAAAGGGCGTGGTAAAACACTGTCTGAGCATGCTGAGATTTGTAGTTTTGCAACAGTTGGAGGCATCCTGGTTGGGAAAACACTGTGATAATATGAACAATGGGGGTTCTACAAAAGAGCTATCGTGGGGCAAAGTTCATATTCGTGTTTACACACGTGTTTTAAAATGAACGCTTTCTCCTATTATAAACAAGTAAATAATGCCGCAATGCTGTGGGGCTGGTATGCAACTTTTTCCAGGGCTGGTTTTTATCCCCAGTCCGGCCCTGGGCCCTGCCCACCTTCCAGACACTGCGGAGCAAGAAGAAGATGGCTGCCACTTCAGGACCGAGTGCCGCGGCAGCCTGTGTGTGACTGAGCGACACGACACTGACAGACAGTGATGACAGTGTCAGCTGGCCAAATAAGGTCATAAAGAAGGATCCTGGGACCTGGCTTTCACACACAAATGTGCAAAAAATCTTTATCAGACAGGCAGCAAGAGCACATTTAAAGGAAATGTTAAGGCGGTAAATGCCTTTCAAAGGAAGATGTGCTGTTCTTTCAGGCACATTATTAGGGGCACTATGGGGGCATCTACTGAGACCACAAAAAAGGGGTATTTTATATTAGGGCACTATAGGGGAAGGGGGAGAGGAACACTATGGGGGCTTCTGCAGAGGCCACAAAGAAGGGGTATTTTATATGGGGGGGGGCTCTGTATAGGGGCATTTTATACTGGGACACATTATGGTGGGTACTAGAGATGAGCGAATTTCATATTTAGAAATTCGTTCATACTTCATTTGGTGGTAAAATGTGAATTGCGTTATGGATTCAGTTACCACATAACATAACGCAATTCTATGACGGAATGCATAACGGAAACGGGACGGATCCATTTTGCAGCCCATAGACTTCTACAATGACGGAATGAATAACAAAATGCCTCTAAAGGCATTCCGTTATGCATTTAGTCATAGAATTGCGCTATGGTCTATGATAACGGAATCCATAACACAATTCACCTTTTACCACCAAACGAAGTGTGAGCGAATTTCAAAATATGAAATTCGCTCATCTCTAGTGGGTACTATGGGGAAGGGGGGAGAGGAGTACTATGGGGTCATCTACGGGGAGCACTAAGAATGGGTATTTTATACTTGCCCTCAGTGTCCCCATAATGTGCCAGTATAAAATGCCCCTATATAGTGCCGCCAGTAAATGCCCCCATAGTGCTCCTCTCCGCCCTTCCTCCTAGTGCCCACCATAATGTACCAATAAAAAATGCCCCATATATAGTACCCCAGTAGATGCCCTCAGTGTCCCCCATAATTTGCATCTACTGGGGCACTATATATGGGGCATTTTTTTATTGGTACATTATGGTGGGCACTAGGAGGAAGGGGGGAGAGGAGCACTATGGGGGCACTATATAGGGAAATTTTATACTGGCACATTATGGGGGCACTATGGGGACATTAGCTCAACTGGGGGCATTAAAAGGGGGTATTTTTTGCACTGACACATTATAGGGGACATTTTTTGTAGTGTGACATTAGAAGGAGAATTATTACTACTGGGGGTATTATGGTGGGCTTTATTACTACTGGGGGTCTATGGGGAACATGATTAATAGTATGGGAACTATGGGAGCAGTATTACCTCTGGGGCACAGTGGGGATATGTTGGGGGCACTGTAGGAGCACTATTACTACCATGTGTGCTCTAGCAGAGAATTATTCCTATTGGTGGGAATTTTGGGAACACTATTACTGTGGGGGCACCTTGGCACAGTATCAGCTTACCACAATTATTTTAGTGGATGTTATATTTACACTATTAGTGTCAGGGGCACTATTTGCTGGGCACAGGTATTTAAGGGCACTGTGTGGCAATAATTATTTAAGGGGGCATTATTTGCATGGTACTAGTATTTTCAGGGGATTTATGAGTTTCTGCAGTATAATATTGGGGAGCACAGTGGCACAGTATTGGGGGTGGTAGGATGATTTGTCCAGAAGATGGGAGGATGATGGAAAAGTAGTAAACTAAGATTTTTTTTTTTGTTGTCAAACTGCAGAGATGAGAAATGGCTGAAAAAAGGTGGTCTGGTCTGAAAGGAGAAGATGAGGAAAGAGAACATCTACATCAAAGGAGACGTCACTGGATGTAAGGGGTATGGGGCGCTGTATTACCCTATACGTTCTGTAGTGTCCGCAGGGTGGATATAGAATTTGACCCACCCTGCCGCATCCTGGCCCCAGACTTCAAGTCGTGTTCTGAATTCTGGGGGCTCACACCCATCTACTACATAATCTGTACTCAGAGTTATCACTGTGTTATCTGAGGTGTTACGTATGACTGCAAGTGATATCTACTACATTATCTGTAAAAAGGGGTGTGGTCACAGGTTGGAGGATGGGGGGGGGGGGGGGGGGGGGGGCTTCGCAATACTTAGCCTGCCCCGGGTGCTAGCAACCCATGCTACGCCACTGTGGTGACAGTTTATTGCCATGACGTGTATACTCGTCATGGAGCGCCAAGTATCAGTGCTCCATGACGAGTGTACACGTCAAATGGCGCTAAGGGGTAAATAATCTATCAAGTTTTTTTTTTATATGAACATAGGATGGTCGAGGTGCTGTACACTGGATATATGTATGTAGTGCAGAAAGTCTACTGTGTTATGTGCCACTTGTGCAAGGGGTGAGAGACTAGGGACCCACCTTGCTCAGGGGCCCACCGGGGGATTCACCTGTACCCCTGTGGGCCAGTCCAAGCCTGCATCTACTCCTTAGATGAGGGAAAAGGCAAAAAATCCACAGGCAGCTAGTAAAGCATGTCAGCTCTGTACACAAAAAAAGGGATCCATATTGTTAATAAAGACCAACTGAAAAAACGATTTTTAGCTCAAAATAAGTATAATGCGATAATTTAAAATAATCAACAAGCTTTTAAGCTGTAGGCACTTAGAAGCCATCACAGCCATGCCTTCTAATGGCATGGCTGTGATTGGCCGGTGCATCATGTGACCCAGCCACTATACAAGCTGGATCACGTGTAGCACCGCCCATCAGCTCTGTGTATTGCAGGGACAGGAAGCAGGCAGCTGAAGTGAGGGAGAGTGTTAGGCAGAGGGGGCTCTAGACTTTGTGAGGCCTTAGGCAAAACACGAACATGAGGCCCCCACGAAAACAAGATATGCAAGCGATAATAAAGATCAACTACAAACAAAAACACTTGGTATAGTATCCTTAGTCTGTATTAGGCTACTTTCACACTGCTGTTTTAGGGTCCGCCTGTGAGATCCGTTTCAAGGCTCTCACAAGCGGCCCCAAACAAATCAGTTTGGCCCCAATGCATTCTGAATGGATGCGGATCCATTCAGAATGCATCAGTTTGGCTCCGCTCCACCTCCATTACGCTCTGGAGGCGGACACCAAAACGCTGACTCACTGATAACAGCCTGTCACTGGCAGCTGCAGGCCCTAATACATCTGTTAGTTCGGTGGGTGACCTCAAAGAATGAGGAGAGAATCAAATAAGGGACATGGCCCTGGTCGTGGTGCTGCTGGTGTTGGTGGAGCTCCTGTTGCAGGGAGAAGACGTGGTCGATCTGTGCCAGCTACAAGCCCAATTGAGACACCTTCCTCAGGTTCACGTAGGTGACAGAATGCTCAGCGTTATTTTGTAGGCCCGAATACCGGTTTACGAATGGTGAGGACAGAACAAGTAGAGGCGGCAGTAGATTGGGTAGCTGACAGTGCCTCCAGTTCATTCACATTGTCTCCCACCCGGTCCCCTGCTAAAAACAGAGTTGGCACCTGCAGCCCATGGGCATCTGTCTTTCACCTCACCACCTTGCAAATCAGACAAGCAGTCTGAGCCCCAAGTCATGCAGCAGTCTCTTATGATTTCCGAGGGCCGTCCACCTAGCCCTGCCGCAGAAGTGGAAGAGATTATGTGCATCGCTGCCCAACCACTTATGTTTCAGGATATGGACATGGGAGGACCACCGCAGCACGTCTCTGATTATGTCGAAACACAGGTGCCAACTGCTGTGGATTTCTGCAGTGTGCAGGCCAACAAGGAGGGCAGGGTGAAGAGTGGGTGGAAGATGATTTGGAGGATGATGAGGTCCTAGACCCCACATGGAATCAAGGTCATGCGAGTGACGTGTGCAGTTCGGAAGAAGAAGTGGTGGTCACACAGCGCCAGCTGCACAGCAAAAGAGGGAGCAGGGTGCAAAAGCAGAGTGTCCCCTAGACAGTACCCCTTCTACTGCCCACCGCACCCAGGAACTGAGCACACCAAATCCAGCTCCAAGGAGTTCCCTGGCGTGGCAGTACTTCAGACAATGTGCTGACGACAAGACGCGAGTGGTTTGCACGCTTTGCATTCAGAGTCTGAAGTGAGGCATAAATGTTCTAAACCTGAGCACCACCTGCATGACCAGGCATCTAAATGCAAAGCATGAATGGGTTATTGTGCATTCCCCCGGGGCCTACTTACTCCACATAAAACTCCCCCCTGTTTACCCCCCAACCTCTCACACCCCTTAAATGAATACACACAGTCCGAGTTGGATTAAATCGGCCACAGCAGCCGTTTATTAATAAATAAATAAATACATAACATATATAAATATATAACAATAACTTTTCCATACCCTCTGACGAGGGAGGTCATAGAAGCCACAAATTTCTCACATATATGTATAAACACACCAACCCGGCACTTCCATCTTGCCTTCAGCCGCAAAACTCCAGCTCGAAGACACCAACTGATGGACGCCTCTCTGAACGAACCAAAAATGCCCCAACTATGAGAGTCCAGCCCCCCTTCCTGGGGGCCCTCCCATCTTTCACACCATTCAAGACCACCAGCTTCTATGACCTTCCCCCGCCAACAACGCGCGGTTTGACTCCTCCCTCAAGCCCGCGCGTTCCTCCACATGCAAAGCGCCCTCTTGATGCCTCCCTGCAGGCCCAAAGACCACAAGTCAATCCCCACCGTGTTCAAATGAACACCATCAGCCCTCCAAAATACTCCTGTACCCGCCACCAACTCCACATGCCGAACCACCACCGCCCCATTCCTGGCCGCAAACTTACCCACCGCCCTGTTCACCTTCACCCTTGTCTTATCCACCCTCTCAAACGACCTGGCCTCTCGCCATGAATGCCTATACACCATATCCGACCAAACCGTGATCATCCCAGGAAACAAGGACCACAATCGCAACAAGTCAAACTTGATATCCTTGATCAAATCCCGACAAGACCTCACCCCTAAGTCATTACCACCCACATGCAGCACCAGAATATCCGGGGCCCTATCCAACCTCGCATGTCTATGAACCTCACCCATCACACTCCCCCACAACATCCCCCTGCTTCCAATCCATCTCACCACCGCCTCATCCCTTCCTATCCCCAACTGCCGCGCGTTAGGCCTCACATCCGCCCGCAAAGCACCCCAAAAAACAAACGAATGCCCCAGGATCCAGACTAACGCCGCCTCACCACCTGCAACAATAAAAAACGAGAATGAAAATACGAACAAAAAACCACTGCGCCCTCCAACCCTCACTCACAAGCCCCCCAGACGCACATACGACTTAAAACGGGCCGACTCCCACCGCCCAATCTTCTTAATCAACTCGTCCCCCAACCCCAATCTGGCAGCCTCCGTCGCCGCCCCAATACGAAAGGAATGACCCGTAAAGCCACTAGAGTCCATTCCCAGCACCGCCATACACTTGAATACCGCCACAAACTGGACCCCTTGACAAAAAAGAACCATCCTGATGCCTCAACAATGGACCCCCCCCTCCCTATATACCTTCAAACAATTTACTGGGCAAACCAAGCACCCCGCCACTGCATACAGACACGTTCCGACCCCTTCCTTCCCTGTCCGTCTTAGATACCCTAATCCGTACAACCACCCTATCCTCGAACAAATCCACATCGTCACTCGCCAAACCACCCCCACACACCGTACTCCTACTCACCAGCTCCCCCAGCCGGAAAGCCCCGAAAAAAGCCAACGCGAATGCAAGCCTAAATAACCGGACCTCACTCTCCGAGCTACAAACCGACTCCACACAAACCCCCACTCTCAACAGCAACTCAAAGGACACCGGCCTCCGACCGTCCGCCACCCGGCCCCCACGACGAAAACCCTTCAGTACCTGCTTAACCAAAAATGATTTGGTAACATCCGGAAGGCCCCTCAACCTAAAACCAAAAACTAAACCCGCAAAACACCGGTTAACCCTCGCCACTGACCAACCCTCCTCCACCATATGTCCCAAAAACAACACCAATGGGATCTTCCCCCCCCCCCCCCCCATCAACACCAACCCCCATACTCACACACCACTGCTCCCAAGAACGCCACGCCTTACCATAGTCAGACCAAGTACCTTCACTCAAAGACCTCCTAAACAAATCCGCTATAGTACCTCCAATAGGTCCCAGAGCCATGCCGGGCACTCCAACCCCTCCTCCTCCGCCTCTGGAGCCAGCTGACGAAAACGCTCCCGCTGAAAACGAGAAAGAGAGTCAGCCACCCCATTATGAACCCCCGGCACATGCACCGCCACAACCCATGTGTTCAGCGGCAAACACATCAGCACCAAGTGCTGCAATAACCTAACTACAGGAGGCGAAGATGCAGTCAGACTATTAACGGCCTGCACAACACCCAAGTTATCACAATGCCACCTCACTTTCTTATCCTTAAACTTGCCCCCCCACAGCACCACCGCCAGCACTATCGGGAACAATTCAAGCAACGCCACGTTCCTAACCCAACCCCTCTCAAACCAACTCACCGGCCATTCACCCGCACACCACTGTCCTTAAAAATACACCCCAAAACCCGCCCCCCCCAGCAGCATCTGAAAACAAGTTAAAACTTTCCACCACCTCCCCCATAACCAACGTCCTGCCATTAAATTGTCCCAAAAAACCGTCCCAAACCTCCAAGTCCCTCCTCAATTCCTTCCCCAGCCGAATAAAATGGTGACCCGACACCACACCTGCCGTCGCCGCCGCCGCCCTCCTACAAAATATTCTGCCCATCGGAATACTCCTCCAAGCGAAATTCAACTTCCCTAATAAGGATTGTAACTCCCTCAAACGAATCTTCGGCCCCACCCTCGCCGACCGCACTGCAGACCGCACATCAATCAATTTGTCCTCAGGTAACCTGCATTCCATCCGAACCATATCCAGCACTATACCCAAAAAACATAACTCTGTAGTGGGGCCAACTGTCTTCTCAGCCTACAACGGCACCCCGAACTCTCTAAACGCTGACTGCAACGAGGCCAACAGCAACCCACACACCCCGGAATCAGCCGGCCCCAAACAAAGGAAGTCATCCAAATAATGAATGAGCGACTGACACCCCGCCACCTCCTTCACCACCCATTCTAAGAAGGAGCTAAACTTCTCAAAATAAGCGCAAGAGATCAAACACCCCATCGGCAAACACCCGTCCACATAATACCCCCCCCAAAAAAACATCCCAACAAGCGCAAACTATCCGGATGAACCGGTAACAAACGAAACGTGGCCTCAATGTCCGCCTTTGCTAACATCGCACCCGGCCCCAACTTCCTAACCCAACTAACCGCCGTATCAAAAGAGGTGTAAACAACCGAACACAATTCCGAATCGATCCCATCATTCACTGATGACCCCTTTGGGAAAGACAAATGGTGAATGAGCCGGAAAGCATTCGGCTCCTTCTTTGGAACCACCCCCAACGCCGAAACCACCAAGTTCCCCAAAGGTAACTCCACAAACGGCCCGTACATTCTCCCTAAACTCACCTCCTTAGCTAGCTTCTGAGACACCACTTCCGGGTGCATCAAAGCCGACCTCAAATTCTTACATCTCCCACCCCCAAGATCCCCATGACCAGACGGAATCACAAACCCCTCCTCAAATCCCCTCCGCAACAGCTCCGCCCCCACCCTATCCGGGTACCTACTTAAATACGGCCTCATCGCGTCCACCCTGACCGGAGTCCGCCCCTTTTCCACCCGTGGCTCCCCCCACACCCCGAACACTCGTGCTTAAACTTACATTTTTGACCGAACTTGCAACTCCCCTCATTGAACAAAAAGCACAAGCCCTTTGCCGAGGCAGCGGCAAAACAAGGCTGCCCCTGTCTACCAGCCCCCATCACCCTCATCCACAGCCCTATGTCTTTATGGTCCCACCGCATACTGGAGCGGACCGCCTTCCTCTGACGAAACTGTTTGTCATAACGCAACCACCCGTAACCTCCATAAACACGATAAGCTTCCCCTATCGCATCCATGTAGCAAAACAGAGGCGAACAACTGTCTTGCGCCTTCTCCCCGATCACACTCGCCAAGATAGCAAACGCCTGAAGCCAATTGCTAAACGTACGAGGTATCAGCCTATACCGCTTCTTCTCCTCCTCCTCCTCCTTCTTTCCCAAATCCTTCCTCACAACATCCAAATTAAAGCGCTCCAACGGGAGAAGGGAAAAGATATCCACGTACTCCCCCTTCCAAATTCGCTCCCTCACTTCCTGCTTCAAATGCGCCCCCAAAGCACACATACACCTCGCCCTTTGCCGCATCATCAACCCTCGGCCTATCTTCCTCACCACCTACCTGCGTCTGCACTGAAACCCCCCTCCCCCCACTCGCCACCAACCCGGGGCCCACCCCCCCGGAAACCTGCTCAGATCCCCCAGCCACCGCTTCAACCTCGCTCCCCCTCCCTAAACCCCAAGCTTGCAAAGGCCCTGCCCCTCCGTGACCTACACCAGCCAAACCGCACAGCAACCGCCCTAAACCACCAAATAAATCAGCCTGACCACTCCCGCTGGCCCCCAACCCCACACCTTGCAATAATGTAAACAGTGTCCCCAAGGTTTCCTCACCTGGCTGCCCGGGCGCTGTGAACCCCGCAGCCGTTGATCCGGATTCCCGCCGCTCGCACTATCCTGGACCCTGCTTCCGGTAATCCTCCACTGTAGCCCGGCGACCCAGCACTTCCAGCGATGGCCGCGTCTTGTTCAGCCCCTGCCATCTGCTCACCCGACTCCTCAATAAGACCAGCCGCCGGCTGTCCGTCATCAGTAAGGGGCCTGTGCACCCGCACCGCCTCCCGGTGCACAGCCCCTCGCTCCACTTGCTCTCCCACGCCGAGCAGGCCTCCCCTCAGGCCCAAGAGGGGAGCCTGCAGCACCTGGTCCTGCACTCCCGCCGTCTGCAGCCGTACGCGATGAAGGGGGCTGCCCCCCTCCCTTCACTGAATCCCGCCGTGCATATGGATTCCTCCCGAGCCGTGAGGACTTAGGGAGGGGTTGAGCGTGTCCCCCACGGCCCGGAGGGTCCCTAGAGGGGCTCCTAACTCGGCGCTGGACTCTGGGGGTGTCCTCCTCAATCAGGCGCGCCGGCGGCCTAGCCCGCCGCGGCCGTCTTTCCTCTGACGGCGGGCAAACTGCACCCGCCGCCTCCCCCTGCAACAAGCCGGCTACCTGGTCTTCAAGCCAGCCTTGACCCCGGACCACCGCCGCTGCCCGCAGCCTCTCCAGGACTTCCTCGACGCCCGACATGGTAAGGTTGGAGCTGGAGAGGAGGCCGAGATGTCCGCTCTCCTGCTCCTCTTCTCCCGAAATGGCGCCGGTCCGTTGGCTCCGCCCCCTCTTGAAGCTCCGCCCACCCCATGCAACTCCGCCCCCTCACTATCCTAACCCTTTCCAGCCCTCCTCGGCCCCGGAGCCCAAAACCCCTCATGCAGGCCTACCTCCAGCGTCCGGCCTTTCTCGAGCTGCAGTGGAGTAAACACCTCAAAAAACATAAAAGATCTCAGGCTCCTCCTGCTCCCTCTTCTGCTGCAGTCTCGGCCTCTTCCTCCCCCTCTGGATTGACAGTGGCACCTGCCACCCCTCAAAAAGGATGTGGCAGCAACGCCACCACCTCAGTCACCATAATCAAGCATCTCCACACTGTCCCATGGAAGCGTTCACCTGTCCACCTCCCAAACACTGGAGAGAAAGAGGAAGTACCCCCCTTCCCACCTGGGATCCCTGACCCTGAATGCCAGCATTTCAAAATTCCTGGCCTTTGAAATGCTGTCATTCCGTCTGGTGGAGACGGAAACTTTTAAAAACCTTATGGTGGTGGCTGTCCCACAGTACGTGGTTCCCAGCCGCCACTACTTTTCCAGGGGAGCCATCCCTGCCCTGCACAACCAAATGTCGGACAAAATTAGGTGTGCACTGCGCAACGCCATCTGTGGCAAGGTCCACATAACCACCGATACGTGGACCAGTAAGCACAGCCAGGGACGTTATATCTCCCTAACTGCACACTGGGTAAATGCAGTGGTGGCTGGGCCTGAGGCGGATAGCAGTTTGGCGCATCTCCTTCCACCACCGAGGATTGCAGGATGTTTCTCTTGGCCTCCTGTTTCCTCCTCCTCCTATTCCGCTTCCTCCTCATCCGGTCAGCGTAACACCCTCAGCATCAACTTCAGCACAGCCAGGGGGAAACGACAGCAGGCTGTATTGAAACTCATCTGTTTGTGGGGGGAAAACCCCACATCGCGCAGGAGCTGTGGACGGGCATGGAACAACAGACCGATGAGTGGTTGGTGCCACTGAGCCTCAAGCCCGGCCTGGTGGTGTGCGATAATGGGCGAAATCTCATAGCAGCTCTGGGCCTAGCAAGTTTGACGCACATCCCTTGCCTGCTGAATTTGGTGGTGCAGAGGTTCCTGAAAAATTACCCTGATATGTCAGAGCTGCTGCAGAAATTCAGGCCATCTGTGCGCGCTTTCGGCGTTCTCACCCTGCGGCTGCTCGCCTGTCTGAGTAACTTCGGCCTTCCCACTCACCGCCTCATATGCAACATACCCACAAGGTGGAACTCCACCTTGCACATGCTGGAGAGACTGTGCGAGCAGCAGCAGGCGATAGTGGTATTTCCGCTGCAGCACGCACGGGTGAGTCGCTCTGCGGAACAGCACCACTTCACCACCAACAAGTGGGCCTCCATGTGGGATGTTAGTGCCGTGTTGAACTGTTTCGAATACTCCACCAACATGGCCAGTGCCGATGACGCTGTCCTTAGCGTTACTATCCCACTTCTATGTCTACTTGAAAAAACACTTCGGGTGATGATGGAAGAGGATGTGGTACAGGATGTGGTACAGGATTATCGCTTGCATATCTTGTTTTCGTGGGGGCCTCATGTTCGAGTTTCGCCTAAGGCCTCACAAAGTCTAGAGCCCCCTCTGCCTAACACTCTCCCTAACTTCAGCTGCCTGCTTCCTGTCCCTGCAATACACAGAGCTGATGGGCGGTGCTACACGTGATCCAGCTTGTATAGTGGCTGGGTCACATGATGCACCGGCCAATCACAGCCATGCCATTAGAAGGCATGGCTGTGATGGCTTCTAAGTGCCTACAGCTTAAAAGCTTGTTGATTGGCAGCCCTGCAGCCTTTCAACAAGCTTTATTAAATGCCCAAACACAGAACTCGAACCCAAACTTTTCCGGCAAAGTTCGGGTTCGGGTCCAGGTACACAAAATCGGAAAGTTTGGTACAGACCTGAACTTTACAGTTCGGGTTCGCCCAACACTAATTATTAGGCTTAGTAGCCAGTGTGAAAAGCAACAACGACACCAGCTGTTCAGAAAACAAAAACTTTACTGAAAAAAAGTATTAAACACAATCTCAAATGTAGTGAACATATAATAAAGTTACATACACTTGGCCTGGACGCTGAGACCCCTGTGGTGCACAACACGGTGCCCTAAGATGGCCGACAGACACCACTTGCAATAATTTAACTATTGCGGGCACAACTATCACTGACCCGCCATACCGCTTATTACCCTAGGAAACAGGAACAATTGTGTGTGGTGCTAGATATAGGTGGCCCGCAGTGCAGCACAAGAGCTCACAATCTTACAGGTTTATACAATAGTTTCCCTTCCCTTCTTCCTAAACGACACCGTGACACGTGTCCATAATACTCCCAGTAAAGACGCTGGAGTAGCTGAAGTTTGCAGTAAAGTCCCTTGTTTCATCTAGGAGCGAACTATAAACTTATAATAGCAGGTCCTGGTGTTGGGAAATTTTCAGAATCTTTGTAGCACAATCCTTGCAGCCTGACTTACACAGGATCCCTATCTGACTAACTAAATGCAAGCTAGATCACAGTCTCTAGTTTTTCCAGGCGCACACAAAATACTGCGGTGCGTACACGATCTGTCTTACCGACCCGGGTCTGTTCTTCATCAGATAGTGACTTAAACCAAATAACAAGTCTGTCCATCCACAATGAGGCCCTGCAGGGGCTGTAGCTCCATTCCACAGCTTTTCCAGCATTCCGGGAACCGTTCCTCTTTCCTGGATGACATCTGGTTTGCTGACAGTCATCAGTCACTTCCAACAGTGACTCTGGCCACTCCAGATCTTACTGGCGCCTAGATGCCGCTAGATGCTGCCTTCCAGCTTCTGTGTCTGCCGAGTCATTTCCTGGTTCTTCTTCAGCTAGTAACCACACCTCTCAATGCATATTCAATTACTTGCAGTATGTTAGCTGTGTAGGGAAACAGCGGCCTCTTGTGCCAAAATGCTGAATGACAGTTCTAATAAAGTAATGTGTACAGAAACAGTATGAGCTGTTTCTCCATCTTACATTGGCATTCCCACCTGACAGTGGGGGTTCAGTGGAAGCACAAGACGAAGGCAGAGGAGGAGGAAGAAGTCGCCAACGCAGATGGGATACTGGAAGCACCTTAGAAGGGAGGGTTAGCATGGCTGAAATGTGGAAAAGCTTTGTCAGCACGCCACAACAACCAGCACCACCAGCTGATATGGAACGTCTTAGCAGGATGCAGCATTTCAGCAACATGGTGGAACAGTAAGTGTGCTCACACCTACACGTTCTGACTGATGGGTCTGTCCCATTCAACTTCTGGGTCTCTAAATTGGGCACATGGCCTGAGCTTGCCCTTTACGCCTTGGAGGTGCTTTCCTGTGCTGTGGCCAGTGTATTGTCCAAACGCGTGTTTAGCACGGTAGGGTGGTGATCATAGACAAGCGCAGCCGCCTGTCCACAACCAATGTGGACAAGCTCACGTTGAATAAAATGAACCAGGCATGGATCCCACAGGACTTGTCCGTACCTTGTGCTGAATAGTCAAGTATACCGGCTGCAACCAGGCATTGTTATACTTCATCGCACTTTCTCTTTGCATTCTCTTTTCTATTTCCCAATGTTCTAGGGTCTTTCCAAATTTATAAAAATAAAAAATAAAAATAAAGGGTTCGTTACCTCCTCCACCACTGCTTCTACCTACACAGTCACGTCTACCGCCTCCTCGACCTCATAGTCCACTTTGACCTCTGCCTCCTAGTCCAAGATTATTATTTTTTTTTACTTTTTTCTATTTTATGTCATTTCCCTATCCACATTTGTTTGCAGGACAATTGTCCTGCTCTTACCCCCATTTTGCTTCCTTTTGCAGCCCTCACTATGTCTATTTTACAGGCATTTTAGTGCCCCAAAGTTTGGGTCCCCATTGACTTCAATGGGCTTTGGGGCCAAGATCGGGTCCCGAACTTTGAGCTGAAGTTCGGCCGAACCCGAACTTCCAGGTGTTCGCTCATCCCCACTAATAATCAGTTTCACTTCTTGGTCTATACAGATCACTTTACTGCAAATATCTGCTTATCATTACCGGCTGCTCTCATTTATCATTTTCTAGGCCCGTTTTAGCAGTAGAAAATGATGAATTCTACTCCAGCAAGGGAGCTGGCATAGATTTACGTCGGCAGTGGATGCGCCTAAGTTACATAGAGGCCGGTGTCTCGACATATCTCAGGCACATCATGCGCCAGCGCAAGGGGTATTAAAACAGGCATCTAAATGACCCCAATAATGTCTATGTTGAAACAGGAAGCAGGATGTGCATGCTGACTTTCACGGCACATACATCTTGGCAAACAACCCTGTTTTACATAATTAACACACTTGTTCTTAATACTGATGTTTATTTGCATAATAAGTAGAGCTGAGCAAACTTCTTGAAATGTATTTAATCTCTGATTTGCTGAATTGTTGAAATTTTTTTATTTGGGTCCGAATAGAGTCTACCTGAATTAAATATGCACAAATTGCCGTGTTAGTTGGTAACACTCTTAGATCTCCTTGGTAGGGATGAGCGAACTTGTGTTTTCAAGTTCGGCGTACAAGGTTCGAGTTATCAAAGAATTCCATTATGGAATTCCATTAACACCTATGGTGTTAGATAACCCGAACCTTGAAAACACTACTCCTAGGACATCATATATCAAATACCAGGGAAAATATAGTTCCTATAAGACCAGAAAGAGAGAGAGAGACAATACTTCTCTAAGTGAGACATGCAGGAGTACACTAGAGTACCGAGTGTCTCAAGTCTCTTTCTCTCTTGGAATCAGTCCACTCATCTCTAATACTAAACAAGATTGGGGAGTCACATTTTGGGAACTGGTTGTGATACATAGTAAAACAGAGATTTATTAAGTATTTAAAGGGGACCTGTCATCACGAAATGTAGTACAATCTGCAGGCAGCATGTTATAGAGCAGGATGAGCTGAACAGATTGATATATAATTTTGTGTTTGACATCTTTATTCATATAATTCTTGAATCCACTGCATTACACTCCACTATCTGAAAAGCTACATTTGAGATCTAGGTAACAATACTACGCCGAGAAAAAGATTTGAGAATATCTCAAAATATTGTATACAAAATATTAATAAAACTGTAACAAAATCAAAAAACTGAAAATGAAAATAATTTCAATAATGTCTTCCCAACATCCACCGTATACCATATACACTCACCTAAAGAATCATTAGGAACACCTGTTCTATTTCTCATTAATGCAATTATCTAGTCAACCAATCACATGGCAGTTGCTTCAATGCATTTAGGGGGGTGGTCCTGGTCAAGACAATCTCCTGAACTCTAAACTGAATGTCAGAATGGGAAAGAAAGGTGATTTAAGCAATTTTGAGCGTGGCATGGTTGTTGGTGCCAGACGGGCCGGTCTGAGTATTTCACAATCTGCTCAGTTACTGGGATTTTCACGCACAACCATTTCTAGGGTTTACAAAGAATGGTGTGAAAAGGGAAAAACATCCAGTATGCGGCAGTCCTGTGGGCAAAAATGCCTTGTGGATGCTAGAGGTCAGAGGAGAATGTGCCGACTGATTCAAGCTGATAGAAGAGCAACGTTGACTGAAATAACCACTCGTTACAACCGAGGTATGCAGCAAAGCATTTGTGAAGCCACAACACGCACAACCTTGAGGCGGATGGGCTACAACAGCAGAAGACCCCACCGGGTACCACTCATCTCCACTACAAATAGGAAAAAGAGGCTACAATTTGCACGAGCTCACCAAAATTGGACTGTTGAAGACTGGAAAAATGTTGCCTGGTCTGATGAGTCTCGATTTCTGTTGAGACATTACAATGGTAGAGTCCGAATTTGGCGTAAACAGAATGAGAACATGTATCCATCCTCTAATGGCTACTTCCAGAAGGATAATGCACCATGTCACAAAGCTCAAATCATTTCAAATTGGTTTCTTGAACATGACAATGAGTTTACTATACTAAAATGGCCCCCACAGTCACCAGATCTCATGTGGTGGAACGGGAGCTTCGTGCCCTGGATGTGCATCCCTCAAATCTCCATCAACTGCAAGATGCTATCCTATTAATATGGGCCAACATTTCTAAAGAATGCTATCAGCACCTTGTTGAATCAATGCCACGTAGAATTAAGGCAGTTCTGAAGGCAAAAGGGGGTCCAACACCGTATTAGTATGGTGTTCCTAATAATTCTTTAGGTGAGTGTATATGGCACTATTAGGAAGGCGTTCCCAATGTGCCGCACATATATAGATAATCTACACCCGCTGTGCAGCAATTGAAATTGAGGTAACACTGATCCTACCATTTAACCTGTTTGATGCCTTGGTCAATAGGAATCATGGCATTAAATGGTTTTCAGAGAGAGGGGGCTCACCTTGTCAACCAATCCAGCCCTAGTGATGAGCAGGTATGTGGAACACCACCACCGCAGCCACTGTGACAGGCAGTGATTGGCTGTAGGTGTCATCTGACATACTGGCAAGTCCCAAATGTAGTTTGGAATCAAGCAGCGGCAGGATGGAATGAACAAGCCCTGGTCCGGAAGCATCCTTTTAAACAGACATGCCTGGGGATGACTAGTCCTCTTAGGCTCAATTCAGACCTGAGCGTTCTGAAAGGAGCGCTCTGTATGCGCGATTGTACGGGCGTTTACAAGCGCGCATACAGAGACAAGTGAACACACATTGTCGCGCGTTCCCGAAAGTCTATGTACGGGAACGCGCGACAAGCGCCCAAAAAAACGCTCCTGTACTTGTTTGAGCGTCGGGCGTTTTACAGCGCGATCGTATGCGCTGTAAAACGCCCAGGTGAGAACCATGCCGATAGGGAAGCATTGGTTTCTCCTTGTTGAGCGTTTTACAGCGCGTAGGAACGCGCTGTAAAACGCTCAGGTCTGAACTGAGCCTTAAACTACATTACATATAAATAGGCTTGTAATAATCCACTCAATAAAGTATCTTACTTTTGCTTTCATGTAGGATAGAATCATATTACAGATGTCGCTGGAGGCAGGAATCATATATTTTTGATACACAGAAGAGAATGTCGTCTTCTGGAACACTTCGACTGCCATGGTGATATATGCTTTGGCTGTTGCAGTTGTAAATCTGTCAAATAAAAACAATTTTTGCCACAATATTTAAAATTTTTTTAATGAACATTCAATGGTATTCCTTATAAACAGCATCAATCTATGTACACTGCTCAAAAAAATAAAGGGAACACTTAAACAACACAATGTAACTCCAAGTCAATCACACTTCTGTGAAATCAAACTGTCCACTTAGGAAAGCAACACTGAGTGACAATCAATTTCACATGCTGTTGTGAAAATGGGATAGACAACAGGCGGAAATTATAGGCAATTAGCAAGACACCCCCAATAAAGAAGTGGTTCTACAGGTGGTGATCGCAGACCACTTCTCAGTTCCTATGCTTCCTGGCTGATGTTTTGGTCACTTTTTAATGCTGGCGGTGCTTTCACTCTAGTGGTAGCATGAGACGGAGTCTACAACCAACACAAGTGGCTCAGGTAGTGCAGCTTATCCAGGATGGCACATCAATGCGAGCTGTGGCAAGAAGGTTTGCTGTGTCTGTCAGCGTAGTGTCCAGAGCATGGAGGCGCTACCAGGAGACAGGCCAGTACATCAGGAGACGTGGAGGAGGCCGTAGGAGGGCAACAACCCAGCAGCAGGACCGCTACCTCCGCATTTGTGCAAGGAGGAACAGGAGGAGCACTGCCAGAGCCCTGCAAAATGACCTCCAGCAGGCCACAAATGTGCATGTGTCTGCTCAAACGGTCAGAAACAGACTCCATGAGGGTGATATGAGGGCCCGACGTCCACAGGTGGGGGTTGTGCTTACAGCCCAACACCGTGCAGGACGTTTGGCATTTGCCAGAGAACACCAAGATTGGCAAATTCGCCACTGACGCCCTGTGCTCTTCACAGATGAAAGCAGGTTCACACTGAGCACATGTGACAGACGTGACAGAGTCTGGAGACGCCGTGGAGAACGTTCTGCTGCCTGCAACATCCTCCAGCATGACCGGTTTGGCATTGGGTCAGTAATGGTGTGGGGTGGCATTTCTTTGGAGGGCCGCACAGCCCTCCATGTGCTCGCCAGAGGTAGCCTGACTGCCATTAGGTACCGAGATGAGATCCTCAGACCCCTTGTGAGACCATATGCTGGTGCGGTTGGCCCTCGGTTCCTACTAATGCAAGACAATGCTAGACCTCATGTGGCTGAAGTGTGTCAGCAGTTCCTGCAAGATGAAGGCATTGATGCTATGGACTGGCCCGCCCGTTCCCCAGACCTGAATCCAATTGAGCACATCTGGGACATCATGTCTCGCTCTATCCACCAACGTCACGTTGCACCACAGACTGTCCAGGAGTTGGCAGATGCTTTAGTTCAGGTCTGGGAGGAGATCCCTCAGGAGACCGTCCGCCACCTCATCAGGAGCATGCACAGGCATTGTAGGGAGGTCATACAGGCAAGTGGAGGCCACACACACTACTAAGCCTCATTTTGACTTGTTTTAAGGACATTACATCAAAGTTGGATCAGCCTGTAGTGTGTTTTTCCACTTTAATTTTGAGTGTGACTCCAAATCCAGACCTCCATGGGTTTAAAAATTTGATTTCCATTTTTAATTTTTGTGTGATTTTGTTGTCAGCACATTCAACTATGTAAAGAACAAAGTATTTCAGAAGAATATTTAATTAATTCAGATCTAGGATGTGTTATTTTTGTGTTCCCTTTATTTTTTTGAGCAGTGTACATTGAAAGGCTCAAATTTAATAAAATGTCTGCACCTAGAATGTGTCTAAAAAGTGGCTTAATTTGGCACAACTAGGATTTACATACTCTTTTCTGACTTGTCCAAAAAGAGATTGGCCTGTCACAGACATGAGACAGGCAGATGCCTGGACCCCATGAGGAACAGATGCATGGAGATCATTGACAGAGCTGCACAGACATGACAGGCAGATGCCTGGACCCCATACGGAATGGATGCATGGCGGTCACAGACAGAGCTGCTCACACATGACACCTGAACCCATGCAGAATGGATGCATGGCATTCCCAGTCAGACAAGGCTAAAGAAACTGTGACAACTAGAGGTGAGCGAATCGAAGTTGACGAAGTGGAATTCGATCCGAATTTCAGGAAAAATCTGATTTGCACTGAATCCGAATTTCCTTACGCTCCATGGTAATGAACCAAATTTTTTCCTAAAATGGCTGCTGCACGTGTGAGGACATGGAGCAAGGAACTCTGGGAACGCGGGATCACCCATAATGTCATACATGCAGCCAGCCAGCCCTGTGATATCACATCCCTATAAATAGCATCAGCCATCTTGGATTCTGTCATTTTCCAGTGTACTTAGTGCAGGGAGAGACCTCAGCAGGCGCTAGGGACAGTGCTAGGAAAGACTTCATTGTGCTAAAAAAAGGATTTACAAGTTCAGGAAAAGATTATTCAATGTGTAGGGAAAGGATAGGGAGTAGGGATGAGCGAACCCAAACTGTATAGTTCGGGTTCATACCGAATTTTGGGGTGTTCGTGACAAGGACCCGAACATTTACGTAAAAATTTGGATTCGGGTTCGTTGTTTGGCGATTTCTATGGCGCATTTTGAAAGCTTGCAAAGCAGCCAATCAACAAGCGTCATACTACTTGCCCCAAGACGCCATCACAGCCATGCCTACTATTGGCATGGCTGTGATTGGCCAGTGCAGCATGTGACCCAGCCTCTATTTAAGCTGGAGTCACGTAGCGCCGCACGTCACTCTGCTCTGATTAGTGTACGGAGAGGATGCAGCTGCTGTTAGGGCAAGATTAGGCAGGGATTAACTCAGCAATAGAGTTGAGCCAACACCTGGATGTTCGGGTTCGACGAGTTCGGCCGAACTTTCGAAAAATGTTCGGGTTCGGGATCCGAACTCGACCCGAACTTCATCCCGAACCCGAACCCCATAGAAGTCAATGGGGACCCGAACTTTTGGGCACTAAAAAGGCTGTAAAACACACCCGGAAAGGGCTAGAGGGCTGCAAAAGGCAGCAAAATGTAGTTAAATCCCCTGCAAACAAATGTAGATAGGGAAATGATGAGTTAACATAAAATAAATAAAAATTAAACAATATTAATTGGAGTGAGGTCCCATAGCACAGAATCAGGCTTCAAGTCACCCACCAATGGAGAAGGTCACTTACTATTATTTTGACCACAGCACCCAGACAAAGGAGAGAGGTCCCACAGCAGAGAACCAGGCATCATATCACCCACCACAGGAGTAGGCCACCATTTAGTTACTTTGACCCCTACACCCAGACGGAGGAGAGAGGTTACACAGCAGAGAATCAGGCATTTAGATCACCCACCACAGGAGTAGGCCACCATTGAATCAGACCCCGGCAACCATGTCAGATGGCACAAGCATAAGCTTTATATCAATCAGCACAGGAGAAGGCGACTTTGACAGACTTTGACCCCTACACCCGGACGGAGGAGAGAGGTTTCAAAGCAGAGAATCAGGCATTTAGATCACCCACCACAGGAGTAGGCCCCAATTTAATGGGACCCCGGCAACCATGTCAGATGGCACAACCATCAGCTTCATATCAATCAGCACAGGAGAAGGCGACTTTGAAAGACTTTGACCCCTACACCCAGACGGAGGAGAGAGGTTTCACAGCAGAGAATCAGGCATTTAGATCACCCACCACAGGAGTAGGCCCCCATTGAATCAGACCCTGGCAACCATGTCAGATGGCACAACCATCAGCTTTATATCAATCAGCACAGGAGAAGGCGACTTTGAAAGACTTTGACCCCTACACCCAGATGGAGGAGAGAGGTTTCACAGCAGAGAATCAGGCATCATATCAACCACCACAGGAGAAGCCACCATTTAGTTACTTTGACCCCTGCACCCAGGAAGAGGAGAGAGGCATCACAGCACCTATTCTGGCATCATATCAGCCACCACAGGAGAAGCCACCATTGAGTTACTTTGACCCCCGCACCCAGGAAGAGGAGAGAGGCACCACAGCACATATTCTGGCATCATATCAGCCACCACAGGAGAAGCCACCATTGAGTTACTTTGACCCCCGCACCCAGGAAGAGGAGAGAGGCACCACAGCACATATTCTGGCATCATATCAGCCACCACAGGAGAAGCCAGCATTTAGTTACTTTGACCCCCGCACCCAGGAAGAGGAGAGAGGCACCACAGCACATATTCTGGCATCATATCAGCCACCACAGGAGAAGCCACCATTTAGTTACTTTGACCCCTTCACCCAAACAGAGGAGAGAGGTTCCACATCAGAGAATCAGGCATCATATCAACCACCACAGGAGTAGGCCACCATTTAGTTACTTTGACCCCTACACCCAGACGGAGGAGAGAGGTTACACAGCAGAGAATCAGGCATTTAGATCACCCACCACAGGAGTAGGCCACCATTGAATCAGACCCCGGCAACCATGTCAGATGGCACAAGCATAAGCTTTATATCAATCAGCACAGGAGAAGGCGACTTTGACAGACTTTGACCCCTACACCCGGACGGAGGAGAGAGGTTTCAAAGCAGAGAATCAGGCATTTAGATCACCCACCACAGGAGTAGGCCCCAATTTAATGGGACCCCGGCAACCATGTCAGATGGCACAACCATCAGCTTCATATCAATCAGCACAGGAGAAGGCGACTTTGAAAGACTTTGACCCCTACACCCAGACGGATGAGAGAGGTTTCACAGCAGAGAATCAGGCATTTAGATCACCCACCACAGGAGTAGGCCCCCATTGAATCAGACCCCGGCAACCATGTCAGATGGCACAACCATCAGCTTCATATCAATCAGCACAGGAGAAGGCGACTTTGAAAGACTTTGACCCCTACACCCAGACGGAGGAGAGAGGTTTCACAGCAGAGAATCAGGCATTTAGATCACCCACCACAGGAGTAGGCCCCCATTGAATCAGACCCTGGCAACCATGTCAGATGGCACAACCATCAGCTTTATATCAATCAGCACAGGAGAAGGCGACTTTGAAAGACTTTGACCCCTACACCCAGATGGAGGAGAGAGGTTTCACAGCAGAGAATCAGGCATCATATCAACCACCACAGGAGAAGCCACCATTTAGTTACTTTGACCCCTGCACCCAGGAAGAGGAGAGAGGCACCACAGCACATATTCTGGCATCATATCAGCCACCACAGGAGAAGCCACCATTGAGTTACTTTGACCCCCGCACCCAGGAAGAGGAGAGAGGCACCACAGCACATATTCTGGCATCATATCAGCCACCACAGGAGAAGCCACCATTGAGTTACTTTGACCCCCGCACCCAGGAAGAGGAGAGAGGCACCACAGCACATATTCTGGCATCATATCAGCCACCACAGGAGAAGCCACCATTGAGTTACTTTGACCCCCGCACCCAGGAAGAGGAGAGAGGCACCACAGCACATATTCTGGCATCATATCAGCCACCACAGGAGAAGCCACCATTTAGTTACTTTGACCCCTTCACCCAAACAGAGGAGAGAGGTTCCACATCAGAGAATCAGGCATCATATCAACCACCACAGGAGTAGGCCACAATTTAGTTTATTTGACCCCTGCACCCAGGAAGAGGAGAGAGGCCCCACAGCACATATTCTGGCATCATATCACACACCACAGGAGAAGGCCTCTTTCAGTGATTTAGGCCTTTGGACCCAGACAGAGGAGAGAGGTCAGAGATTAGCTTCATATCCCCCAGCACAGCAGAAGACCGCTTTATTTGACTTAGGCCTCAGCACCCAGACAGAAGACAGAGGTAGCATGGCAGAGGTTATGGCTTCATGTCACCCGTTAGTTTAACCGGCCACTTTCATCTGGTTAGGCCCCGGCGCCCAGACAGAGAAGAGTTTCATTCAACTGTGGGTTTCATAAAATTTGTATCAAATAAAGAAGTGGCCCGTAGCACAACAAGACATGTTTTAGGCAGTTAATAAGGACTACTCTGCACAAGGGAGGGACAGGTCCTGTGGGATCCATGCCTGGTTCATCTTTATGAAGGTCAGCTTGTCCACGTTGGCTGTGGACAGGCGGCTGCGCTTGTCAGTAATGACGCCCCCTGCCGTGCTGAATACGCGTTCAGATAAAACGCTGGCCGCCGGGCAGGAAAGCACCTCCAAGGCATAACATGCTAACTCTGGCCACGTGGACAATTTCGAAACCCAGTAGTTGAATGGGGCCGAACCATCCGTCAGGATGTGGAGGGGTGTGCAGACATACAGTAGGTGAACCCGATTTTGTGTCAATCTCGCCGTATTTCTCGGCGAGATTGAGCACATACGAGCCCCATCGCGGGAGCCAGCGCCGAGCTGGCTTGCCGCGATGGAGAGCAAGCGCGTCATAGAAGAGGCGGGAGATCCGACTTGGATTCCCGCCAATTCTACACGTGTGCGGCGTTTGTTATGAATCCTGAGGGGGAAGTCCCCGCCGGATTTTAAATAAAAATCCGGCCTGGGTCCCGCCCTCAGGAGCATACCGGGCCCTTAGGTCTGTTATGGGTTGTAAGGAGAGCCCCCCCTACGCCGAAAAAAACGGCGTAGGGGGTCCCCCTACAATCCATATCAGACCCGTATCCAAAGCACGCTACCCGGCCAGCCAGGAAGGGAGTGGGGACGAGCGAGCGCCCCCCCCCCCTCCTGAGCCGTACCAGGCTGCATGCCCTCAACATGGGGGGTTGGGTGCTCTGGGGCAGGGGGCGCACTGCGGCCCCCCCACCTCAGAGCACCCTGTCCCCATGTTGATGAGGACAGGGCCCCTTCCCGACAACCCTGGCCGTTGGTTGTCGGGGTATGCGGGCGGGAGGCTTAACGGAATCTGGGAGCCCCCTTTAATAAGGGGGGCCCCCAGATACCGGCCCCCCACCCTAAGTGAATGAGTATGGGGTACATCGTACCCCTACCCATTCACCTGCAAGAAAAGTGGTAAAAACACAAATAAACCACACAGTGTATTAAAATATTTTATTTTTCTGCTCCGGAGGCCGCCCCCTGTCTTCTTTATTAGCTCTTTTACCAGGGGGGGCTCTTCTTCTTCCGATATCCCGACGGGTCTTCTCCGCTATCCGGGGGGGTCTTCTCAACTCTCCGGGGTTCTCCTTCTGTCTTCTCCTTCTGTCTTGTTGTCTCCTTCTGTCTTCTGTCTCCGGGGGGGGCTCTTCTTCTTCCGATATCCCGACGGGTCTTCTCCGCTATCCGGGGGGGTCTTCTCAACTCTTCGGGGTTCTCCTTCTGTCTTCTCCTTCTGTTCTTCTTCTGTCTTCTCCTTCCTTCTTGTTGTCTCGGCGCACCCCGATTCTTCTCTCTGTTGTTGACTCGGCGCACCCTGGTTCTTCATCTCGCGAGACGAAGAATCGGGGTGCGCCGAGTCTCGCGAGACGAAGAACCGGGGTGCGCCGAGTCAACAACAGAGAGAAGAATCGGGGTGCGCCGAGTCTCGCGAGACGAAGAACCGGGGTGCGCCGAGACAACAAGAAGGAAGGAGAAGACAGAAGAAGAACAGAAGGAGAAGACAGAAGGAGAACCCCGGAGAGTTGAGAAGACCCCCCCGGATAGCGGAGAAGACCCGTCGGGATATCGGAAGAAGAAGAGCCCCCCCCGGAGACAGAAGACAGAAGGAGACAACAAGACAGAAGGAGAAGACAGAAGGAGAACCCCGGAGAGTTGAGAAGACCCCCCCGGATAGCGGAGAAGACCCGTCGGGATATCGGAAGAAGAAGAGCCCCCCCTGGTAAAAGAGCTAATAAAGAAGACAGGGGGCGGCCTCCGGAGCAGAAAAATAAAATATTTTAATACACTGTGTGGTTTATTTGTGTTTTTACCACTTTTCTTGCAGGTGAATGGGTAGGGGTACGATGTACCCCATACTCATTCACTTAGGGTGGGGGGCCGGTATCTGGGGGCCCCCCTTATTAAAGGGGGCTCCCAGATTCCGTTAAGCCTCCCGCCCGCATACCCCGACAACCAACGGCCAGGGTTGTCGGGAAGGGGCCCTGTCCTCATCAACATGGGGACAGGGTGCTCTGAGGTGGGGGGGCCGCAGTGCGCCCCCTGCCCCAGAGCACCCAACCCCCCATGTTGAGGGCATGCAGCCTGGTACGGCTCAGGAGGGGGGGGGGGCGCTCGCTCGTCCCCACTCCCTTCCTGGCTGGCCGGGTAGCGTGCTTTGGATACGGGTCTGGTATGGATTGTAGGGGGACCCCCTACGCCGTTTTTTTCGGCGTAGGGGGGGCTCTCCTTACAACCCATAACAGACCTAAGGGCCCGGTATGCTCCTGAGGGCGGGACCCAGGCCGGATTTTTATTTAAAATCCGGCGGGGACTTCCCCCTCAGGATTCATAACAAACGCCGCACACGTGTAGAATTGGCGGGAATCCAAGTCGGATCTCCCGCCTCTTCTATGACGCGCTTGCTGGGATGTGCTGTCGCTATCCCAGTGAGTGCGAGATCTCGGCACCACGTCGCCGAGTATCAGCGCGACGCTGTCGTGCTGAAAGCACAATCTCACAAACACCTACTGTACTGTTCAACCATGTTAGTGAAATGCTGCCTCCTGCTAACACGTTCCGTATCAGGTGTCGGTGCAGATAGCTGTGGCGTGGAGACAAAACTTTTCCACATTTCTGCCATGCTAACCCTGCCCTCAGATGAGCTGGCCGTGACACAGCTGCGTTGGCGACCTCTTGCCACTCCTCTGCCTTCACCTTCCACCTGTTCCCCTGTGACATGTGGGAATGCTCTCAAGAGCGCCTCTATCAGCGTGCGCTTGTACTCGCGCATCTTACGGTCGCGCTCCAGTTCAGGAATTAAAGTGGGCACATTGTCTTTATACCGGGGATCCAGCAGGGTGGCCACCCAGTAGTCTGCACACGTTAAAACGTGGGCAACTCTGCTGTCGTTGCGCAGGCATTGGAGCATATATTCGCTCATGTGGGCCAGGCTACCCATGGGTAAGGACAAGCTGTCCTCTGTGGGAGGCGTATCGTCATCGTCCACCGTATCCCCCCAGCCACGCACCAGTGATGGGCCTGGGCTGCCACCCCGCTGTGAACTTGCGTCATCCTCGTCCCCCTCCACCTCCTCCTCCTCATCCTCCTCGTCCTAAAGTACAGTGCCTTGGCTGGCGACTTGTGAACCTGTCCTCTGCTGCTTAAACAAACCTCCCTCTGAGCCACTTCGAACAGACTGGCCCGAAAGTGTTAGAAACGAGCCCTCATCCTCCTCCTCCTCCTCCACCTGGGCCACCTCCTCTAACATCATTGCCCTAAGTGTTTTCTCAAGGAGACATAGAAGTGGTATTGTAACGCTGATAACAGTGTCATCGCCACTGGCCATGTTGGTGGAGTACTCGAAACAGCGCAGCAGGGCACACAGGTCTCGCATGGAGGCCCAATCATTGGTGGTGAAGTGGTGCTGTTCGGCAGTACGACTGACGCGAGCGTGCTGCAGCTGAAACTCCACTATGGCCTGCTGCTGCTCGCACAGTCTCTCCAGCATGTGCAAGGTGGAGTTCCACCGGGTGGGCACGTCGCATATGAGGCGGTGAGCGGGAAGGCCGAAGTTCCGCTGTAGCGCAGACAGGCGAGCAGCGGCAGGATGTGAACGGCGGAAGCGCGCACAGACGGCCCGCACTTTATGCAGCAGCTCTGACATGTTGGGGTAGTGGTGAATGAACCTCTGCACCACCAAGTTCAGCACATGCGCCAGGCAAGGGATGTGCGTCAAACCGGCTAGTCCCAGAGCTGCCACGAGATTTCGCCCATTATCGCATACCACCAGGCCTGGCTTGAGGCCCACCGGCAGAAACCACTCGTCGGTCTGTTGTTCAATACCCCGCCACAACTCCTTTGCGCTGTGGGGCCTGTCCCCCAAACATATGAGTTTCAGAATGGCCTGCTGACGTTTACCCCGGGCTGTGCTGAAGTTGGTGGTGAAGGTGTGTGGCTGACCGGATGAGCTGGTGGAAGCAGTGGAGGAGGAAGCCGAGTAGGAGGAGGAGGCTACAGGAGGCAGAGAATGATGCCCTGCGATCCTAGGGGGCGGAAGGACGTGCGCCAAGGAACTGTCCGCCGGGGGCCCAGCCGCCACTACATTCATCCAGTGTGCAGTTAGTGAGATATAGCGTCCCTGGCCGTGCTTACTGGTCCACGTATCTGTGGTTAGGTGGACCTTGCCACAAATGGCGTTGCGCAGTGCACACTTGATTTTATCGGACACTTGCATGTGCAGGGAAGGCACGGCTGTCTTGGAGAAGTAGTGGCGGCTGGGAACCACATACTGCGGGACAGCCATGGCCATCAGCTGTTTGAAGCTGTCTGTGTCCACCAGCCGGAATGACAGCATTTCAAAGGCCAGCAGTTTAGAAATGCTGGCGTTCAGGCCAAGGGCTCGAGGGTGACTCGGGGGGAATTTGCGCTTCCTCTCTAAGGTTTGAGATATTGAGAGCTGAACGCTGCTGTGTGATATAGTGGAGACGCTAGTTGACGGTGGCGGTGGTGGTGGTGTCGGTGGCACATCCTCTGTTTGCTGCTCGGCAGGTGGCAACATTCCTCTCGAGGCGGAAGCCGAGGCAGCAGCGGTAGAGGGAGCAGGGGGAGCCTCAGCGAGTGCCTGGTTTTTAAGGTGTGTACCCCACTGCAGTTCATGCTTTGCATGTAGATGCCTGGTCATGCAGGTTGTGCTGAGGTTCAGAACGTTAATGCCTCGCCTCAGGCTCTGATGGCAGAGCGTGCAAGTCACTCGGGTCTTGTCGGTAGGACATTGTTTAAAGAAGTGCCATGCCAGGGAACTCTTTGAAGCTGCCTTTGTGGGGCTGGGTCCCTGTTGGCGATGTCCAGTAGCAGGCGAACTCTGGGGGCGGCGGCTCGTCTGCTTTGGCCCCCTGCTCCCTCTTTGGCTTCGCTGTTGTCTCGGTCTCACCACTACCTCTTCCTCTGAACTGTGAAAGTCATCGCCACGACCTTCAGTCCATGTGGGGTCTAAGACCTCATCGTCCTCTGCATCGTCTTCCACCCAGTCTCCCTCCCTGACCTCCTCCTGTTCAGTCTGCACACTGCAAAAAGACGCGGCAGTGGGCACCTGTGTTTCGTCATCATCAGAGAGTCGGTGACTCTGCTGTGGTGGTATTCCCATGTCCTCTTCATCTGGAGACATAAGTGGTTGTGCGTCAGTGCATGGTATGTCTTCCTCCACTGGGGAAGGGCTAGGTGGACGCCCCTGGGAAACCCTGGAAGCAGAGTCTTCAAACAGAAGAAGAGACTGCTGCATAACTTGTGGCTCAGACCGTTTCCCTGATATGCTTGGGGGTGATGTGACAGACTGATGGGCTTGGTTTTCAGGTGCCACCTGTGCGCTTTCCGCAGAAGACTGGGTGGAAGACCATGTGGTGAACGTGCTGGAAGCACTGTCGGCCACCCAATCGATTAATGCCTGTACCTGCTCAGGCCTTACCATCCTAAGAGCGGCATTGGGCCCCACGAGATATTGCGGTACATTCTGCCGGCTAGTTGAGGGAGTTCGTTCCCTACTGTGTGCGCCTGGGGCCGAACGGCCACGTCCTCTACCAGCAACAGAGGCTCCACGGACACCACCACGACCGCGTCCTCGTCCCTTAATAGTATTTTTCTTCATTGTTGCGATTCAACTCGCACCACAATGAAATATATTATTTTTTATAAGCAAAATCCCCTCACTGGAATACTTTCAGTCTTTTGACTGTATGGATTACAGATGGAATGACTGTTATATGTGAGTACCGCTTTCTTTGACAGATTCTAGTATGGGTACATATATGTTTTCCCAACCCCAGCACATTAGTTTGCTAATTCCAGATGTATGAAACGCAGGCCTAACTGTATCTAGTATATTGAACGCCAGATAAACTAACTTGGCCTTTTTTAAATAAAAAAAATTCCCTCACTGGAATACTTTCAGTCTTTTGACTGTATGGATTACAGATGGAATGACTGTTATATGTGAGTACCGCTTTCTTTGACAGATTCTAGTATGGGTACATATATGTTTTCCCAACCCCAGCACATTAGTTTGCTAATTCCAGATGTATGAAACGCAGGCCTAACTGTATCTAGTATATTGAACGCCAGATAAACTAACTTGGCCTTTTTTAAATAAAAAAAATCCCCTCACTGGAATACTTTCAGTCTTTTGACTGTATGGATTACAGATGGAATGACTGTTATATGTGAGTACCGCTTTCTTTGACAGATTCTAGTATGGGTACATATATGTTTTCCCAACCCCAGCACATTAGTTTGCTAATTCCAGATGTATGAAACGCAGGCCTAACTGTATCTAGTATATTGAACGCCAGATAAACTAACTTGGCCTTTTTTAAATAAAAAAAAAATTCCCTCACTGGAATACTTTATGGCTTTTCACTGTATGGATTACAGGTGGACTGGTATTAGTAGGGGTGACACAAGCACACCCAAGTCCCTGATGTAGGATTTCTATGGCACAGACCACTATTACAAGTGATTAATGGACGTTGGGAGAGATTGTGCTGCAGCACTAGTCCCAAGATGGCCGCCGCCTATCAGCCCAGTAACATGTGCCACAAAATGGTCTGCACAACCTTTAAAAAAAATAGCCTTGGACTGTGCTGCTAAATCGCTATTGGTCTGAATCCCAGGTGTAGATGTCTGACTTGTTTGGAGCTTTGGAATGCACACTGTGGCAGCTTCTGCTGCAGCACTACAAGTCGCAAAATGGCGGCCGGCGGTCAGCCCAGGTACATGTGGATGGAAAAATCACTCTGGCCACTCTAAAAATAGCCAATCCCTATCAAAAAAGCAGCTCAGCTGCAGTTGTTCAGATGAATCACAGGTGGAGGAGAGAAATTTGCTTCCAGTTATTCAATTATCCCTGCCTAATCTCGCCCTAACGTCGCAGCAGCAACCTCTCCCTATGCTTCAATCAGCAGAGTGACGTGCAGCGCAACGTGACCCAAGCTTATATAGAGGCTGGGTCACATGCTGCACTGGCCAACCACAGCCATGCCAATAGTAGGCAAGGCTGTGATGGCCTCTTGGGGCAAGTAGTATGACGCTTGTTGATTGGCTGCTTTGCAGCCTTTCAAAATGCGCCAAAATACATGCCGAACGACGAACCCGAACCCGAACTTTTACGAAAAAGTTCGGGTTCGGGTCCGTGTCACGAACACCCCAAAATTCGGTACGGACCCGAACTATGCTCGAACTGTTCGCTCAACACTACTCAGCAAAAACACTTAATAAAGTGATCGATCTACAGCTGTGAATCATTCAACTTCTGCTAGTTAATTGCTCACTGTTTTTAGGCTGCCCAGAGCATTTTTCTGTCACTTTTGTGTCTTGTGGTGCGCCAGCACAAGCTGCCACCAAGTCCATTTAACCATCAATAGTAGGATTTATGTTTTTTGCTATATCCTACATCAGGGGCTCGGCTATGCTTATTGTCACCCCTAGAAACTCAGGATAGAATTTTCAATAGTTTATTAAAGGGTGAAATTCACTTGCAAAAATAGCAATCCCCTAAATTTGGTGTTCCAGCTGTGGCTAGCCAAGTGTAATACTGTCTGCTGTCTGGCAAAGGATATATTTTTTTCTGGGGTGAAATTCAATTGCCAAAATAGCAATACCCTAAATCTGGTGTTCCAGCTGTGGCAGGACAAGTTTTATAGTGTCCGTCAAAGCATAGTTTTTGTTCTGGGTTGAAATTCAATTGCAATAGCAATACCCTAAATCTGTGGTTTCTGCTGTTGCAAGCCAAGTGTAAATCTGTCCGTAAAAGGGTATATTACACTTAGCCTGCATCTCCAAGTGTATTTTTTTCAGTAAAAGGGTATATTACACAAAGTGTTAAATTAGAATTGCTGAAAGCATAAGCCATTAAATTTGCACGCACTATTGTGCATCTCATAGTGTATTTCTGTCTGTAAAAGGGTATATTACATTCAAGGTGCAAATTAAAGTGCTGATAGGGTCATCCTCAATAACTTCATACGCTACCGTGCATCTCCAAGTGTAATTCCGTCCGTAAAAGGATACCTTTCATCCAGGGCCTAAATACTAGGCCTACAATTTATATTCCCCTAAATCTGTGGTTACTGCTGTGCCTGTATTAGTGTAATATGGTACGTAAATAGATAGCCAGATAGTGTTAGGTGTCTGTAAAAAAAGGCCTGAATTTGAATTCAATACATTGGGCCAAATAATTTTTTTCTTATTGTGGTGAACGGTAACAATGAGGAAAACATCTAGTAAGGGACGCGGACATGGTCATGGTGGTGTTAGTGGACCCTCTGGTGCTGGGAGAGGACGTGGCCATTCTGCCACAGCCACACGTCCTAGTGAACCAACTACCTCAGGTCCCAGTAGCCACCAGAATTTACAGTGATATTTGGTGGGGCCCAATGCCGTTCTAAGGATGGTAAGGCCTGAGCAGGTACAGGCATTAGTCAATTGGGTGGCCGACAGTGGATCCAGCACGTTCACATTATCTCCCACCCAGTCTTCTGCAGAAAGCGCACAGATGGCGCCTGAAAACCAAGCCCATCAGTCTTTCACATCACCCCCATGCATATCAGGGAAACTGTCTGAGCCTCAACTTATGCAGCAGTCTCTTATGCTGTTTGAAGACTCTGCTGGCAGGGTTTCCCAAGGGCATCCACCTAGCCCTTTCCCAGGGGTGGAAGACATAGAATGCACTGATGCACAACCACTTATTTTTCCTGATGAGGACATGGGAATACCACCTCTGCACGTCGATGACAAAACACAGGTGCCAACTGCTGTGTCTTTCTGCAGTGTGCAGACCAAAAAGGAGGTCAGACTGGGTGGAAGACGATGCAGGGGACGATGAGGTCCAAGACCCCACATGAATTGAAGGTCGTGCCACTGACTTTCAGAGTTCAGAGGAAGAGGCAGTGGTGAGACCGAGCCAACAGCATAGCAAAAGCAGAGCAGCCGTCGCCAAAACAGTTCGCCTGCTACTGGCCACTGTCACCAGGGAACGAACACACCAAAGGCAGCTTCAAGGAGTTCCCTGGCATGGCACTTCTTCACACAATGTGCTGACGACAAGACCCGAGTGGTTTGCATGCTGTGCCATCAGAGCCTGAAGCGAGGAATTAACGTTCTGAACCTTAGCACAACCTGCATGACCAGGCATCTACATGCGAGACACGGGCTGCAGTGGAGTAAGCGCCTTCAAAACCAAGAAAGGGCTCAGGCCCCTCCTGCTCCCTCTTCTGCTGCTGCCTCGGCCTCTTCCTCCGCCTCTGGAGGAACGTTAGCACCTGCCGCCCAGCAAACAGAGGATGTGCCACCAACAACATCACCTCCGTCACCAAGCATCTCCACCATGTCACACGGAAGCGTTCAGCTCTCCATTTCACAAACCTTTGATAGAAAGCGTAAATTCCCAACTAGCCACCCTCGATCCGTAGCCCTGAATGCCAGCATTTCTAAACTACTGGCCTTTGAAATGCTGTCATTCAGGCTGGTGGAGACAGACAGCTTCAAACAGCTCATGTCGCTTGCTGTCCCACATTACGTCATTCCCTGCCGCCACTATTTCTCCAGGAGAGCTGTGCCCTCTCTGCACAACCAAGTATCGGATAAAATCAAGTGTGCACTGCGCAACGCCATCTGTGGCAAGGTCCACCTAACCACAGATACGTGGACCAGTAAGCACGGTCAGGGACGCTATATCTCCCTAACTGCACACTGGGTAAATGTAGTGGCGGCTGGGCTCCAGGCAGAGAGCTGTTTGTCGCACGTCCTTCCGCCGCCAAGGATCGCAGGGCATCATTCTTTGCCTCCTGTTGCCTCCTCTTCCTACTCTGCTTCCTCCTCCTTTTCTACCACCTCCTCATCCGGTCAGCGACAGACCTTCACCACCAACTTCAGCACAGCCAGTGGTAAACGTCAGCAGACCGTTCTGAAACTGATGTGTTTGGGGGACAGGCCCCACACCGCGCAGGAGTTGTGGCAGGGTATAGAACAACAGACCGATGAGTGGTTGCTGCCAGTGAGCCTCAAGCCCGGCCTGGTGGTGTGCGATAATAGGCGAAATCTCGTTGCAGCTCTGGGACTAGCCGGTTTGACGCACATCCCTTGCCTGGCGCATGTGCTGAATTTGGTGGTGCAGAAATTCATTCACAACTACACCGACATGTCAGAGCTGTTGCGTAAAGTGCGGGCCATCTGTGCGCGCTACCGGCGTTATGCTGCCGCCGCTCGGCTGTCTGCTCTACAGCGTAACTTCGGCCTTCCCGCTCACCGCCTCATATGCGACGTGCCCACCAGGTGGAATTCCACTTTGCACATGCTGGAGAGACTGTGCGAGCAGCAGCAGGCCATAGTGGAGTTTCAGCTGCAGCACGCACGGGTGAGTCGCACTGAAGAACAGCACCACTTCACCACCAATGACTGGGCCTCCATGCGAGACCTGTGTGCCCTGTTGCGCTGTTTTGAGTACTCCACCAACATGGCCAGTGGCGATGACGCCGTTATCAGAGTTACAATACCACTTCTATGTCTCCTACACTTAGGGCGATGATGGAAGAGGATGTGGCCCAGGACGAGGAGGAGGAAGAGGGGTCATCTCTAACACTTTTTCAAGCCAGTCTTTTAGAAGTGGCTCAGAAAGAGGATTTTTGCAACAGCAGAGGCCAGGTACAAATTTGGCCAGCCAGGGCCCACTACAGGAGGAGGAGGAGGATGGGGATAAAGCATGTTCACAACGGGGTGGCATCCAACGCAGCTCGGGCCCATCACTGGTGCGTGGCTGGGGGGATACAGAAGACGCAGACGATACGCCTCCCACAGAGGACAGCTTGTCCTTACCTCTGGGCAGCCTGGCACACATGAGCGACTACATGCTGCAGGGCCTGTGCAACGACTGCAGAGTTGCCCACATTTTAACGTGTGCTGACTACTGGGTGGCCACCCTGCTGGATCCCCGTTACAAATACAATGTGCCGTCCTTAATTCCCTCACTTGAGCGTGATCGGAAGATGCGCGACTACAGGCGCACACGCTGGTAGACGCGCTCCTGAGAGCATTCCCGACTGACGCCGGGGGACAAGTGAAAGCACACGGCGAAGGCAGGGGAGGAGGAAGAGGTCGCTAACGCAACTGTGTCAGCGCCAGCACCTCAGAAGGCAGGGTTAGCATGGCCGACATGTGGAAAAGCTTTGTCACCTCGCCGCAACAACCGGCCCCAACTGCTGATATGGAGCGTGTTAGCAGGAAGCAGCATTTTAACAACATGGTGGAACAGTACCTGTGCACACGCCTACACGTACTGACTGATGGTTCTACCCCATTCAACTTCTGGGTCTCCAAATTGTCCACATGGCCAGAGCTTGCCCTGTATGCCTTGGAGGTGCTGGCCTGCCCTGCAGCCAGTGTACTCTCTGAACGTGGACACAGCCGCCTGTCCACAGCCAACGTGGACAAGCTCACGTTCATTAAAATGTACCAGGCTTGGATCCCACAAGACATGTCTGTACCTTGTGCAGAATAGACATTTATACCACCATCAAACATACATTCTTGTAATCAAGTCAAGTGCAATGATTCTTTGTTTCATTTTATTTTTTATTTGTCCCAATATTTTGGGGGCTACCTACCCCAATAAAAAATAAAAATAAAAAAAAAACACATTGTTGGCTACCTTCTCCTCCTCCATTGCTGCCTCCACCTACAACACCACATTCACCGCCTCCTCAACCTCCGACTCCATATCCACCTTCTTCTCTGAGTTGCAGGTTAATAATTTGTAATTTTTAGTTATTTTATTTCATTTTAAGTTATTTTCCTATCCACATTTTTTTGCAGAGCAGTTGCCATGCTCTTAAGCACATTTTACTGCCTTTTACATCCCTCTAGTCTTTTCAAGGAGCCATTTTAATGCACAAAAGTGCCAATTTTAGTGCCCTAAATTGAAAAAAATTCTTATCTGTTCTATTGCTGGGTGACATGAACCTCCTTTTGCCGTGAATGAACCCCTGCTGTGCCTGGGTGACAGGGTCCTAAATCTCTCAAAATCCTCTATTCTATTGCTGGGTGACAGGAACCCCCATTTGCCGTCAATGAACCCCTGCTGTGCCAGGGTGACATGGGCCTAAATCTCTCAAAATCCTCTGTTCTATTGCTGGGTTACATGAATCCCCTTTTGCCGTGAATGAACTCCTGCTGTGTCTGGGTGACAGGGACCTAAATCTCTCAAAATCCTCTGTTCTATTGCTGGGTGACAAGAACCCCCTTTTGCCGTGAATGAACCCCTGCTGTGCCTGGGTGACATGGGCCTAAATCTCTCAAAATCCTCTGTTCTATTGCTGGGTTACATGAATCCCCTTTTGCCGTGAATGAACCCCTGCTGTGCCTTGGTGACAGGGACCTAAATCTCTCAAAATCCTCTGTTCTATTGCTGGGTGACAAGAACCCCCTTTTGCCGTGAATGATCCCCTGCTCTGCATTGCTGACAGGGAACTAAATTTAGTGAAAACATCTGTTACTGATCGGAAGATGCACGACTACAATCGCACGCTGCTGATGGCATTTCCACCTGACAGCGGAGGCACAGTGGAAGCACAAGGCGAAGGCAGAGGAGGAGGAAGAGGTCGCCAACGCAGCTGGGGCACCGCCAGCACCTGAGAAGGCAGGGTTAGCATGGCCCAAATGTGGAAAAGCTTTGTCAGCCTTGGAGGTGCTGACCTGCCCTGCAGCCAGTGTATAGTGTGAAATTGGGTTTAGCACGGCAGAGAGCATTATCACAGGCCACAGCCAATGTGGACAAGCTTATGTTTATTAAAATGTACCAGGCATGGATCCCACAGGACTTGTCCGTACCTTGTGCAGAATAGACATTTATACCAGCCTCAACCATCCATTCTTGTACTCAAGTGCACTTATTCTTTGTTTTATTTTGTTATATTTTGGGGGATACCCCAATTTAAAAATAAAAAATAACACAAATCATTGTTGGCTACCTATTCCTCCTTCACCGCAGCTTCGACCTACACCGCCACGTCAACCTACACCGCCACATCCACCCATCTACCGCCTCCTCAACCTCCTACTCCTAGATCCAGAGTTATTTTGATTTTTTCTGTATTTTATGTTATTTTAAGTCATTTCCTTATCCACATTTGTTTGTAGAACAGTTGCCATGCTCTTAAGCACATTTTGATGCTTTTTGCAGCCCACTAGCCCTTTCCAGGACTATTTTAGAGCCATTTTAGTGCCCAAAGGTTCGGGTCCCCATTGACTTCAATGGGCTTGGGGTTCGGGGTCAAGTAGGGGTCAAGTTCGGGTCCCGAACCCGAACTTTTTTTTTCAAGTTCGGCCGAACTCGTCGAACCCGAACATCCAGGTGTCCGCTCAACTCTAATAGGGAGGAATCATTCCACAGCATTTATGTAGAACAGGGTTCAGTAGGGGAGGTTACAGCCTGGGTAATCCTATTACACCTTGCTGCACTGACTGGGAATCCAAATTGCCATTATACAGCTCTGTAATTCCAGCAAACTGTTCTTGTTATTGGGGTGCAAGTGCTGTTTGCTAAAAGTTTTTTTTTACAAGGAAATATTTCTACGTCTTATTTGCCCTTGTGCGGTGCAGATATATGTTGTAAAGCATTTCTGGCTTGTATTAGTGGGAAAAAAAATGGCTTATTAGTGGTGAAGTACGAAAATTATAGCCCTTTTTGGCGTGTATTAGTGGCACAAAAATAAATTTTATTTGCCGTTCAGCGGTGCAGTTATACGTTCTAAAGCCTTTTGTGTCATGTATAAGTAGAAAAAAATAAGGGCCTATTTGCCGTACAGCAGTGCAGTTTTATGTTCTAAAGCCTTTTGTCGTGTATTAGTGGCAAAAGAAAAATATATTTGCCGTTCAGCGGTGCAGTTATATGTTCTAAAGCCTTTTGTGTCATGTGTCACTTTAATTGGTGATAACTTTAAAACGCTTTGACTTATCCAGGCCATTCTGAGATTGTTTTTTCGTCACATATTGTACTTCATGACACTGGTAAAATGAAGTAAAAAAAAATGCATTTTTATTTATAAAAAAAATACCAAAGTTACCAAAAATTTGTTTCAATTTCTCTAATTCTATAATACATAGTAATACCGCCAAAAATAGTTATTACTTTACATTCCCCATATGTCTACTTCATGTTTGGATCATTTTGGGAATGATATTTTATTATTTGTGGATGTTACAAGGCTTATAAGTTTAGAAGCAAATCTTGAACTTTTTCAGAAATTTTCAAAAACCCAATTTTTAGGGACCAGTTCAGGTCTGAAGTCACTTTGCGAGGCTTACATAATAGAAACCACCCAAAAATGACCCCATTCTATAAACTACACCCCTCAAGGTATTCAAAACTGATTTTACAAACATTGTTAACTCTTTAGGTGTTCCACAAGAATTTATGGAAAATAGAGATACAATTTCAAAATTTCACTTTTTTGGCAGATTTTCCATTTTAATAATTTTTTTCCAGTTACAAAGCAAGGGTTAACAGCCAAACCAAAATCAATATTTATGGCCCAGATTCTGTAATTTACAGAAACACCCCATATGTGGTCGTAAACTGCTGTACGGGCACACGGCAGGGCGCAGAAGGAAAGGAATGCCATACAGTTTTTGGAAGGCAGATTTTGCTGGACTGTTTTTTTTTGACACCATGTTCCATTTGAAGCCCCCCTGATGCACTCCTAGAGTAGAAACTCCAAAAAAGTGACCCCATTTTAGAAAAGAGTATTACACTCACCGGTAATCCGGTTTCCTGGAAGTCTCCATGACACCAAGTCCTGAGATTGACTTCCTTCTGATTGGACAGGAAAAACACAGAGAGGTTAAAACCCCCACCCCCTCCTCACATCACCAGTGTATTTTAACGAAGAACCCCAGGATGAAAGGATAATAGCTAATAGCAGAAAAAAAGGGTGGGATATATGTGGTGTCATGGAGACTTCCAGGAAACCGGATTACCGGTGAGTGTAATACTCTTTTCCCCATCGTCTCCATGACACCAAGTCCTGAGACAATATCAAAGATACAATTAGGGGGGGACGACTGCCGACAGGACCTTACGTCCAAATCTTAGGTCGTCGTTAGCAGCTACATCTAGTCTGTAGTGCTTAGTGAAAGTATGAACTCTTTTCCATGTTGCTGCCCTGCAAATCTGTTGTAAGGAGGCTGAGGCTTTTTCCGCCCAGGAGGCAGCCATGCCTCTCGTAGAATGTGCTTTTAGGGAAGCAGGGACGTCTTTTCCCTGAGCTTTATATGCTTCGGAGATTGCCATCTTAATCCATCTGGAGATGGAACTTTTTGCCGCTTTCTTCCCTTTGTTAGGACCTGAAAATTGGACAAACAGATTTTTGTCTATTCTCCAAAGGCTGGTAGCTTCCAGGTACTTTAAGACCGCTCTCCGGACATCTAATGTGTGGTAAGTGATTTCTTGATCGTTTTTCGGATCGTCACAGAACGAGGGGAGAACAATGTCCTGAGACCTATGGAAGGTCGAGACTACCTTGGGGAGGAAAGTCGGATCTAATTTGAAAATTAATTTGTCCTCAAATATTGCAAGGAATGGTTCTTGGATGGACAAGGCCTGCAGCTCACAGACCCTTCTGGCTGAGGTTATTGCCACCAGAAAAATCGTCTTAATGGTAAGCCATCTGATGTGGATAGAGTCCAGAGGTTCGAATGGATCGGAGGTTAGACCCCCTAGTACCGTATTAAGGTTCCATGGTGGCACCATGTTTCTAATTGTAGGTCTGATCCTATCTGCTGCCTTAAGGAATCTGGATATCCAGGGATGTTCCGTTAGCTTGGTATTATATAGTGCTCCTAAAGCCGATACCTGGACCCTAAGGGTATTAGGGGATAGACCTAAATCTAGCCCTTCTTGAAGAAAGTCCAGGATTAGTGAGATGTTGGCTCTAAACTGGTTGAAGGAGGTCCCAGACCAATCAGCAAATTTCTTCCATATTTTTTGGTACTTGTCGTTGGTACTCTGTTTCCTGCTAAGGAGTAAGGTGTTCACTACTTTTTTTGATAGACCAAAGTTTAATAAGTTGGATTCTTCAGAATCCAGGCTGCTAACTTTAGTATTTTCAGGTCTGGGTGAGAAATGGGCCCCTGACTTAGAAGGTCCGGCCTCTGAGGTAGAAGGAGAGGAGCTTCCACGCTGAGGGCTTTCAAGAGGGAGAACCAACTTCTCTTGGGCCAGAAGGGGGTTATCAGGATTAGTGTACACTTTTCTTTTAGGAACTTCTGTAACACTCTGGGGATAAGCGGAAATGGGGGGAAGGCGTAGACTAAGTTTGTTGTCCAACTCTGGTTGAGGGCGTCTAATGCCCGAGGATGATCCCTGGGGTTGAGGGAGAAGAACTGGTTTAGCTGATGATTTCTCCTGGATGCAAACAGGTCTATCGTCGGCCTGCCCCATTTCTTTGTGATTAGATGGAAGGCTTCTGGAGCTAACATCCATTCCCCTGGGTCTAGTCTGTGCCGGCTTAGGTAATCGGCCTGAATGTTTAAAACTCCCTTCAAATGAACCGCTGAAAGAGATTGAATGTTGCCTTCTGCCCAGGAAAAGATTTTGTATGCCAGGTTCTGTAGCAGGCGATGCCTTGTGCCTCCCTGGTGTTGGATAAAGGCCACGGCTGTAGCGTTGTCCGAGTAGACTAGGAAGTGACGACCCTTTGCCAGCTGACTCATGTGTTTCAGTGCTTCCCACACTGCCCTCAGCTCCTTGAAATTTGAGGATTGCTGACTCACGTAATTCCCCCATGTTCCCTGGTAGGAGTTCCCCTGGACGACCGCTCCCCACCCGTGGAGGCTGGCATCTGTTGTGATGACTAGAGGGAGATCTTGTGCCCAGAAAATCCCGTTTTCTAGGTTCGAATTGCTGAGCCACCAAGTTAGTGATTTTTTGGTCTCTGCATCTAAGAATATTTTCCTCTCTAGGGTTAATTGCGATCTGTTCCATTTGTCTAAGATGAACTTCTGGAGTGGTCTTAGATGGAACTGTGCCCAGGCAACTGCTGGAATGCAAGCGGACAGACTCCCTAGTACCTTCATGGCCTGTCTTATTGAACAGAATTTCTCCTTCTTGAACTTCCTCAAAGCTGTCTGAAGTTTTACTATCTTTTGAGGTGGTAGAAAGGATCTTTGGGAGACTGTGTCTAGAGTAATGCCCAGAAAAACTTTCCGTTTGGATGGGATTAAATCCGATTTTTTCCAATTGATGAGCCAACCTAGGCTCTGTAGATGATCCAGGACTAACCCGAGATGGATTCCTATGGTCTCTGTGTTGTCCGCCACTACCAGTAGGTCGTCCAGATAGGGGATCACACAAATTGCCTTTTCCCTCAAGGTTGTCAAGGCTTCCGCCATTATTTTGGTAAAAACCCTTGGGGCAGAAGAGATCCCGAAGGGGAGACACCTGAACTGGAAATGCTGAATGTTTCCCTCCAATTCTATTGCGAACCTTAGGAATTCCCTTGACGACCTGTGAATTGGGACGTGATAATAGGCGTCGCTTAAATCTATTGTGGCCATCACTGCCTCCTTTTTTAAGAGTTTCACTGCTGACTTCAGGGTCTCCATTTTGAATTTTTGATATCTTACGTATTTGTTTAGATGTTTCAGATTTATAATTACCCTGGATTTCCCGTTTGGTTTCTTTATAATGAAGAGGCGGGAATAGAATCCCAGTCCTGTCTGATTTTTTGGGACGGGCTCTATGGCGTCCAAGGTTAATAGGTTTTTTATGTCGTTTCTTAAGGTCGCAGTTTGAGATGGGGGAAGGGTAGTGATCACATATTTCTGTGGAGGGGAAGAGAGAAGATCTATCAGATAACCCTCTTGTATAATACTTAAAATCCACCGGCTGTTTGTTACGTGCTCCCAAGATCTTAGAAAGGAGCTGAGTCTTCCCCCCACTGGTATGGCGTCATTGTTTGTTGTTGGATGAGGAGGCTTCGGCCCGATTTGGGTTGAAGAGGAAACTTCTCCCCCTGCCTCCCTTCGCATAGCTCCACCTCCCAGTCTTCCCTTTATCTTTTTTATTCTCGGGTTGAAAAAAATCGGTCACGAAAGGGCTGCCTTTTTTGTTTATATCTTTCCTCTGGAAACCCTCTTTTTTTATTTGTCGCGTTGTCTAGGATTTTATCTAGATCTTCTCCGAAAACGTACTGACCGTGGAAGGGGAGTGCGATTAATTTATTTTTAGATGTGATATCTCCTGACCACGCTTTAAGCCATAGTGCCCTTCTCGCTGTATTTGACAGAACAGCTGTACGGGCGGACAGTTTAACTGATTCAGCAGCTGCGTCTGCTAGAAAGGAGGTTGCCATCTTTAATAGAGGCAAGCTCTCTAGAATCTGATCCCGTGGTGTCTTATTGACCAGATGTGTCTCCAGCTGGTCTAGCGAAAGGTTCAGAGCTCTGGCCACACATGTGGAGGCAACGCCCTGTTTGAGAAGGGCCGCCGTAGTCTCCCAGGTCTTTCGCAAGAGACTCTCCGCTTTCCTGTCTAGAGGATCTTTCAATTGTGCTGAGTCTTCAAACGGTAGGGCCGTATGTTTTGCTACCTTGGCCACTGGCGCGTCTACTTTGGGAATGGTCTCTCAATCCGTACAGTCCTCTTGGCTAAAGGGGTAGCGCCTCTTAATTCCTCTTGGGATAAAGGATCCTTTATCCGGTTTTTCCCATTCTGACCGAATTAATTTTTGGACACTATCAGGGACTGGAAAAACGGCCTTCTTCCTTTCACCTAGACCCCCAAAAATTTCTTGCTGGGTAGACCTAGGGGTTTTAGGCATCTCCATCTGAATGGTGGCCCTGATGGCCCTGATAAGTTCATCAATATCTTCAGGATTGAACAGGAAGCGCTTATATTCGCCCTCTTCATCTGAAGATGCCGGGTATTTTTGGACAGATTCGGAGTCTGAGACCGCCAGCCCCTCAGAGTCGGAATCCAGGATAAGTGATTTAACACTACGGGCGTCCTGAGTGGGGGGAACTTTGGGGGGAGTAGGTTCTCTGGTAGTTAAGGCTAGCTGAACCTCTTCTTTTACTACTTTTCTAATATCTTCAATTAGACTAGAAGACTCAGCCTTGATGACACTGGCGGTACATTCTTTACACAGGGGCTTGGATCCAGTGTTAGACAATCTTTTGCAGCAAATACCACATTTTCTGGGTTTTTTGGCTGCAGAAGCCGAATCCTTTTCTCCCTGAAATGGTAAGGGAGGAAAGGATGAGCAGACTGAACCCACCATACAAAGCATGTACCTGAGAACAGGTTACTCACTGTCCCAGGGTTTGATGCAGGCTCTGTTCCAGAGCCCGGCGTGAGGGGGGTGCTCATCTTAACTCCCGACCGCTTCAGAGATTCTTCACCAAATGTGAGAGCCGCGCTATGCAGGGCGCCGTTACACAGGTCCTGAGCGTTTTTATAGCGTCCCATGTGCTTTCTCGTGCTGCAGGACCTGTGGCGCATGTTGATGACGTCAGCGCGCTTAGCTCCGCCCCCAGCGTCTGACGTCATCCGCCTGCCGGCCGGAAGGGACACATCACAGTGCCGATCCGCCGTGTTCCTCCTTCCCTCTGCATCAAGCCCTCCGGGACCGCCGCAGAGGGAATCTTCGCAGGGGCACTACCTATGTGCCCGAGCCCAGGCCTAACCAAACGGAGGAGGGAGAGCTGCCCTGCAGATTCGACCTCGGCCCAGATGAAAAAAATAACTCCAGGTGAGCCCAAACGAGCTCCGTGCACCTCTCCTGCTTCCTATCCTGATGGGACAGGAAAAACACTGGTGATGTGAGGAGGGGGTGGGGGTTTTAACCTCTCTGTGTTTTTCCTGTCCAATCAGAAGGAAGTCAATCTCAGGACTTGGTGTCATGGAGACGACTGGGGAAACTACAGGATACGGTGGCAGTTTTGTTGGTACTAGTTTAGGGTACATATGATTTTTGGTTGCTCTATATTACACTTTTTGTGAGGCAAGATAACAAGAAATAGCTGTTTTGGCAGCGTTTTTATTTTTTGTTATTTACAACATTCATCTGACAGGTTAGATCATGTGATATTTTTATAGACCAGGTTGTTACGGATGCAGCGATACCTAACATGTATACTTTTTTTTTTATTTATGTAAGTTTTACACAATGATTTCTTTTTTGAAGCAAAAAAAATCATGTTTAATGTTTCCATTGTCTGAGAGCCATCATTTTTTCAGTTTTTGGGCGATTACCTTGGGTAGGGTATGATTTTTACAGGATGAGATGACGGTTTTATTGGCACTATTTTGGGGTGCGTGTGACTTTTTTATTGCTTGCTATTACACTGTGATGTAAGGTGACAAAAAATTGTTTATTTAGGACAGTTTTTATTTTACATTTTTTACAGTGTTCATCTGAGGGGTTAGGTCATGTGATATTTTTATAGAGCCGGTCGATACGAATGCGGCGATACCAAATATGTATACTTTTTTATTTATTTATGTAAGTTTTACACAATAACAGCTTTTTTAAAACAAAATGATGTTTTAGTGTCTCCATATTCTGAGCCATAGTTTTTTTTATTTTTTGGGTGATTGTCTCAGGTAGGGGCTCATTTTTTGTGGGATGAGGTGACGCTTAGATTGGTACTATTTTGGTGGGCAAACGCCTTTTTGATCGCTTGCTGTTGTTCTTTTTGTGTTGTAAGTGGACAAAAAAATGGTTTATTTAGCACAGTTTTTATTTTTTACGGTGTTCATCTGAGAGGTTAGGTCATGTGATATGTTTATAGAGCCGGTCGATACGGACGTGGCGATACCTAATACGTATACTTTTTTTTCCCCCTATTTATCAATTTTTTTTAAACTTTATTTGGGGAAAATGATGTTTTTGTTTATTTTTACTTGAAACTTTTAATTTTTGGGGGGGAAACCTTTATTTTTTCACTTTATTTTTTGTCCCACTTTGGGACTTGAACTTTTGGGGGTCTAATCTTTTACAATGGATTCCAATACTTCTGTATTGGAATGCACTGGCTGTATGAGTAATACTGTGTGTATTACTCATACAGCTTCCGGCCTGTGAGATCCAGGGGGCTGGATCTCACAGGCTCGTCACCGGAAGGCAGCGCCATGCCTTCCTTAGGCATCGCGCTGCCTTTCATGCCATCAGGTCCCCCCTACAGCCGCATGGGGACCCGATGGCACGCCCGATCACCACCGCAAGCACAGGTAAAAGCCGCAAACCGCAGGTCTGAATTGACCTGCGGTTTGCGGCGATCGCCGACATGGGGGGGTCACGGGATCCCTCCGCGCATTTAGCCAAGGTGCCTGCTCAATGATTTGAGCAGGCACCGGGTTCCGATCACCGCCTGCCCGCCGGGCGGCGGTAATCGGAACAACACATGACGTACCGGTACGTCATGGGTCCTTAAGGACTCGGGAAACAGGACGTACCGGTACGTCCTATGTCCTTAAGGGGTTAAAAGAACAAAAAATATAAAATTGGATTAAAAACATGGCTAACAAAATCCTCTACCTTTGTTGAAATTCGATAACACGTGGTCGTCACAGGTGTTGAATTCCTCTGAGGTCCCAAACATTAGGCATTTACCGGACAGAAAAGGCCTTTCATGCCGCTGTATTTACCTAAGACAGGGACCATTATTTGTTCTGGGTGGTGGCAGATATTTGTCGTCTGTCATGAGCAAATTCAATTAAACGTGGTCGTCACAGGTGTTTAATTCCTCCGAGATCCATACCTCATTCATTTTCAGAAATGTGAGGTAGTCCACACTGTTGTGAGCTAGGCGGGTGCGCTTATCGGTCACGATCCCCCCTGCTGCTCTCAACATCCTTTCGGACAGGACACTCGACAAGGGACAAGCCAAGAGTTCCATGGCAAATAGTGCCAGCTCTGGCCAAAGGTCAAGCCTGCACACCTGGTAGTCAAGGGGTTCCTAGCTTCTCAGAGCGTCCACATCGGCCGTTAACCCGATGTAGTAGGACACCTGTTAGTCTAGACGATCCCTGAGGCTGGATCTGAAGTGCGGCTGTTGATGGGTTGGCTGCAAGAATGATGTCATATCCGAAGTGACCAACACATCTTCAAACCGCTCTCTTCTTGCATGCGCTGTAGGATTGGTACTCGCAACTGTTTCTCTCTGGGTGGAAATTCCTCTGCCAGCGCCCGCAACAGCAGAATGCATCATCTCTCGCAGCAAGGCCTGGAAATGCTGCATTATGACAGCCCTCTGTGATGCTGGTAACATGTCTGCCATTTTGTGTTTGTATCGGGAGACTAAGTATGTTACCACCCAGTACTGGTCCTTGCCCTTATGCTTTTTATACAGGGGTCCCTCTTCAAACACTGGAGCATGAAGGCCCCCCATTTGCACTAAATTGCAAATGGTGGCACCTGCTCATCGCCCAGGAGAATGTCGTCCTTGTTCTCCTCCTCCCCATCCATGAACAACACCAGGGATCCCCGAAAAGTTTAAAGCCTACTCTTCTTGCTCCTCCTCCTCCCCCCAGGCTCCATCCTCCTCTGACTCCTCATTAGACTCCTGCTGACTTGTCTCAGATGGAGGAGCCCCCCTGGTAATTCATTCAGCATTGCGACTTCCTCATCTTCCTGCTCCTGATCCTCGACGGCTTGATCAATGACACAACGCAATGCACACTCCAAAAAAAAGAAGGTGTAAATGTACGAGCTCACTGATGGTGCCCTGGCTGCGACTGACCAGTTTGGTGATCTCATCAAATGGCTGCAGAAGTCTGCATGCGTCGCGCATGAGCAGCCACTGGCGCGGTGAAAAAAAAACAAGCTCCCCAGAACCTGTCCTGGCGCAGAGTTCGTACAGGTAGTCGTTAATGGCACAATTCTGCTGGAGAAGTCTATAAACAATATGCAAGGTGGAGTTCCAGCGTGTCAGACAGTCACAAATCAGATGTCTGACAGGCAAGTAATGTCGCTGCTGAACGTCAATAAGGCGAGCCATGGCCGTGTAAGATCCTCTAAAATGGCCAGAGATTTTCCTGGCCTGCCGCAAGACGTCCTGGACCCCGGGGTATTTGGCAACGAATTGCTGCACGACTAAGTTCGGGACATGTGCCATGCACGGCACGTGTGTCATTTTGCCCTGTTTCAGCGCGCTCAGCAGGTTGGCACCGTTGTCGCACACCACTTTACTAACTGTCAAATTGAGCGGGGTTAGCCACTGATCGGCCTGTGATAGCAGAGCTGAAAGGAGTGCAGTACCGGTGTGGCTCTTGGCTTCCAGGCACAACAGCCGCAGCACAGCATGGCAACATCTCACCTGATACGACAACTAGGTTCTGGGGAGCTTGGGGGTGCAGCGGAATTGGCGGTAGCAGTGGAAAAGGAGGATTCAGCCGAGGAGGGGACGGAGGATGGAGTAGGAGGAGGAGAAGAGGCAGGCCTGCATGCAATCCGTGGCAGTAACACTAAATCCACATGGGTGCCACGGGTTAGATGCTTGAGGGCCACCAGAAGGTTCACCCAGTGGGCAGTAAAAGTTATGTACCTTCCATGCCAGTGTTTGCTATACCACGTGTCTGTGGTCATATGTATCTTGGTACCAACACTGTGTGCCAGAGATACTGTATATTAACTTGCTGCTTAACGTGGCCAAATAGTTTAGGGATGCCCTTCTGGGAGAAATATTTCCTTCTGGGGACCTTCCATTGTGGTGTGCCAATGGCCACAAATTTTCTAAAGCCCTCCAAGTCCACCAATTTATATGGCAGTAGTTGGCGGGCTAGCAGTTCCGACAAGCCATCGGTCAACCATTGGGCAAGAGAATTATCCGGCAACATTTTTTTTACGCTCAAACATTTGTGCCACGGAAGCCTGATTTGGGCCAGATGAACGCGACGACGGTAAGGTGTAAGGGGGAGTGGAGGACAAATGGGAGGAGAGAGGAGAAGAGGCAGGACGTTAAGCACCAGGAGTGTGGCTTTGTGGGTTCTGACTGCGTTGCTCCCACTGGGCTCGGTGATGGAAGGCCAGGTGTCTTCTGAAGGAGGTGGTCCCTAGGTGAGTCTTGGGCTTACCACGACTTATACACTGCTCAAAAAAATAAAGGGAACACTTAAACAACACAATGTAACTCCAAGTCAATCACACTTCTGTGAAATCAAACTGTCCACTTTGGAAGCAACACTGAGTGACAATCAATTTCACATGCTGTTGTGCAAATGGGATAGACAACAGGTGGAAATTATAGGCAATTATCAAGATACCCCCAATAAAGGAGTGGTTCTGCAGGTGGTGACCACAGACCACTTCTCAGTTCCTATGCTTCCTGGCTGATGTTTTGGTCACTTTTGAATGCTGGCAGTGCTTTCATTCTAGTGGTAGCATGAGACGGAGTCTACAACCCACACAAGTGGCTCAGGTAGTGCAGCTTATCCAGGATCAATATTACACTTGTGTATACCCTGCACACGTAGAGGCACTTATTATTGTATTTTACATTTAGTCTGAGACTACTGGTTGCCTGCTCTTGACATGTGCATTTTTTGTGTTGTGATATTTCTTTTGTAAAAATTAACTTTTATTATTACTACATTTAATAAATGGTGAAAACTTATAACTAACCTACTTAAATTAATTTAAAACTCTCTGCAGTGGACCCTTGGTGTGCTTGGCTTAGTGTATTTTCTCTAATAACAGCCGTTTGGCAGTCGCAGCTGTTACTTTAACTGGCTATCTATTTATTTTCGCTGTCTACTTGAACAGATACTTTGTGTCTGCTAATGTTTTTAGCAGTTGCTTGCTATACTGCCTGCAGGCTATACAGTGTTGGTGCCTTTTGACACTGTATTGTAACATTCTAACTTTTGTTGGTAGTAATACATTTGCTGCGCTGAATGCCTTCCACCTGTCTACTTTCATTTATTCGTTCGATTTAGATTCTGATGGCGGCGCAGTCACTTGCTATGCTACCTACTCGCTACTCGGTAGCTTGCACACTCTATCTGGGTCCGCTGTAACCTAAAATCTTAAACGCTGCCCCCCTTTTTTTCTTCAGCCATTTTTCACTTTATTTAAAGCATCTATTGAACTCCTATTCCTTTTTGGGGTATTACTTTTTAGGGTTTTCCCCTATGTTTAGAATCAATATTACACTTGTGTATACCCTGCACACGTAGAGGCACTTATTATTGTATTTTACATTTAGTCTGAGACTACTGGTTGCCTGCTCTTGACATGTGCATTTTTTGTGTTGTGATATTTCTTTTGGAAAAATTAACTTTTATTATTCCTACATTTAATAAATGGTGAAAACTTATAACTAACCTACTTAAATTAATTTAAAACTCTCTGCAGGGGACCCTTGGTGTGCTTGGCTTAGTGTATTTTCTCTAATAACAGCCGTTTGCTGTTACTTTAACTGGCTATCTATTTATTTTCGCTGTCTACTTGAACAGATACTTTGTGTCTGCTAATGTTTTTAGCAGTTGCTTGCTATACTGCCTGCAGGCTATACAGTGTTGGTGCCTTTTGACACTGTATTGTAACATTCTAACTTTTGTTGGTAGTAATACATTTGCTGCGCTGAATGCCTGCCACCTGTCTACTTTCATTTATTCGTTCGATTTCGATTCTGATGGCGGCGCAGTCACTTTCTATGCTACCTACTCGCTACTCGGTAGCTTAGAGTGTGCAAGCTACCGAGTAGCGAGTAGGTAGCATAGCAAGTGACTGCGCCGCCATCAGAATCTAAAGCGAACGAATAAATGAAAGTAGACAGGTGGCAGGCATTCAGCGCAGCAAATGTATTACTACCAACAAAAGTTAGAATGTTACAATACAGTGTCAAAAGGCACCAAAACTGTATAGCCTGCAGGCAGTATAGCAAGCAACTGCTAAAAACATTAGCAGACACAAAGTATCTGTTCAAGTAGACAGCGAAAATAAATAGATAGCCAGTTAAAGTAACAGCTGCGACTGCCAAACGGCTGTTATTAGAGAAAATACACTAAGCCAAGCACACCAAGGGTCCCCTGCAGAGAGTTTTAAATTAATTTAAGTAGGCTAATTATAAGTTTTCACCATTTATTAAATGTAGGAATAATAAAAGTTTATTTTTACAAAAGAAATATCACAACACAAAAAATGCACATGTCAAGAGCAGGCAACCAGTAGTCTCAGACTTAAGCCTATTGCACACGACCGTATGGCTTTTTCAGTGTTTTGCGGTCCGTTTTTCACGGATCCGTTGTTCCGTTTTTTGTTTCTGTTGTGTTTCCGTTTCTGTTCCGTTTTTCCGTTCCGTTTTTCCGTATGGCATATACAGTATACAGTAATTACATAGATAAAATTGGGCTGGGCATAACATTTTCAATAGATGGTTCAGCAAAAAACGGAACGGAAACAGAAGACATACGGATGCATTTCCGTATGTGTTCCGTTTTTTTTGCGGACCCATTGACTTGAATGGAGCCACGGAACGTGATTTGCGGGCAATGATAGGACATGTTCTATGTTAAAACGGAACGGAAAAACTGAAATACGGAAACGGAATGCATACGGAGTACATTGCGTTTTTTTTGCGGAACCATTGAAATGAATGGTTCCGTATACGGACCGTATACGGAACGCAAAAAACGGCCAGTAAACGGGAAAAAAAAACGGCCGTGTGCAGGAGGCCTAAATGTAAAATACAATAATAAGTGCCTCTACGTGTGCAGGGTATACACAAGTATAATATTGATTCTAAACATAGGGGAAAACCCTAAAAAGTAATACCCCAAAAAGGAATAGGAGTTCAATAGATGCTTCAAATAAAGTGAAAAATGGCTGAAGAAAAAAAGGGGGGCAGCGTTTAAGATTTTAGGCTACAGCGGAGAGTTTTAAATTAATTTAAGTAGGTTAGTTATAAGTTTTCACCATTTATTAAATGTAGGAATAATAAAAGTAAATTTTTACAAAAGAAATATCACAACACAAAAAATGCACATGTCAAGAGCAGGCAACCAGTAGTCTCAGCTTATCCAGGATGGCACATCAATTCGAGCTGTGGCAAGAAAGTTTGCTGTGTCTGTCAGCGTAGTGTCCAGAGCATGGAGGCGCTACCAGGAGACAGGCCAGTACATCAGGAGACGTGGAGGAGGCCGTAGGAGGGAAACAACCCAGCAGCAGGACCGCTACCTCCGCCTTTGTGCAAGGTGGAACAGGAGGAGCACTGCCAGAGCCCTGCAAAATGACCTCCAGCAGGCCACAAATGTGCATGTGTCTGTTCAAATGGTCAGAAACAGACTCCATGAGGGTGATATGAGGGCCCGACGTCCACAGGTGGGGGTTGTGCTTACAGCCCAACACCGTGCAGGACGTTTGGCATTTGCCAGAGAACACCAAGATTGGCAAATTCGCCACTGACGCCCTGTGCTCTTCACAGATGAAAGCAGGTTCACACTGAGCACATGTGACAGACGTGACAGAGTCTGGAGACACTGTGGAGAACGTTCTGCTGCCTGCAACATCCTCCAGCATGACCGGTTTGGAATTGGGTCAGTAATGGTGTGGGGTGGCATTTCTTTGGAGGGCCGCACAGCCCTCCATGTGCTCGCCAGAGGTAGCCTGACTGCCATTAGGTACCGAGATGAGATCCTCAGACCCCTTGTGAGACCATATGCTGGTGCTGTTGGCCCTGGGTTCCTCCTAATGCAAGACAATGCTAGACCTCATGTGGCTGGAGTGTGTCAGCAGTTCCTGCAAGACGAAGGCATTGATGCTATGGACTGGCCCGCCCGTTTCCCAGACCTGAATCCAATTGAGCACATCTGGGACATCATGTCTCACTCTATCCACCAACGTCACGTTGCACCACAGACTGTCCAGGAGTTGGCAGATGCTTTAGTCCAGGTCTGGGAGGAGATCCCTCAGGAGACCGTCCGCCACCTCATCAGGAGCATGCACAGGCGTTGTAGGGAGGTCATACAGGGACGTGGAGGCCACACACACTACTGAGCCTCATTTTGACTTGTTTTAAGGACATTACATCAAAGTTGGATCAGCCTGTAGTGTGTTTTTCCACTTTAATTTTGAGTGTGACTCCAAATCCAGACCTCCATGGGTTGAAAAATTTTATTTCCATCTTTTTATTTTTGTGTGATTTTGTTGTCAGCACATTCAACTATGTAAAGAACAAAGTATTTCAGAAGAATATTTAATTAATTCAGATCTAGGATGTGTTATTTTTGTGTTCCCTTTATTTTTTTGAGCAGTGTACGTTGACAGCACAAGCTGCAGATGGCAACACTATTGTCAGCAGTTGACACGTTAAATAAAAGCCCACACTGCGGAGCCATGTGTCGGCGCGTCCTGGGAGCGCAAGATGTGACTGTGCATGGTGGATGGCTCGCTCCAGATACATTTGCAGTCTGCTTTTTGCCTCCTGTACACTGCGAGTTCTGCCTGCTTCTCCTCCCTATCTGCTGCTCAGTCTCTCCCTCTGAACTCCCCTTCTCTTCCTCTTACCTGGGCACCCACATGAAGTCCATTGACACGTCATCATAGTCACCTTCACCACCACTGACATTAGAGATCTCGGAGTAGGCAACAACAGCGGGGACAACCCTCCTTGGGCTGATCTTTGTACTGTCGTCAGACCGCTGGGTGGCGGCAGTTGCTACCTCCTCTTCCTCATCCAATGCCAAGAATGGCTGCGCATCGGTAAGGTCTGGGAATGGATGGGAAAATAATTCCTCTGACTCGAGTGAAGCAGCTATGGTGGTGTCTTTGAGGGTGCACAGCAGAGAGTGAGGAGGGTGCAGATACAGAGGATGAGGAGGGTGCAGAAGCGGAAGGCTGAGTGAGCCACTAAACCAACTCTGGTGTGACCTTTGACGTAATCGCACACACCTTCTCCAACTACGCACTTAGGCTCCGGCCTGATGCACCTGCCCGACCCCTACCACCCCTGCGGAACGGCCTACCTCTTCCTCTCATTTTCAATAACCATGTGCCAAAGTCCCTAGAGAAGAGCAGTATTTGTGGAAGCAGGTATATAGAACCCCTTAATCATTTTTTGGGGGGGCAACTGGTATATCACACCAGTTGCAATTAGTTGTTCCAATGGCGTTTGTCCCTCTGTATAGCTGCGGTATCTCCGCAGAACCACACACAAATGCTGCACAATACAAATGCACTATATAGAAATTATATTATAGGTATATCACACCCCTGCCTCAATCAGATTTTTTTGGGGGAAACTGGTATATCACACCAGTTGCAATTAGTTCCAATGGCGTTTGTCCCTCTGTATAGCTGTGGTATCTCAGCAGAACAGCACACAAATGCTGCACAATACAAATGCACTATATAGAAATTATATTATAGGTATATCACACCTCAATTAGATTTTTTGGGGGGGGAAACTGGTATATCACACCAGTTGCAATTAGTTCCAATGGCGTTTGTCCCTCTGTATAGCTGTGGTATCTCAGCAGAACAGCACACAAATGCTGCACAATACAAATGCACTATATAGAAATTATATTATAGGTATATCACACCTCAATTAGATTTTTTGGGGGGGAAACTGGTATATCACACCAGTTGCAATTAGTTGTTCCAATAGAGTTTGTCCCTCGGAATAGCTGCAGTATCTCAGCAGAACTGCACACAAATGCTGCACAATACAAATGCACTATAATAAACTTTATATGTTCGAAAGTATTGTGGTAAGGTGAACAGAAAAGTGTATGGTAGAGTCCTCGAAGGGGTCTATATCCCACCCAGCTTTCTCAACTGGGTGAGGTAAATAAAATCCAGAAGGTTAAAATGGTCTCTGCAATGTGTAGGTTGCCGAGACAGTTTTGTTAAGTTTATGGGCTGGATTTTATTGGACTGGGAGAAGGTAGAATTGGTAGAGGGACCTCCCCAGTCCACCCCATTCCGGGACAGGTTTTCCCCTAGCCTGAGGGATCCTTAGCTGAAGCCAGCTGGGATCGTCAAGGGGAAATAAAGCATAGTCCAGGCTGTCAGTCTAGGAGAGTGAGGCCTGGAGAAAGTCTGGGAAGCTGGCTGCCCTGCTGGCTAGAGAAGCAGAGTTCTCTGTGTGAACTGTGTTCAATAGGTGAGTTAGGAACTTCACTCTATTAGCCAGAGCACAGACTGGCAGGTGTTTATTTTGGTTTATGTTTTGTGGTGCTGGACCTTCAGCTTACCCAGTGAATTATAACTGGGGTGCCTGTATTGCCAGAGTGTGATAAATAAAGCAACATTTGGACTTTAACCCTGTGGTCTGCAAGAGAATCTGTCATCGCCGCCCTACTTGAGAGTGGAACCCCTTACAGTATATTATAAGTATGTTACACCCCTCAGTATGTCACACCTATTCCAGTCGTTAAGAGGACTTTTGGGGACCTATTAGCTAGCGTTTGGTGTCTTTAACTATACTCTCTAACAGTCTGTCCCTGCTCCACACAGCAAGCTCTCCCTACACTGGCAAAAAACGGAATGTAAAATGGCGGCCAGGTCGGGTTTATTTATAGGGTAGGGGGTGTGTCCATGTGCTGAAACGTCTCAATTGGCTGTTCTGTCCCACCTGATGGAGGTGTCATGGGTCAAAGTTCTGCACAATGCAAAGACTATTGCGCCGGCGAACATCGCCATATGTTCACCGCAAAACTACCGCTGGGCGAACCGCAAGCCATCTCAACTTACCAATTGCTGACCAAGTGAAGGCGGATGCTCAACAGACAGGATCCGTTTTTTGGGGGTTATTGTTCTGAAGGATCAGAGTAAAGGCAAAATAATCTGTGATGTCAACACAAACTTACTGCTGACACCCTCTCCACTCTGTCGGGGGCCCTACTTGTATAAGCATTTAATACAACAGGTTCTGTAGACATCTATGTGGAATCATCTAACGGTGTAAAAGGAGTGCGTTTCTTCTTGCCGCTAACATCGACCTGTAAGGCCTCATGTACACGGCCGTTGTTTTAGTCCGCATCCAAGCCACAGTTTTGGCGGCTCAGATGTGGACCCATTCACTTCAATGGGGCCGCAAAAGATGCGGACAGCAGTCAGTGTGCTGTCCGCATCCGTTTCTACGTTCCATGGTCTGAATAAAAAATATATAACCTGTCCTATTCTTGTCCACATTTTGCAGACAAGAATAGGCAGTTATATTAATGGCTGTCCGTGCCGTTCTGCAAATTGCGGAACGCACATGGACACCATCCGTGTTTTGAGGATACACGATTTGCGGACCGCAAAACACACAACGGTCGTGTGTATTTGGCCTAAGGCTGAGTTTTTATAGTTATTTGGTCAGTTTTGGCCCCGTGACTGCCCAAATAAGTGAAGTGTGCAGTGATTCTAAGAGCGACGCCTGTCATCTGCAAGTCATACTGACTCCAGTGGCGTACTGCCAATATAGGCAGACCACGACGTTGCTATGGGGCCTGGAGCGCAAGGAAGGCCCCGCCCCCCTATGTCTACTCTGCTCAAGACTCAGTTTATTGGCTGGGGTGTTCTCCCAGCGGGCCCCCCCCCCTCCCCGGGGATGATGTGATTGCGATCCCTCCCCCTGTCTGACCTCCATATGATCCGGGCTGCGGGCTCCCAGGCACTGCGTCTACTCTCTGCTGCATTTCACACTGGCCAATGAGCATTTAGCAGCGCAAAGATCCTGCTGCTGATTGGCCAGTGTATTGCTGGCAGGCAGCAGGAGCAGCGCAGGCTCAAGCACCGAAGCACACACAGAGGCGCGCACTCAGCGTGTCAGTAGTTATCCTCTCTCTGCCCTCAGTGTTTGCTCCCCACCATCTGCCTCGGGCCCTCAAGTCATCACTCAGCCAGTGTAAGTGAGTGAGTGCAGGCCCCCCGCCCACGTCCCAGACTGAAGGACCGGGACAGAATAAACACTTACTCAGGTAGTGTGCCACAGTAGAGCTTCACTTTTAATAAAAAGTTCAGGTTGGATGGATATGGCTATTTTTGATGGGGGGAGGGCAGCAGCTGAGCAAACAGTGGTTTTTTTTTGGGGGGGGGGGCCTGTAGGCTCACAGAGGACTCAGAATGACAGTGTGCTTTCCTCCTACTCCTCCCCCCAAGGGACATGGGGGGGGGGGGGGAAGCACACTGTACTCCTGAGTCCTCTAGTCCTATATTAGCCTACAGGGCCCCCCCAGCACATCAGTCACCTTGTGGGGTGGGGGGAGCTATGTGCACCCTCAGCATCAGCAGCAAGGAGTTAAAGGGGTTATCCAACCAACCCCTATAATTCCCCCCACTGTATGCGGTGCCAGGGCATTTTGGGTGGCAAACTAGGGGTTAGATAGCCCTTTTAACCTTTAGGGTACCGGCGTGTTTTTTTTTTTTTTTTCATTTTTTCATTTTCTTTTTTTTCCCTATCTTCCTTCAGCTAGAACTTTTTTATTTTTCCATTGACGTAGATGTAGGAGGGCTAATTTTTTGCGGGAGAAGTTGTACTTTAATATTGCATACAATGTAGTGGGAAGCGGGCAAAACTATTTCAAATGGGGGGGGAGTTTGAAAAAAAACAAACGCAATTTCTCCACCGTTTTATGGGTTTTGTTCCTATGGCATTTCCTTTGTGCAAAACTGACCTGTGCTCTTCATTTTCTGGGTCAGTACGATTGCAATGATACCACATATGTATAGTTTTTTTTATGTCTAAATAGTTTTTTAGTTACTGAAACAAAATTGGTTAATAATAAAAAAATAAATAAAAAGATTTATTCCTAACGGTTTCAGTAGGTCATGTATACATTTCTTTAATGGCAAATGGGGGTGTGGCAGGGGAGGAGCCAGGACAGAAGGTGGGATGGGCCAGGGGTGGGTAGTGGGCAGGGTTAGGGGGCCCAATTCAGATTCTTGCTATGGGGCCCAGTGATTTCTATGTACGCCCCTGACTGACTCAGTATTATTTCACTACCACAGCAGACTCCCTATGCATGTTACTGCAAGGCACAGTGTTCTACACCACTATAAAGGCTCTCTGTAGCCAGGAAATAGCTGTCGCCACGAATAAATTCGGATCAAAGCAATTTTTTTTAAAAGATTTGGCAAACCGGCCGAATCAAATTTTTGAAAAATTTGCTCATCTCTAGTGACAACAATGAATTACCAGGTGACCACACAGATCAGGGTAGAATGGCAAACACCCAGGTCAGGAGAATACACCCTGCACATAGCAAAGTTGAAGTCTGCCTCAGTCACATATGTCACAGGACTGAAAAGCTGGTTAATGAGCACACCTGACCAACTGGTAATCAAGCACACACAGACCAAGTGTGCTCTATAAACACAGAGCACACAGAGCACACAGGTCACAGGAGACAGTTCACACATAGCCACAGAACACTGCAGCCAGCACGCACCACACCAACAACCAGCATACAAAAGAGAATAATCAACCGCAGCCAGTATAGGCAGCCAGCCAACAGAGCAACACAGTGTGATGTGTGTCACACATACACAATATACACTATGCAGTACCCCCACATTACAGAACCACACTATACACTATGCAGTCACCCCCATGTCACATAAGCACATTATACACTACGTAGTCATACATATACACAATACAGTGTTCCCCACCTTGCTCTTCCTGGCAAACCTAAGAGCCCAGGCAGAAGCATGTGTTTTTACTCTCTGTTATGAACTGCAGACAGAGAGGGTCTTACATCTGATTGGCTGTCCTGACTCGCCTTCTCTCTTTTATTGGCTGAGCTGCTCGCCTTCATCATTCCTGCTGCCCTAAATCACAGAAATACAGCAAGCGGAGGCATCTGGGTAACCCTTTCCTTTCCAGATCAGAGCTGTCCTGTTAACTCTTTCAGTGCAACACAGGAGCTTTGTAACCTGCTTTGCACAGTTATGCTACTAGTACTATCGGCCCTGCTGTGCTGTCTAGGGATGAGCGAATCGACTTCGGACGAAAAGTCCGAAGTCGATTCACATAAAACTTGGTTTTAATACTGTACATGATTTTTTTTGTTTAAAAAATGAAATCATTGTGTAAGGCCTCATGCACACGACAGTATTTTTTCACGGTCCGCAAAACGAGGTTCTGTTGTTCCGTGTCCATGTGTCTTCCTTGATTTTTGGAGGATCACCAGACATGAAAAGTGAATCTAAGTCAAGTTTGCCTTGAAAATGATAGGAAAAAAACGGACACGGATCACGGACACGGATGACAATCTTGTGTGCCTCCATGTTTTTTCACGGACCCATTGACTTGAATGGGTCCGCGAACCGTTGTCCGTGAAAAAAATAGGACAGGTAATTTTTTTCACGGACTGGAAACACGGATAACGGACGCAGATGACAAACGGTGCATCTTCCGATTTTTCCACGGACCTATTGAAAGTCAATGGGTTTGCAGAAAACGGAACAACGGACACGGATGCACACAACGGTCGTGTGCATGAGGCCTAAAACTTACATGAATAAAAAATAGTATACATATTAGGTATCGCCGCGTCCATGACAACCTGCTCTATAAAAATACCACATGAGCTAACCTGGTGCCAAAACAGCTATTTCTTGTTACCTTGCCTCACAAAATGTGTAATATAGAGCAACCAAAAATCATATGTACCCTAAACTAGTAGGAACAAAACTGCCACCCTATCCAGTAGTTTCTAAAATGGGGTCACTTTTTTGGAGTTTCTACTCTAGGGGTGCATCAGGGGGGCTTCAAATGGGACATGGTGTCAAAAAACCAGTCCAGCAAAACCTGCCTTCCAAAAACCGTATATGTTTATAAAGCCGGTCGATACGGACGCGGCGATACCTAATATGTATACTTTTTTTTTTTTTTTTTTACCCTATTTTTTACCAATTTTTTTTTTTTACTTTATTTGGGAAAAATGACGTTTTTGTTTATTTTTACTTGAAACGTAATTTTTTTGGGGGAAAACTTTATTTTTTCAACTTTTTTTTCACTTTATTTTTTGTCCCACTTTGGGACTTGAACTTTGGGGGGTATATTCCTTTACAATGCATTCCAATAGTTCTTGGAATGCATTGGCTGTATGAGTAATACTGTGTGTATTAGGCCTCATGCACACGACGATTTTTTTTTAAGGTCCGCAAAACGGATTTCCGTTGTTCCGTGATCCGTGACCGTTTTTCTTCCGTGAGTCTTCCTTGATTTTTGGAGGATCCACGGACATGAAAAGTGAAAAAAAAAAAAAGTCAAGTTTGCATTGAAAATTATAGGAAAAACGGACACGGATCACGGACGCGGATGACAATCTTGTGTGCATCCTATGATTCAAGAGAGAAAAGAATACCGAGATAATAGCTGCACATCTAAAAAAGTATCAAATTTATTATGGACAACAGACACAACAAGAAATAATTAAAAACATTGTATACAATGAATCTAGGCCATGTGCGCTAATCATATACACATGCCCTCCTGACTCACCACAACACCATAAACATTCCCCCACACATACAAATAGATAGAGAAGTAAAGTGCATGTAATCCATCAACAATAAAATTATTGGAGAGCTGTAATACTTATCATTAAAGATGACGTAGTGGGGGTATGCGTGGTGGTCAGGAAACAAGCCCAACGCGTATCGCCAGGCTCTGCTGGCTTCCTCAGGGGTGCCTGAGGAACCTTACATCACAAAAAGTGTAAGGCCTCTTTCACACGGGCGTGTCCGGATTAGGTCTGGATGCATCCCGGTGCATTGCGGCAAACCCGCACGAGTAGGAATGCAATTGCAGTCCGTTTTGACTGCGATTGCGTTCCGATGTTCAGTTTTTATCGCGCGGGTGCAATGTGTTTTGCACGCGTGTGATAAAAAACCGACTGTGGTACCCAGACCCGAACTTTTTTACAGAAGTTCAGGTTTGGGTTAGTTGTAGTGTAGATTGTATTATTTCCCCTTATAACATGGTTATAAGGGGAAATAATAGCATTCTGATTACAGAATGCATAGTACAATAGGGCTGGAGGGGTTAAAAAAATAATAATAATTTTTTTGCTCACAGATATAGACAGAAGAGAAGCCGGCTGCGCGAACAAGTGGATTAAGGAGAGTTAAATTTTATTTTTAATTTTTTAACCCCTCCAGCCCTATTTTACTATGCATTCTGTATTCAGAATGCTATTATTTTCCCTTATAACCATGTTATAAGGGGAAATAATAATGATCGGGTCCCCATCCCGATCGTCAACTAGCAACCGTGCGTGAAAATCGCACCGCATCCGCACTTGCTTGCGGATGCTTGCGATTTTCACGCAACCCCATTCATTTCTATGGGGCCTGCGTTACGTGAAAAACGCACAAAGAGGAGCATGCTGCGATTTTCATGCAACGCACAAGTGATGTGTGAAAATCACCGCTCGTGTGCACAGCCCCATAGAAATGAATGGGTCGGGATTCAGTGCGGGTGCAATGCGTTCAACTCACGCATCGCATCCGCGCGGAATACTCGCCCGTGTGAAAGGGGCCTAATACCAAGCGATAAAAAAGTCACATGCACCCAAAAATCATTCCAATCAAACCGTTCTCATCCCGCAAAAAAAGACACCCTACATAGGACAATAGCCGAAAATTAAAAAAACTGTGGCTCTCAGAATATGGAGACACTGAAATATGATTTTACATTTTTTGTTTCAAAAATGCTTTTATTGTGTAAAACTTAAATTAAAAAAATTATTTAAGTTTTACACAATAAAAGCATTTTTGAAACAAAAAAAAATCATTTTTCAGTGTCTCCATATTCTGAGAGCCCTATTATTATTATTTTTTGGGCGATTGTCTTATGTAGGGTGTCTTTTTGCGGAATCAGATGACGGTTTGATTGGAATGATTTTTGGGTGCATATGACTTTTTGATTGCTTGGTATCACACTTTTTGTTTTGTAAGGTGAGAAAAATTGTTAGTTCTTTTACACCGTTTTGATTTCTTTTTTTTATGCTTTACAAAAATACACAAATTGACAGGTATGCAACCCTATTATATAGAAAATAAATATTCCAGCAAAAAGGGTTGCTTGAAAACAAAAAAACAAATAAGTTTTATTGAATATACATTTTTTTTAAAAGGGAGGAAGGGGAAATAGCAAAACATATGCGACAGTGGAAGAAAACAATCAGAGAGTCACCGTGTGTGGAACACAGCAAAGCGAACACTCTCTGAATTCAACCCCTGCATCAATTGCTGAAAAAAAGTGACCTGAGGTCCTATTAAAAATGATAGGCCATGTCACTAATAAATACCACAAGTGTGGTTTGCAACAATGTAGCAGTAGGTGTCCCCCATACACATGGCCCCAAAACTCTGTGGCAATGTACAATCCAATACACGGGGGAACACACACTGCTCACTCACGCTGGTATCACCAGCTGTTCAGCAGCTGTTGCAAGCCACACATTAAAAAGTCTGATCTGTCGGCTAAAAATAATTCATGCCCTGCTCTGAATAAAGTTACAGACACCTGGTGTTTTTTTTATGGTGTTCGCCTGAGGGGTTAGTTCATGTGCTATTTTTATACAGCAAGTTATGTACGCGGCAATACCTAATTTGTATACTTTTTTTTTTTAAGTATTCAAATTAGGTATTGCCGTGTCCATAACAACCTGCTGTATAAAAATATCACATGAACTAACCCCTCAGGTGAACACTATAAAAAAAACAACAGGTGTCTCTAACTTTATTCAGAGCAGGGCATGAATTATTTTTAGCAGGCAGATCAGACTTTTTAATGTATGGCTTGCAACAGCTGGTGATACTAGCCTGACCCTAAGTTCACACTTGCGCGCTTTACAGCGCGTTCGAACGCGCTGTAAAACGCATAACCGATGCAAACCAATGCTTCCCTATGGGACAGGTTCACATTTTCGCGTTTTACAGCGCGTTCGAACGCGCTGAAAAACGCCCAACGCATAAACAAGTTCTTGAGCTTCTTTGGGGCGTTTTGTCGCGCGGGCCATAGGACACTGCTGTCAATCACACAAACGCGCGTAATACGCGCGTTGACTATGGACAAAAACGCGCACAAAAACGCGCATATCAAATACGCTCAGGTCTGAACCCAGTGTGAGTGTTTGAGCAATGTGTGTTCCCCAGTGTATTGGACTGTACATTGGCACAGAGTTTTGGGGCCATGTGTATGGGGGACGCCTACTGCTACATTGTTGCAAATCACACTTGTGGTATTTATTAGTGACATGGCCTATCATTATAATAGGACCTCAGGTCACTTCTTTCAGCAATTAATGCAGGGGTTGAATTCAGAGAGCGTTCGCTTTGCTGTGTTCCACACACGGTGACTCTCTGATTGTTTTCTTCCACTGTCTCATATGTTTTGCTATTTACCCTTCCTCCCTTTATAAAAAAATGTATATCCAATAAAACTTTGTTTTTTGTTTTCAAGCGACCATTTTTGCTGGAATATTTATTTGCTAGATAATAGGGTTGCATACCTGTCAATTCGCGTATTTTTGTAAACCATAAAAAAATGAAATAAAAATGGTGTAAAAAAAACAATTTTTTGTCACCTTACATCACAAAAAGTGTGATACCAAGTGATCAAAAACTCATACCCACCACAAATTCATAACAATCAAACTGTCACAAAATCCCACAAAAAATGAGATCCTACCTAAGACAATCGCCCAAAAAGTAAAAAAAAACTGTCTTTCAGAATATGGAGACACTGAAACATGCTTTTTTTTTGTTTCAAAAAAGATTTTATTGTGTAAAACTTAAATTAAAAATAAGTATACATATTAGGTATTGCTACGTCCGTAACAATCTGCTGTACAAAAATATTACATGAACTAACTCCTCAGGTAAACACCATAAAAAAATAAAATAAAAACGGTGTAAAAAAAGCCATTGTATCAAACCGACATCTCATCCTGCAAACAAATAAGACCCTAATTAAGACAATCGCCCAAAAAATTAAAAAAACTTTGGCTCTCAGAATATGGAGACACTAAAACATGATTTTCTTTTTTGTTTAAAAAATTGAATTGTGTAAAACTTAAAGAAATTAAAAAAAGTACACATACAGTATTAGGTATCGCCGCGTCCAAAAGAACCTGCTGTATAAAAATATCACATGAACTAACCTCTCAGATGAACATCATAAAAAAATGAAATAAAAACGGTGTAAAAAAAGCCATTTTTTGTCACCTTTCATCACAAAAAGTGTAATACCAAGCGATCAAAAAGTCATAGTCACCCCAAAATCAAACCAATCAAACCATCATTACATCACGCAAAAAATAAGAACCTAAGACAATCACCCAAAAAATTTAAAAAAAAACTATGGCTCTCAGAATATGTAGACAGTGAAACATAATTTTTTTCGTTTCAAAAATGCTTTTATTGTGTAAAACTTAAATTAAAAAAGTATACATATTAGGTATTGCCGCATCCGAAACAACCTGATATATAAAAATATCACATAAACTAACCCCTCAGATGAATACCGTAAAAAAATAAAATAAAAACAATGTTAAAAAAGCCATTTTTTGTCGCCTTACATCACAAAAAGTGTAATACTAAGCGATTAAAACATCAAACGCACCCCAAAATCATACTAATGAAACTGTCATCTTATCCCGCAAAAAATGAGACTCTACCAAAGACAATTGCCCAAAAAATCAAATCAAATATAGACACTACAACATGATTTTTTTGTGTTTCAAAAATGCTGTTATTGTGTAAAACTTAGGCCTCCTACATACAAACGTGTGCACCGCCTGGCCGTACTGCGGCCCGCAAATGTCGGGCCGCAATGCAATAACACCTACCCTGGGGCAGCCACGGCGGATCGTGGACTCATTCACTTTAATGGGTCTGCTATCCGCCCGTTCCGCAAAAAGATAGAACATGTCCTCTCTTTTTGCAGAACAGAAGTACGGGATGAAACCCCACGGAAGCACTCCGTAGTGCTTCCGTAGGGTTCTGTTCTGTGTTTCCGTTCCACACCATTCCGCATCTCCAGATTTGCGGACGCATTGAAGTGAATGGGTCCACATCTGTGATGCAAAATGCACACAGAATGGTGCCCGTGTATTGCGGACCTGCAAATGCGGTCTACAATACGGCAATGGGACACCTACGGTCGTGTGCAGGAGGTCTTAAAGAAATAAAATGAAAATTAAACATACAGTATTAGGTATCGCTACATCCATAAGAAGTTGCTGTATAAAAATATTACACGAACTAACCCCTCAGGTGAACACCATAAAATTTTTTTTTTTAAAAATGGTGTAAAAAAAAAGCCATTTTTTGTCACCTTACATCACAAAAAGTGTAATACCAAGAGATCAAAAAGTCATACACATCCCCCAAAATCATACCAGTCATCTCATCCCGCAGCAAAAAATGAGAACCTAAGACAATTGCCCAAAAAATAAAAAAAATATGGCTCTCAGAATATGGAGACACGGAAACATGATTTCATTTTTGTTTAAAAAATGCTGGTATTGTATAAAACTTAAATAAAAAATAAAAAAGTACACATACATTATTAGGTATTGCCACGTCCATAAGAACCTGCTGTATAAAAATATCACATGAACTAAACCCTCAGATGAACAACATAAAAAAATGAAATATAAAAATGGTGTAAAAAAAGCAATTTTTTGTCACCTTACATCACAAAAAGTGTAATACCAAGAGATCAAAAAAGTAATACGCACCCCAAAATCATACCAATCAAACCATCATCTCATCCCGCCAAAAATAATAACCTAATTAAGACAATCGACCAAAAAAAAAAAAAAAAATATGGCTCTCAGAATATGGAGACACAGAAACATGATTGTTTTGTTTAACCACCTCCGGACCGCCTAACGCAGGATTGCGTTCCGGAGGTGGCAGCGCTGCGCACAGTCACGCATATACGCGTCATCTCGCGAGACGCGAGATTTCGCTCAAAGCCGGCCCGCGCATGCGCATCGCGGGCCGGCAAAATTTAAAGAACAAGTTCGTCACCAGCCTGCCAGCAACGATCATTGGCTGGCGATTTTCAAAAAATCCAATCACAAGTCATATAACAGATCATATTAGTAAATATGATCTGTTATATGGCTTGTCTGCTCTTCTGCTGGTCCTTTTCGTCGGTTGGATCCAGCAGAGGAGCAGACTGAACTGTGAGTACACCAAACAGTACACTTTAGCCCCAGATCACCCCCCTGCACCCCAATTAACCCATTGATCACCCCTTTGATCGCCCCTGTCAATCACTAGTGAAAGGAAAAAAAGTGATCAGTGTAAACTGTCACTTTTTTTTTTTCACTAGTATTGGCTGTTAGGTTTTAGGGATAGTTTAGGCCCCTTGGTTAGGTAGTTAGCGTCAGTTAGCGCCCAGCCCACCGCACCGCAGTCACTTTTATTCGCTGATTAGCGTATCGCTAATCAGCATTTGTACTTTTATAGTATCTGTAAGTGATCAAAACTGATCACGGTCAGATCTATAATAGTATTAGTGTCACCTTAGCTCGCCCTCCACCCAAAACGCAGTGTTTGCCCGATCAGGCGTGATCGGTCGCCCACACGTGCGTTCACCCACTCCCGCCCCACCGCAGTGACAAAAAATATATATTTTTTTGATCACTGCACATTCATTTCACACGCACTGCGGCGATAAAAAAATCAGTTTTGATATTTTTTATCAACCGCAGCAGCCTCCGGTACTTCGCTAGCCTCCCCTTTGTAAGACAGGTTTGCTTTTTTTTTTTGGGTAGTCTCAGGGAATACCCCTAAATTTAGTAGTCCAAAATGTCAAACAGGGGGTATTCTTCTGAAGAGGCCTACAGGATTCTGACCCAGTCGGATGAGGAGTGGGAACCCTCATCTGACGAATCTAGCGGGTCAGAATATGAAACTGTGGAAAGCAGTGGCTCTCTGACCCAAAGTTCGGACGAGGAGGTGGAGGTCCCTGATAGCACCAGGCGTACCAGGCCCCGTGTCGCTAGGTTATGCAGGTTATGCAGGATCCGCTTCAAGAGCAGCAGAGTGGGGCTGTCGCTGCCGGATCACGTGGTGAGGCATACACCAGCAGCGCAGCCCTCCCTGGACCTAGTACCAGCACTGCCGTACAACATGGTGACGTGGCGAGCACCAGAAGGGCAGTTGAAGCTGGTACGGTGGCACGTGCACTAGTTACCCCGTCGCAGCCACCGCACAGACAGGCCCGTAGAGCCCCTAGAATCCCTGAGGTGCTGGCAAACCCTGATTGGCAGTCACCAACTTCAGCCGCACCTGTAGTTCCCCCTTTCACCGCCCAGTCTGGAGTTCGGGTTGAGATGGCTCAAATCGGTTCGGCCCTGGGATTTTTTGAGCTGTTCTTGACTGCGGAGCTCTTGGACTTAGTCGTGGCAGAGACAAACCGGTATGCCACACAATTTATATCCGCCAACCTGGGAAGCTTTTATGCCCAGCCTTTCCGGTGGAAACCAGTCCAAGTTTCCGAACTTACATTTTTTTTGGGCCTTCTCCTCAACATGGGCCTGACAAAAAAGCATGAATTGCGGTCATATTGGTCCACGCACCCGATTCATCACATGCCCATGTTCTCTGCTGCTATGTCCAGGGCACGATTTGAGGCCATCCTCCGTTTCTTGCATTTTAGCGACAACACCACCTCCCGTCCCAGAGGCCACCCAGCTTTTCACCGGCTCCACAAAATTCGGCCCCTCATAGACCATTTCAACCAGAAATTTGCAGATTTGTATACCCCCGAGCAAAACGTCTGCCTTGGCTTCAAACAATACATCCCAAGCAAGCGTGCCCGGTATGGGGTCAAATTGTATAAGCTCTGTGAAAGGGCCACAGGCTATACCCACAAATTTCGGATCTATGAGGGAAAAGATCAGACCCTGGAGCCGGTCGGTTGCCCTGACTACCTGGGGAGCAGTGGGAAGACAGTCTGGGACTTGGTGTCACCCTTATTCGGCAAGGGGTACCATCTTTATGTGGACAATTTCTACACAAGTGTGGCCCTCTTTAGGCATTTGTTTCTAGAACGGATTTGCGCCTGTGGCACCGCGCGAACTAGTCGCGTGGGCTTCCCCCAACGGCTTGTAACCACCCGTCTTGCAAGGGGGGAGAGGGCTGCCTTGTGTAACGAAGAACTGCTCGCGGTGAAATGGAGAGACAAGCGTGACGTTTACATACTCTCCTCCATTCACGCAGACACGACAATCCAAATTGAGCGAGCAACCCGTGTCATTGAAAAGCCCCTCTGTGTCCACGACTATAATGCGCTCATGGGAGGGGTGGACTTCAATGACCAGATGTTGTCTCCGTATTTAGTTTCCCGCAGAACCAGACGCTGGTATAAGAAGGTGTCTGTGTATATTTAATTCAATTGGCGCTGTATAATAGTTTTGTTCTCTACAGTAAGGCTGGGAGAACAGGATCCTTCCTCAAATTCCAGGAAGAGATCGAGAACCTCCTTTATCCAGGAGGTTCCGTGGCCCCATCCACCAGTGTAGTTAGCCGTCTACACGAGCGACATTTCCCCAGTGTCGTTCCTGGTACCTCAACCCAACCGTCACCCCGAAAAAGATGTCGTGTCTGTAGCAGGAGTGGAATAAGGCGTGACACCCGCTATTTCTGTCCTGACTGTCCTGACCACCCTGCCCTATGCTTTGGTGAGTGTTTCCGGAAGTACCACACACAGGTACACCTAGCATAGGGATTGCATCTCACAGGACAGGCACACAGGGCTATTAGGGCCCATTCACTCACAGCTGCTGCAAACCTCTCCTTTCACCTGGGATAAAGTGCATAACGTACTTCGCCACATCTTTGGGCGATTTGCGCTTTGCACATTGTCCCATGGGGAAGGAGAGGTTTGTTCTATAAAGGTAAAAAAAACGAAACAAAAAAAAAATTACCGGTAAGTAAAAAAGTTAAACGTTCAGTTAAAAAAGTTAAAAAAAAGTTTCTATGTTCTGTTCAACAGTTAATAAATTTATTGCGTTGCGGCCTGGTTTTTTCTTTTTTTGTTTTGTTTTTTTTACCTTCCAGGTGGACCAACCGATCGACTAGCTGCAGCACTGAAGTGCATTCGGACAGAAGCATTGCGCTGCTGTCAGATTACACTCAAGTCGGTGTATGCGGCGCTGCAAGACGAGATTTCTCCTCTGCAGTAAAAGATACGTTTGCCGAGGCATATGAGCTGAGGAGGTGGCGGTGTTCATATACTTTGGCAAACACTTTGTATATATAAAAAAAAAAATCCCGGCAATGATTTATTCATCCACATCGATTGATGTGAATGGAGAAATCGGGTTTGCCAGGGCATACGAGCTAAGTGGGTATGGATGTTGGGCGGAGCTCCTATGTCCTGGCAGACGCCTTTCCCCTCCTTATTCTTTTTTTGGCAGAGATTTTTTCATCCACATTGATCGATGCGAATGAAGAAATGTGTGCCGTTCATTTTTTTCTTTCAGCCCAGAGGCTGAACGGAAAAAAAAAATCTCATTACCTGTATGCTCAATATAAGGAGAATAGCAGAAACTCCTAATGCTGGGCATACATGTAATGATTGCGGAGACCCTCAAATGCCAGGGCAGTACAAACACCCCACAAATAACACCATTTTGGAAAGAAGACACCCCAAGGTATTCGCTGAGGGGCATATTGAGTCCATGAAAGATTGAAATTTTTGTCCCAAGTTAGCGGAAAGGGAGACTTTGTGAGAAAAAAATCTAAAAAATCAATTTCCGCTAACTTGTGGCAAAAAATTTTTTTTTCTATGAACTCTCCATGCCCTTCATTGAATACCTTGGGGTGTCTTCTTTCCAAAATAGGGTCACATGTGGGGTATTTATACTGCCCTGGCATTTTAGGTGCCCCAAAGCGTGAGAAGAAGTCTGGTATCCAAATGTCTAAAAATGCCCTCCTAAAAGGAATTTGGGCACCTTTGCCCACCTAGGCTGCAAAAAAGTGTCACACATGTGGTATCTCCGTATTCAGGAGAAGTTGGGGAATGTGTTTTGGGGTGTCATTTTACATATACCCATGCTGGGTGAGATAAATATCTTGGTCAAATGCCAACTTTGTATAAAAAAATGGGAAAAGTTTTCTTTTGCCAAGATATTTCTCTCACCCAGCATGGGTATATGTAAAATGACACCACAAAACACATTCCCCAACGTCTCCTGAATACGGAGATACCACATGTGTGACACTTTTTTGCAGCCTAGGTGGGCAAAGGGGCCCACATTCCAAAGAGCACCTTTCGGATTTCACAGGTCATTTACCGACTTACCACACATTAGGGCCCCTGGAAAATGCCAGGGCAGTATAACTGCCCCACAAGTGACCCCATTTTGGAAAGAAGACACCCCAAGGTATTCCGTGAGGGGCATGGCAAGTTCCTAGAATTTTTTATTTTTTGTCTCAAGTTAGTGGAAAATGATGATTTTTTTTTTATTTTATTTTTTTTCATACAAAGTCTCATATTCCACTAACTTGTGACAAAAAATAAAAACTTCCATGAACTCACTATGCCCATCAGCGAATACCTTGGGGTGTCTTCTTTCCAAAATGGGGTCACTTGTGGGGTAGTTATACTGCCCTGGCATTCTAGGGGCCCAAATGTGTGGTAAGGAGTTTGAAATCAAATTCTGTAAAAAATGACCAGTGAAATCCGAAAGGTGCTCTTTGGAATATGGGCCCCTTTGCCCACCTAGGCTGCAAAAAAGTGTCACACATCTGGTATCTCCGTATTCAGTAGAAGTTGGGGAATTTGTTTTGGGGTGTCATTTTACATATACCCATGCTGGGTGAGAGAAATATCTTGGCAAAAGACAACTTTTCCCAATTTTTTATACAAAGTTGGCATTTGACCAAGATATTTATCTCACCCAGCATGGGTATATGTAAAAAGACACCCCAAAACACATTCCCCAACTTCTACTGAATACGGAGATACCAGATGTGTGACACTTTTTTGCAGCCTAGGTGGGCAAAGTGGCCCATATTCCAAAGAGCACCTTTCGGATTTCACTGGTCATTTTTTACAGAATTTGATTTCAAACTCCTTACCACACATTTGGGCCCCTAGAATGCCAGGGCAGTATAACTACCCCACAAGTGACCCCATTTTGGAAAGAAGAGACCCCAAGGTATTTCGTGATTGGCATAGTGAGTTCATAGAACTTTTTATTTTTTGTCACAAGTTAGTGGAATATGAGACTTTGTAAGAAAAAAATAAAAAAAAAAATCATCATTTTCCGCTAACTTGTGACAAAAAATAAAAAGTTCTATGAACTCACTATGCCCATCAGCGAATACCTTAGGGTGTGTACTTTCCGAAATGGGGTCATTTGTGGGGTGTTTGTACTGTCTGGGCATTGTAGAACCTCAGGAAACATGACAGGTGCTCAGAAAGTCAGAGCTGCTTCAAAAAGCGGAAATTCACATTTTTGTACCATAGTTTGTAAACGCTATAACTTTTACCCAAACCATTTTTTTTTTACCCAAACATTTTTTTTTTATCAAAGACATGTAGAACAATAAATTTAGAGCAAAATTTATATATGGATCTCGTTTTTTTTGCAAAAAAATTGTTAAATTTCGATTAATAACAAAAAAAGTAAAAATGTCAGCAGCAATGAAATACCACCAAATGAAAGCTCTATTAGTGAGAAGAAAAGGAGGTAAAATTCATTTGGGTGGTAAGTTGCATGACCGAGCAATAAACGGTGAAAGTAGTGTAGGTCAGAAGTGTAAAAAGTGGCCTGGTCTTTCAGGGTGTTTAAGCACTGGGGGCTGAGGTGGTTAAAAAATGTTGCTATTGTGTAAATCTTAAATAAATGAAAAAAGTATACATATTAGGTATTGCCACGTCCGTAAGAACCTAATTTATAAAAATATCACATGAACTAACCCCTCAGACGAACACCATAAAAAAAGTGAAATTAAAATGGTGTAAAAAAAGCACCACAAAAAGTGTAATACCAAGCGATCAAAAATTAATATGCACCCTAAAATTATACCAAACTGTCATTTCATGCTGCAAAAAATGAGACCCGACCTAAGACAATCGCCCAAAAAATATAAAAAAATATGTTTCTTAAAATATGGAGACACTGAAATATGATTTTGTTTCAAAAATGCTTTTATTGTGTAAAACTTAAATAAATAAAAAAAATGTATAAATATTAGGTATTGCCGCATCTGTAACAAATCACATGAACTAACCCCTCAGGTGAACATCGTAATTTTTTAAAAATAAAAACTATGTAAAAAAATTCAATTTTTTTGTCACCTTACACCACAAAAAGTGTAATACCAAGCGATCAAAAATTCATACGCACCCTAAAATCCTACCAATGAAACAGTCATCTCATCCTGCAAAAAATTAGACCCTACCTAATTAGAGATGGCCTTGCTGTTCGCCCGGCGGTCGTTTCGCGGCGAACTTTGCTTGTTCGCAGTTTGCCTAACGGGCGAATATATGGCGATGTCCGCCGGCGCCATATTATTTTACATTGTGAAGAACTTTGACCCATGACACGTCCATCAGGACAGCCAATTGAGATGTTTCAGCACATGCTGACATACCCCCTACCTTATAAATAAACCTGATCTGGCCGCCATGTTACGTTCAGCCAGTGTAGGGAGAGGTTGTTGTGTGGAGCAGGGACAGACTGTAAGGGACACCAAACGCTAGCTAATAGGGCCACAAAAGTCCTTTTAAGGAGTGGTATAGGTGTGCTATCGATAGGTGTGACTTACTGAGGGGTGTAATATACTTATAATATACTTTCTAACATAGAAAGTATATTGTAGTGCATTTGTATTGTGCAGCAGTTGTGTGCGGTTCTGCTGCGATACTAATTTCTACTGGTGTTCTATACCAGTTGCCCCCCAAAAAAACTGATTGAAGCAGGGGTGTTATATACCAATAATATACTTTCTATATAGTGCATTTAGGTAGTGCAGAATTTCTTTGCGTTTTTGATGCGTTACCGCAGCTACAGATAGTGACAAACACCATTGGAACAAATAATTTCTACTGGTGCAATATACCAGTTGCCCCCCCCAAAAAAATTGATTGAAGCAGGGGTGTTATATACCAATTATATACTTTCTATATAGTGCATTTGGGTAGTGCAGCATTGGTTTGCGGTTTTGCTTCGTTACCTCAGTTATAGATAGGGACAAACAACATTGGAACAAATAATTTCTACTGGTGTGATATACCAGTTGCCCCCAAAAACAGTGGAAAAAAAAGTGGGCTACAGTAAAATTGTTATTCAGTGAACGCATAATGTACCTCAAGCCACATAATCAGAATTTATTTTATGTCAGGTGAATGCCTAATTTTTAGGGCCCGTTCTCCTGTGGCCTAAAATAAAAATTTTCTAGGCTCCAACAGGGCACATTACAGAGAATTTCCCTTTAAGACACATAAAAATGTTCCCTGATTAAGATACATATTTTTTGTTGGAATTTTTGTCATTGATCCCCCTCTAGTATGTCACTGTCCATGTTGTGGGACTATTTGTACACTTCTACTAAGTATTTGGTGGCTGAAAATATGAGCTGAAGGTTTTTCAGGTTCGCCTGCCATTAAAGTGAATGTGGTTCACGAACATTTGATCTCGTTGGCGCATTCGCGAACAGTCCCAGTTGATGTTCGTCCTGTGGCTCTCAGAATATGGAGACACTGAAACATGATTTTTTTTTTTGTTTCAAAAATGTTGTTATTGTGTAAAACTTTAATAAAAAAAAGTATACATATAAGATATCGAGTCCTTAAGAACCTTCTGTATAAAAATATCACATGAATTAAACCCTCAGGTGAACACCATAATTTTTTTTTTTTTTTAAATGTATAAAAAAAAAAAAAACATTGTTACCTTACATCACAAAAATTGTAATACCAAGCGATCAAAAAGTCATAAGCACCCCAAAGTCATACCAATCAGTCATCTCATCCCACAAAAAATGAGACCCTAAGACAGTCGCCCAAAAAATAAAAAAATATGACTCTCAGAATATGGAGACACTAAGGGTACTTTCACACTTTCTCAATACATCATGGAGCAGGCAAAATGTTTAATACACAGCAATAAAATGGATTAAAATATTAAGATAAAATAAATAACACAAATAACACAATATCGATATAATATACTGGCAATAAAATATCACTTCTGGAAGATGGTGCAAGGAAGGTTCCTGCCGGAATAAGTGTATATTCCAAATTGTGTCCTTATTAGCGCATCTGATATTACCGCTGATTTTGTAACAGCCTGTATGTAGCAGCTCGTGCACGCTCTGTTCTAGCGTTGTAGCTTGTCTGCGGGTTATGTCGGAATCGCGAGCTGGGAAAGTTTGTAACCGAAGTAAAGTGTCAACGTGCGGATAGTAAAATCTTGCTCACTGAGCACTCACTAGGGTTGGGCGATATACCGGTATCACGATATACCGCGGTATTAAAAAAACGGCCATATGGCGATATCGCTGTTTCATAAATACCGCAGTATATTTCGTGACGTCATCGCCTTTAAAAACTGAGTCCGCGGCTGCCCTCCCCCATCATTATCTACCAATTTCTTCCAGCAGCGGCTCCTCCTGCTTGCTCCGAATGTGCTGTCTCCGCCCACCGACCGACGTCTAACGTCAGAATCAGGTGACGCCCCCAGGCTGAGTTGAGCAGCGCAGTACAATGAGTACATACTACAGCACAGAGGTCGCAATAACGCCTGTACAAGCGTCATAGACGCCTGTTCAGGCAATTTTACCCTTTGAAAAAAGGCTAATGCGTATGAATACGCATTAAGGCTTTTCATGTAGTTAACCAGCGCACTGCAGGCTGTGACTCTTATGGGCAGCACAGCAATACTGCCGTTACCCAAAACATCCAATAGCTAAGCTCCTTACTGGCAGGTGTAGGGACGGCAGCAAGTAAGGAGCTTGTTATTAGGGAGGGAGGCTGCTCATTGGCCAATTTCGGCGCGCTGCTTCTCCAGAGTCCCTGACTAGAGTGCAGGCTAACTAGTGGCTGGCCGAGGAAAGATCCGTGAAGACTGAAGAGCAGCCCGTGAGGAGGCCAACAGATGTCTGGGGACAAGCTGATAAGGAGCTGTGAACGGACAGCAGAGCACTGATCTTTGCACTGCACCGGGGTAATGGGATCACTTAGAGTGCAGCGTGGCTGCGGAGCCAGCTCCCGACATCAGAGGTGAGGAGGTGACTGAAGACAAGAGGTCATCAACTTTCGTACTTCTCTTCGGCTGAAAATACTCCTCAAAAACGGTAAGAGGAGTATTTTTACTCTTTCGGAAAAAATGTAGTGCGACCTCTGCTACAGCAGCGAGTGGCGGGAAAGTCAGTCAGAGAAGAACTCAGAAGAACCCACACTCCGTCCGACCGACCCCCACCCCCTGCGGAGAGAAGAGACCCTATATATCACAGCTGCCGGACGGGCAGCTATTAAAAGGTGTAATGTCACTGTCCACTCTGCCTATCTTTATCAGATTATCATTACCCCAGTTATATATCTTGGCCCACTCAGTCCTTCATGCCTGCCACTAGCTGCAGTGAGGCCATCATGAGTCCCTCCAGTACCTCCCCCATGACATGATGAGCATGACCAACAAGAAGAAATTATAGTGGTGGCAGCCTGGGCAGGCAGGTGACAAGTCACAGTCACACAGGTGGCCATAAGACATGGGGGGGGGGAGGGGGCAGCTGCTGCCCCCCCCAAGCCCCATCCTGTATGTAATGTCTCCTTTTTTGGCTGCTGCCAGCTGCTCCATACTGTAATGTCTCCTTGCGGCTGCGCTGCTGCCCCCAATACTGTAATGTCTCCTTGCGGCTGCGCTGCTGCCCCCAATACTGTAATGTCTCCTTGTGACTGCTGCTCTCATCATCATGTCTCCTTGTGGCCCCCCATACAGTATAACGTCTCCTGCTGGCTGCTGCCCCATAGTCCATTATAATGTCTCCTTGTGGCCCCCCATACAGTATAACGTCTCCTTGTGGCTGCCACCATACAGTATAACGTCTCCTTGTGGCTGCCCCCATACAGTATAACGTCTCCTTGTGGCCCCCCATACAGTATAACGTCTCCTTGTGTTTTTTTTCTTTTAAACGGGTATTTATTGCGATATATATCGTTATTGCGATAAATTTTTTAATATCGTTATTGTCTGAATATTTTTGATATCGTCCAACCCTAGCACTCACCCCACCTGGCATTGGGTCTTCACACTGGCTGGTGCGCGCTCCTGTGTTCGAGGTCTAGCTGACTGAGGAAGAGGTCAGCTAGACCTCGAAATGCGTCTGCTGCTGTATACTAACGCTTTGAAAGATTCCATTAAGCATGGCCATGCGATTTAAAAACTCTACCAACGAATCCAGCGATCTGTGAGACGATCTTTCAGCCACATTAGAATACAACGCAAGAAGAAACCGGGCCCGTGACTTCGCACTCAAGTTCCCGCGAGAACTATACACGGGGCCATACACAGAGCAGTTTGAACAACTCCACGACAGTCGGACCCCACCACAGGTTATCGATCAGCTCCAAGTGCGCACACAGGAGCGCTCACCAGCCAGTGTGAAGACCCTATGCCAGGTGAGGTGAGTGCTCAGTGAGCAAGATTTTACTATCTGCACGTTGACACTTTACTGCGGTTACAAACTTTCCCAGCTCGTGGTTCCGACATTACCCGCAGACAACGCTAGAACAGAGCGTGCACGAGCTGCTACATACAGGCTGTTACAAAATCAGCGGTAATATCAGATGCGCTAATAAGGACACAATTTGGAATATACACTTATTCCAGCAGGAACATTTCCTTGCACCATCTTCCAGAAGTGATATTTTATTGCCAGTATATTATATCGATATTGTGTTATTTATTTTATCTTAATATTTTAATCCATTTTATTGCTGTGTATTAAACATTTTGTCTGCTCCATGATGTATTGAGAGCTTGCCCACCAGTTTTATTGTATCTATTTGTATTTATTGAATAGGATGATTCAATTTCAGGGTTTTTAGCACTTATCCAGAGTCATTGGGGGGAGCCACCCTAATAAGTATTATCCACAACTTTCACACTTGCGGCAGAGGATTACGGCAGGCAGTTCCATCGCCGGAACTGCCTGCCGGATCCGGCAATTCGGACGCAAATCGATGGCATTTGTCAGATGGATCTGGATGCGGATCTGTCTGACAAATGCATTGAAATACCGGATATGTCTCTCCGGTGTCATCCGGAAAAACGGTTCCGGTATTAATTTATTTTTTTGCATTTTTAAAGGTCTGCGCATGTGCAGACCGGAAAGCCGGATCCGTTTTGCCGATGCACTTAATGCTGGATCCGGCACTAATACACTTCAATGTCGTGGCCAAAAGTTTTGAGAATGACATAAATATTGGAAATTGGAAAAGTTGCTGCTTAAGTTTTTATAATAGCAATTTGCATATACTCCAGAATGTTATGAAGAGTGATTAGATGAATTGCATAGTCCTTCTTTGCCATGAAAATTAACTTAATCCCCAAAAAAACTTTCCACTGCATTTCATTGCTGTCATTAAAGGACCTGCTGAGATCATTTCAGTAATCGTCTTGTTAACTCAGGTGAGAATGTTGACGAGCGCAAGGCTGGAGATCATTATGTCAGGCTGATTGGGTTAAAATGGCAGACTTGACATGTTAAAAGGAGGGTGATGCTTGAAATCATTGTTCTTCCATTGTTAACCATGGTGACCTGCAAAGAAACGCATGCAGCCATCATTGCGTTGCATAAAAATGGCTTCACACGCAAGGATATTGTGGCTACTAAGATTGCACCTCAATCAACAATTTATAGGATCATCAAGAACTTCAAGGAAAGAGGTTCAATTCTTGTTAAGAAGGCTTCAGGGCGTCCAAGAAAGTCCAGCAAGCGCCAGGATCGTCTCCTAAAGAGGATTCAGCTGCGGGATCGGAGTGCCACCAGTGCAGAGCTTGCTCAGGAATGGCAGCAGGCAGGTGTGAGCGCATCTGCACGCACAGTGAGGTGAAGACTTTTGGAAGATGGCCTGGTGTCAAGAAGGGCAACAAAGAAGCCACTTCTCTCCAAAAAAAACATCAGGGACAGATTGATCTTCAGCAGAAAGTATGGTGAATGGACTGCTGAGGACTGGGGCAAAGTCATATTCTCCGATGAAGCCTCTTTCCGATTGTTTGGGGCATTTGGAAAAAGGCTTGTCCGGAGAAGAAAAGGTGAGCGCTACCATCAGTCCTGTGTCATGCCAACAGTAAAGCATCCTGAGACCATTAATGTGTGGGGTTGCTTCTCATCCAAGGGAGTGGGCTCACTCACAATTTTGCCCAAAAACACAGCCATGAATAAAGAATGGTACCAAAACACCTTCCAACAGCAACTTCTTCCAACAATCCAACAACAGTTTGGTTGAGAACTTGTGGTCAATCCTCGAGGCGGGTGGACAAACGAAAACCCACTAATTCTGACAAACTCCAAGAAGTGATTATGAAAGAATGGGTTGCTATCAGTCAGGAATTGGCCCAGAAGTTGATTGAGAGCATGCCCAGTCGAATTGCAGTAGGTTCTGAAAAAGAAGGGCCAACACTGCAAATACTGACTCTTTGCATAAATGTCATGTAATTGTCGATAAAAGCCTTTGAAACGTATGAAGTGCGTGTAATTATATTTCACTACATAACAGAAACAACTGAACCAAAGATCTAAAAGCAGTTTGGCAGCAAACTTTGTGAAAACTAATATTTGTGATATTCTCAAAACTTTTGGCCACGACTGTGTATATGTGTGTGTGTGTGTGTGTGTGTGTGTGTGTGTGTGTGTGTGTGTGTATGTATGTATGTATGTATGTATGTATATATATATATATATATATATATACACTGCTCAAAAAAATAAAGGGAACACTTAAACAACACAATGTATCTCCAAGTCAATCACACTTCTGTGAAATCAAACTGTCCACTTAGGAAGCAACACTGAGTGACAATCAATTTCACATGCTGTTGTGCAAATGGGATAGACAACAGGTGGAAATTATAGGCAATTAGGAAGACACCCCCAATGAAGGAGTGGTTCTGCAGGTAAAGACCACAGACCACTTCGCAGTTCCTATGCTTCCTCGCTGATGTTTTGGTCACTTTTGAATGCTGGCGGTGCTTTCACTCTAGTGGTAGCATGAGACGGAGTCTACAACCCACACAAGTGGCTCAGGTAGTGCAGCTTATCCAGGATGGCACATCAATGCGAGCTGTGGCAAGAAGGTTTGCTGTGTCTGTCAGCGTAGTGTCCAGAGCATGGAGGCGCTACCAGGAGACAGGCCAGTACATCAGGAGACGTGGAGGAGGCCGTAGGAGGGCAACAACCCAGCAGCAGGACCGCTACCTCTGCCTTTGTGCAAGGAGGAACAGGAGGAGCACTGCCAGAGCCCTGCAAAATGACCTCCAGCAGGCCACAAATGTTCATGTATCTGCTCAAACGGTCAGAAACAGACTCCATGAGGGTGATATGAGGGCCCGACGTCCACAGGTAGGGGTTGTGCTTACAGCCCAACACCGTGCAGGACGTTTGGCATTTGCCAGAGAACACCAAGATTGGCAAATTCGCCACTGGCGCCTGTGCTCTTCACAGATGAAAGCAGGTTCACACTGAGCACATGTGACAGACGTGACAGAGTCTGGAGACGCCGTGGAGAACGTTCTGCTGCCTGCAACATCCTCCAGCATGACCGGTTTGGCATTGGGTCAGTAATGGTGTGGGGTGGCATTTCTTTGGAGGGCCGCACAGCCCTCCATGTGCTCGCCAGAGGTAGCCTGACTGCCATTAGGTACCGAGATGAGATCCTCAGACCCCTTGTGAGACCATATGCTGGTGTGGTTGGCCCTGGGTTCCTCCTAATGCAAGACAATGCTAGACCTCATGTGGCTGGAGTGTGTCAGCAGTTCCTGCAAGATGAAGGCATTGATGCTATGGACTGGCCCGCCCGTTCCCCAGACCTGAATCTAATTGAGCACATCTGGGACATCATGTCTCGCTCTATCCACCAACGTCACGTTGCACCACAGACTGTCCAGGAGTTGGCAGATGCTTTAGTCCAGGTCTGGGAGGAGATCCCTCAGGAGACCGTCGGCAACCTCATCGGGAGCATGCACAGGCGTTGTAGGGAGGTCATACAGGCAAGTGGAGGCCACACACACTACTGAGCCTCATTTTGACTTGTTTTAAGGACATTACATCAAAGTTGGATCAGCCTGTAGTGTGTTTTTTCCACTTTAATTTTGAGTGTGACTCCAAATCCAGACCTCCATGGGTTGAAAAATTAGATTTCCATTTTTTAATTTTTGTGTGATTTTGTTGTCAGCACATTCAACTATGTAAAGAACAAAGTATTTCAGAAGAATATTTAATTAATTCAGATCTAGGATGTGTTATTTTTGTGTTCCCTTTATTTTTTTGAGCAGTGTATATATAACTTAAGGAAAATAGTACTGCACTCCAGATAAAAGTGAAAAATTGTGAAACTTTATTCACACATGGTATGGCAACTTTGCAACGTTTCGGCTCACAAGAGCCTTCTTTGGCTGGAAGGCTCTTGTGAGCCGAAACGTCGCAAAGTTGCCATACCATAGGTGAATAAAGTTTCACTATTTTTCACTTTTATCTGGAGTGCAGTCCTATTTTCCTTAAGTCGTATTATTGGGGCATTGCCGCTGCCCTTGTGGATATTGCACCCGTTTCCTGGTTGGTGCTCCCGCTGGATTTTCTTCAATAAAAAAAAAAATATATATATATATATATATATATATATATATATATATATATATACAGTACAGACCAAAAGTTTGGACACACCTTCTCATTCAAAGAGTTTTCTTTATTTTCATGACTATGAAGGCATCAAAACTATGAATTAACACATGTGGAATTATATACATAACAAACAAATGTGAAACAACTGAAAGTATGTCATATTCTAGGTTCTTCAAAGTAGCCACCTTTTGCTTTGATTACTGCTTTGCACACTCTTGGCATTCTCTTGATGAGCTTCAAGAGGTAGTCCCCTGAAATGGTCTTCCAACAGTTTTGAAGGAATTCCCAGAGATGCTTAGCACTTGTTGGGCTTTTGCCTTCACTCTGCGGTCCAGCTCACCCCAAACCATCTCGATTGGGTTCAGGTCTGGTGACTGTGGAGGCCAGGTCATCTGGCGCAGCACCCCATCACTCTCCTTCATGGTCAAATAGCCCTTACTTTCAAAGTTTTCCCAATTTTTTGGCTGACTGACTGACCTTCATTTCTTAAAGTAATGATGGCCAATCGTTTTTCTTTACTTAGCTGCTTTTTTTCTTGCCATAATACAAATTCTAACAGTCTATTCAGTAGGACTATCAGCTGTGTATCCACCTGACTTCTCCTCAATGCAACTGATGGTCCCAACCCCATTTATAAGGCAAGAAATCCCACTTATTAAACCTGACAGGGCACACCTGTGAAGTGAAAACCATTTCAGGGGACTACCTCTTGAAGCTCATCAAGAGAATGCCAAGAGTGTGCAAAGCAGTAATCAAAGCAAAAGGTGGCTACTTTGAAGAACCTAGAATATGACATATTTTCAGTTGTTTCACACTTGTTTGTTATGTATATAATTCCACATGTGTTAATTCATAGTTTTGATGCCTTCAGTGTGAATCTACAATTTTCATAGTCATGAAAATAAAGAAAACTCTTTGAATGAGAAGGTGTGTCCAAACTTTTGGTCTGTACTGTGTATGTATGTATGTGTATATATATTGCAGTTGCCTGCCCATGTGTGAGAGGCTGCAGGCTCACAGACTGTACTGTGTGCACACCATTCATACAGGGTGTCACAATACCTTGCAGATAAAATAAAGTCAATTTATTTTTCTTCTGTGATATAATCGCAGTTGCCAGACAGTGAGAGGCTGCAGGCTCACAGACTGTACTGTGGCCACTGGCCAGGCCACCACTCATACCGTTACAGGGTGTCACAATACCTTTCAGATAAAACTAAAGTCAATTTATTATTTCTCTGTAATAAATATAATCACAGTTGCAAGCCAGTGTGTGTCAGGCCCACACAGACTGTACTGTGGACACTGCCCACCACTTATATAGGGTGGCACAGTACCTTGCACGCATAGTACCACTTATCTAAAAAAAAATGATAGGCCCGAGGCAGGCCACCCTGCAGGGGCCGTCGTGGTCGTGGTGCTGTGATTTCTACTGGCCCTGGAATAATGCCCAGTGTTCAGAGGCCACGTACCCTGAACCCGAAAAATTCGGAGAAAATAGTTGACTGGCTTACACAGGACACCCAATCTTCAACAGCTTCCGCTAAGAATCTTGACGCACCATCCTCCTCCAGCTCAGCTTCGGTCACCTGCTCTCAAGTTACCACTCTCCCGCCCGCCACCACCACTACCACCACAGCCACCACAGCCGCGTCACTTGATCCGTCAGAGGAGTTATTTACACATCAGTTGGATGAAATTAGTGATGTGCAACCATTATTGCCAGAGGATGTAGATAACAGGGATATGTCTCAGTCAGGCAGGATTACACACATGGACGTACAGTGTGATGATGATGATGTTGTACCCGCTGCTGCTTCCTTTGCTGAGGTGTCAGATACAAGTGAAGTGGTTGATGATGATGATGTGTCCGTGGATGCCTGCTCGAAGACAAGAAGAAGAGGGGGAAAGTTCAGAAGGGGAGACAGAGAGAAGGAGGAGACGAGTTGGAAGCAGGGGGATGTCGTCGCAAGGAGCTAGTGGCACAGTCAGACAGCATGTATCGGCACCCGGGGCCAGCCAGACAGCACGCCAATCAATGCATGCTGTTGCCACCACCAGAATGCCGTCATTGCAAAGCTCAGCAGTGTGGCATTTTTTTTTGTGTGTCTGCCTCTGATAACAGCAATGCCATTTGCAACCTGTGCCAAAAGAAACTGAGTCGTGGGAAGTCCAACACCCACCTAGGTACAACTGCTTTGCGAAGGCACATGATCTCACATCACAAACGCCTATGGGATCAACACATGATGAGTACAAGCAGCACACAAACTCAAAGCCACCATACTCCTCCTGGTCCAGCATCTTCAGCCACGCCAACCACTGCTGTCCTCCTTGCCCCCTCTCAACCATCCGCCACTCCGCCTCTCACCTTCAGCAGTTCCTGCTCATCTGCCCATAGTCAGGTGTCTGTCAAGGAAATGTTTGAGCGTAAGAAGCCAATGTCACAGAGTCACCCCCTTGTCCGGCGTCTGACAGCTGGCTTGTCGGAACTCTTAGCCTGCCAGCTTTTACCATACAAGCTGGTGCAGTCTGAGGCCTTCAAAAAATTTGTAGCTATTGGGACACCACAGTGAAAGGTACCCGGACGAAATTTATTTTCACAAAAGGCAATCCCCAACCTGTACTCTATTGTGGAAAAGGAAGTCATGGCATGTCTGGCACACAGTGTTGGGGCAAGGGTCCATCTGACCACTGATACCTGGTCTGGAAAGCACGGTCAGGGCAGGTATATCACCTACACTGCGCATTGGGTAAACCTGCTGACGGCTGCCATGCATGGAATGCGTGGCTCTGCAGAGGAGTTGGTGACACCGCCACGACTTGCAGGCAGGCCTGCTGCCACCTCCTCTACTCCATCCTCTTTGCTAACCTCCTCAGCTGAGTCCTCTTCTGCTGCTGCGTCTTGCTCCACATCAACTGCACCCCCCAGCTCCACAGGGGCAATTCCACATCCTGGATACGACTGTCACGCCGTCTTGGGGTTGACTTGCCTGAAAGCAGAGTGTCACACCGGACCAGCACTTCTGTCCGCCCTGAACGCACAGGTGGATCAGTGGCTGACTCCGCACAAACTGGAGATCGGCAAAGTGGTGTGTGACAACGGAAGCAATTTGTTGGCGGCATTGAATTTGGGCAAGTTGACACATGTGCTGTGCATGGCACATGTGTGTAATCTGATCGTACAATGCTTTGTGCATAAGTACCCAGGCTTACAGGACCAGAAGTGCTCAGGGTCCCCCAAATAAATAAATCAGCGGTGCTTCATGTCCCCCCAAATAAATTAAGCCTTGCTCAGCCAAATGTAGTGTACGGGAGCTGTAATGCCCGTCACTACAGAAGGGTCACTTGTGTGCTGTCGTTTCCCCTTATTTATGGGGAGGTTGGTATAAGTCATCTTCATAAAATATAATGTAATGTAATGCTATGTACTTCCCTGTTACTGTGAAATGTGCATGTGCAGGCCTGCTAGGGGTGTCATTCCAGCTCTGAGTCAATAGAGGGAGCTAGGGAGCCCTAGGTTATATAAGGCCCAGTCAGGGAAAGGAATGAGGAGATCAGACTATGTCTGAGTTAAGTCCAGGCCATGAGCCTGTGAAAGCAGAGCAGGCCTAGAGCTGCAGACTAGGAGAGGGTATCGCAGTCCCTGTAACCGGGTTCCAGATCCAAGTAGAAGGTTCCCCTCCTGAGTCCATATTTGCAGAAGCAGGAACACCACGGTTAACCAGCCTGAGGAAACTGAGAGAGGCAGAGGCAAGTCTAGGAAAGCAAGAGGTACTAAAGACAGCAGAGGAGGTACTTGATAATTACAGACCCAAGGATACACGCCAGAGCTAAGGCATTGGGCCTTGGGGAATAGTTTCCATGTCCCAGGATCAGTCAGGAATAGAGTGCAAGCCGCCTGTACTGCAAGTCCTGTGTTTAACCCTCTGAGATCACCTTGCTACATATTGCCTGCATTAAATGTACCGAAACCAACTGTCTTCAAAGGAACTGCGCTTCCATCTATGTCCATGTATGATGACTACTAAAGATCAAGTAAAGTTCAAGTTCTGTTTTATCATCACGTGGTTCCTCAGTTATTCCTGCTATCAGCAAACGGCGTGCCACCGTTCAATTGGCACTGGCGTCACGAACACTACCTATCACTACCTGCCCTTGCAGAGAGTCAGCTGTCCCAGGTTAGTGGTCACGATTGCACTACAACACCCAGGAACACTATTAACCCTAACTTGAGTCCACTGCACAAATAATTAAAATAAAATTAGCCAGGCTCAGCCAGGCTCAATTAAATCATTGGTGGCAGTTGTGCTCAGCGGTGGTGTCATTAACGAAAAAACTCGGACCTCAGCAGACAGGCGGCCCGACTTACCCGTCCAGACGTCAGGCTCCTTCAAGCACAGGCAGTGATAGGACATCACTTCCTGTGCGTGAGGATAAGGGGCCGCTGCCGTTGTGCGGGCGACCCACAATAGGAAGCCTCAGGCGACCGCCCCGGAAAGGGCCGATCGACCCCCAAAGGGGTCGCGACCCCTAGGTTGAGAACCGCTGCTCTAGGTGCTGAAAAGACGCCCGCATAGCACCTAGAGGCTCATTAGCATATCGATAAAAGTTCGTTTTTTATGGAAACGGCTGCACAAAAAGCTATTATAATAGCATTGTTTGTTAGAGCAGACACTAGCGGATCGCTAGTGTCTGACAGCTAAATATGTCCAAATGAGGTGGTAGAAACCCTTTAATACATTTGGGTTACATTCAGAGATTTTAAATACCGCCATTAGGTGCACTAATATTGAATTCAGGACTACACTCCGTCACTAAAGCGTAATCATAAGATGCACGAGTACAAGCGCACGCTGGTAGATGCGTTGCTGGTGGCATTCCCACCTGACAGCGGGGGCACAGTGGAAGCACAAGGCGAAGGCAGAGGACGAGGTCGCCAATGCACCGCCAGCACCTCAGAAGGCAGGGTTAGCATGGCTGAAATGTGGAAAAGCTTTGTCAGCACGCCACAACAACCAGCACCACCAGCTGATATGGAACGTCTTAGCAGGATGCAACATTTCACCAACATGGTGGAGCAGTATGTGTGCACATGCCTACACGTACTGAATGACAGGTCTGCCCCCTTCAACTTCTGGGTCTCCAAATTGGGCACATGGCCTGATCTTGCCCTTTACGCCTTGGAGATGGTGGCCTGCCTTGCAGCCAGTGTATTATCTGAACGTGTGTTTAGCACGGCAGGGGGCGTCATCACAAACAAGCGCAGCCGCCTGTCCACAGCCAACGCGGACAAGCTCACGTTCATTAAAATAAACCAGGCTTGGATCCCACAAGACTTGTCTGTACCTTGTGCAGAATAGACATTTATACCACCATCAAACATACATTCTTGTACTCAAGTCAAGTACAATGATTCTTTTTTTAATTTCATTTTTTATCTGTCCCAATATTTGAGGGGCTACCTACCTCAATAAAATAAAACAACAGCATTGTTGGCTACCTCCTCCTCCATTGCTGCCTCCACCTACAACACCACATTCACCGCCTCCTCAACCTCCGACTCCATATCCACCTTCTCTGAGTTGCAGGTTAATAATTTGTAATTTTTTGTCATTTTATTTTAAAGATATTTCCCAATCCACATTTGTTTGCAGGGCAGTTGCCATGCTCTTAAGCACATTTTACTGCCTTTTACATCCCTCTAGCCTTTTCAAGTAAGGCCGGACTAGAGGTTTACCCTAAGGGTAGGCCTTCATGATGAATTTTGGTGCCAGGGGCCTGGTAGGTGTAGGGTTAACGTAAGGTGGGAAGCGGAGGGGCGGGATAGTAAGGGTGGAGTTAAGGGGGACCTTTTTTAAGGGGGGTTTAGCCCGGAGGCCATTTTAGAGTTAGTTAAAAGAGCGTAGAAGCAAACTTACCATGCAGGCAGTTGAGGAGCTGTTGGAGCGGTTGCGGGCGGCAGGGGAGGCCCGTGGACCGGAGTGGTTACAGGAGCAGCTGGCTGGGTTGCTTCAGGGGGAGGCGGCGGGTATAGCTGGCCCGTCGCCATGTGCGCAACGGCCGTGGCGGATCAGGCCGCCGGTGCGCCTTAGCCCCAGTTAGACCCCAAGGGCTCAGCGCAGGTGCAGGAGCCCCTCTAGGGACCCTCCACAGGCAGGGGATGGTGGTCGCATCTCGGCCCCGTCCTCCATAAATGGGAGGAATCCAAGTGCGCAGCGGAGCCCCGAAGGAGGCAGGGATATCCCTACCCTGCCTTCACCTGCAGTCAGCGTTGGATCCGGAGCTGGGTCGGCGGGTTCCTTGCTCCCCCTAGTGGCAGGAACGTCTGCTCGGCGTGGGAGAGGAAGCAGCAGGAGGTCGGAGCCTGTGCCAGTAGTGGCCACTAGAGGGCGCACAGCTCCATGGGATCACGGGCAGGTGTCTCCTGGCCTGGGCCTGCATGAAGGATCTGTGAGGGCTGAGGAGTTTGAGAGCGCACCCAGCATGGACGCCGCTGGGGTGCAGACGTCATGCGGGTTCGGCGCAGCCGGGACATCTGTGGAGTCAGTGAGGACCGTTCGTCCGGAGTCAGGATCTGCGGCTGATGGGTTCACAGATGTCACGGAACCATGAACCAGACGTGCAACAAGAGATAAGAGAAAATAAGAAGGCTTTATTGAAAATAAAGCTGTAAAGCAAAAGTCCAAAACGGATGGTGAAACCGAGCAGAGTCTTTGCGAAGCCAGAGGTCAGGAACCAGAAGGGTAGTCAGACGAAGCCAGGATCAGGAACCAGCAGGGTAGTCAGACGAAGCCAGGATCAGGAACCAGCAGGGTAGTCAGACGAAGCCAGGATCAGGAACCAGCAGGGTAGTCAGACGAAGCCAGGATCAGGAACCAGAAGCAGCAGCAGTCTTAGAAGCATGTGTACACAAGAGGACCAAGCAAGGAACTGAAGCCACAGACCTCCTATATATATGAGCTAGGCATCCAGCTCCTCCCAGTGGGAAGGAGGAGCCGCAGGGTGGAAGGCTACAAGAAACCCACAAACCAAGATGGCCGCCAGCACATGTCAAACGAAGGAGAACAGCAAGAAGGTAAGACCATGACAGTACCTCCCCCTCAAGGGCCCCTCCTCCGCGGAGCACAAAACGGTTTCTGAGGGAAGCGTGCGTGGAAGGCTCGGAGCAAGGCAGGAGCATGGACATCTGCGGAGGGAACCCAGGAACGCTCCTCTGGACCATAACCACGCCAATGGACCAAAAACTGCAACCGACCGCGGACCAGGCGTGAGTCCAGGATATTGCTCACCTCATATTCCTCACGATTGCCCACTTGGACCGGACGAGGCCGAGGAACCGAGGAAGTGAAACGATTACACACCAGTGGCTTCAACAGGGAGACATGAAACACATTGGAGATCCGCATGCCAGAAGGAAGCGCAAGGGCATAGGCTACCGGGTTTACCCTGCGAAGCACTCGGAAGGGACCAACAAAGCGAGGCGCCAGCTTGGGAGTGGGCACTCGAAGGTTGAGGTTGCGGGTGGACAACCATACACGGTCTCCGACCTGGTAGGAAGGAGCAGGCGCTCGTCTGCGATCAGCCTGGAGTCTCTGGCGCTGCGCAGAGACCTCAAGGGACCTCTGGATCTGTACCCAAGAAGCACGTAGGACGGAAAGGTGATCCTCCACAGCCGGAATATCCTGAGGAGAGAATTCCTCCGGTAACACGGCAGGTTGGAACCCATAATTGGCCATGAAGGGAGACGTCCCAGAGGAAGAGTTCACCGCCGTGTTCCTGGCAAACTCAGCCCAAGGCAGGAGGTCAACCCAATTGTCTTGGTGGTCGGAGACATAGCAACGAAGGAATTGCTCCAAGGCCTGATTGGATCGTTCTGCGGCCCCATTGGACTGAGGGTGGTAGGCCGAGGAGAAGGAGAGATGAATCCCCAACTGGGAGCAAAAGGCGCGCCAGAACCTGGACACAAACTGACTCCCCCGATCCGACACAATCTCCTTGGGCAAACCGTGCAACCGGAAGACCTCCCTGGCAAAAATCGTGGCCAACTCTTGTGCAGAGGGTAACTTCTTGAGAGGAACACAGTGGCACATTTTGGAAAACCGATCCACAATCATGAGAATGACCGTATGGCCTCGGGATGCAGGGAGGTCCACAATGAAATCCATCCCCAGGTGTGACCATGGGCGCTCCCCGGTGGCTATGGGTTGCAGAAGGCCCAACGGAAGGTGCCGAGGGGACTTACTCTGGGCACAAACGGAGCATGCCGCTACATATGCGGCGATGTCGGAACGTAGGGAAGGCCACCAGAACAGACGTGAAACAGCCCAGGACAGCTGATTCTTTCCAGGATGCCCCGCGGTCTTGGAGTTATGGTAGGTACGCAACAACCGAGTGCGCAACTCCTCAGGCACAAAACATCTGCCGTTGGGTCTCCCAGAGGGAGCACCAGATTGAGCCGCCAAAATCTGCTCACCCAGGGGAGAGGTCAGGCTGGTGCGAATGGCGGCCAGGATCTGATTCGGAGGTATGACCGAAGTCGGAATCGACTCCTCCCTGGACAGCTCGGAGTACTGCCGTGATAAGGCATCCGCCCTGATGTTCTTGGAACCGGGTAGGTAGGAGACCACGTAATTAAAACGTGACAAGAACAGAGCCCATCTGGCCTGACGTGGTGTCAATCTCTTGGCCTCAGAAAGGTAGGTCAGATTCTTGTGGTCCGTCAGGATGAGAACCGGAACCACCGAACCCTCGAGCAAGTGCCTCCATTCTTTAAGGGCCTGCACGATGGCCAATAACTCCCTGTCACCAATCTGATAGTTGCACTCCGCGGAAGACAGTTTCCGGGAGTAAAACCCACAAGGAAGCAGAGGACCCTCTGGTGTTCTACGCTGAGACAGAAGGGCGCCTACTCCCGTCTCAGACGCGTCCACCTCGAGGACAAAGGGCAACCCAGGGTTGGGATGCGACAGAATCGGTGCCGACACAAAGGCGGACTTTAGGGCCTCAAAAGCTCGGATGGCCTCGAGCGGCCAGACCTGGGAATTACTGCCCTTCCTGGTCAGATCCGTGAGAGGCTTGGCCAGCATGGAAAAGTCCCTGATGAACTTCCGATAATAATTGGCGAAGCCCAAAAAGCGCTGCAGGGAACGAAGACCACTGGGCTGGGGCCACTGTAAGACAGCCGAAACCTTCTCAGGATCCATGGAGAACCCCTCAGCGGAAATGATGTAACCTAAGAAGGTTACCTGGGATCGGTGAAATTCGCATTTCTCAAGCTTACCGAACAGCTTGTTCTCTCGTAACCGTTGCAACACTCGTCTGACATCCAGAATGTGGACCTCCATGGATTCAGAATATACCAAGATGTCATCCAAATAGACCACCACACACTGTTGCAACAGGTCACGGAAAACATCGTTGATGAATTCCTGAAAGACTGCGGGCGCATTGCACAACCCAAAGGGCATAACCAAGGATTCATAATGACCGGTCCTGGTGTTAAACGCGGTCTTCCACTCATCGCCCGCCTTGATCCTTACCAGGTTATATGCCGCCCTCAGGTCGAGTTTGGTAAAGACCGTGGCCCCTTTAAGGCGATCGAACAGCTCGGAAATCAAGGGTATCGGGTAAGCGTTCTTGATCGTGATGCGATTGAGACCCCTGTAATCGATGCAAGGCCTCAACTCACCGCCCTTCTTTTTCACAAAGAAAAATCCAGCCCCTGCCGGGGACGAAGATTTGCGAATGTGTCCGCGTGAAAGCGCCTCCCTCACGTACTCCTCCATGGCCTCATTCTCCGCTACCGACAGTGGATAGACTTTGCCACGAGGAGGAACGGCACCAGATTGTAACTCTATGGCACAATCGTATGGGCGGTGCGGAGGTAGGGCAACCGCGCGCACCTTATCGAATACATCCCGGTACTCCTCGTATTCAGGAGGCAACAGAGAGTCCGAGGAAGTACACAGCAACTTGACAGGCCCATGGATGCAACTAGCCCCACACTGTGGTGACCACGAGAGGATCTCGACCGATCTCCAATCGAAAGTCGGATTATGCTTCTGGAGCCAGGGGTACCCCAAGACCACCGAGTAGTGTGGAGACGAAATAACCTGGAGACAGACCGACTCTCTGTGAACGGCACCAATGGCTATCCCCACTGGAAGGGTCTCATGAGTCACGTGTGGCGGCAGAAGGGGTCTGCCGTCTATCGCCTCAAGAGCCAGTGGGGAACCTCGAGCCTGCAGAGGAATGGAATTGGCGGCAGCGAACCCACTATCAATGAACAAACCACCAGCACCAGAGTCCACCAACGCCTGGGTCGTCACCGAGCCCCCGACCCAGGAGAGGACAACAGTGATCAGTGGTTTGTCAACACGGGAAACCGGGGACGAGGAGACTCCACCCAAGATCTGCCCCCGACAGGATCTCAGGTACGAGCGTTTTCCCGGACGGTTCGGACATGCCAACCGAAAATGCCCACCGAGACCACAGTACATGCATCGGCCCTCGCGTCTCCGGAGTGCCCTCTCCCCCTCGGACAGGCGAGCAAACCCCAGCTGCATGGGTTCACCCCCAGACAAGTCATCCCCAGGAGGCGTGGGAGGAGAGGGAGGCACGGGTGGGACAGCAAACGTAGGCACCAATCTGTTAGAAGACCTCCGCAGGTTCTCCTTAAAGGAAGGTCTCTCCCTGAGTCTGGTGTCAATCAAAATCAGGAATGAAATAAGAGACTCAAGCTCAACTGGTAGGTCCTTAGCTGCAACCTCATCCTTCAAGGCATCCGAGAGACCATGAGAGAAAGCAGCGACCAGAGCCTCATTATTCCAGCCCACCTCTGCTGCCAGGGTACGAAACTCAATGGCGTATTCAGCTACGGATCGTGAACCCTGTCTGATGGACATAAGGAGCCTCGCAGCAGAGGCAGCACGAGCCGGCACATCGAATACCTTCCGAAGAGAAGCAACAAAACCGGAAAACTCGGCAACCACCGGATTGTTGTTCTCCCATAAAGGGCTGGCCCAGGCCAAGGCCTTGTCCGAGAGCAGCGAGATCAAGAAGCCCACCTTTGATCTCTCAGTAGGAAAGGCATGTGGCAGCAACTCGAAATAAATGCCCACCTGGTTAAGGAAACCTCGGCACTGAGTTGGCTCTCCCCCAAAGCGCTGTGGAAGAGGGGCAGAACCGGTCATACCCCGAAACACCGCAGGCGCAACAACAGGTGTCGGGGTAGACTCTGGCGCAACAACCGGAGCGGCAGTAGGAGCGAGCCCAGGAGCGACAACCGACCCATCGGCAACGGGAGCGAAATGAGCCGTGCGTTCAAGCAGGGTTTGCAACGCCACAGCGAACCGACCCAACAGGTGATCCTGCTGATCAAGTCTGGCAACCAGCGTGGGTAGCGAGGATGGCCCTGTACCGTCAGAATTCATGGCTTGGTCCTAATGTCACGGAACCATGAACCAGACGTGCAACAAGAGATAAGAGAAAATAAGAAGGCTTTATTGAAAATAAAGCTGTAAAGCAAAAGTCCAAAACGGATGGTGAAACCGAGCAGAGTCTTTGCGAAGCCAGAGGTCAGGAACCAGAAGGGTAGTCAGACGAAGCCAGGATCAGGAACCAGCAGGGTAGTCAGACGAAGCCAGGATCAGGAACCAGCAGGGTAGTCAGACGAAGCCAGGATCAGGAACCAGCAGGGTAGTCAGACGAAGCCAGGATCAGGAACCAGAAGCAGCAGCAGTCTTAGAAGCATGTGTACACAAGAGGACCAAGCAAGGAACTGAAGCCACAGACCTCCTATATATATGAGCTAGGCATCCAGCTCCTCCCAGTGGGAAGGAGGAGCCGCAGGGTGGAAGGCTACAAGAAACCCACAAACCAAGATGGCCGCCAGCACATGTCAAACGAAGGAGAACAGCAAGAAGGTAAGACCATGACAACAGCGCCCAGGCAGCCAGGTGAGAACATGTGGAGTGTTTTGCAGTCATTGGTTAGTAGGCTGGGGGGTGTGGGGGCTGGGGGAAGTCATGGGGACATAGTGGGGGGTTTGGGGCAGTTTTTGACTAGTTTGGCGGGATGGGTTTCAGGTTTGGGGGTGGCAGGTTCATCTCAGTTACCGGCATGGGGGGTCGGTGGTGGTTTGGGGGGGGGGCGGCTGTGGAAGCGCAGTCTCGGGGCGTAGGATCTGTGTCGGTTCAGACACAGGTGGGGGGTGAGGAGGAGAGGCCTAAGGTTAGCGACGCGGCGAAGGGTGAGGTGTACGTGTGTTTTGAGGGGCCGTTGGGGGTGCACTTAAAGCAAGATGTTCGGGATCGGATATGGCGGGGGGAGTATGTTGAAATTTTTTTCGCTGCTTCCCCTGGAACGGTTTAACCTGGATAGGGAACGAGTGGGTGAGGGGAAAAAGGAGGAAGATGAGAAGCGCCGGCATAGACTCATACCGCGTACGTTTGCCAATTGGTTGCAAGTGTTTGCGATCTTGGCGAGTGTCATTGGGGAAACGACGCCCGAGTGCTCCTCTGCCTTGTTTTGCTATCTGGATGCGATTGGGGAGGCATACAGGGTGTATGGTGGGGCTGGGTGGCTTAGGTACGACGAGCAATTCAGACAGAGGAAGGCGGTTAGGCCTGATATTCGGTGGGACCATAAAGATATCAGTTTATGGTTGCGGGTGACCGCACCGGGGCGGCAGGGGCAGTCCTTTCAGGGGGATGCGGGAGGGGCACCGGGACAGTCTACGGTGTCTGCAGCGTCAGCCAGAGGTTTGTGCTTCCTATTTAATGAAGGTAACTGCAGGTTTGGGGCAAAATGCAAATTCAAGCATGAGTGCACAACTTGCGGGGGTAACCACGGGGCTAACCGGTGCTTCAGAGGCGGGAAACGCAGAGGGTCAGACTCGGCTGCAAAAGGGTCGGACTCCAGTTTGGGTGGAAAGGATGGAGGGGTACTTAAATAGGTATCCCAGGTGTGAGGCGCCGGAATTGTTAAAACGCAGTTTTTTGGAGGGGTTTCGTATTCCGTCTAACCCATTGCCTGTAGTCGTACCGCCATTTGAGGGAGTGCCGTTAGCGGGCTTGAGGGTGTTGCAACTGGGGCTGGTGCCTAAAAAAGAGCCGAACAATTTTCGGCTTATACATCACTTGTCTTTCCCAAAGGGGGTGTCGGTCAATGATGGTATCGATCCTGACATTTGTTCGGTGGTCTATACGTCATTTGATGCGGCTGTGGCATGGGTTAAGAAGCTGGGTCCTGGGACATTGTTGGCTAAGGCAGATGTCGAGGCGGCTTTTCGGTTACTCCCGGTTCACCCGGATAATTTATATCTGTTGGGTTGTTTTTGGGACGGGGTGTATTTTGTGGATAGATGTTTGCCTATGGGCTGTTTCGTGTCATGTGCGTACTTTGAGGCATTTAGTTCATTTTTGGAATGGGTGGTGGTGGATGTAGCAGGGTGTTCATCCATTATTTGGATGATTTTTTGTGTTTGGGGCTGGCGGGCTCGCGGGTGTGTTCTCTTTTGTTGGCTACGTTGCAGTCTGTTTTTGCGGAGTTTGGGGTGCCGTTAGCTGTGGATAAGACGGTTGGCCCGGCGACGGAATTAAGTTTTTTGGGCATGGTAATTGATACAAAAAGGATGGAATGTCGGCTTCCGGAGGATAAAGTGGTTGATTTGCGGGCAGGAGTCGAGAGGGCAGTCTTCGAAGGTTCGGTTGCGGGATCTGCAGTCGCTTTTAGGGAAATTAAAACTTCGCATGTAGAATCATGCCTATGGGCTGAGTGTTTTGTCGTTGGTTGGCGGCGGCTACGGCGGGGGTGGTTGCCCCACATCATTTCATTAGGTTGGGGCGGGAGTTAAAAAGGGATTTGGAGGTTTGGTCTGTTTTTTGAGGGATTTTAATGGTAAAACGATAATGATGGGCGAGGTGGTGGATAGTTTTGACTTTGAATTATTTACAGATGCGGCTGGCGGGGTGGGTTTGGGGCTTATTGTCATGGCCAGTGGTGTGCGGCTCATTGGCCGGAGTCTTGGGTTGAGCGGGGGTGGGTCAGGAATTTGGTGTCTCCTTGAGCTTTTTCCCATAGTCCTGGCAATGGTGTTGTGGGGGGATAGATTTAGGAACAAGAAGGTTCGGTTTCATTGCGATAACATGGGGGTGGTACAGGCAACCAATGGTTTGACGGCTTCGTCCTCACCCGTGGTGCGCTTGTTGCAGCATCTTGTGTTGCTTTGTTTATCGTTCAATGCATGAGTGGTAGCAGTTCATGTGCCCGGGGCTTCTAACAACATTGCGGATGCTCTTTCTCGTTTGCAGTGGGAGAGATTTCGGCAGTTGCGGAAGGCCTGGAGTGCCCGGGGTCACTGTGGGGACTATTGGACAAGTGTGTGGTGGGCCTGGCATTTGGTTTCAAGCTACGGGGCATGGCGGACGTTACGAAGGCCTTTTTGGTGAGGCAGGTATTGAAGGGTTGGAGGAGGGGTCAGCGGACAGAGGATCGCAGGAGGCCAGTGTCGTTCTCTTTGCTGTTGAAGATTGGTAGACAGGTCGAGTTAGTGGGTAGTTCCGTGGGGGAGGTTAGCTTGTTTCAGTTGGCTTTTTCCTTGGCCTTTTTTGGGGCTTTCCGTTTGGGGGAATTGGTGTCTAGGAGCGTTAGGGTTGCGGGGGGTCTGTATGGGGAGGATGTGGATTTTCTCCAGGACAGGGTGGTGGCCCGGCTGCGGACGTCCAAAACTGACATGGAGGGTAAGGGGCGGTATGTTACACTTTTTTCAGTGCCAGAGTGCTTGTTGTGTCCAGTGAGATGTTTGCGGGTGTATAGGGAAGGGGTGTTTTTTGAGGGTGGCCCGCTGCTGAGGCATTGTGATGGATCGTTTCTTTCCAAATTTCAATTTGTGGCGGTGTTTAAAAAATGTCTGGTAGGGGCTGGGGTGCACCCAGCAGATTTCACGGGTCACTCCTTCAGGATTGGGACAGCAACTGAAGCGGTTAGGTTGGGGTTAAGTGACGAGGTTATTAAAAGGATAGGGCGTTGGGAATGCATCAGGTTCAGGTCATACATGCGTTTGGGAAGTTTATAAGGGGTGTAATGGAGACTTGAATTGTAATGTGTTTCTTTTGTTTGCGTTTTATTGCAGGCTCCAGTCCGGCGCTGGTTTGGATCATTGGACACTCGTTTGTTTTCTGGGGGGCGTTGAGGGCGGATGTTCGGGAAAACAGACGGCAATTGGGGTTTGGCAGGAAGGTCGTGGTTGTGAAGTGGCTAGGATCTAGAGGTATGTTGTGGGGCAGTGTGTTGAAGGAAGTTCATCGTTTTGTTAGGTTAGACAGAGCTCCAGATATTTTAGTGCTCCATGTTGGGGGCAATAATTTGGGGGTTAGACCGGCGAGGGAATTGATCAGGGATATCAAATTTGATCTTTTACGGCTTTGGTCATTGTTTCCTCAAATGGTCAGATATTGTGCCTAGAAAAACTTGGCAGCAGGCGTGGTCGGTTGAAGGGGTGAACAGGGCTCGCATTAAGGTGAACAGGGCAATTGGATTGTTTGTGGCTAAGAGTGGGGCTGTGGCAGTTAGGCATGTGGATTTTGAGTCAGGCCTTGGTGGGTTTTGGAGGGCGAATGGCGTTCACCTGAATGCGGTTGGGATTGATCTGTGGTCACTGGGACTACAGGGTGGAATTGAGAGGGCTCTGGTGATGTGGAGGAACGCGCAATCATGAGGTCTGAGTGGTCAAGTTGCGCGTTGTTGGCAGGGGGAGGTCCTCGGAGCTGGTGGAATGGGTTGGTGCTTGAGAATGAGAGGGCCTCAATGGTGGGGCTGGACTCTCAGGATTGGGCACTCGGTTAATCGGTGAGGCATCCATCAGTTGGTGGCTCCGAGCTGGGTGTTTACGGCTGGAGGCAAGGTGGATTGTCCAGTTGGTGGTTGTTCTGGATGTATACATGTTGGGGCTTCTAGGACCTCCCTCCTCTGGGGTAATTCATTGTTAATATATTAGTATTTTTTGTTTAATAAATAACGGCTGCTGTGGCCGATTTAAATCAGACTCAAGTCTCTGTGTCATTATTGGTAAAGGGCAGGTTAAAAGGGGTAAAGGATGGAGGTATTACAGGGGAAGGATATTTTGCTAGGGGCCCGAAAATGGTCACCAATAATTCACTCAAGGACTATTTTAGAGCCATTTTAATGCCAAAAAGTGCCAATTTTAGTGCCCTAAATTGAAAGAAATCTTATTTTCAATTGTCGGGTGACATTTTACCATTTTTGGCATATACAAACCCCTGCTGTGCCTGGGTGACAGGGGCCTAAATCTCTCAAAATCCTCTGTTCTATTGCTGAGTGACATGAACCCCCTTTTGCTGTGAATTAACCCCTGCTGTGCCTGGGTGACAGGGACCTAAATCTCTCAAAATCCGCTGTTCTATTGCTGGGTGACATGAAGCCCCTTTTGCCGTGAATGAACCCCTGCTGTGCCTGGGTGACAGGGACCTAAATCTCTCAAAATCCACGGTTCTATTGCTGGGTGACATGAACCCCCTTTTGCCGTGAATGAACCCCTGCTCTGCATTGCTGACAGGGAACTAAATTTAGTGAAAACATCTGTTACTGATCGGAAGATGCGCGACTACAAGCGCACGCTGATGATGGCATTCCCACCTGACAGCAGGGGCACAGTGGAAGCACAAGGCGAAGGCAGAGGAGGAGGAAGAGGTCGCCAACGCAGCTCGGGCACCGCCAGCACCTGAGAAGGCAGGGTTAGCATGGCCAAAATGTGGAAATGCTTTGTCAGCCTTGGAGGTGCTGACCTGCCCTACAGCCAGTGTATAGAGTGAACGTGTGTTTAGCACGGCAGAGAGCATTATCACAGGCCGCAGCCAATGTGGACAAGCTTACGTTTATAAAATTGAACCAGGCATGGATCCCACAGGACTTGTCCGTACCTTGTGCAGAATAGACAGACATTTATACCAGCCTCAACCATCCATTCTTGTACTCAAGTGCACTTATTCTTTGTTTTATTTTGTTATATGTCCCAATATTTTGGGGGATACCCCAATTTAAAAATAAAAAGTAACACATCAGTGTTGGCTACCTATTCCTCCTTCACCGCCGCTTCCACCTACACCGCCACGTCAACCTACACCGCCACATCCACCGCCTCCTCAACCTCCTACTCCTAGATCCAGATTGTTATTTTTCATTTTTCAGTATCTTATGTTATTTTAAGTCATTTCCCTATCTACATTTGCTTGCAGAACAGTTTCCATGCTCTTAAGCACATTGTGATGCCTTTTGCAGCCCTCTAGCCCTTTCCAGGACTATTTTTTTAGCCATTTTAGTGCCCAAAAGTTCGGGTCCCCATTGACTTCAATGGGGTTCGGGTTCGGGGTCAAGTTCGGGTCCCGAACCCGAACTTTTTTTTCAAGTTCAGCCGAACTCGAACATCCAGGTGTCCGCTCAACTCTGGTTATTTTTCATATACAATCAAACTGCCTAATAGTAAACCTGTTTTAGTTGTTTATAGCAACCAATTTGAGCTCAGTTTTCATTTTTTTCAGAGCCTTGTAAGAACTGAAAGCTGAGCTCTGATTGGTTGCTATGTGCAACTAAGGCCGATTTATTATTCAGTTTGATAAAAGTGACCTAATGTGTCATAAAGATGGTGTTCTCCCAGCAAATAGGGATTGTGGAAGGCTATGTGCGAAGCAGATCGATTAAGGAAACACAACGGACCTTTGCCGATAAGAACCCAGCAACAAAACCAGCTAAACATGGTATTATTCAGAGTCCGGTTCAGAAATGGCGCCAAACTGGCTCTGTTGCAAACATGAAGCAACCGAGACCTACATCGATCAGGACGGCTGAAGTGGTGCATAAAATTCAGCAGCTATTTGAGCCTTTTTTGGTGCCCAAAAGTTCGGGTCCTCATTGACTTCAATGACTCATCGAACCCGAACATCCAGGTGTCCGCTCTACTCTAGTGACAGGGAATACAATTTCTGAAATGCTTCATTAATTGATGCGCGCCACCTCCTTTGATTCAATGCTTAAACTTAAGCAAGTTACACCACATTCAAGCTTGAATACTTTGTCCCACATTTGCGCCTCAATAGTTTTTCCCACAATTCCGCTTGACTCTTTTGGCCCACATTTGGGCTTCTGTAATCTGGCCCACATTTGCGCCTCAATAGCTTTTCCCACATTTCTGCTCGATCCCAATTTTTTTTTATACTTTTATCTCCCTTAAATTTGGTCTCTTTCTCACTCTCCCTCTCCGGCCTGGAACCCTGATTCCCTACCACCCGTAATCACCATGGTAGGCGCATAAAAGAATATCGAAAGTTGATAGAGCAGATATCAAATTGGATCGTGAACATCACGGGGACGTGCGACATGGTGGGGCAATAAGTATGCACACGCCTACACGAACTAACTGACAGGGGTCAGCCCCTGCAACTTCTGGGTCTCCAAATTGGGCACATGGCCTGAGCTTGCCCTTTACGCCTTGGAGGTGCTGGCCTGCCCTGCAGCCAGTGTATTGTCTGAACGTGTGTTTAGCACGACTGGAGGGTTATATTTCCCAATGTTTTGGGGTGTACCCTAATTTAAAAAAATGAAAATACATTTTAAACCAAAAAGCAGTGTAGGCTACCTCCTCCTCCTCCGCCACTTCTACCTACACCACTACATCCACCGCCTCCTCAACCTCCTAATCCATATGGACCTGGTCCTCCTAGATAGAGATTATTATTTTTTATTTTTACGTATTTTATGTTATTTTAAGTCATTTCCCTATCCACATTCGGGTCGATCCCAGTCCAATACAGAACGGACTTTCTCTGGATCCATTAAAAAACCTGAAGATAACAGCAGGTAGTCCAAAAACTGCACCTCGTGTACAGCAAAAACACACTCCCCTAATTTTGCATACAATTTATTGTCCTTTAGGATCTGTAACAACTGTCTAACGTGATCCTGATGTGTCTCCACATCTGGAGAATAAATTTGAATGTCATCCAAAAAAACACGACTACAAATCTCCCCACAAGGTGGTGAAAAATGTAATTCACAAAATGCTGGAAAACTGCAGGAGCATTGGTCAACCAAATGGAGACTTGGAGAACACCTTGGCACCAATACTGGTTAAGCAAATCAGGAATCAAAAGGAAGGGGGTAAGAATCATGGACAGTAATCCGATTGAGTTCACTGAAATCCAGACAAGAACTCTGCTGCCACTCGAGACTTGGAAGGTCTTATGTGTCCTTTAGCCAAACTCTCTGTAATATACTCTCTCATGGCAGTCTTTCAGGTTCAGAAAGGTTATACAACCAAAATTTTGGCAATTTAGCTCCAGGAATAAGATTGATAGGACTATTCCCGATGGGGAGGTAAATCCTGGCATCCACTCTCAGAAAACATGTCGGCAAAAACGCATATAAAAGAGGGCAATGTCTTAGTAGTTAAAACAGAAAAAGATGTATTCAGACAATTGTCAAAGCAATAATCACCCCAATCCAGAAACTGTCTAGCTTGCCAATCGATGGTTGGATTGTGCTTGCTTAACCACGGTAAACCCAGAACCACCAGAGCAGGGAGACCCTCCAACACAAAACACAAGATAAATTGTTGATGAAAGTCACCCACTCTTAATCTGATATCATGCACCACTTGAGCTAAACACTTCTGAGTTAGAGGTGCAGAATTAATAGCAAAAACAGAAATGTTTTTTTCTAATGCACTCTGTGACAACCCGTGCATACGGACGAACTGAGCATCAATCAAGTTCACCCAGCCCCACTGTCGATAAACACCTTAATCCCCACAGTTTTTTTACTCTAGCGCCACCTCAGCAGCCAGGAGAAATCAGGAACTACCAGTAAAAAATAAAAGCACATTTTCTGACTCTCCTCTCACCCCTCCAAGAGTCAGATGGTTATTAAATGTCCCTCTTTTCTTTTTGCCGTTGAATGTATGGACATACTCTGATAAAATGTCCCTTTTGTCCACAGAAAAAAAATAAAACACTCCCTCCCTATTACCAGTATGCTACACACACAGCTTTACTCCAGGTTTCCATAACAACCCAGCCAACTCAAGTCGCACGACACAGTGCACAACTTCACTGCTAGATGCATCCATCTTGAATGGATTTTTTGCAACTGTCGTGTCACAGTCGCAACATGTCACATGTCGCAGTGAGACACCATAGCCCATGATCATTAAAATTGTTGAGACAAAATGTCGCTCAACTCATGTAGTCCTAACCTTCAAGGGGGCAGGGCCCCTGAGAAGGTCACCGCTAAAGGGGGCAGGGCCCCTGGGAAGGTCAATGTCAAGAGAGTGAGGTGCTGTGAAACTCACTGATATAGGGGTGGGCTGCTATGAAGCTGAAAGTTTGGAGTGGTCAGTGTTAAGGAGTGAAGGGCAGTGGAGCACTGTTAAGAGGGCAGGGTGCTGTAGAGGTCACTGTTATGGGGGATACTGTGGATTTCTTTTAACGACACACAGAAACATCAAATGAAATGGATTAAGTATACCCGAGCGAAGTCGGGTCCTTCTGCTAGTGAACAATTAAAAGCTAAACAAAATGTCTATTTGGACTGCTCTCCTAGGAATGTAACCGGTTTGGGATAGTCAAAACTGCTGACACATGCTCTTTAATTATATTTTTATTTTACTCATTAGATCTGTTCAGGAGAATATAAAAAAAGAAAACTTCTTATTTATAGATTCACCAGGTCTCCATCTTAATGTTTGCAAGCAAAGACACAGTAGTGTTTTACAAGCACATTCAGCCGAACAGAATCAGCCTCTTCTCCAAGTATCTCTCGGAATCTGTAACGATAAGATATATTTAGCAACATCATAGAAATGGCATCAGTATCTTATACGTGCTTATTAAAAACTTTTTACTGTGATATAGGTCTTCCAAAAGAAAATCTATCTTTCTTTATAGGTTATTTTTAGGGTTGAGCGAACCCGAACTGTAAAGTGGGGTTCATACCGAACTTTAGGATTTTTGGACCCCGGACCCAAACATTTCTGTAAAAGTTCGGGTTCGGTGTTCGGTGCTTTCTTGGCGCTTTTTGAAAGGCTGCACAGCAGCCAAATCAACAAGCGTCATACTACTTGCCCCAAGAGGCCATCACAGCCATGCCTACTAATGGCATGGCTGTGATTGGCCAGAGCAGCATGTGACCCAGGCTCTATATAAGCTTGAGTCACGTATCGCTGTACGGCACTCTGCTGTTACAAGTGTAGGGAGAGGATGCTGTTGGACTTGTGATTTCAGGGAGAGAATAGAGAATCTACCGTAACTCAGTGATCTACCTAGAAATAGTTGTGTGGGTGCAGGACACAATCGTTTTACCCTGCCCTGAGGCCATTGACCAAAAAAAAAAAAAAAACTTTTATAATTCTGTTAGTTAGGTTGGTGGCGACGGGCATTTTATGCATGCTCCGTGCACCAGCACTGCATCTGAGCTTTTGGGACATTGCAAATCACCAATTTTTTGGGGCAAACTACAACATCTGGATTAGTCAGTGTGCAATTTAAGCTAGAAATACACCCATCATTTTCTGGGGTTTGAAAAACACACTTTTTTGACGAAAAACACTATTTTCAGGCCTTGCAGAATCAGCACGTGTGAAATTGCAGGCTTATATACTGCTGTCAAATTCAGTTGTTAAACAAACACTCGTTTGGGCACAAAAAAATTTAGTTGGCAGCCTTTGATGCAGATGTCATTGTGAGATACACCCTTAATACATTTGGGTTACATTCAGAGATTTTAACCCTTTCATGACCAAGGGTCATTGATGCCCTAGTGTCCAGGTCAAAATTTACAAATCTGACATGCGTCACTTTGTGGTAATTGCTTTGGAACACTTTTACTTATCCAAGCCATTCTGAGATTGTTTTCTCGTGACACATTGTACTTCATGATAGTCATATATTTGAGTCAATATATTTCACCTTTATTTATGAAAAAATCCAAAATGAACCCAGAATTTTGAAACATTCACAATTTTCCAAATTTCAATTTCTCTGCTTTCAAAATAGAAAGTGATACCTAATAAAATATTTATTACTTAACATTCCCCATATGTCTACTTTATGTTGGCATCATTTTGGAAAAGTCATTTTATTTTTTTAGGACGTTAGAAGGCTTAGAAGTTTAGAAGCAATTCTTAGAATTTTGACGAAAATTTCCAAAACCCACTTTTTAAAGGACCAGTTCAGGTCTGAAGTCACTTTGTGGGGCCTACATAGTGGATACCCCCATAAATGACCCCATTGTAGAAACTACACCCGTCAAGTTACTCAAAACTGATTTTACAAACTTTGTTAACCCATTAGGTGTTCCACAAGAATTAAAGGAAAATGGAGATGAAATTTCTAAATTTCACTTTTTTGGCAGATTTTCCATTTTATTACATTTTTTTTCTTTAACACATTGAGGGTTAACAGCCAAACAAAACTCAATATTTATTACACTGATGCCGCGGTTTACAGAAACACCCCACATGTCGTCGTAAACTGCTGTATGGGCACACGGCAGGGCGCAGAAGGAAAGGAATGCCATAGGGTTTTTGTAAGGCACATTTTGCTGGATTGGATTTCTGAACGCCATATGTTTTTTATTTTTCTGCCGATAGTCTTGTGCAGGGGCTCGTTTTTTGCAGAAAGTGTTGAGGTTTTAATTGGTACCATTTGTGGGTACATAGGATTTTTTGATCATTCAGTATTACACTTTATGGGGCTGTATTGGAACAGTTTTCATTTATTTATTTTTACAGCATTCATCTAAGGAGTTAGGTCATGTGATAGTTTTATAGAGAAGATAGTTACGGACGTGGCAATACCTAATATGTATACTTTTTCTTATTTAAGTTTTACACAATAATAGCATTTCTGAAACCAAAAAAATGATGTTTTAGTGTCTCCATAGTCTGAAAGCCATAGCTTTTATATTTTTTGGGCGATTGTCTTAAATAGGGTATCATTTTTTGCGGAATGCGATGACGGTTTGATTGGTACTATTTTGGGGGTCATAAGCCTTTTTAATCGCTTGCTGTTGCACTTTTTGTGATGTAAGTTGACAAAAATAGTTTTTTTGGCACTTTTTTTTTAATGGTGCTTATCGGACGGGGTCTATCATGTGATATATTTATAGAGACGGTCGTTACGGACACGGTGACACCTAATATGTGTATTTTATTTTTTCATTTTTTATAGGAAAAGGCAATTTCTTTTTTTAATTTACATTTTTATTTATTTTTTTATTTTTCATTTTTATTATTTTCACTTTATTTTTTTATCAAGTCCCTCTTGGATCATGAAGATCCAGTGGGGCTGATGGCTGTACTATATTTTGCAATGCTCTTGCATTGCAAAGTATAATACTATTAGATGCCCTGTAGGTGGCAACAGCGGACACTTTTGCAAAGCGTCCGGTTGCCATGGCAACCATCGGGCGCTGCCATCACAGCGCGGCAGCCCTGATGGTTGAGAGAGGGAGCTCCCTCCCTCTATTAACCCCATGGATGCCGCAACCGCGGTATCTATGGGGTTACAGCAGAATGTCAGCATAGAGCTGATACTCTCTGCTGATGGCGGCGGCTCAGGAATGGAGCAGGAGGGACCGGGGGAACTGCATCAGGGGCAGGCGCGGACAGGGGGGTGTTGGAGGTGCACAGATCGGGGGCACAGGAAGGAGGCACAGATCGAGGGCCACAAAAACACTACCTGATTTGAGGCTCTAATCTGCAGAGTGCAGATCAGAGCCTGAAACCGGCATTTTTTTCACTGCCGCGATCCGATTGGTTAGTCTGCACAGACTAACCAATCGGATCGATTGCCGGCAAGGGGCCACTCTGATTGGTCCCTTGCCAGCATTACTGCACTGTATGCTGTCCGTGACAGCAGCAGTGCAGGGGCAGAAGCTTTAATCCAAGCGCTTTGCAGCGCTTTGATTAAAGAGCTGGTTTGACGTTTAGACGTGATAGCTGCACGGGGCATGTCAAGAAGGGGTTAAATACCGCCATTTGGTGCACCAATATTGATTTCAGGCCTACAGAGGTTCAGGCCCTGTGAGATACCACCTCTACATACAGGGGTTTGAATTAGGCATTTGAAATACAGCCATTTGAAATAAAGCCTTTTTGTGCAAAGAAATATTTGCTTCAGGCCTACACTGATTCAGGGCGTGTGTGATCCCCCTATACATACACGGGTTTGAATTAGGTATTTAAAATACAGCCATTTTGGGCAAGAAAATTTTATTGAGGCCTAGTCTGGTTCAGGCCATGTGAGATACACCCTTTACATACTGTCGTTCTATTCTACTATTAAACACCCATTTATGGCAAGATCCTAAATTTAAAAAATATGAGGAGAGCGTCAAATAAGGGACGTGGCCAAGGTCGTGGTGCTGCTGGTGGAGCTCCTGTTGCAGGGAGAGGACGTTGTCGATCTGTGCCAGCTACACGCACAAGTGAAACCCCTTCCTCAGGTGAGAGTAGGCGACAAAACCTGCAGCAGTATTTGGTCGGGCCTAATGCTGCTCTACGAATGGTGAGGCCTGAACAAGTACAGGCGATAGTAGATTGGGTGGAAGACAATGAAGGAACTGGATCCACTGTCAGCAACCCAGTCTCCTGCTGAAAGACCACAGTTGGCATCTGCAGCCGATGTCCATCAGTCTTTCACCTCACCCCCTTGCAAATCAGCCAAGCAGTCTGAGCCCCAAGTCATGCAGCAGTCTCTTCTGCTTTTTGAAGACTCTGGTAGCAGGGTTTCCCAGGGTCATCCACCTAGCCCCTCCCCAGAAGTGGAAGAGATTGATTGCACAGATGCCCAACCACTTATCTTTCAAGATGAGTACATGGGAGGACCATCGCACCAGGTCTCGGATGATGATGAAACACAGGTGCCAACTGCTGTGGCTTTCGAAAGTGTGCAGACCGACAAGGAAGTCAGGGGTGAAGACTGGGTGGAAGATGATGTGGAGGACGATTAGGTCCTCGACCCCACATGGAATCAAGGTTATGCGAGTGACCTATGTAGTTCGGAGGAAGAGGCGGTGGTCGCACAGAGCCACCAGCACAGCAGAAGAGGGAGCAGGGTGCAAAAGCGGAGCAGCCATCCTCTAGACAGTATGCCTCCTGCTGCCCACCGCAGCAAGGGACCGAGCACACCAAAGCCAGGTCCATGGAGTTCCCTGGCGTGGCAGTTCTTCAGACAATGTGCTGACGACAGGACACGAGTGGTTTGCACGCTGTGCAATCAGAGCCTGAAGTGAGGCATAAACATTCTCAACCTGAGCACAACCTGCATGACCAGGCATTTAAGTGCAAAGCACAAGCTGCAGTGGAGTAGACACCTCAAGAACCAAGAAAGGTCTCTGGCTCTTCCTGCTTCCTCCACCAACATCTGGGTCACCAAGCATCTCCACAATGTCCCACGGAAGTGTTCAGCTCTCCATATACCAAATGCTGGAGAGGAAGAGGAAGTACCCCCCTACCCACCCGCGATCCCTAGCCCTGAATGCCAGCATTTCTAAATTACTTGAATTTGAAATAGTGTCATTCCGTCTGGTGGAGACGGATAGTTTTAAAGGCCTTATGGCGGTGGCTGTCCCACAGTACGTCGTGCCCAGCCGCCACTACTTTTCAAGGCGAGCCATCCCTTCCCTTCACAACCAAGTAGGGGACAAAATCAGGTGTGCACTGCGCAACGCCATCTGTGGCAAGGTGCACCTGACTACGGATACGTGGACCAGTAAGCATGGTCAGGGCCGTTATATCTCCATAACAGCACACTGGGTAAATGCAGTGGCGGCTGGGCCTGAGGCGGATAGCAGTTTGGCGCATGTCCTTCCACCACCAAGGATTGCAGGGCGCTTCAGTTTGCCTCCTGTTGCTTCCTCCTCCTACTCTGCTTCCTCATCCTCTACCAGCTCCTCATCTGGTCAGCGTAACACCTTCACCACCAACTTCAGCACAGCCAGGGGTAAACGACAGCAGGCAGTTTTAAAACGTATCTGTTTGGGGGACAAACCCCACACCGCGCAGGAGCTGTGGACGGGCCTTGAACAACAGACCGATGAGTGGTTTGTGCCAGTCACCCTCAAGCCCGGCCTGGTGGAATGCGATAATGGGCGAAATCTCGTAGCAGCTCTGGGACTAGCCAGTTTGACGCACATCACTTGCCTGGCGCACGTGCTGAATTTGGTGTTGCAGAGATTCCTTAGAGATTACCCCGATATGTCAGAGCTGCTGCATAAAGTGCGGGCCGTTTGTGCGCGCTTTCGGCGTTCTCACCCTGCTGCTGCTCGCCTGTCGGCGCTGCAGCGTAACTTTGGCCTTCCCGCTCACCACCTCATATGCGACGTGCCCACAAGGTGGAACTTCCCCTTGCACATGCTGGCCAGACTGCGAGCATTAGCAGGCGATAGTGGAGTTTCAGCTGCAGCACGCACGGGTGAGTCGCTCGGCGGAACAGCACCACTTCACCACCAATGACTAGGCCTCCATGCGAGAACTGTGTTCCTTGTTGCACTGTTTCGAGTACTCCACCAACATAGCCAGTGCCGATAACGCCGTTCTCAGCATTACTATCCCACTTCTATGCCTCCTTGAAAAAACGCTCCTGGCGATGATGGAAGAGGATATGGCACAGGAGGAGGAAGAGGGATCATTTCATAGGGTTTCCAGCCAGTCATTCTTAAGTGGCTCCGAGGGTGGGTTCCTGCACCCACAAACCCAAGGTACAGAATTGTCCAGCAAGGGCACAGTTCTGGAGGATGACGAGGTGGAGGATGAGGAGGAGGAGGAGATGGAGGAGGAGGAACCATGTTCACAGCAGGGTGGCACCCAGACAAAGCCTGAAACTGTCTGGATAAATGAATATTCTTGTAAAGCTGCCATTGAACTTCATCTCAAGGTGTGGAGTAGAGATGTCACGAACATAAAATTTTCCGTTGGCGAACGCGAATTTTCGTTAATGGGCGAACCGCCATAGACTTCAATAGGCAGGCGAATTTTAAAACCCACAGGGACTCTTTCTGGCCACAATAGTGATGGAAAAGTTGTTTCAAGGGGACCAACACCTGGACTGTGGCATGCCGAGGGGGATCCATGGCAAAACTCCCTTGGAAAATTACGTAGTTTATGCAGAGCCGGGTTTTAATCGATAAAGGGCATAAATCACCTAACATTCCTAAATTGTTTGGAATACCGTGCTTTAAAACATCAGGTATGATGTTGTATCGATCAGGTAGTGTAAGGGTTACGCCCGCTTCACAGTGACAGACCAAACTCCCCGTTTAACGCACCGCAAACAGTCCATTTGCACAACCGCAAACTCCCCATTTGCACAAGGTTGGATACCAAGCTAGCCATGTCCCGTTCCTTCTCCTCACTGACGTCATTGAAGGTCTCTTCCTCCACCCAGCCATGTACAACACCAAGGATCCCTGAAAGGTGACAACAAGCCCCCTGGGATGCCTGCTGTGGTTGGTCTTCCACCTCCTCAAAGCCACCTTCCTCCTCTGACTCCTCTTCTTCAGACTCCTCTCTCTGCATTGCCGCAGGTCCAGCAATCGACGACGACAAGGCTGCTTCTGGTGGTGATGGTGACCACAACTCTTCCTCTTCATGCTCATCTACGGCCTGATCCAGCAATCTTCGCAGGGCACGCTCCAGAAAAAACGCATATGGGATGAGGTCGATGATGTTGCCTTGGGTTTGACTGACCAGGTTTGTCACCTCCACAAAAGGACGCATGAGCCTACAGCCATTGTGCATGAGCGTTCAGTAACACGGCCAAAAAATACCCAGCTCCGCAGAGGCTGTCCTCTTTTAAATTAAAAAATATTTGTTCTTAACAGTTTAATCTCTGTTTTGTCCCCTATCAGGGGCCGGTGTATGGAATAGATTTTAGGAACCGGGAGATGGAAAAAGATGCTTGGTCGGTCCTCTTACTTCCAATTTGGGTCACTGCGCGTACGCCTTGCAATGTACTGTGCCACCAGATATGAGTGGTGTGTTTAAGTAGTACTATTCCTATCAGTTTAAACCAGGCATCTTCAAACTGTGGCCCTCCAGCTGTTGTAAAACTACAACTTCCACAATGCCCTGCTGTAGGCTGATACCTGTAGGCTGTTCGGGCATGCTGGGAGTTGTAGTTTTGCAACAGCTGGATGGCCGCAGTTTGAGGATGCCTGGTTTAATCCCTGTTACGTCCCATATCAGGGGACGTGTATGGAATAGATTTTAGACAACCGCAAAGAGTTGTCAATAGTTGACACACTCATGACATAAATTTTATTCCTCTATGCGTCAATCTTGGTGTAGTGATGACTGTGCTCGTGTGCACGTTTGGGAGATTGCAGGCGATGGGGGTTTTTCAAAGTCTATGGTCGTGCTGAGGTAGTTCAGTGACAGTTAAGTGACCCAGAAAACAATGATTCTGCAGTGTGGGCCCATTGTTGGCCTAGTAGGCTTTAATGATCACCTTAGATGATCACAAAGAAAATGTATGTTTTTTCTATGCAAAATTATCCAGCCGATCGCCTTTGGTCTGTTCACAATGAAGCAACGACCTTATCATCTGGGGTGTGCCAACATTGCCATTGCCAACACACTCAGAGGTGGTCGCTTCATTGTGATACGCAAGCCCCTTCACCACAACAAGGTAACGATCACGAAGGGGAATTGACACATGTATGTTTTTTTTTTTTTTTTGCAGCCACAGTACAGCACCAGAGGCCAGAAAAATTAGGCATGTGCACATGCCTGAAAAACTAGGTATTGTTGCAAAAATTGATGTTTTCCAGGCAGAAAGTGCACTAAAACATTGCGGCTTGAACCCTAGTTGGTGGCAGATAAGTCACGCAAGTCATGCAGAGATAAAATACAGCAGCATGTGGACCATTTTTAGCCCAAGGCAGCTCATCTCATCACCAGGCCTTTATTAGTCAAATGTATCGCCCACTGTCATTTCCTTCGGGATCCATGCCTCATTCATCTTAATAAAGGTGAGGTAATCTAGACTTTTTTGACCTAGGCGACTTCTCTTCTCAGTGACAATACCTCCTGCTGCACTGAAGGTCCTTTCTGACAGGACACTTGAAGCGGGGCAGGCCAGAAGTTCTATCGCAAATTGGGATAGCTCAGGCCACAGGTCAAGCCTGCACACCCAGTAGTCAAGGGGTTCATTGCTCCTCAGAGTGTCGATATCTGCAGTTAAGGCGAGGTAGTCTGCTACCTGTCGGTCGAGTCGTTCTCTGAGGGTGGACCCCAAAGGGCTGTGGCGATGCGTAGGACTTAAAAAGCTCTGCATGTCCTCCATCAGCAACACATCTGTAAAGCGTCCTGTCCTTGCCGGCATGGTTGTGGTAGGAGGATTACTTTCACCTCTTCCCCTATTAGATTCCCGTTGTGCTGTGACATCACCCTTATACGCTGTGTAAAGCATACTTTTTAACTTGTTTTGTAACTGCTGCATACTTTCTGACTTGCGGTAATTGGGTAACATTTCAGGCACTTTCTGCTTATACCGGGGGTCTAGTAGCGTGGCCACCCAGTACAGGTCGTTCTCCTTCAGCCTTTTTATACGAAGGTCCCTCAACAGGCACGACAGCATGAAAGACCCTATTTGCACAAGGTTGGATGCCGAGCTACTCATGTCCCGTTCCTCGTCCTCCGTGATCTCACTGAAAGCCTGTTCTTCCCCCCAGTCATGTACAACACCACGGGTACCAGATAGGTGACAACGAGCACCCTGGGATGCCTGCTGTGGTTGGTCTTCCCCCTCCTCCTCAAAGCCACTTTCCTCCTCTGACTCCTCTTCCTCACACTCCTCTTCCAGCGTTGCCGCAGGTCCAGCAGGCGATGCTGATAAGGCTGTTTCTGGTGGTGGTGACCACAACTCTTCCTCTTCACGCTCATCTACGGCCTGATCCAGCACTCTTCGCAGGGCACGCTCTAGGAAGACAACAAATGGTATGATGTCGCTGATGGTGCCTTCGGTGCAACTGACTAGGTTTGTCACCTCCCCATAAGGATGCATGAGCCTACAGGCATTGCGCATGAGGGTCCAGTAGCGTGGCAAAAAAATTCCCAGCACCGCAGAGGCTGTCCTAGCACCCCGATCATACAAATACTCGTTGACGGCTTTTTCTTGTTGGAGCAGGCGGTCGAACATTAGGAGTGTTGAATTCCAACGTGTCGGGCTGTCGCAACTCAAGTGCCTCACTGGCATGTTGTTTCGCCTCTGGGTATCTGAAAAGTGCGCCTTGGCCGCGTAGGAACGCCTGAAATGGCCACACACCTTCCTGGCCTGCTTGAGGACGTCCTGTAAGCCTGGGTACTTATGCACAAAGCGTTGTACAATCAGATTCAACACTTGTGCCATGCACGGCACATGTGTCAACTTGCCCAAATTCAATGCTGCCAACAAATTGCTTCCGTTGTCACACACCACTTTGCCGATATCCAGACGGTGCGGAGTCAGCCACTGATCCACCTGTGCGTTCAGGGCGGACAGGAGTGCTGGTCCGGTGGGACTCTCTGGGGTGTGACTCTGGGGTGTGACTCTTCAGGCAAGTCAACCCCAAGACTGCGTGACACTGTCGTATCCGGGATGTGGAATAGCCCCTGGGGAGCTGGGGGGGTGCAGTTGATGTGGAGCAAGACGCAGCAGCAGAAGAGGACTCAGCCGAGGAGGTTATTGAAGAGGATGGAGTAGGAGGAATAGAGGAGGTGGCAGCAGGCCTGCCTGCAAGTCGTGGCCGTGTCACTAACTCCTCTGCAGAGCTGCGCATTACATGCTTGGCAGCAGTCAGCAGGTTTACCCAATGCGCAGTGTAGGCGATATACCTGCCCTGACCGTGCTTTGCAGACCAGGTATCAGTGGTCAGATGGACCCTTGCCCCAACACTGTGTGCCAGACATGCCATGACTTCCTTTTGCACAATAGAGTACAGGTTGGGGATTGTCTTTTTTTGCAAATAAATTTCAGCCGGGTACCTTCCACTGCGGTGTCCCAATAGCTAAAAAATGTTTGAAGGCCTCAGACTCCACCAGCTTGTATGGTAAAAGCTGGTGGGCTAAGAGTTCCGACAAGCCAGCTGTCAGACGCCGGGCAAGGGGGTGACTGTGACATTGGCTTCTTACGCTCAAACATGTCCTTGACAGACACCTGACTGTGGGCAAATGAGCAGGAACTGCTCACGGCGAGAGACGGAGTGGCGGATGGTTGAGAGGGGGCAAGGAGGACAGCAGTGGTTGACGTGGCTGAAGATGCTGGACCAGGAGGAGGATGGCGGCTTTGAGTTTGTGTGCTGCTTGTACTCATGTGTTGATCCCATAGGAGTTTGTGATTTGAGATCATGTGCCTTCGCAAAGCAGTTGTACCTAGGTGGGTGTTGGACTTCCCACGACTCAGTTTCTTTTGGCACAGGTTGCAAATGGCTTCGCTGTTGTCAGAGGCAGACACACAAAAAAAATGCCACACTGCTGATCTCTGCACTGCCGTCATTCTGGTGGTGGCAACAGCATGTGTTGATTGGCGTGCTGTCTGGCTGACCCCGGGTGCCGATGCATGCTGTCTGACTGTGACACTAGCTCCTTGCGATGACCTCCCCCTGCTTCCAACTCGTCTCCTCCTCCTCTCTGTCTCCCCATCTGAACTTTCCCCCTGTTCTTCTTCTCTTCGAGCAGGCACCCACGTGACATCCACGGACACATAGTCATCATCAACCGCTTCACTTGTATCTGACAACTCAGCAAAGGAAGCAGCAGCGGGTACAACATCATCATCATACCGTACGTCCATGTGTGTAATGCTGCCGGACTGAGACATATCCCTGTTATCTACATCCTCTGGCAATAATGGTTGCGCATCACTCATTTCTTCCAACTGATGTGTAAATAACTCCTCTGACAGATCAAGTGAAGCAGCTGTGGTGCTAGTGTTGGTGGTGGCGGCAGGCAGGAGAGTGGTAACTTGAGAGGTGCCCGAAGCTGAGCTGGAGGAGGATGGTGCGTCAAGGTTCTGAGTGAAAGCTGTAGAAGATTGGGTGTCCTGTGTTAGCCAGTCAACTATGTCCTCAGAACTTTTTGAGTTCAGGGTACGTGGCCTCTGAACACTGGGCATTATTCTAGAGCCAAAGGGAATCACAGCACCACGACCACGAGGGCCCCTGCGGGGTGGCCTGCCTCTGCCTGTCATTTTTTTTAGATTAGTTTAGTTGTAATATGCGTGCAAGCTACTGTGACACCAGATATGAGTGGCACTGTGCACTCACAGAAGTTGGCAGAGTAGACGCTGTAGGCCTGACACACGCTTGCAGACAACTAACTGCTATTCAATCTATTAGTCAAAATGTTTTTTTTTTTTTTTTATGTAATCTACTGTGACACCAGATATGAGTGGTGGCACTGGGCAAGTGGGCACAGTATACGCTGTGAGTCTGACACACACGCTGGCAGGCAACTGCTATTAGATTACACAGGAAAAAAAAAAAAGGCAGACTGATGTGCTAGCCCTAAAAAGGGCATTTTGGGGTGCTGTCCTTACAGGAGAGATCAGATGAGTCTTTCAGGACTGTAGTGGACACTGAATACACTAGCCTAGCTATCGATTTCCCTATTAAATCAGCAGCAGCTACACTGTCCCTCCTCTCACTAAGACTGCAGCTTCCGAATGAATCTAAAATGGATGCTGTCCAGGAGGTGGGAGGGTCTGAGAGGGAGGGTATGATGCTGATTGGCTGGAATGTGTCTGCTGACTGAGGTACAGGGTCAAAATTTACTCAATGATGACGAACAAGCTATGTTCGCCGGCGAATAGTTCGGGACATCTCTAGTCTGGAGTCAAGTAATTTTTTCAAATAAGGAGAACCGTGACACACTTAGACACATTTTAGGCTTTTATATTTCCTACACCTGGAACGCGTGATATAGAGGGCCCCGGGGGGGAGGCCGCCCGTTGCATATGCCGCACTTCACAGAACTCACTGGCACCTGTTCATGAATGGTTTACTGAGAAGCGAACTGTGAGCAATGGGTTATACCCACCACTTTCCCCAGATTTGTATACATGTGATTTTTATATGTGGGGAAATTTAAAACAGAGTGTCCGCTAACCATCCACATCCCCTGGATGAAATCAAGGAGAACATTACAAACATTATTCGCAGCATCAGCCAACAGAATCCGACCAGCCCAAAGATGCATAGACGTGAACAGGGACCACTTTCAGCATCTTTTGTGACTTGTGGGAAATTAAAAAAAAAAACAATCCACTTGCTCGTTCATCTTGTCATACCATCACTGCAGGCGGGCTACTTTTTTGTAGGATACCCTATAGTATTGTGCAACGTGATTATTTTCCTAGATATTTACATTTGCAAACACATGGTTTTTAAGGGAGTATTTTAATGCATTATGTCCACTACAAAAGGACAAATTCCCTTCTTCCTATTCTATCCCCCCATTACATTCTTCCAGCCTTCTACTGTACGATATCACACAAGCTTACATATGGCCGTTTAGGAATTAGTGATTTCTATAATTCATTCAGTAGCCTCAGTGGTGGTGTGTTCTTAGGAGGCATATGGCTGCCTCAGTGCTGGAACAAACCAGTGGGGAATAGGTGCGCTTTTTCTGGGTTCTAATAAACATTTGGTCTAAGGGTCAGAAATAGAGTTGAGCAGACACCTGAAAGTATGGGATCAACGGGTTCGGCCGAACTTCGCAAAAAGGTTAGAGTTCAGGACCCAAACTTGACCACGAACTCTATTGAAGTCAATGGGAACTCGAACTTTGGAGCACTAAAATTGTCATGGAAAGGGCTAGAGGGCTGCAAAGGGCAGCAAAATGTGGCAAAGAGCATAGCAAGTGCTCTGCAAACAAATGTGGATAGGGAAATTATTTAAAATAACAAAATATGTAAAAAAATAATAATCTTGATCTAGGAGGAGGAGGTCCATATGGAGTAGGAGGTTGAGAAGGTGGTGGTGTAGGTGGAAGCGGCGGTGGAGGAAGAGTAAGTAGCCAACACTTGTTTTTGGTTATGTTTTTTATTTTATTTATTTATTTATTTGTTTAAATTTGGGTAGACACCAAAACATTGGGAAATATAAAAAATAAAACAAAGAGAAAGTGCACTGGAGTACAACAATAGCTGGGTGGGGGTGGTATACATGTCAATTCTTCACAAGGCACGGACAAATCCTGTGGGATCCCTGCCTGGTTCATTTTAATCAACGTGAGCCTGTCCACATTGGCTGTGGACAGGCGGTTGCGCTTGTCTGTGATAACCCCCTCCTGTCGTGCTATACAAATGTTCAGACAATACACTGGCCAGCACCTTAAAGGCGTAAAGGGCAATCTCAGGCCATGTGCCCAATTTGGAGACCCAGAAGTTGAAGGGGCAGACCCATCAGTCAGTACTTGTAGGCGTGTGCACACACACTGCTCCACCATGTTGCTGAAATACTGCCTCCTGCTAAGACGTTCCATATCAGATGGTGGTGCTGGTTGTTGTGGCGTGCTGACAGCTTTTCCAAATTTCGGCCATGCTAACCCTGCCTTCTGAGGTGCAGGTGGTGCCCCAGCTGCATTGGCGACCTCGTCCTTCTCCTCTGCCTTCACTTTGTGCTTCGACTGTTCCCCCGCTGTCAGGTGGGAATGACAACAGCAGCGCATCTACCAGCATGCTCTTGTACTCTCGTATCTTACGATCACGCTTCAGGAATGGAATTAAGGATGGTATGTTGTCCTTGTAACGGGGATCCAGCAGCGTTGCCACCCAGCAATCAGCACAAGTTAGAATGTGGGCAACTCGGCAGTCATTGCGGAGACACTGCAGCATGTGTGCCAGGCTGCCCAGAGGCAACGAAAAGCTGACCTCTGTGGGAGGTGTATTGTCTGTGTCCTCTGTATCCCCCCAGCCACGTACCAGTGATGGCCATGAGCTGGTTTCGGTGCCACCCTGCTGTAAACAGGGTTCCTCCCCCTCCATCTCCTCATCCTCCAGAACTGTGCCCTGGCTAAACAATTGTGTACCTGCCGTTTTAGGGTGCAGGAACCCACCCTCGTAGCCACTTGGGAATGACTGGCCTGAAACCCTATGAAATAAACCCTCTTCCTCCTCCTGTGCCACACCCTCTTCCATCATCGCCCAAAGTATTTTTTTAGGAGGCATAGAAGTGGGTTAGTAACGCTGAGAACGGCGTCATCGGCACTGGCCATGTTGGTGGAGTACTCGAAACAGCGCAACAAGGCACACAGGTCTCGCATGGAGGCCCAGTCCTTGGTGGTGAAGTGGTGCTGTTCCGCAGAGCGACTCACCTGTGTGTGCTGCAGCTGTAACTCCACTATCGCCTGCTAATGCTCGCACAGTCAGGGTGAGAACGCCGAAAGCGCGCACAGACGGCCCGCACTTTATGCAGCAGCTCCAACATGTCGGGGTAATCTTTAAGGAATCTCTGCACCACCAAATTCTGCACATGCGCCAGGCAAGGAATGTGCGTCAAACCGGCTAGTCTCAGAGCTGCTACGAGATTTCACCCATTTTCGCACACCACCAGGCCGGGCTTGAGGCTTACTGGCACAAACCACTCATCGGTCTGTTTAAGGCCCGTCCACAGCTCCTGCGCTGTGGGGGGTTTGTCCCCAAACAGATACGTTTTAAAAAACTGCCTGCTGTCGTTTACCCCTGGCTGTGCTGAAGTTGTTATGCTGACCGGATAAGGAGCAGGTAGAGGATGAGGAAGCAGAGTAGGAGGAGCAAGCAACAGGAGGCAAGCTGAAGCGCCCTGCAATCCTCGGTGGTGGAAGGACATGTGCCAAACTGCTATCTGCCTCAGGCCCAGCCGCCACTGCATTTACCCACTGTGCTGTTATGGAGATCTAACGGCCCTGACCGTGCTTACTGGTCCACGTATCCATAGTCAGGTGCACCTTGCCACAGATGGCGTTGCGCAGTGCACACCTGATTTTGTCCCTTACTTGGTTGTGAAGGGAAGGGATGGCTCGCCTTGAAAAGTAGTGGCGGCTGGGCAAGACGTACTGTGGGACAGCCACCGCCATAAGGCCTTTAAAACTATCCGTCTCCACCAGACGGAATGACAGCATTTCAAAGGCCAGTAATTTAGAAATGCTGGCATTCAGGGCTAGGGATCGCGAGTGGGTAGGGGGGGTAGTTCCTCTTTCTCTCCAGCGATTGGGATATGGAGAGCTGAATGCTTCCGTGTGACATTGTTGAGATGCTTGGTGACCCAGGTGTTGGTGTTGCTGGCAGATCCTCTGTGGGGTGCCAGGTGGCACTGTCACTCCAGAGGTGGATGAAGAGGCCGCGACTGCAGCAGAAGAGGAAGCAGGAGGAGCCAGAGACCTTTCTTGGTTTTTGAGGTGTCTACTCCACTGCAGCTCGTGCTTTGCACTTAAATGCCTGGTCATGCAGGTTGTGCTCAGGTTGAGAACGTTTATTCCTCGCTTCAGGATCTGATTGCACAGCGTGCAAACCACTCGTGTCTTGTCGTCAGCACATTGTCTGAAGAACTGCCACACCAGGGAACTTCTTGGAGCTGGCTTTGGTGTGCACTGTCCCTTGCTGCGGTGGGCAGTAGGAGGCATACTGTCTAGAGGACGGCCGCTCCGCTTTTGCACCCTGCTCCCTCTTCTGCTGTGCGACCACTGCCTCTTCCTCCGAAATACATCGGTCACTCACATGACCTTGATTCCATGTGAGGTCGAGGACCTCATAGTCCTCCACATCATCTTCCACCCAGTTTTCACCCCTGACTTCCTTGTTGGTCTGCACACTTTCGATAACCCCAGCAGTTGGTACCTGTGTTTCGTCATCATCCGAGACTTGCTGCGATGGTCCTCTCATGTACTCATCTTGAAAGATAAGTGGTTGGGCATCGGTGCACTCAATCTCTTCAACTTCTGGGGCAGGGCTAGGTGGATGACCCTGGGAAACCCTGCTAACAGTGTCATCAAATAGCAGAAGAGACTGCTGCATGACTTGGGGCTCAGACTGCTTGGCTGATTTGCAAGGGGGTGAGGTGAAAGACTGATGGACATCGGCTGCAGGTGCCAACTGTGGTCTTTCAGCAGGAGACTGGGTGGGCGACAATGTGAAGGAACTGGATCTACTGTCAGCAAACCAATCTACTATCGCCTGTACTTGTTCAGGCCTCACCATTCGTAGAGCAGCATTAGGCCCGACCAAATACCGCTGCAGGTTTTGTCACCTACTCGCACCTGAGGAAGGGGTTTCACTTGTGCATGTAGCTGGCACAGAACGACCACGTCCTCTCCCTGCAACAGGAGCTCCACCAGCAGCACCACGACCTTGGCCACGTTCCTTATTTGACGCTCTCCTCATATTTTTTGAATTTAGGATCTTGCCCTAAATGGGTGTTTAATAGTAGAAAAGAACAACAGTATGTAAAGGGTGTATCTCACACGGCCTGAACCAGACTAGGACTCAATTAAAGATTTATTTGCGCAAAATGGCTGTATTTCAAATAGCTGAATCAAACCCCTGTATGTATATGGGGTATCTCACACGGCCTGAACCAGACTAGGCCTCAATTAAAGATTTTTGCGCAAAATGGCTGTATCAAACCCCTGTATGTATAGGGGGGATCTCACACGGCCTTAACCAGACTAGGCCTCAATTAAAGATTTCTTTGCGCAAAATGGCTGTATTTCAAATGGCTGAATCAAACCCCTGTATGTATAAGGGGGATCTCACACGCCCTGAATCAGTGTTGGCCTGAATTAAAGATTTGTCTGCACTTCAAATGGCTGCTCTTCAAATGGCTGACCCCAAACCCCTGTATGTATAGGGGGGATCTCACAGGGCCTTAACCACTGTAGGCCTGAAGAAAAATAGATCTTTGGACAAAATGGCTGTATTTCAAATCCCTGATTCAAACCCCTGTATGTAGAGGGTGTACCTCACAGGGCCTGAACCAGTGTAGGCCTCAATTCAATATTGGTGCACCAAATGGCGGTTTTTAAGACCTCTGAATGTAACCCAAATGTATTAAGGGTGTATCTCACAATGACCTCTGTAGCAAAGGCTGCCAACTAAATTTTTTGTGCCCAAACAAGTGTTTAACAGCTGAATTTGACAGCAGTATATAAGCCTGTAATTTCACACGTGCTGATGCTGCAAGGCCTGAAAATAGTGTTTTTTTGTCAAAAAAGTGTGTTTTTCAAACCCCAGAAAATGATGTGTATTTCTACCTTAAATTGCACACTGACTAATCCAGATTTTGTAGTTTGCCCCCAAAAAATGGTGATTTGCAATGTCCCAAAAGCTCAGATGCAGTGCTGGTGCACTGAGCATGCATAAAATGGCCGCCACCACCCACCTAACAGAATTATAAAAGTTTTTTTTTTGTTCAATGGCCTCAGGGCAGGGTAAAATGATTGTGTCCTGCACCCATACAACTATTTCTAGGTAGATCTCTGAGTTAGATTCTCTCCTATTCTCTCCCTGAAATCACCAGTCCAGCAGCATCCTCTCCCTACACTTGTAACAGCAGAGTGATGTGCAGCGCTACGTGACTCAAGCTTATATAGAGCCTGGGTCACATGTTGCTCTGGCCAAATCACAGCCATGCCATTAGTAGGCATGGCTGTGATGGCCTCTTGGGGCAAGTAGTATGACGCTTGCTGATTGGCTGCTGTGCAGCCTTTCAAAAAGCACCAAGAAAGCGCCGAACCCGAACTTTTACGGAAAGGTTTGGGTTCGGGGTCCATAAATCCTAAAGTTCGGGTTCACTCAACACTAACCAGCAGCAAAAAAAATAAATTACAGGGAATGTCACAGGTATTTGGGATGAGGAAACGTTATACAGGAGAAGTACCACGGGTAATGTTACTGTCCACAGCGTCTACGAAAAAAGTACACCAGCAATGTGCCGAGCATCAAGATGCTCGAGTCAAACTGGTGTTCGGCCGAGCATGCTCGATCAACATTAGGAAAGATCATTTAAAGTGTGGGAAAAGGATAGAAAGGCATTAGCTATACTACAGAGAGAGAGCAAGGACCAATAGGGGAGTCTAAAGCATGGGTAATAGGAGCATTTGTTGCACTAATTGGGGATTCAAATTGCACTAAATGATAGCTCAGGTCCTTCTCAACCACTGCCTGTTTTACTGGTCACATGACCTATGATGTCTTCACAGGTCCTTCAGCTCTACCAATGCATTAGTTTCAATTGTATTGCCGTCCTGAGGAAGGTAATACAGTTGTATCTAGCTGGCAGGCAGGCCATTCGGGGCCTGGGACAAAACATCAGGGGCCCATGCCCTGAATGTTTTAACATAGCAACGCCCCTGGGGTACGGCCACACAGTCAGGTTTCTGCATGTAGTTTTGAAAGTCAAAACCAGGAATTAATAAAAAAATAAAAAATGAGAAGTTGTATCTGTCCTTTATACTTGCTCTCCTTTTGTTATTCACTCCTAATTTTGGCTTCCAAAATTGGTTCAGGAAACCTGAATGTGTGGTTGTACCCTTGTAAGGAAACAGAAAGCATGTATTTATACTGCACCTTTTTTCAGTCTGTATAAGAAACTGTTCTGCTTTTTTCGCATCTTTCTCCATGAATGTCTCATACATACAAATTGACTGGATAAATCCAATAATTTCAGAAATGGACATCTGCATTGTGACCGGTATATCAGTGATCCTGTCAGAAAAAAATAATAATGTGCTTGTAATATACACTGTAGTATGTTATTAAAAATAAAAATGAATTCAGCAGATTTGCAACTAATTACCCTTTAATGGGAACCTGTCACCTCCAAAAACCATCTCAAGCCGCCAGCAGTACCTGAGAGTAGCGAGCAGTGTGTTGGACAATTGTTTTGTTCCTGAAGGTAGATGCGGCAAAAGCTCTGCCCCTTTGCGGTTACTAACAGCCGGCAGTTTGGCTGGCTTTCCCGAACTCTCTGCATAAGCGCTATCAGTCACAGCAAAAGGGCAGGGAAGAGGGCGTTGTTACCTTGACTTCAAGCATGTCTAAAGAAGCGTGCCGGCAGGGGATAAAGGAACGTTTTCAGAACTTTTGCCTCATCTGCCTTCAGGAACAAAACAATCGTCAGAAACGCACTGCTGGCTACTCAGGTACTGCATGACTGTGAATTGGATTCAGAAATCTCAGGTACTGAAAATTATTTCCACTCATTTGAATGAGGTAGAAAGCGCATTGATTTCTGCAAGCCCCGTTCGGGTGAATGGAACTGATTTTCAGTCACGGAAATTTCTGCAACACAATCTGCAGCGTGTGAAGGCACCCCAAGTGTATGGCCAAATTTAGTCAAAATACTACAGATAAAAATATATGCTTGCATTAGTTATCTTAGAAAAAAATAAAAATAAACAAACATTTTGGAAAATATAACAAGATACAATGTTTCCCGTCAGCAGATTTATAAGCAATTAATTATGCTTTAAGGGTAAAACCACATGTTGCATAAATACTGTGGATTTTCTGCAGCAGATTTTTATTCAGAAAAACCACAACATTTGAATAACATGCAACGTAGCTGACATTTCAGATCTCTCATCCACGTGCTGCTGAGAAAACCCACAACACAAACTGACATCTACTGCGTGCACTGGTGAATTAAACAGTGCTACTAGAAAGGGTCAAATGTTGAAATAGTAAAGTAATAAAAATCTATCTGTTTATGTATCACCTCTGTGTTATGTTAAACCCATAGTGAAAACTTTGTGGAGGATTTTTTTTCCTGTCTAAAATAACGGATCCTCTGCCAAAACTGACAAAAATGGATGCAAAATGAGCAGATGCTCAAAATAAAGGATTTTTTCCCCCCCATTTTTCTGTTCTGACAGATCAGAACAGAAAACATTAATTAAGACAGACATTTTAGACCGTCTCCTACCACTGAGCACAAGCCTGACCAGGGTGCCAACCATGATTGCATATGATTGACCGTTGCAGACTGAAGGAGGACATCATTTGGAAAAGAACAAGAAAATATCTGCACTAATGTGACAGACTGTACATGCTATGTAACACAAGTCACCTGTTTTGTCAATAAAAATTGTTTTTTTTTAAAGTTTTTGCATAAAACATTTAAAGCCTGTGCAATGTTATGTTAACTATTGTGTGACCTTATGTGCTTTGGGTCAGAGATGTTATCTTCTCCAATTTTGCCGAAAAACATGGTGCCATGGGCTCTACATGTAGAATAAGGCTATGTTCATGTGTCACATTTTCATATTGCAAATGCTACACAATTTTTTACTACAAGATAACAGGTAAAGCGTGGCTGTTTTAGTTGACCGTGCCAGTAGGTAAATTAACACTTTTACCTTAAGCATCCACAAGAGGGTGCCATGCTGTGCAGCACAAGGGTCTCCACCATCTGTCTGGGTGTATGTAAATTTTAATTGGGCGTTACCAGCATTTGTAGTCGTGCTCATTACCATGTTTAAGTAAAATACTGTTTAGGCAAAGCTGGTGTTGCTTTCCTCATTCGTGACTTCTCTGTATCCTGGGGAGCCCACCCCGGTACACTGCTTACATCGACACTCAAGCATGTGCAGGGTTGAATTCCAGAGAATTGGAACGTCACAGATTAAGTGGTGTAGCTGCTTGCCATTCAGACACTGCAAGTCCAGGAGAGTGTTTCTCACCACGTGAGAATGGCTGAAAAGAGGGACAGTCTACTAGACACTGCCAGAACCTTGCGTTTTTCCTCCAAGTTCAGGGCAGCCAGGAAGTTGTGCCCATTGTCACTAACCACCTTGCTCAGTTGTGGTTGGCAAGTTGACAGCCAGAGGGATGTTTAATGCTAGGTGTGTCTATTCTTTCCCTGGCCAATCAGCTCAGCGTGGAAACACTTGACACATGTGCAAGGAAGGATGGGTAGTGTGAGCGACGCTGTGCCCTGCTGCTGTTGAAGACAGGACCGTATCCATGGAGAAGCAGGTGGACGAGGCAGGTAAGTGCCTGCTGTGCGAGCCAGCCCTATGATATGGTGGGAAGGGGTCAAAATGACCTGGGTATGGTGATAGGGTGCAGATTCTCCACTGCTGCAAAAAACATTGACCCAGTGGGCTGTGAAAGGCATGTACTCGTCCCTGCCCGTAAAAGCTGCTCCAGGTGTCCACCATGGAGTGCAGATGATGCACAGTAAGAATCGCAAGGAGTGGCCCACATTCTCCGCCACGTGAAACTACAAGGCTCTACTACAATGGTACTACAGCGACTGCACTGCCAGCAACATGGTCACAAGCTAATTGCTGGTGAACAAAAGTTTTTTCATGGCCTAACATTCCGTTATTGAGGTCTCATGATGGAGCCGAGGAAAAGGAGAAGTCTTAATAGGAGAAGAAGAAGGTGATGATGATGACAAAGATTCCATATTGCTTGGGGATGTAGGTTGGCTGCCACAAAGAGGACCAGGAGAAACAGGACAGACTTGTTCTAATTGGGAAAATACAACTGGCCAGCATTCCCAAAAAAGCTGATTTCACCTCAAGTGCATGCTTTGTGGAGAAAAAGCGCCATATGGAAGTTGCTTGCAAAAAGCTACAGGCAGCCAAGCTGGGCTTAGCTCTGGCACCTTTTGGGCCTAACCCACCCACTTAGCGGCAACACCAGATCCCGAAGAAGACATGGCCCTGGCTGTTCTTTGAGAGGTACTTGGCGGCAGCAATAAAGAGCTGAGGCAAACAACCATCTCTACTGATGTTTCCTTCTCCTCAGCACCCCGATTCAACTCCCAGGTAATGTCCAGCAAACCATCATCTGAGTTCTCACCCTGCCACTTTTATCAGACAGATATCATGATGGGCTTCTGGGCCCCTCCCCTGCTGTGTTTTCCCAGACTGCCACTGTCTGTGCCCCCAACATCAATACAGTGGCTACAGGTGCCACTATTACCACCACCATCAACACAAGTATGCATGGGATCACCAACCTCCTGCCCAACCACCTCCTCAAGGCAGCCCTAACGGTGAGGGCGCTCACAAAAGTAGTCAGCAGGGAGACTCTTGACCATCTGCCATAGGCTGTGGTGGGGTTTTCTTGCCACTTAGGAAAAAGGAATGCGCCCCGCTGGGAAGGGGCTGTGAAGACAGAGGACTCCACTGGAAGTCTTCTTTGGGGCTGCAAGGAGAAGGAGCAGGAGGAACGTTGTGACCCCTGGCTCCACAGCACGGTATCCGACTCTGAAGTCATCTCCATGTCATGCTGCTGCGACAGAGGAGGAGTGGGCCATCCAATCCACAATCTCATCCCCTTTCTCTTCAACTATAATGTTGCGACTTTCTGAAGCCAGCAGAGACTACCGTGGCCTACAAATACTACCAATACTTCTGGCCGGGATAGATGGTGCTGCTTCCCAAATTCTAGCTCTGGGTCTTTCATTTGGAACCCTTCCATAGCCCATACATTTTTTGGCCTCTCAGATAATGGTGTTCACTACCTTGTGTATTGGTTTTGTAAACACATATGCTGCTAGTTTGAATATAATCAACAACCCATCAAAAAAATATAAAAAAAATAATAGATTAAAAATATGTGACTATAGGGAAACTGATTTGGGCCGAAATTCATTTCACTCTCAGATAATTCATAAATAGATAATATAGGTGAGCCTATTTTTTGCATTCTACTGGGGATATGTGTGTTAATGTGATCTCAATATATTACATTATATTCATCTATTTTTTTACTCCTATTTCTATTAATAAAGTATGATACGTATATGTTCGTAATAAATTTAAACCTATTCTGTGAGCCAGCCATTCGTATATTTGTGACTTGTGTGCTACCTTGTCTATTGGTGTAGTAATTAGGCTTGAGCAAATCAAAATGTCGGATCGCTAAAACTTCGGTGTTAATGCTGCTGTGCAGCATTAAAATGTATTGGCTCAGTGGAGGCAATATTCGTCTCACCCAAAGTCGCATGAGACTTAGTGAATTACTACGGTGTTCCTATCTGCGTATTTAAAGACATTTTAAAATAGAAATCCATAGTGCGCTTTGGTACTGGATGGTAACTTGGTACCAAAGTCCACTTCAGATTCCTATTTAAAAATGTTTTTAAATACACAGCTAGGAATACCATAGTAATTCACCGAAGTTTTGCACAACTTCGGGCGAGGTGAAGTTTGGCTCCACAGAGCAAATACATTTTAATGCTGTACGGAAATGCATTAACACCGTCGTTTTTGAACGAATCGACTTCGAATCTATGATCCGAAGTTCGATTCGTTCAAGTCTAGTAGTAATCTCGCATACTGTATATGCTGCTAGTTTGAATATAATCAGTCCCCAATAAAAAAACAAAAAAACAAAAAAAACAATTGATTTGAAATGTGTTTGTGAACACAAATAAAATGAAACTGATTTAGGCCTAAATTGGTTATCTCTCACAGATACTTGTGTGCTGGCCTATGTTTTGGCCTTGATCACCTATATGCTGGTTTAATTAAATTTAACAAGTCCCAAACAAATTCCAATCGTGTGGAAATAGAATTCACGTAAACAGCCTGACACTCAATTTCTTGTTAATGCACAGGTAGATTACTTTAACACACAAGGTATAGCAGCAATCACATACTTATTTAATTACATTTAACAATGAAAAAAATAAAAAATAATTCCAACGGTGTGGAAACGGAAGATAGGTAAATGGACGATTGAGGCGTGATGCTCAATTTCTACTTAGCACACACGTAAATGGCTGCCACACCGTGGGTATTGGTGCAGTGTGTATAATCTAAACTCACCTAAAGAATTATTAGGAACACCATACTAACACGGTGTTGGACCCCCTTTTGCCTTCAGGACTGCCTTAATTCTACGTGGCATTGATCCAACAAGGTGCTGATAGCATTCTTTAGAAATTTTGGCCCATATTGATAGGATAGCATCTTGCAGTTGATGGAGATTTGAGGGATGCACATCCAGGGCACGAAGCTCCCGTTCCACCACATCCCAAAGATGCTCTATTGGGTTGAGATCTGGTGACTGTGGGGGCCATTTTAGCACAGTGAACTCATTGTCATGTTCAAGAAACCAATTTGAAATGATTCGAGCTTTGTCACATGGTGCATTATCCTGCTGGAAGTAGCCATCAGAGGATGGATACATGTTCTCATTCTGTTTACGCCAAATTCGGACTTTACCATTTGATTGTCTCAACAGAAATCGAGACTCATCAGACCAGGCAACATTTTTCCAGTCTTCAACAGTCCAATTTTGATGAGCTCGGTGGGGTCTTCTGCTGTTGTAGCCCATCCGCCTCAAGGTTGTGCGTGTTGTGGCTTCACAAATGCTTTGCTGCATACCTCGGTTGTAACGAGTGGTTATTTCATTCAACGTTGCTCTTCTATCAGCTTGAATCAGTCGGCCCATTCTCCTCTGACCTCTAGCATCCACAAGGCATTTTTGCCCACAAGACTGCTGCATACTGGATGTTTTTCCCTTTTCACACCATTCTTTGTAAACCCTAGAAATGGTTGTGCGTGAAAATCCCAGTAACTGAGCAGATTGTGAAATACTCAGACCGGCCCGTCTGGCACCAACAACCATGCCACGCTCAAAATTGCTTAAATCACCTTTCTTTCCCATTCTGACATTCAGTTTGGAGTTCAGGAGATTGTCTTGACCAGGACCAGACCCCTAAATGCATTGAAGCAACTGCCATGTGATTGGTTGACTAGATAATTGCATTAATGAGAAATAGAACAGGTGTTCCTAATAATTCTTTAGGTGAGTGTATATGCAGTACATCTATATATACACACACACACACACACACACACACACACACACAATACCCCAGATAGGGGGCACTACAAATAAACACCATGTCATTGTTTTTTTATGGCTAGATTTCCATGTTCCTATTTAATAAATTTTCTCCTTACCAAGCATTGCATTTGATGCTATGTGTTTGGTTTCGAGCAGGTGGGGGAAGTGTCTTATAGGGTGAAAAATGATTACACTTACCGGTAATCGGATTTTCCTGACTCCACGACAGCACCACAGAGAGATGGCTCCGCCTCCATGGACCGGAAACCTGTAACAAAAAAGGTGGACTACTCTCCCACCTCAGTGAGGTTATAACAGATTTTTTCTTTTTTTGCGCTTCACCACGTGCTCTCAACACAGCACCACCACCTTAGGGAGGGAATTAGATGGGTGCTGTTGTGGGGTCAGGAAAATCCGATTACCGGTAAGTGTAATCATCATTTTTCCCCTCCCCACGACAGTACCACAGAGAGATTACATACACTGCGTGCAGAATTATTAGGCAAATGAGTATTTTGACCACATCATCCTCTTTATGCATGTTGTCTTACTCCAAGCTGTATAGGCTCGAAAGCCTACTACCAATTAAGCATATTAGGTGATGTGCATCTCTGTAATGAGAAGGGGTGTGGTCTAATGACATCAACACCCTATATCAGGTGTGCATAATTATTAGGCAACTTCCTTTCCTTTGGCAAAATGGGTCAAAAGAAGGACTTGACAGGCTCAGAAAAGTCAAAAATAGTGAGATATCTTGCAGAGGGATGCAGCACTCTTAAAATTGCAAAGCTTCTGAAGCGTGATCATCGAACAATCAAGCGTTTCATTCAAAATTGTCAACAGGGTCGCAAGAAGCGTGTGGAAAAACCAAGGCGCAAAATAACTGCCCATGAACTGAGAAAAGTCAAGCGTGCAGCTGCCAAGATGCCACTTGCCACCAGTTTGGCCATATTTCAGAGCTGCAACATCACTGGAGTGCCCAAAAGCACAAGGTTTGCAATACTCAGAGACATGGCCAAGGTAAGAAAGGCTGAAAGACAACCACCACTGAACAAGACACACAAGCTGAAACGTCAAGACTGGGCAAAGAAATATCTCAAGACTGATTTTTCTAAGGTTTTATGGACTGATGAAATGAGAGTGAGTCTTGATGGGCCAGATGGATGGGCCCATGGCTGGATTGGTAAAGGGCAGAGAGCTCCAGTCCGACTCAGACGCCAGCAAGGTGGAGGTGGAGTACTGGTTTGGGCTGGTATCATCAAAGATGAGCTTGTGGGGCCTTTTCGGGTTGAGGATGGAGTCAAGCTCAACTCCCAGTCCTACTGCCAGTTTCTGGAAGACACCTTCTTCAAGCAGTGGTACAGGAAGAAGTCTGCATCCTTCAAGAAAAACATGATTTTCATGCAGGACAATGCTCCATCACACGCGTCCAAGTACTCCACAGCGTGGCTGGCAAGAAAGGGTATAAAAGAAGAAAATCTAATGACATGGACTCCTTGTTCACCTGATCTGAACCCCATTGAGAACCTGTGGTCCATCATCAAATGTGAGATTTACAAGGAGGGAAAACAGTACACCTCTCTGAACAGTGTCTGGGAGGCTGTGGTTGCTGCTGCACGCAATGTTGATGGTGAACAGATCAAAACACTGACAGAATCCATGGATGGCAGGCTTTTGAGTGTCCTTGCAAAGAAAGGTGGCTATATTGGTCACTGATTTGTTTTTGTTTTGTTTTTGAATGTCAGAAATGTATATTTGTGAATGTTGAGATGTTATATTGGTTTCACTGGTAAAAATAAATAATTGAAATGGGTATATATTTGTTTTTTGTTAAGTTGCCTAATAATTATGCACAGTAATAGTCACCTGCACACACAGATATCCCCCTAAAATAGCTAAAACTAAAAACAAACTAAAAACTACTTCCAAAAATATTCAGCTTTGATATTAATGAGTTTTTTGGGTTCATTGAGAACATGGTATATATTTGTTTTTTGTTAAGTTGCCTAATAATTATGCACAGTAATAGTCACCTGCACACACAGATATCCCCCTAAAATAGCTAAAACTAAAAACAAACTAAAAAATACTTCCAAAAATATTCAGCTTTGATATTAATGAGTTTTTTGGGTTCATTGAGAACATGGGTTGTTGTTCAATAATAAAATTAATCCTCAAAAATACAACTTGCCTAATAATTCTGCACTCCCTGTAGACATCAAGGGTGGATAACAGCTTCTAACACCTTTCTGCCAAAAAGGAGGTCAGAGTCCAGCTGAAGCCTATAGTGCCTATAGATAGTAGAGGGAGAGGCCCAAGTGGCAGCTATACAGATCTGGTCGATCAATACACTGGCCCTCTTCGCCCAAGACGTAGACACCGCTCTAGTAGAGTGAGCCTTCACAGATAGAGGAGGAGAAGAACCAGAATAAGAATATGCTAACGAAATTAGCTCTCTGATCCACCTAGCGATAGAACTCTTTGAGGCAGCATTACCTTTCCTAGCCCCTGCTTACAAGACAAATAGCCATGAAGATTTTCTCCAGTCCCTGGTCTTTTCTAGGTACTGGATCAGACACCTTCTTACATCTAGAAGGTGCCATTTTTCTTAATCCTCATTCTTCGTTTCTGGAAAAAAAACTGGGAGAACTATCTCCTGTAACCTGTTTGTCTTGGAAGGGACT